>NC_064622.1:257615502-258240502 GCF_023898315.1 Schistocerca nitens
ATACCAACAAGAGGTGACCGAGACGTGTAAGCAATGGCACCCCAAGCCATCACGCCAGGTGATACGCCAGTATGGCGGTGACGAATACACGCTGCCAATGTGCGTTCACCGCGATGTCACCAAACACGGATGCGACCGTCCTGATGCTGTAAACAGAACCTGGATTCATCCGAAAGAATGACTTTTTGCCTTTCGTGCACCCAGGTTCGTCGTTGAGTACACCAACGCAAGCGCTCCTGTCTGTGATGCAGCGTCAAGGGTAACCGCAGCCATGGTCTCCGAGCTGATAGTCCATGCTGCTGCAAACGTCGTCGAACCGTCGAACTGCTCGTGCAGATGGTTGTTGTCTTGAAAACGTCCTCATCTGTTGACACAGGGATCGGGACGTGGCTGCACGATCCGTTACAGCCATGCGGATAAGATGCCTGTCATCTCGACTGCTAGTGATACGAGGCCGTTTGGATCCAGCACTGCGTTCCGTATTACCCTCCTGAACCCACCGATTCCATATTCTGCTAACAGTCATTGGATCTCGACCAACGCGAGCAGCAATGTCGCGATAAGATAAACCGAAATCGCGATAGGCTACAATCCGACCTCTATCAAAGTTCGAAACGTGATGGTACGCATTTCTCCGCCTTACACGAGGCATCACAACAACGTTTCAACAGGCAACGCCGTTCAACTGTTGTTTGTGTATGAGAAATCGGTTGGAAACTTTTCTTTTGTCAGCACGTTGTAGGTGTCGCCACCGGCCCCAACCTTGTGTGAATGCTCTGACAAGCTAATAATTTGCATATCACAGCATCTTCTTCCTGTCGGTTAAATTTCATGTCTGTAGCACGTCATCTTCGTGGTGTAGCAGTTCTAATGGCCCGTAGTGTATTATATATGGATGTATGGATACTAAAATCTATTGTCCCTTGGCGGCGTAAAAATATTAAAACAGTAAGTTAATGCAATCAAAAGCTACGGGAATTTATCTCACGTATTTTGTTACTCTCAGACTCACGTAGCAAAACCTACGGATTAACTATTTATAAGGACTGTTCAGACGAAAAGGCAGGAACATCGTAAACTATCAAATTGGTTGAAATTTGCATATTCCTCTTTGGGATAATGTAGTGAGACATTTAGTCATTGGAAGCGTGCTTAGTCACCTCTCCCTAAAAATTTAAAAGCTGTGTCCTCACCAAGTAAACTGATGCTCACCGTCATTTTCGACGCCGAGGTCCGATTCTGATCTGGGTGTTGTGTGATGTCCTTAGGTTAGTTATGTTTAAGTAGTTCTAAGTTCTAGGGGACTGATGACCATAGATATTAAGTCCCATAGTGCTCAGAGCCATTTGAACCATTTGAATCCGATAGTGATCAAATTCCTCGAGCAGGGACAAACCATTAACAGTGCCGTGTACTGTGAGGCACTCCACAGTCGACGCTAGTCCGTCTAGAGCAAACGGCCTGATATCCTCACCTAGGGAGTTATTCTGCTCCGCAATAACGCGCGTCCATACGCCTCCAAGGTCACACAAAGTGTAATGGCCAAGTCCAAGTGGGGGCAACGTGAACATCCGCTCTACGGCTCGGACATAGCGCACTGCGACTGTCTTGTGTTTGGTGCGCTAAAAAACATCTCAAAGGAAAGCGGTTCTATTCCATCGACGAACTCAAGGACACAATGCAGGCATGGCTCCTGTCACAGCCACAGTAGTTCTGCAATCAGGGAATTATTCGGCTCGTGAAACAGTGGTATAGTTGTGTTCATACCTCTGGAATTTTTTTTCAAGTCGTCAGTCTTCTGACTGGCTTGGTGTGGCCAACCAAAAATTCCTCTCCTATGCCAACCCCCTCATCTCAGAGTATCACTTGCAACCTACAATCTCAGTTATTTGCTGCACGTATTTCAGCCTCTGTTTTCCTCTACAGCTTTTAACCTCTGCAGCTCTACCTAGTACCATGGAAGTTGTTTCCTGATGTATTAACAGAAATCCTATCATCCCATCTTCATGTCATCTCTAAATGTTCTTTTCCTCTCCAGTTCTCTAGAGAACCTCCTCATTCTTTATCTTACAAGTCCACCTAATTTTCAACATTCTTCTGTAGCACCACGTCCACGTTTAACTACCATATAATATTGTGCTCCGAACGTAGAGTCTCAGAAATTTCTTCCTCAAAATAAGGTGTATGTTTGATATTAGTAGACTTCTCTTGGCCAGAAATGCCCTTTTTGCCAGTGTGAGTCTGCCTTTTGTGCCCTCCTTGCGCTGCCCATCATGGATTACACAGCAGATTACCTTAACCTCATCTACTTCGTGTTCCTCGATCCTGACGTTAAATTTCTCACTGTTCTCATTTCTGCTACTTCTTATTAATTTCGTTTTTCTTCGATTTACACTCAGGCCATATTCTATACTCGTTCCTTTCAGAAGATCCTGTAATTCTTCGTCACTTTCACTGAGGGCAGCAATGTCTTCAGCGAACCTTATCATTGATGTCCTTTCCTCTTGAATATTAAACGCGCTCTTGAACCTTTCTTTCATTTCCGTCGTTGGTTCTGCGATATACATATGTATTATAAAATAGGGGCGAAGACTACTCCCCTGCCTTACATCCTTTTTAACCCGAGCGCTTCGTTCTTGGTCTTCGACTCTGGTGATTATTTTCGAATGAAGACTTAAGTTATATCCATAATGTTGTTTCTCACCTTTTCTTTTGAACACCCCTCATACAAACGAGTAAGTTTGTACGGAACTCTCAGGGTGAGAGTCCTACTCGCAGTTACTCTTCTTTTTTGTTTTTCTTATTTTCCATCAGGTCCACGATTCATTTTAACTACCTATGGACTAGATCTTTGAGGAGAGGAGTGGGAAGCGTTCTAGCCTACTGCTTATGCTATTCAGTCTGTACAGAGAGCAAACAGCATACGCAAAATCGAGGAAATATTTCGAAAACAAATTTTAGGTTCAGAGACAAGAAATAAAAAAACCTTTGGACACGTCGACGACATTTTATCAGAAACGCAAAAGAACAAAGAAGGTGAGCCGTACGTATAGTCCACTCACAAGAAACAGCAGACTGCAACTAAATAAAAGACAAAGACTATAAGGTTAGTCGAAATAGGTGATGACGAGGACATTAGCTTAGGAAGGTAGCACACGAATTTTGCTATTTGGGCAGCAAAATAATTTATGAAAGTCCAAATGGAGAAACGACATAAAATGCGGACTTAAATAATTTTTTTTCAGAATAAGAAATAGTTAACTGCGAATCTTTAATTATGCATCCGGAAGTCTTTCTGGAAGTAGGCCTATATGCCTAGAGTGTAGCCTTATATGGAAACGAAACACGGCCGATTAAAAAATAGTGTCCGGAAAAGAAGAGAAGCTTTTGAGATGTGCTACATAAGAACGCTGAAGATTGGATGGTAGATGGGGTAACTAATGAGGATACATGGAATCTAATTGGGGACCAAAGAAATTTATGGAGCAGGTTAACTACAGTAAAGAATACGTTGATAGGACACATCCAAAGCCGTCAATAATTAGTACAACTGATAATACAGAGAAGAGTGCGTGTTCTGTGTGGGTCACGGGGCAGGGAGGTGCTGCAGAGAAAAACCAAGGGTTGGTCCATTTAACAGGCAGATACAAGCGCATCTTAGCTGCATTAGTCATGCAGACATGAAGAGGCTAACATAGAATACCCGAGTGTGGCGTGCTGTATCAAAGTCTTCCATAACAAATCTAGTGGACTAAACTGCAAGTATAAGCGTTTCTGAAGTTCTTGCTATCAAGCTCTCATTGAGCTGCCTGAAGTTCTCTCAATGAAATGACAACTAATACGGTTCTCGAAGTAACGTATGACGTTTGCAGCAACAGTAAAAATCTACTAGTCACTTTTATGGGCCACTCTCCTAAAAATAGCGAGCAGCCGCCCACTAGAAACACTGAAATATTGCGTAATTGTGACAACATCTCCTGATGTATCTCGAAGAGTATGTGAGTCGTGTCTTGACTGTACCTGGTAAGTGTAGATGGCTTTATTATATACAGGGTGAGTCACCTAACATTACCGCTGGATATATTTCGTAAACCACATCAAATACTGACGAACCGATTCCACAGACCGAACGTGAGGAGAGGGGCTAGTGTAATTGGTTAATACAAACCATAAAAAAATGCACGAAAGTATGTTTTTTAACACAAACCTACGTTTTTTTAAATGGAACCCCGTTAGTTTCGTTAGCACATCTGAACATATAAACAAATACGTAATCAGTGCCGTTCGTTGCATTGTAAAATGTTAATTACATCCGGAGATATTGTAACGTAAAGTTGACGCTTGAGTACCACTCCTCCGCTGTTCGATCGTGTGTATCGGAGAGCACCGAATTACGTAGGGATCCAGAGGGAACGGTGATGGACCTTAGGTACAGAAGAGACTGGAACAGCACATTACGTCCACATGCTAACACCTTTTTATTGGTCTTTTTCACTGACGCACATGTACATTACCATTAGGGGTGAGGTACACGTACACACGTGGTTTCGGTTTTCAATTACGGAGTGGAATAGAGTGTGTCCCGACATGCCAGGCCAATAGATGTTCAATGTGGTGGCCATCATTTGCTGCACACAATTGCAATCTCTGGCGTAATGAATGTCGTACACGCCGCAGTACATCTGGTGTAATGTCGCCGCAGGCTGCCACAATACGTCGTTTCATATCCTCGGGGGTTGTAGGCACATCACGGTACACATTCTCCTTTAACGTACCCCATAGAAAGAAGTCCAGAGGTGTAAGATCAGTAGAACGGGCTGGCCAATTTATGCGTCCTCCACGTCCTGTGAAACGCCCGTCGAAAATCCTGTCAAGGTTCAGCCTAGTGTTAATTGCGGAATGTGCAGGTGCACCATCATGCTGATACCACATACGTCGACGCGTTTCCTGTGGGACATTTTCGAGCAACGCTGGCAGATCATTCTGTAGAAACGCGATGTATGTTGCAGCTGTTTGGGCCCCTGCAATGAAGTGTTTGTTATAACACGCAACCGAACTTCGGAGGTTTCAAGCGTCAACTTTAGGTTACAATACCTCCGGATGTAATAAACATTTTACAATGCAACAACCGGCACTGATTACGTATTTGTGTATAGGTTCAGATGTGCTGACAAAACTAACGTGGTTCCATTTAAAAAAACGTAGGTTTGTGTTAAAAAACATACTTCCGTGCATTTTTGTATGGTTTGTATTAAACAATTACACTAGCCCCTCTCCTCACGTTCGGTCTGTGGAATCGGTTCGTCAGTATTTGATGTGGTTTACGAAATATATCCAGCGGTAACGTTAGGTGGCTCACCCTGTATTTGTACAGCTTGGCGTTATGGATGTGTTAAGGGCGATTAGAGAAAAGGGGGGCTGAACCCCGGCGTCTAAAAATAGCATGCTCCTCTCGAATAGCATCAAGGCGGCCGCCGAACTCGGCGCATACTCATCTGACGGACGGACAGTAGTGACACACGCCCTCAGTAAATGAGGTGCTGGGGAGACGTTTGCGACAGATTCCGCGCTATCCACAAAGTCTTCACTCCTTGTGGCCAAATACTTGTGGGGGGGGGGGGGGGGAATTTGTTCCATCACCACTATTCAGAGCGGTTACCTCCGACGCGACTACCACAACAGAGACAATAGTTAGTCACCTATTCATCTACAAGAATATGAGCATTCATCCTTACTTCGAGCAACGACTTTTGAAATTTTACGTATTTCTCTTAACAATCACCGTTTTTTATGAGTTAAATCCTGTGTGTCAGAGAACATACACATCATAAGCCTAACACTTCAGAAACCAACGAACGAATAGCCCTCACAGTCTGGAACCGCACGACCGCTACGGTCGCAGGTTCGAATCCTGCCTCGGGCATGGATGTGTGTGATGTCCTTAGGTTAGTTAGGTTTAAGTAGTTCTAAGTTCTAGGGGACTTATGACCACAGCAGTTGAGTCCCATAGTGCTCAGAGCCATTTGAATAGCCCTCGCTCAGTTTTTGGAAGTACACTTGTGAAGTTAACAAATAGTTAATATTTCATCTCATTTATAATTCAACACTGAGTGACAAGTCTATTTTTTACTAGTTTACGTAGTACCGGGTGCCACACAAGTCTTCCCCTGATGAACAATATTCATAAGGTACATAACATGACATACAGATAAAAGCTTTTTAATCTTGAATTGCATATGACATATTGAAGTTTTTTTGTGTGCACACATACTTAAAGTTACTTTGTTCGTTGCAGGACCTAGTGACACAATAACAGGGGAGTTTGACATCATTTGCGAATAATACGTACTCAAAGCAGGAGGAAACCCAATGTGTCCTGTGGTATCACGTGAAACAGTCAGCAAAAACAGTCCAAAGAAAATTGCTGACGGCATATCGTAGCAAGCTATCACATATTAAAAGCATCAAGATGAGGCATGCGAAGTTTAAGGAAAGGGGGGTGTCTATGATATCCATAGTAGATGCTAGTCAGGACCTAGTGCGAAGACAATTCAGACAGTTAGAGACGTTTTCATGACATTTCCCAACAGGTCAGTTTGCAGAGCCTCACATGGGTTGCAGATTCAGAAGATTCCACAGCATCCTAAATAAACAAGTTCTTTTCGGTGCGTGCGAAGTCTAGACCGTGCACTCACTCCAACCAACGGATTACAGTGCGCGATATGTCTTTGCCGTTACCATGCTGGCTGAGTTGAAGGAATGTGAGGACTACCTGAAACGTGTCCTTTTCTTGGATGAGGCCACATCTCATGTGAACGGTGTTGTCAACCGATCAGGGGGTCCGAAAATCCCTGACCCGTTTTTGAGACAAAGACAGCCCTAAGCTGAATGTGTCGTGCGGTCTTGCACACAATAAAATCATAGGAATTTTTTCTTCAGTGAAATGCAATCACAGCCAACACCTATCTTAATATGTTGCAGCTATTTGTTGTGCCACAAATGCATTACATTCCTGACTTAATTTTCCTACAAGATAGTGCGCTATCTCATTGGGGATTAGATGTTGGTGCCTATTGGCATATTACATTTCCGGGACGATAAGACAAGGTTTACGACATCGCAGCATTACTGACGTCATAACATCCACCACTCATGAAGTGTTAGTAAACTCATGTGCGGAATTGGAATATCCATTGGCAATCGTTCGGGCAACGAAGGAGTATACGACGAAATTTATGAGCTGTACACAAAAACCTGAGTACGTCACCTGCACTTCAAAATAAAATATAAGTGCCTATGTGTCATATTTCTGCCTTGTTGATGTTTGTACCCCTTTTGAATCATGGACGGCCGGAGTGGCTGAGCGGTTCTAGGCGCTACATTCTGGAACCGCGTGACCGCTACGGTCGCAGGTTCGAATCCTGCCTCGGGCATGGATATGTGTGATGTCCTTAGGTTGGTTAAGTTTAAGTAGTTCTAAGTTCTAGGGGACTTCTGACGTCAGAAGGTAAGTCCCATACTGCTCAGAGCCATTTTTTTTTATTCATGGAACTTGCGGTTGGTGGAGTGGCTTGCGTGCCTCAGCGACACAGACAGCCATAGCCAAGATGTAACCACGAAGGAAGGGTGTCAGTTGAGAGGCCAGACAAATGTGAAGTTCCTGAATGGGGACCTTTGGAGCAGCTGCATGGGCAATAGTCTGGATGGTTGACTGATCTGGCCTTATGACCTCAGTTAAAAAGGGCTTACTGTGTTGGTACTACGGACGGCTGAAGGCAAAGGGAAACTATAACCGTAATTTTCCCCGAGGACGTGTAACTCTTCTATATGACTAAATGATGATTGCGTCCTCTTGGGTAAAATATTCCGGAGGTAAGATAGTCTTGGATTCGGATCTCCGGCCAGGCACTACTCAGCAACTGGAAGTAAGTAGATGCATTTTGCTATCTCTGCAGCAAAATAAACGATGATGGCCGAAGTATAGATGGTATAGGATATAGACAGGTAATGGCAAGAAAATCATTTCTGAAGAAATTTGTCAACATCGGATTTAGATTTAAGTACCAGGAAGTCTTTTCTGAAGCTGTCTGTTTGGAGCATGAAAGTAAAACATGAGAGACAAAGAGTTTAAATACACTCCTGGAAATTGAAATAAGAACACCGTGAATTCATTGTCCCAGGAAGGGGAAACTTTATTGACACATTCCTGGGGTCAGATACATCACATGATCACACTGACAGAACCACAGGCACATAGACACAGGCAACAGAGCATGCACAATGTCGGCACTAGTACAGTGTATATCCACCTTTCGCAGCAATGCAGGCTGCTATTCTCCCATGGAGACGATCGTAGAGATGCTGGATGTAGTCCTGTGGAACGGCTTGCCATGCCATTTCCACCTGGCGCCTCAGTTGGACCAGCGTTCGTGCTGGACGTGCAGACCGCGTGAGACGACGCTTCATCCAGTCCCAAACATGCTCAATGGGGAACAGATCCGGAGATCTTGCTGGCCAGGGTAGTTGACTTACACCTTCTAGAGCACGTTGGGTGGCACGGGATACATGCGGACGTGCATTGTCCTGTTGGAACAGCAAGTTCCCTTGCCGGTCTAGGAATGGTAGAACGATGGGTTCGATGACGGTTTGGATGTACCGTGCACTATTCAGTGTCCCCTCGACGATCACCAGTGGTGTACGTCCAGTGTAGGAGATCGCTCCCCACACCATGATGCCGGGTGTTGGCCCTGTGTGCCTCGGTCGTATGCAGTCCTGATTGTGGCGCTCACCTGCACGTTGCCAAACACGCATACGACCATCATTGGCACCAAGGCAGAAGCGACTCTCATCGCTGAAGACGACACGTCTCCATTCGTCCCTCCATTCACGCCTGTCGCGACACCACTGGAGGCGGGCTGCACGATGTTGGGGCGTGAGCGGAAGACGGCCTAACGGTGTGCGGGACCGTAGCCCAGCTTCATGGAGACGGTTGCGAATGGTCCTCGCCGATACCCCAGGAGCAACAGTGTCCCTAATTTGCTGGGAAGTGGCGGTGCGGTCCCCTACGGCACTGCGTAGGATCCTACGGTCTTGGCGTGCATCCGTGCGTCGCTGCGGTCCGGTCCCAGGTCGACGGGCACGTGCACCTTCCGTCGACCACTGGCGACAACATCGATGTACTGTGGAGACCTCACGCCCCACGTGTTGAGCAATTCGGCGGTACGTCCACCCGGCCTCCCGCATGCCCACTATACGCCCTCGCTCAAAGTCCGTCAACTGCACATACGGTTCACGTCCACGCTGTCGCGGCATGCTACCAGTGTTAAAGACTGCGATGGAGCTCCGTATGCCACGGCAAACTGGCTGACACTGACGGCGGCGGTGCACAAATGCTGCGCAGCTAGCGCCATTCGACGGCCAACACCGCGGGTCCTGGTGTGTCCGCTGTGCCGTGCGTGTGATCATTGCTTGTACAGCCCTCTCGCAGTGTCCGGAGCAAGTATGGTGGGTCTGACACACCGGTGTCAATGTGTTCTTTTTTCCATTTCCAGGAGTGTAAAAAGAGAGTAGATACTTTTGAAATATGGTGCTATAGAAGAACGTTGGAGATTAGATGTGTATATCACGTAACGAATGTGGAGATGCCGACGAGAATTGAGGAGAAAGAACATTTGTGGCATAACCTGACCAGAAGAAGGAATTGCATGATAGGACACGTTTGGAGACGTCAAGGGATCACCAGTTTAGTGTTGGATGGAGATGTGGAGGATAAAAATTGTAGAGGAAGACCAAGCGATGAATGCAGTAAGCAGATTCAGGATGTAAATTTCAGGAGTTATTTGCAGATGTAGAGGCTTGCTCAGGATAGAGCAGCATGGAGAGCTGCATCATAGCAGTCCTCGGATTGCAGACTACAATAACAACGTGTTTGTAACTAGGGAAAGACATCTGGGGCGCTCTGTATTTTAACTGCAAGAAGCTGTTTTTCACATCCACAGCTTTCAATAAAAAGGTGCTAGATGTTAGTCACATATTTTTAAATATTGCTTGGGAAAGATGAAGTTATGTACTCAATTTTTTTTATTTGTTTGCAGATATGTAGAATGGTCTATAATGAAATTCCTGCGTTAACTTACAGTGGCGCGAGACTGAAGTAGGCAAGACAGGACGGTGGGTGAGGAGGCGATCTAGAGAGCTGTAATATTTCTGCTGCTGTCAGAAACGACTTACCGCCGATACTCTACATATCAGTGGGCTGCCGCCTGGTGTAGGGCACGTTGTCATGGTTCGCGCGGCTCCTCCCGACGGTGGTTTGAGTTCTCCCTCGGGCATGGGTGTGTGTGTGTTGTCTGTAGCGTAAGTTTAAGTTAGATTAAGTAGTGCGTAAGCCTAGTGACCGATGACCTCGGCAGTTTGGTAACACAGGAACTTACTACAAATTTCCAAACAATCAGTGAGCTGTGTCATTTTGTTATTGCTCCTCTAGATGCTACAAAGGTATTGCAGTGTGGGAATTTGAATGTGCTAGGCCTACTGGCACGTAGACGCCTTGCAATAACCCAAAAGCGTATCACAGAATTTCATTTCTTTCCAGCATGATAGTTACAACTCCCTGACTGCTTCTACTAAATATCCTCTGCATTTTGTCTCTCTCTTTCATTTCTTGCTCTGATGAAAGGTGGCAGTGAAATGAACTATTTTAGAACTTAAATAAACTGGAAAAGTCTTTTACAGTCGTCATTACGATTTACGCAATGACTAATAAGTGAGTAACGGTCTGAGTTTGAGGTCAAAATACATTGGCTGGTCAAAACGGTAAAGATACGTTGATGGCAGAACGGTGAACACCCCGTGTAGTTTATTTCGACTTTCTCGCAGCCGAATGCAAATGATATACGCTCTGGTGGTTCGCGGCAAAGGTCAGCCGCCCAGTACTCGAGAAGCGCCGCCTGCCGTAAATATTTGGTTTGGTTGTTGGGTAAGGGCCCAGTTTCACCAGCGGCCGCAGTCGGGCCGAACCCTCGTGTCGGGCCCACTTCCGCGCCGCTCCCGGCTGAAATGTTGCCTCCGCGAGGGCGCCAGCGCAGCTGAATGAGTTATCACGAACTGATCCTCATCTCGAGCCGACCCCGTGGTATTAACGGAGCCCGGTGATCATCTCCAGCTCCGAAAGGGAACATGATGCTCCACGTCCTCTTCCCAGACAACCCTTCCTCCAACAGCTACACAGGTTTGGATGGTAGGAATGCTCGTGGACTAGCTAGTCTGCAGACAAAGTGGAGACGTTGGCAATTTAATTCAGGGTGTTGTCTGTAAAGAAGTAAATAAGAGCAACGTCATGCCTGACGATGATGTTTTACTGCGTGGGGTACACTGATAAGTATAGCAATTTTCTTATAAGTCTACCGGTAGTAGATTGTTTTTTAAAACGCGCCACTTTTGCTTAGTTTTTCTGTTGTGAATAAAGGGGTCTCGATCGCTTAATGCAGGATATAACAAAAGGGTATTGCCCAACTTTCAGGAAACGTTACTCACATATAAAGGATTAAAATGTCTTGTTCGGAAGTGAGTCCGAAAATACTTCATTTCCATGTTATTCCACTAGTTTTCTTCGCAGTTACATTAATTATGGGAAACACACACTGTATCAGTACACCTATGAAACACTTTTGTAAATGAACTGTTCATAATGCCCACCGTTAGCAAGGGTACATGCATCGATTTCATCATACGCTGATATATTCCAGAATAGCTTCGTTTTGTTTCACAGAGTTCCACAGTAAGGGCACGAAGACTCTGTACATCTTGTACCGCGGTTCCGTACACAACAGCTTTCAAATGGCCTCACATATAAAAGTCCGTGAATTTAGATTCGTAGAAAGCAGTGGCTAAGAAACTGGTCATCTATCCACATATCGCGGAATTTTTATTTAAAAGTCCACGAAAATTAACTATGAAAGGAGAAAAAGCTCCATCGTGCACGAAGTAGATGTTTAGTTGCAGTCGTGAAACCACATGTTGAAGTGAAAAAGGTAAGATATCCTCTGTGAAAGCGTGGTAAGGTTCCATGTTGAGCCTGGTTCAAAGTACTTGAGGGCGTAACAAACAGTGACCAAACAATGCCGGCTGGAAGAAAATCTTTCTCGATGACGTGATTGGATAATTTCCTGAGGGTTCTCCACAGCCCAAAACGCTGACAGAGAATATTTACAATTTGATCGTCTTGACAAGAAATCTCATCCGTGAACAGCATATTTGCACTAATGTGAGGCTTGACCATGCGCAAAAGTGTACCTGTGCAGTAAAATCAGCTGCTGATGGTGTTCTGTTTCTTTATATTCCCCATGATTAATGTAACTAAGAGAAGAAATGGAAAATGCGCTCTAATATGGAAATGAAGTATTTCTGGACCCATTCCATACAAAAAATTTTATTCATTTTTGCGCGAGGAATGTTTCCTGAAAGTCTGGACACACTTTTTTGTTACAATCCATAATTTTTATGTGTAACGATGTTTCTGGGACTGTCATCATCAGATCAATACTTAGAACGTCTAAGATAGCGCTCAGGCACTCGTTTTATCAATTACATCTACTGTAGACTATCATTAGCCTCCCAACCTCCATCCCCATGTCATTAAGAAATCGAACTCTGTGTTAATAGAAAGACTGTTTTCCGTGTTTATGATGTGGTAACTGCCGAAGTATGTGTTGTACAACGCTATAATTTTTCAGGTACATTCAGTTGTATAGGGGCATACTGCCAATAGAATGGGAGTTAACCGAATAATAAATTAAAAGTCATTCTAGATACTGAAGTTTTACTGCATGAATAGAGAATAGTAATCGATAAACTTATTTCTTTACATTATTTCGTGAGAGAGAGGGAGAGGTGTTTCAGTGAGAAACATTTTTTTTTAACTTTTAAAATAATGTGTAAATTTGGTTGCAAGTCGCTAACTGTCCTCATACTTCTGTACTGGATGAATATGGTCTGGGTAATTTGAGCACCATGATTTACATTGCTTTAAGATGTATAGACAGCTTTTTAACTTTAATACGGGGCTTACTGTGTTGTACCTTTAAGATACAATTATAGAATTTGATGAGTAGATTATGAAAGAATCACAAATGTTTTAAATTCGGTCAATAGTTATATGAAATTCTAATAATCAAATTTTCGTTGCCTGTGGAAGCCGTTAGATGAGCATCCTGCAAATGAAACTAAGTGACAAGATGAACATTTTAGCCGTTTGGTAATAAAGATGCTGTGAGGACTGTGGCTGTTAATTACAATGAGTGAAAAATTAAGTAGCTCATGGTTTTTTTATTTCATCCATTACGTGTTTTCACGAATAGCACCATCATCAAGTATCTTCTACACGGTTGTTGTTACTGGTAAGCATTGGTGACTTTATGGAGCAGCATGTGAGACGACCAAGAAATTAGGTTGACCCGCACCGTTAATATTCGAGCGTGCGGATGAAGGAACTCAGAGATATGACGTGATAGAAGATTTAAAGATACAGAAGGTGCTATGCAGGCAGTATTTCACAAAAAAGTTACCAGCGTCTTCAAACACTATAAAGTAGGAGTAGCCTTCTATACCAACGACACGGCTGGTCCCGGCGGAGGTTCGATTCCTCCCTCGGGCATGGGTGTGTGTGTTTGTCCTTAGGATAATTTAGGTTAACTAGTGTCTAAGCTTAGGGCCTGATGACCTTAGCAGTTAAGTCACATAAGATTTCACACACATTTGAACATTTCATGAACTGCATCGTTCACTGCCCCATAATAATTGATGAGGAATTCAACAAATCCATCATTTACAAAATTACCTGTGATGAATGCTCGGCACAATAGATGGGACAAACACATGTGCTTCAAGGGCTTCACGCCAAGTTGAATCTACAAGACAACTTGGCGCGAGGTCCAACTTAACCTGAACACGTTTCATAACAAAACGGTTATTCAAGACCTGAAGATGACAGCAAAGTCTGTCGAAAACGGTTGTTTTAAATAAAGAAATATTTACGCTATCTTGGCTTTAGAATATTTTTGTCAGGGAGGGAAGATGGTCACAAACGCTATGAAACGGCTTTTAATACCACGTGAACAGAATCTATGAACGTGAAAAGCAATGCGTTAAAGGATTGCACGCCAAATATGTATGGAACATCCTTGTTACACTATAAGCTTTCTATGTATTTTATTTATATGTGAAGTACCGATTTTTTTTGTTTCAAAGGCTATCTCCTCGTGTAACGTGTGCTTTACATAACATATTCAGCTGCTGAACAATACTGACCGTCTTTGGTCCTGTGAACAGTTTCGTGAAACAAAACTTAACTCTTAATGAAATGCTGAATTTGATATAATAAAAAACTAAACTTCAAAAGAAACAAATTAAGAACTCAATGAAGACTATTTAACTGACACTGTAATGTATTATGAAAGTTATGTAACACGAAGTTCAGTGTCTGACTTGAAATATCAACAAAATTAAATACTGCTCAACATGGAAGGAAATAACTGGCTAACGTTACCTTCATCGTTCACGGTAAATTAATCTGGTTACTTAGTACAACACCTGAAAATTCTGACTGTGTACTGTTTGCTCACAACAACAGAAAGGGAGATCTGCTCTGAAATAAAAGTAACTTACCTCTTTCTCAGCATGCTGTTTTGTCTCTGGGCTACTGATGTTTTCGAAAGAAAATCTAAATCAGTAAATGCAGCAGCTAAAGAAAACTGATTTAGCCTAAATTTTTCCTTGCTACAAATAACCTGTCGCTGCATGTGCCGCAAGATGGAATGCACACGCAACAAAGTATTTTAAACTTTATTGGGAATAATGGAGGAGTGTTTCACTTTAAAGAAAATCTTTCTTAAAAATTAGACTCTGATTTCTTCAAAAAAGACTGTACAACATAAGAAGACTCTAACAAATACGAAATTCTCTCATTACAAAATTACAGACATTTCAACCAATTTCGCAATTTGTGACATAATGAAAACGAAAATATCAAATTAACACAAAAAATCAGGAATGTTGTTAGTTATAAAACAGCTTTATAAACAAGTTTTCATTTCCACAATAAAGTTTTCCAGGCATTTTCTGCCAGATTTACAAATACCAGATCTCCTTCTCTGAAACCCAACTGCTCGCCACTGTGCCTCTAGTAAGAGTGCCCCAGAGCTGCACAACTAACCGGCGACCAAGCACGCCACAGATCACATTAAACACAGAGTCAAGGATTTTATTCATTACTCGTACAGCAAGCGCATGCATCTTTATCCCACTACAGTGGAGATGCATTATTTACAATGACAGGAATCATATGAAAACCTTACAACACAAAAGATGGCTACTACAGTCGGCAACAATCTGATGTGGCAGGGAGATAGTTGGGGAGTGGAAAGGTACTGGCACCACAAACAGAGTATCTTTAAACAGCGTATTAAAAATGTAACTAGGCTGTTTAGGTATTTTTATTGGTAACGCCACCTCTGTATGAAAATCACTGGCTGTGCTGTGTGCAGTCTGTGGCTGCTTTTCATTGTTGTAATACTCGCCATTGTAGTGTTAGGCAGCTGGCTGTGAACAGCGCGTAGCGTTGCGCAGTTGGAGGTGAGCCGCCAGCAGTGGTGGATGTGGGGAGAGAGATGGCGGAGTTTTGTAATTTGTCACGAACTGCTATATATATGATGATATGAAGGTAAATACATTGTTTGTTCTCTATTAATATCTTTCATTTGCTAACTATCCCTATCAGTAGTTAGTGCCTTCCATAGTTTGAATCTTTTATTTAGCTGGCAGTAGTGGCGCTCGCTGTATTGCAGTAGCTTGAGCAGCGAAGATTTTTGTGAGGTAAGTGATTTGTGAAAGGTATAGTTTAATGTTAGTCAGGGCCATTCTTTTGTAGGGAATTTTGAAAGTCAGATTGCGTTGCGCTAAAAAAAAATATTGTGTGTCAGTTTAAGCACAGTCGTGTATAATTGTTCAAAGGGGACGTTTCATATGTCGACCCTTAGCCGAGGATACCTCACTGGAATCTTCTGATTTTTTTTTTCTTGCAGTTTGTGTAATTAGTGTAGATTTTGTTTATTGCTAGCACGTAATTGTAGAGAGAATCTCCTTTGTAGTTGCAGTCTTTCATTGTTGTACAGTAAAACAGGTGTGGCACGCATGTAGATTTGCACCAAGTATTTCGCAGCTGCAATTAAACTAGATATTATTTTCAGTGTTATGTTAATGTGTTCTCTTATTTTTGCTCTTCAAATTGAGCTTTTCTGTGTTGTCGTGTGAAATACTGTGACAATAATGGCGTGTGAAAAACGTAATACTAGGCTCCAAACTAAATTGAGAAATGACAGTAAAGACGAAAGCAGTGTGTTAGCGCCGCAGAGTAATGAATTAACTAATGTTCCAAGTAGTAATTTGGTAATTGTGCATAGGGAAATGGAGCGGGCGGCAAACAATGGTGTAGACAGTGAAACAATTAGAGAACAGGGTAGCATTATCGATCGATCGGTCGGCAATAGCTCGGCTCAGGAATCCGAAATGACACGACACGATCTCGCAAATACTGTAGACTCAGGTTTTGGGTCCTCACCGTTTTCTCAAATGAGTCAAGACACATTTTCTGCTTGTCAAAATGTGAATGTTGCCGGTGCAACTTCACCGCCGAATAGCACTGAGGAACATGTTTCAGACCCCAGTGCACTGTTATTACAATTAATGCAACAAATGGGACAAAAGCTTCAAAAGTTAGACACAATGGAACAACACCAGAGACAAACACAGCAACAGTTAGACTCAGTGGAACAAAATCTTAAAAAGTTAGACGCAATGGAACAAAATCTTCAAAAGTTAGACACCACGCTTGAACAAACACGTGAAGATTTAACTACTGAGTTACATAACATTGAATCGAAATGTCAAAAAGTCTGCAATGACGTAAAAACACAAATTTGTGAGCATTTTCAACCTATTTTTTCGCGGCATGAAAATGCATTACAGAATCATGAAGCAGCCATAAAAGAACTGCAAACTATTCTTCATGAAAATCATGAGACCTTTCAAGCTAAATTTGACTCAGTTGCATCTACCGATTCGGTTACGCAACTTGCAAAAACTCAGGAAAACTTAAAGGACACAGTAGATACTCTGAAACTTGGTTCAGAAAAACACACTGAGGAAATAAGTACACTATCGGATAAAGTAGCCGAACTTTCAGATCAGTTCACTAACTTATCTACAAAGGTAGATGATGATCTGAATGACACAACACCTGTAGCCTTCACTGACACTGAAGAGTATGAACAAATTAGAAAATTCAAACAAAATCAGAATCAAATAAATACGCAACACCAAAGAGAAATCCGCGAAGTACAAGATCAGCTGACACAGGTAATTCAAGAATTACGTATTTCAGAGGACACTCGCGCTCCAACACGGGAAGAGGGACTTAGAAATACAGAAAAGACGCAAAATAATAACACAGGGCATTTCGGAAGTTATGAAAGAAATTGGCAATGTGCACCGAATTTTGAGATGGAACCGCCGAAACGACGTAACAATGACCGATATGCGACTCGCCGACATGATGACTTTGACTATAAGCTTTTTATTACTACACGTAAATTCAAAACATTTAAGAATTCTGGCAATGACATTCATCCACAAGCATGGCTCCATCAATTCTCTCATTGTTTTCCTCCCAACTGGTCATTAGAGCACAGATTAGAATTTATGTGTGGCTACTTAGAGAATGAACCAGCTGTAAGAATGCGATCGGTCATTCACGATTGCCACAGTGAAGGAGAATTTTTCCATGTCTTCCTCTCAGCGTATTGGTCTCAAGCTACACAAGACCGAGTAAAACATAGCATCATAATGATGAAACACTTCGAACAATCTGAATTTTCCAGTCTTGTGAAATATTTTGAAGACATGTTACACAAGAATCAGTATCTTTCAAACCCATACAGCCCCTCAGAACTCATCCGCATTTGCTTAATCAAACTGCCTGAACATTTACGTCATATTATTTTGGCAGGACGTTGCAAAGACGACATTGAAGCATTTCAAGGACTCTTACAAGAACTGGAAATTGACACTGACAATCGCGGAACGCACGAGCACAACCATTACAGATCACATCCGTCGCAATTCCGCGATGAAAGAAATAATAACTGGACGCGACAAGGCTATTCTCACAACACAAATCGTGACCGAAACAGACACCACCCGTATGACAACCGTTGGCAGAGTAGTAATAAGTACAGGGAAAGATCACCTCTCCGCGGTAATTACTATCACAGAGACAATCAGAGGAACAGACAATATGGGAACCAAAACAGTTATTATTACGGGAGACAGAATAGCTTTAGACGCAACGGTCCACCGTGCAGTGATAATTCAGGGAGAAATTCTCCACCACTTAACCGACAAGAAAGAAACTATGGAATCTACCGACATGACGACAGGCGATATGATCGTAACGACAGACCTGAATTGCATCAGAATTGGCGGGATTTAAACAGGGCAGGGCCCTCTCAACAAGGTGAATTTGTAGAAGTTAGGTCCCCAAACCCCAATAATGAAGCGCGCCAACAAAGAGACAATAGGCAATGACTCATACCGCTGGCAGCCACAAAACGCACGTGTGACACTAACGACGCAGCTGCCGTAGCTAGTAATTACGTAAAAATGGAAGACATTAGGGACATCTTACTCCAGGAACACGGCGTAAAACTTAACAACATTGTATATCCTGTGATTCACATTACTGTAAATGACGTAAAATTTACGGCAGTACTTGACTCTGGCAGTCCCATTTCAGTAATTAGTGAAACAGCTTTTAGCAAATGCAACAAATCGAACGATTGCCCCACACTTCCGTTACGTAAGATTAAATTACAAGGTGCAATTTTTGGAAAAAGTGTAGATGTACGCCAACAAACCTACTTAGAATTCTTTTGTCAAAGACACAGCTTCTCTATGAACTTTCTTATTGTTCCATTATTGTCGACGGAAATTATACTGGGAGTAGACTTTTTGAATGAATACAAAGCAATCTTAAGCTTTCACGATGCTGAAATAAGTTTAGAAAAAGAAGGTAAGTCAGTAGCTTTGAATTTTGAAGATTGGCTCTCAAACCATGACGAAGAAATTAATCGGCTTTACCTCCTGTTAGACAACAGTTCTGAATTTTCGACGGAACTTGACACTAACAATCACTCTGCAAGTACTGACAGGGGTGATATTGACGGCGCATTTGATACTAATGAGTTAATTCAGAATAAAATTCAAACAATTGAAAATTGTAATGACAATGATAGGCAAGACCTTTTTGAGATTTTACAAGCACATTCCACAGTTTTTACTCACAAAACAGGAACAATCAAGGGATTTCAATACCAATTTCGTGTTCGTGAGCATACTAAATTTTGTGTTAGACCATACGTAATTCCAGCGCATTATAGGGACCGTGTTAGAACAGAAATACAATCTATGCTTGACGAGGGCATTATTGAGCCTGCAGTAAGCTCGTACAACAATCCATTACATGTTGTTGAGAAGAAAAATGGATCGATCAGGCTTGTCTTAGATTCGAGACAAATCAATACTATCATCATTCCTGAAACAGACAGGCCGCAAACGTTAGAAGAACTTCTTCAAAATTTTAATGGTGTAAAAGTGTTGTCTTCCATTGATCTCAGATCCAGCTTTTATCAGATCGAACTTCATCCAGAATGTAGAAAATACACAGCTTTCCTTTGTTTCGGCGTTTGTTATCAGTTTCGGAAACTTCCCTTTGGTTTGAACATTTCTTCAGCAGCATTCATTCGCGGGCTAAATTCCATATTACCTGAGTTCTTAAAACGTCACATCACCTTATATGTGGACGATATTCTAATAGCAGAAGCTTCATGGGAACAACATAATCGCATCCTCAACAGTTTGTTACGTATTTTTGCAGAATCTGGAATTACAGTTAACTTGGAAAAGTCTGAATTCGGTAGGTCAAAGGTGAGGTTTTTGGGACATATTATTTCTTCTGAAGGCATTCAGCCGGATCCTGAAAAGTTAGAAGCAATCAGAGCCATTCCAGTTCCATCCACAAAAAGACAAGTCCGCAGTTTTCTGGGTCTCGTAAATTTTTACCGTCGTTTTCTGAATATGCAAATTCTTGTTACACCAAAACTTTGTTCTCTCACTGGAAAAAACACTATTTGGAACTGGGACGAACAAGCACAATTGGAATTCAATTCTTTGAAAGAATCGCTACTTAACGCGCCAATACTAGCTCATCCAGATCTGTCACAAGATTTCTGCCTTAGCACGGATTCTTCTAAAGTCGGACTTGGTGCCCATTTATTTCAAGAAGCCATAGAAAATGACACTACTGTTCAGAAAACCATTGCTTTTGCTAGCCGAGTGCTAACAAAATCTGAAAAAAATTATTCCGTTACTGAATTAGAAGCTTTAGCTATCGTTTGGGCATTTAACAAATTCCGTTTCTTTCTTTCTGGTAAGCGCGTAAAAGTATACAGTGATCATCGTGCACTACAATTTCTTATGTCTTCAAAATTAAATCATGACAGGTTAAAACGTTGGGCATTGTTTCTGCAAGAATTCCGCTTCACAATAGTCTACATTCCCGGCAAGGAGAACATTGTTGCGGACGCACTGTCACGCGCACCAGCTGGGCTTGAGAAAAGTAACACAGAAGGTAGCCTCGAGAAAAATTTCAGTATTCTTTACATTCAGAAAGTCGCCTTTGAAAACTTCATCACCACATCTTTAAAGGACATTGCTCATGAACAAGATAAAGATCCGATTTGGAAAGACATCAAGAGCAAATGGCATGAAAAGACACACACTCAGATTCGGCATTATTATCTGGTTAGAAACAACATACTGTTCAAACGCTGCACTGTTGATGACAAGCTATGGGTACTTTGCATTCCTGACGATTTTGTTAATAAGCTCATTTGGTACATTCATTTCAGCTATGCACATTTTGGCCCACGAAAATGTTATCATATTCTTCGAACGACTTGTTATTTTAACAATATGGAAAAGAGAATTCGAAGAGTCTTGTCTATTTGTAAACTTTGTCAAAAGGCGAAACCATCTACTATCTCCCATCGTGCTCCGCTGTTTCCTATCATTCCTTCTAAATTAAAAGAATTTGCTGCTGTTGATCTCTTGGGACCGCTTGTCAGAACATCTAATGGATTTTCGTACGTTCTAGTCGCTGTTGAACTTACTTCAAAATTTGTTTCTTTCACACCGTTACGTAAAGCCACTGGACGGTCTGTATCCAACGCCTTTGTTAAAAATTTCTTACGTGAAGTTGGACACGTTAGTAAAGTCATTTC
This sequence comes from Schistocerca nitens, assembly GCF_023898315.1. Taxonomy (NCBI): domain Eukaryota; kingdom Metazoa; phylum Arthropoda; class Insecta; order Orthoptera; family Acrididae; genus Schistocerca; species Schistocerca nitens. Next base: position 257,636,895 of record NC_064622.1, read on the forward strand.
AGATAACGGACCGCAATTCAGATCTGCTGTTTGGTCACGCATGCTTCGCAACCATAAAATCAAACCTGTTTTTATTTCATTGTACTCACCACATTGTAACCCCCCCGAACGGATTATGAAAGAAATCAATAAGCTTTGCAGACTTTATTGTCACAGAAAGCATCAGCATTGGGACAGACATTTACACTTATTTCAAAACGTGCTGAATGAAATGCCTCATGATTCCACTGCTTTACCACCTACTCTTGTACTGAAGAATGAAGAACCACCGAACAGAATCAGAGAGCTTGTAGCTTTCCCGAATACACGTAAACTTCGACACAAAGACATAATTGATTTGGCTCTTAAAAATATAAAATCTGCAGCAGACAAAAGGAGAAAACTACACGGTAAAGCAAATGCAAAGAAATTGTATATTGGTCAGAAGGTTCTCATTAAAGCTCATTCATTGTCACATAAGAAGAAACACTTGAGTCACAAATTCTTTCTAGTTTACAATGGACCTCACAGAATCCGACGTATACCACATGATAATTGCGTTGAAGTTGAAACTCTGCGTACTAGGAAGAGTAAAGGTTTACACCACATTTCACATGTAAAACCGTTTATTGAGAGATGATCTGCTTTTTAACTTAGTCTTTGCCATAAAATTTTTCACTTTACATTACTAGTATGATTTGTCAGACTTAAGAAACTGTTAACATGCAACAATGTTTGAAGTTAAACATCCAGTCTAGAACCTAGGGAACATTTTTAAACAGAAATTACGAATGTATTGTTATAGTGAACAGACGACACAGTGTTGTATTTGTACATTCTTGCTTGTTAGCTGCACGATTACGTAACGACTATCAGGCTTAAATACTTAGGACACATACTGGTACTGCTAATGAGATTTTAATGCAACATTTTGGTTTACTTGAAAATACATTCTGGTTTTAAAGTACTTTCTGTGAGATACCAAATGATACAGTGGTTAGTTTATGTGACAGCTACACGATTTTATCACGACGCTACTAATGAGTGACAGTTTACAATGTTGCTTTTGAGGTGTTTCTGTTTTATATTTGCACAGTTTTCTGAATTCTTTTGGAAAGAAAAACATGTTTTATTAGTAACTTTTGTGGTATAGCTACAATGAGACAGCCTTTTTCGTGGCACAACAATACGTTACAGTACAGTACTTTCTTCATCACAATAATAAGCGTAATAACTACGATATCTATAAGCAAAGCATTTCACTTTTGTTTATCATCAGGTAAGTACATTGACTTCTGCAGAACTGAGCTTTCGGAGGACGATAACTACGACACTTCCACAGAATTATCTTACAGCAAGACGCACATTTAGCGCTATAGGACACGTATTTGAGTGATTAATTTTACACTTAAAACATTTTTCTTAAGATATTTGAAGTACAATGATACAAGGGTTTTCCGTGATATATTTCATTCCATTGCTGTAATCTGTAACACCTCAGGGTATAATTACATTAATCCTCAGGGGGGTACACGCCTACTTTGTGTACCATGTGTTTGGCACGCACAAGGAGCCCTAGCTAATATGGTATTTGCTTACACAACTTTACACATCGGTACCATATTTCTCTAACACATAATTACACAGCTATCTGATTATTTGACAGAGATAAACATTTTTTTTACTACATCAGTGACACATGTTTACGCAATTACACAGTTGGGTAACTTCACACTTATGAAATTGCATTTTGTCTGTACTTTGTGACATGTTCATATTTTTTCGGAACCATTGTGATACTATGAGAGCTTTGAATGATATATTTGGTATGGGATCATGATTTTTGAAGTACGTTTGAGGTAGATAACTCTTTTGAAATGAGAAGAGAATTTTTTTTACGATTTGAAATTATTGCAGAAAACTACGACGATTTTGAGAGTTGACTGAGGTGTTATGATGTTATTTTTACGACGACGATGTGTATTATGCTGTTGAGGTATGTTTATGATCAATAAGCTGATGCTATATAAGGAATGTGATTACGTGTTTATATGTATATGAATAATCAATAGAAGTTAGGGACTCTGGTTGGAAACCGAGAATCGTACTTTAAGAGTTATGAAATGTGTGTAAATGCGTGAATGTATCACAATGCCGACGAAAATTTTTTTGGACGCTGTTATATTTATAGGATTTTGTTTCTACAGATTTGTAACCCAAATTCTTGACCTGTGAAATATTTTTATATGAGACTGTCACTGTAGCGGAAACTGGTGTCGTAAATATTTCAGTAAGAAAGTTCAGTGACCACCTGCACGTATTGCGTCGTGGGCACCCAGGTGAGCGGCCAGGTATGTCAGACGCCTGGAGAAAAAGCCATTATTGGGAGCAGCGGCACAGGTAGAAAAAAAAGGGAGGTCATTATCCTCGCTATTGACGTTCCTTTGTAGAAAGCATCGTAAATACGACACGCTAATAATAACTTGGAAACATTCTTACATCTGCACACTTGATTAGGACAAGTGTCTATCTACGAGAATCGAGAGAAATGCCATATGGCTTGCTTTATGTATTTATTTACTCATTTTGTTTAATATCTAGTTTCTAGCTGCACTGCAGCACTGGTTAAAATAAAATTTTATAGATGTACTAATATAAATATTTTCTGTCTCCAGATCCAGTAAATAATGGTTTTGTGATATATTTCCAAAAAATGAGGGAGCATAAAAAGACATTTCCCTTCACAGGAATTGCATAAACAATTTCTTTACGATTTGGTGACTTATCTGCTAGTGTAAGTTCTCGTGATGCATCACTCTAGTGTTAAGATGTGACGTAAGTTTTAAACATGGCCATTTTTACTGTAATATTTTTTCTGCTTGAGCTATGTCATGTTAGGTATAAGTTGCTGCTGTTTGCCAGGCATAGTGTTATTGAATTTGACTTTGTATTATTCTGTTAAGCCAGTTTTACTAATGATTTATTTTTATTGTTTGCTGCACATTGCCTTAGATTAGTTGTAATATTACAATTGCTTTGCTAATTTCTTAATGCTGCTTGCTTCGCAAATCTGCGTTTTTTTCATTGCTGTTTATATTAATTGTTTTATGTGATGCTGCATTGCCTCGTCCCTTGGTATATATATCTGAGCTCAGTAGATTTAAGTTAGCTTAAGAGGGGGTAGACTATATAAGAAACTAACTATGATGAATTGGAAGCAATGCATTAAAAAGGTATACAAAAAAGATTTGGGCCAAATGAGTATTGTACAATGAGAAATAATTATTTTGAGAGAAATATGAATAGAATACAGGAAGGAGGTTTAGAGAGGACTTTTTGGGAATAATGATGAACGAAGGGAGATCTCCAAGAACAAAAAAGGTTTTGTTCGCAAAATACTGCAGTACCAAAAGTTACACTGAAAACGAACCCTGTCCTTTCCATTGTGTTATCCCCCTATGTGTTTGTGTACCCTTGTATATTTGTTTTCTTCCTGTCTCTGTGTAGTTTCATAGAATTTTTTTTCTAATACTATTCACTATGATGAGGAATACTGTTATCCTCAAATATAATTGGTATTAATAATATGTTATTTAACTTGTAAATATGCTTAGACATTACTTATTCTGCTTTATTTTAATGCTCATGTGTAAAGTTGATGTTTCAAAAGTTATTCTGATCTTTTATGTATGTACTCATGTCATAATTCCTGTAACATTGATGTATATGTTTATTTCTATTGTGTTGTAAAGCCCCTATTACTACAAATGTTATCTGTATTGTTATGTTCTTTAATAATGTATTTTGTACCTTTGTAATTGTATTCTTATGTTGTAAATTTATAATTGTATAGACACCAGTTCATCATATTATTAACTTGTAAGTTACATTTCACTGCACACGTTTCTGTTGGTCATAGTATATGGACAATATGTGAGAAGTAGGGACTGTTAGTGTTTGTATGTGTGTAAATAATTCAGCAAGGGACTGGATAACAGCATTGCTGGTTCTAAGGACAATTCCAAAAACTTTGTGAGTGCACAAGTGGTGGTTTATGGACTTGCTATATTCTCCGCAAGACTCTTTGATGGTGATTGTGCACCTGCACAGTCACAACAGATGGCTGCTGGCCATCTCTACCAGGACTACAGTGGGTCTGCATCTTTGATGGCCCACCAATTTCTACAAGGACTGCAGTGGGTCTGCACCTCTGGTGGCCCGCCAGTACCGTAATCTCTACCAGGACTACAGTGGGTCTGCATCTTTGATGGCCCACCAATTTCTACAAGGATTGCACTGGGTCTGTACCTCTGGTGGCCCACCAATACCGTAATCTCTACCAGGACTACAGTGGGTCTGCTCTGTGATGACCTACCAAACGATATTCTTCAAAACTTCGATTGACTCCGCTGTGTGTTTGCTCTGTTGTGGCCCATTACATGTCTGCATGTCCAGAGTCAGCACTGTCTTTCCGTTGGAAGGACAATACTACTTCTTCAAGACTGCATGGAAATCCACTACGTCTGTGTGCATTGTCTTTTACTGCTCAGACTTTGAGAAAAGAAACAGCAGTTTTACGATGAACGATTAGGACTGTCTTTATGGACTGTGAGAAAATTTTAGCTTTTGACCAACATTGTATCAATAAGTGTGTGCATTTGATTTCTTTGTTATTGTAATTGTGAAAAAATTTTAACAAATATGCATTGGCCAATGCCCAAAAAAAAATTTGTAAAATTTTTTGTGGGGAGCATGGGGGCTATGTAAGTAGGCTGTTTAGGTATTTTTATTGGTAACGCCACCTCTGTATGAAAATCACTGGCTGTGCTGTGTGCAGTCTGTGGCTGCTTTTCATTGTTGTAATACTCGCCATTGTAGTGTTAGGCAGCTGGCTGTGAACAGCGCGTAGTGTTGCGCAGTTGGAGGTGAGCCGCCAGCAGTGGTGGATGTGGGGAGAGAGATGGCGGAGTTTTGTAATTTGTCATGAACTGCTATATATATGATGATATGAAGGTAAATACATTGTTTGTTCTCTATTAATATCTTTCATTTGCTAACTATCCCTATCAGTAGTTAGTGCCTTCCATAGTTTGAATCTTTTATTTAGCTGGCAGTAGTGGCGCTCGCTGTATTGCAGTAGCTTGAGCAGCGAAGATTTTTGTGAGGTAAGTGATTTGTGAAAGGTATAGTTTAATGTTAGTCAGGGCCATTCTTTTGTAGGGAATTTTGAAAGTCAGATTGCGTTGCGCTAAAAAAAAATATTGTGTGTCAGTTTAAGCACAGTCGTGTATAATTGTTCTAAGGGGAAGTTTCAAAAACAATTAAAATCTGACAATTTGAAAATACACAAATAGAGGGAGAACAATAAGCAACACCGTGAAGCGTTAAAAACCTACAGCATATGTAGTTAACAAGGAATAAGACAAAGAACAATCCAATAAACCGTTTAATAAGCGTCTTGCACAACTAAACGTAAAATTTTAAATAGCTACGGTGAAAAACAAAGAATCATAAATGAAATTGCTGCTGAATCAGGACGGTATATTGCCCTAAATAAATTTGGAAAACCTACAACTATAAAATTAATTCGCTCTTAACAAAGCTACTTTTCCGAAATCATAATCTCATTTCCCCGGTGCCATAAACTGACGAAACAGTTTATAACAAACTCCCCGGTACGAACGACTAAAACACTTGTCGTTCTCGAACATGGCTCACGTGACCAGTTACTTCACCGTATAGTGTAAGGACTTTGTATAAAACAGTATGTCATATTCACACCTTCATTCATTCTCGTGACTAAGCACGGTTATAGTAGTAAAACATAAACAATTAGCAAATTATACAAACAGGATCGGAAATAAAAGTGACAGTATTTTGACTTCAGCTCAAACAGTGTCCGTCAGCTAGTGAACTCATTGAGATCCCAAAGAAACTACAAACACTCGAAGAGCCTGGCGCCATCTGTCCTGCGCATGACTCACACTCCACGTCTGATCACTGCTGTAATGTCCCACCTCAGTAGGTACTACCAGTACGTAGAGGTGTTACGCCACAAATTTCACGTATAACATAGGAAATGATGGGATAAAGTATTTCACCGTGGTTCTACCTTCTGACAGAGAAACAATTAACGAACACGAATAGCGTTCGGCACTTGTCCCACCAAAAATCTGCCACCACCCTATCCTATTTCACTGCTGAAAAACATTAAAAATACACGGTGGCCCACATTAAACCGGTACGCCTTACATACTATTTAATCATCTCTAGTCGAATTGCTTAAGAAATGACCTGGAAGCCCATCTCTTACAAACGGGTAACTAGATGTCTTTTTTAAACGTTACTATTATCTGTTCATTTTTAGTTAGTTCATTGTTACTTGACTCTTGGGCGTGAGGCGTACCGGTTTTATGTGGGACACCTTACAATTTAAATGATGTATTTTATGAGCACACAGGATCGTTATTCACTTTAAAAAACGAACACAACAAAATATAATGAAATACGTCATTCTTAAGACACTAGATTGCAATGGATTCTAAGTTACACATTGACAGCATAGACTCTCTCAAACGGATGAAGAGATTTCAGATCGATGAGAAATGAATTAGCCTCTATCATTATTTCTCAGTGACACTACTTCATTATTTTCTACAGCTTGTGGAAGCTTCGGTGTATTTAGTGCAATTATAAAAGTGGTTTGCTGAGACGTGGCAGTTTTCATCGCACAGTTCTTTTATGACTAAATAGTATCATTACGAACTTCAGTTACCTGAGACGAAACCAAAGAAAAAAATAAAAGGAAACCCCTCATAGAGCAGTTTCCGGCATTTTCCACTATTCTTGCCGCGAGACATAAGTTTTGTAAGCTTTGAAAGTATTGCGAGTTCTATGTCTTTAAGTGCTTTGTAACATACTACATCTATTTTGAGGATACTGGTACTTCTGCAGTCACGTAGTTTAACGACGAGTAAAATTCTGTATATTTTAAACGGTTGTTACAAAACACCTCGACGGTTAAGCCATAGTTAGTTAGTGTGCACCATGTTGTACGTTGAAACGGAAAGTCTTCTCACCATAAGACACGTGATTATTTGCAATCAAACTTTCTTACACGTCTTACCACTTGTTCCTGTCTAGTAAACGGAAATTTCAGTTATCTGCCAGTAACTTCTGCTCCAAAAGTCCTTATCTGAAACTGGTTTCTGGCAATACTTCTCCTTAATTTCCTTTCGCTTACGGATTATTGGTATGTTGTAGAGTAATAATGTAAGACATTGGCTATTAAATGTGATATCGGCAATATTTTCTCGATTGCAGCACTTTTAAGTCTGAACAGAATGAAGCGTGACCATATTGCACCATGAAACAGATTTCCACATTTGGAAAAAAACTTACCATTCCGGAGCATTTTTTGTATTTTCAGACAAAGGCTACCGCATTCGTGAAGTGAATATTATCATTGCTCTTAGAGATTTCGAATGCAGCAGTGCATAAGGAGTGCATGAAATGATTACATTTACAGATCAATAGCACAAACGGTTCTGAGGTACCGAGTATCGACCTATGCTGAAACATTCATACTACACTACTGGCCATTAAAATTGCTACACCACGAAGATGACGTGCTAAAGACACGAAATTTAACCGACAGGAATAAGATGCTGTGATATACAAATGATTAGCTTTTCAGAGCATTCACACAAGGTGGCGCCGGTGTCGACACCTACAACGTGCTGACATGAGTAAAGTTTCCAACCGGTTTCTCATACACAAACAGCAGTTGACCGGAGTTGCCTGGTGAAACGTTGTTGTAATGCCTCGTGTAAGGAGGAGAAATGCGTTTCCGACTTTGATAAAGGTCGGATTGTATCCTATCGCGATTGCGGTTTATCGTATCGCGACATTGCTGCTCGCGTTGGTCGAGATCCAATGACTGTTAGCAGAATGTGGAATCGGTGGGTTCAGGAGGGTAATACAGAACGCCGTGCTGGATCCCGACGGCCTCGTATCACTAGCAGTCGAGATGACAGGCATCTTATCCACATGGCTGTAACGGATCGTGCAGCCACGTCTCGATCTCGATTGGGACGCTTGCAAGACAACAACCATCTGCACGAACAGTTCGACGACGTTTGCAGCAGCATGGACTATCAGCTCGGAGACCATAGCTGCGATTACCCTTGACGCTGCATCACAGACAGGAATGCCTGCGATGGTGTACTCAACGACGAACCTGGGTGCACGAATGGCAAAACGTCGTTTTTTCGGATGAAGACAGGTTCTGTTTACAGCATCATGATGGTCGCATCCGTGTTTGGCGACATCGCGGTGAATGCACATTGGAAGCGCGTATTCGTCATCGCCATACTGGCGTATCACCCAGCGTGATGGTATGGGGTGCCATTGGTTACACGTCTCGGTCGCCTCTTGTTCGCATTGACGGCACTTTGAACAGTGGACGTTACATTTTAGATATGTTACGACCCGTGGCTCTACCCTTCATTCGATCCCTGCGAAACCCTACATTTCAGCTGGATAATGCACGACCGCATGTTTAAGGTCCTTTACGGACCTTTCTGGATACAGAAAATGCTCGACTGCTGTCCTGGCCAGCAAATTCTCCAGATCTCTCACCAATTGAAAACGTCTGGTCAATGGTGGCCGAGCAACTGGCTCGTCACAATACGCCAGTCACTACTCTTGATGAACTGTGGTATCGTGTTGAAGCTGCATGGGCAGCTGTACCTGTACACGCCATCCAAGCTCTGTTTGACTCAATGCTCAGGCGGATCATGGCCGTTATTACGTCCAGAGGTGGTTGTTCTGGGTACTGATTTCTCATGATCTATGCCCCCAAATTGCGTGAAAATAAAATCACATGTCAGTTCTAGTATAATATATTTGTCCAATGAATACCGGTTTACCACCTGCAGTTCTTCGTGGTGTAGCAATTTTAATTGGCCAGTATTGTAGTACGTGGCTTAGATTCCACGGGCGGCATTGCAGGCGGTGACTCTGACATCCAGTCAATCGTATAGATGCCGAATACTGTCCTGGGATATGTAATGCTACAGCAGCACGACCTGTTCACGTAGTCTCGTAAGAGGTGTTGGTTGACGAGTCACACGAGACACTTCTCGTTCCGCCGTATCCCACACCTGCTTGATTGGAGACAAATTTGGAGACTGTGCTGGCCAGGGACGTTGCTGCACGTGTTGCAGAGCACGGTGGCTTTCATGGGCGGTGTATGGACGATCATTATCCTGTTGGAACAACACATCACCTCACTGTTGGAAGAATGGCAAAATGAATGCACTGAATATTCTGCACTAACTGAGAGCTGTTTAGTGTCCTCTCCAGAAACACCAAAGGTGAACGAGGGCTGTAGCTTAACGCACCCCAGACCACAAGGCTTGTGATGGAGCCAGTGTGTCTTGAATGAATCTTCTCTACGAGACAGAGCTCACCACTTCTACGTCGAACACACAAACGACCATCATTTGCGTGCAGGTACAATCTGCTTTCATCGCTAAAGACCACGGCGCGCCATTACATCTTCCAAGTGATCCTATGACGGCACCAATCGAGCAGTGCACGTCGATGCTGCGTCCATAGTCCCATTGCTAATTACGAGTCCACAACAGTTCGTGTGGATTACTATGAAGAAAATAATTACAAATGCGTGGGCTGTAACATTATAATTCTGGTCATCTCCAATTAGAGATCCTGGTTGACCTAATTCAGCACGAATAAGTATTCTTGTTGATGTTCCTACTATTCCGTCTAGGCTCACCAGCCATCGTACCTGTGCCGTTATAAGGATCTGCTGCAGATACCCTTACAATACGACGATCCTGGCGAGCGTTGTGCTGCGTGGACGTCCGGAAGCTTCTCTTCCGGTGTGAGAATGTTTACGTGACCCCTGAAACAAGCATCGTTGCAGTATTGACGCAACACGTCCAACGTTGGTGACAATTCTCCGAAAGAAATATCCGGCAACTCGGAAGGCCACAATTAAACCACTTTCAATGTCTCTCTGTTGGCTGTAGCAATCACGAGTGGGGCTCTGTGGCATGGTTGCCTGCTTGCTTCACACGCTGAGCCTTCTGGCTGTGGGGTACACAGAGATGACGCTCTGGTAACTATGCCACTATGTTGAAGGATAAGGCTGAAACCATCATCAGTACCCCTTCAGTGCCTCCATGCGAAATAAGCCGTCACAGGATCAAAATGGATGTCCTCTATCCCGGTGTACTAATTGGTTTTTCCAGCAGGGTATACTGATCTTCTATTACATACATGGCTAGAGGCGAATGTTAGAAAAATGTTCCCAGGTGCAATATTCTTCCTTCCAGTTAACTGTAGAGGCAGGAAAGATCCAAAGCGGCCCGTCAACGGTTCGGTTATAAGCGCAGTGGTTCTCGTAGATGCTTTGAAATTTCAGTAAGAGATGCACCAATAAGCGGTCCACTGCCAAAATTGCGAAGCCGCACGTTCCTCAAAGGGTAAGTCAACGAATTACTTACTCCAAGAATCGGCAAATACCCACAGCGGAAATATCACAATAATTCGAACACATGCGAAAGAAAAAGAAGGAAGGGTTGTGTTTAACGTCACGTCAATGATGACGTCAATAGAAGAGGAAGGATAAGGAAGAAAATGGACGATGACAGTCCTACTACCTTAAGTGATTTTGGTTAATTACGGGAAACTCGTATGGCGAAACAGGGTTTCTCAGCTTTTCAGAAAACGAGGCCATTTCTCAGTAGTGAACCAGCTCGATCACTGAGCACATACGAAAGCTTACCAGTAATTGTCGTTTTATGGATGTGCACTTAGATACAGTTCGTCTTCCAAGGACCTAGTGTAACAGTACCCGTTATAGTGGTATATATCTATATATACCATACGGTGCATGGCGGAGGGTATCACGTACCACAACTAGTCATTTCCTTTATTATTCCACTTGCATGCAGAGAGGGAAAAACGCCTGCTTGTAGGTCTCTGTACGACCTCTAACTTCTCTGATCTTATCTTCATAGTCCTTACGCGAAATTTACGTTGGCGGCAATAGAATCGATCCGCAGGCGGCGTCAAACGCTGGTTCTCTAAAATTTCAGCAATAGTGCCTCGCGAGAAGTGCGTCGTATTCCCTCCAGGCTTTCCCATTTGATTTCACAAAGCATTTCCGTAATTCTTCCGCACTGATCTAACGTACCCGTAACAAATCTAGCATCAAGCCTCTGAATTGCTTAGATGTCTTCCTTTAATTCGACCTAGTGGGGATCCCAAATACTCGAGCAGTATTCAGGAATGGGTCGCGCTAGTGTTATGTACGCCGTGCCTTTACAGATGCACCACACGTTCCAAAATTCTCCGAATAACACGAAGTCGAGCATTCGCATTCCCTACTATCAGCCTGACATCCTCATTCCATTTCATATCCAGGTAACTTCTCGCGCTCAAATTATTCTCGGGACCGAGAGCCGGCTGAAACCGAAGTAGAAATCTCTGTTACATTTAGAGACTCATGGAACGTATATAGAAAAGACAGATTAAACGCCATAGGAAGGGGTGTGTACATTGCAGTTGACAGAAATATTGTCCCTGCTGAGATCGAGTTTACGTGTGACAGTGAAGCTATGTGATCGCGTATAACAGGTCGGGGTGAAATGAGGTTGATTGTTGGACGTTTTTACTGGCCACCCTTCCTCAGTGACGGCTTTACAGTCATTAACAAAAAATCTACGATCAGCAGTGCGGAAGTATTCATATCATGCAGTATTAGTTGGAGGCGTCTTTAACCTACCCAGACTGAGATGCCTATGGATTTAGTGCACGGGTACATATAGACAGTCTTGCCAAGTTCTCTTGAACATTTTTTGCGAAAATAGTCTTGCGCAGGTTCGCAGCCCACACGCAATGGAAATATCTTAGACCTTGTCGTTACGAACAGGCCTGAGGTAATCGACGGCGTTAAGTAGAAGCAGGTATTAAGGACCATAATGTCAGAGATTTTGATTACTAAATTTAGTATATCAATCAAGTAGGCTTGGGCAACATTTCTTCCTGCAAGAGCAGGTAGACAGTTCCAGAATGAGATTTTCACTCTGCAGCGGAGTGTGCGCTGATATGAAACTTCCTGGCTGATTAAAACTGTGTGCCCGACCGAGACTCGAACTCGGGACCTTTGCCTTTCGCGGGCAAGTGCTCTACCATCTGAGCTACCGAAGCACGACTCACGCCCGGTCCTCACAGCTTTACTTCTGCCAGTATCTCGTCTCGTACCTTCCAAACTTGATAGAAGCTCTCCTGCGAACCTTGCAGAACTAGCACTCCTGAAAGAAAGGATATTGTGGAGACATGGCTGTGGCTAAGCCATGTCTCCACAATATCCTTTCTTTCAGGAGTGCTAGTTCTGCAAGGTACGCAGGAGAGCTTCTGTAAAGTTTGGAAGGTACGAGACGAGATACTGGCAGAAGTAAAGCTGTGAGGACCGGGCGTGAGTCGTGCTTCGGTAGCTCAGATGGTAGAGCACTTGCCCGCGAAAGGCAAAGGTCCCGAGTTCGAGTCTCGGTCGGGCACACAGTTTTAATCTGCCAGGAAGTTTCAGGTAGACAGTTGTTTGCATTGCACTTAGACAGTAAACTGAGACCATCTAGTGCCGGTATCACTCAGGACAACTATGAGCAGAGAATGTGGATTAGAGACGGTAATGATTCACCGTGGCTTAACAACGAAATTCGAAAAATACTGAGGAATAAAAAGCTGTTGCACTCTCAGTTCAAAAGAGAATGCGCAAATGACGACAAACAAAAGTTAATAGAAATTCGTGTGTCGGTAAAAAGAAGCTTACAACAACTACCACCGTCATACCTTAGCAACAGATCTTACTGAGAACCCGAGAAAATTTAGGTACTATGCAGAATTGCTAAATGGGTCTAAGGCTTCTGTACAGTCACTCGTTGACCAGGTTGGTGTGGTAGTAGAAGATACAAATAGTGAAGCCAAAGTTTCGCGTTTAAGAAATCGTTCATGCAGGAAAATGATACAAACATACCATCGTTTGACCATCGGACAGAGCTCAGTATGGAGGATATAGTAATAAGCATCCCTGGCTTACAGGAACAACTGAAAGAGCTGAAAGGAAATAGGTCGCCAGGGCCTAATGGCATTCCAACTCGGTTTTGCAAAGATTACTCTACAGCTGACGTCTTACTTAGCTTACATTCATCGCGAATCTCTTGCCCAGCGCAAACTCCAAAGTGCATGGAAAAAACAGGTGACTCCTACATACAAGAAGGGTAAAGAACGGACCCTCAAAATTAAAGACCAATATCTTTAACATCGGTTTGCTACAGAATCCTTCAACATATTCTCAGTTCGAATTCAGTAAATTTCCTTGAGGGGGAAAATCTTCTGTTCACAAATTAGAATTGTTTTAGAAAGCATAACTCGCGTGAAACCAAACTTTCCTATTCTCACATGAGATCCTGCCAACTATGGATGAAGGGCAAGGGGCCGTTTCGATATTCCTAGACTTCCTTAAAGCATATGACACTGTACAACATTGCCGACTGTTAACCCAGGTACAAGAATACGCTTAATAGGTTCCCACCTGAGGCTCGAAGACTTCTTACGTAGCGTAGTGTTGTCCTCTACGGCGCGTCTTCATCAGAGACAAGGGTATTGTAAGGAATGGCCACAGGGAAGTGTGACAGGTCCGCTGTTGTATTATACGTACATAAATGATATGGCGGACTGGGAAACGGCTGTCTGCGGCTGTTCTATGGTGTATGGGGAGGTGTCGTCTTTGAGTGACTGCAGGAGAATAAAAGAGGACTTAGAAAAAAATTCTAGTTTGTGCGATGAGTGGTAGCTAGCTCTGAATGTAGAAAAATACAGATTAATACAGATGAGTAGGAAAAACATGGTCGAGGACAGCTTTAGAGTGTACTGCTAGACATAGCCATGTCAGTTAAATATTTAGGCGCAACCATGCAAAGCAGTAGGGAATGGAATGAGCACGTAAGGATTGAAGAACGAAAGGCGAATTGCCGACTTCAGTTTACTGCGAGAATTTTAGGAGAGCGTGGTTCATCTGAAAAGGAAACCCTCCATCCATGGTTTGTAACATTCGATGTGAGAAACGGGCAATTTATTGTATTCGAACTCAGAATGTGTTCAAGAATTCTGCAGAAAACCGGTGTCAAGGATGTCGGTCTGTAATTATGCCCGCGCGACTGCTACGGTCGCAGGTTCGAATCCTGTCTCGGGCATGGATGTGTGTGATGTCCTTAGGTTAGTTAGGTTTAAGTAGTTCTAAGTTCTAGGGGACTGATGACCACAGATGTTAAGTCCCATAGTGCTCAGAGCCATTTGAACCATTTGTAATTATGCGGGTCCGTTCCTTTACCTTTATTACGAAGGTTGTCCATAAAGTAAGTCCCGATCGGTCGCGAAATGGAAACCACTGGCAAAATCCGGTAAAGCTTTGCACAGATGTGTAGGGCAGTGTGTTTAGTATGCTCGTCGATGGTGTCGCGTCACTCTTTTCAGTTCTGAGTGAACACTGAGCATGTAAAGATGCGTAGGGAATAGCGTCTCCCGCCAAGTAAGAGGAACTGGTTAGAGATTTCGCCCTGTGTCATGCAGCCCACGTAACACAACTGTCGAGCAGTTCCTTCTTCATACCAATTTTTAAAAAAATGGTTCAAATGCACCTGAGCACTATAGGACTTAACTTCTGAGGTCATCAGTCCCCTAGAACTTAGAAATACTTAAACCTAACTAACCTAAGGACATCACACACATCCATGTCCGAGGCAGGATTCGAACCTGCGACCGTAGCGGTCGCGCGATTCCAGACTGTAGCGCCTAGAACCGCTCGGTCACCCCGGCCGGCTTCATGCCAATTCTCGGCCGGACACTGCAGGGGCAATGAAGACCATCCTGCAGCTTTTCAGACGAGAAGTGTTTGATCACCCACAATACAGTCCGTAATTGGCTCCCCCTTAGTCTCACCTCTGCTCATAAGAACCGCTGGCTATGAAGACAAAATTTTCCCACAGACAACGAGCTGCAAACCAGTGCAGCTAACTGGTCGAAAGCACAAGTGTCAACTTTCTAGGACGAGTATGTTGGAAAGTTGATACAACACTACGACAACAGTCGAAGTTTGAGCGGCGACTATGTACAGAAGTAGGCAGAAGGTGTAGCTAATTGTTGCAAATAAAATGTTTCTGGTTTTCACTGTGGTTTCCATTTCGCGATCGATCGGAACTTACTTTCTAGATAACCCTCGTATATAAAGGAGTCTTCTGATTTAGCCTTCAGTGAGTACTAAAAGCTTGTGATTCTTCAATTTCTCCAGGCGTATTTCATGACGAAATAAATCTCGGGTGAACAGTCTGGTATGAGAGTGCATAGGACACAAGATTTCGGCAATCGACCACGTTGCCATCATCAGGTGCGCTGATGTACTGTACGTCAGCGCACCTGATGGTGGGAACGTGGTCGATCGCCGAAATATTGTGTCCTGGGCACACTCCTACCAGGCTGTTAACCCGAGATTTATTTCGTACTAAAAGTTTGTTGGCAAGAGAACAGAAACAAAGCAGCAGACAGTGACGATACTAGCACTTACAGCGAGAGACTGCATTTACGGGCTAAAACTTCCATTGCGCAAGGACCACTGTTACATGTCAGGTCAGTGAAGTCCATTAATGTCTGCGAGGACTGCGATATAAACTGAGAATAAAGTACACCATGTGTGAAAAGGTCTAGATGCGATGCTGATAATACGAAAGGTGAGCTCGCACTAAACATCAATGGAAGCGTTAACCCAGGAGCTGCGTAGCAGTAGAGATCTCCCACGACTGGTGAATCCGTTTAACCTGTGTGAAGGTCGTGCGCAGCCACCGTCTTCGTGCTGCTTGCCGCCGGCAGCTATCAGAAGTCTGCATCAGCTGCCGGCACGTGCTCACACCGCCTCCTGTAATCTACGGGGCATCAGTACAGTGCATCGCCTGTACCCGCCACCGTCTCCCATCTACTCAGGTGGCAGGCAATTTACGTCTGACAAATGTTCACGTGTACCTCCTCAGAGCTTCTGGTGTGACGCTCACCCTGTGTACGTTGCCGTTTCTCCTGTGAAATACACTGCTCGCCGTTCAAAGTGCAGCACCATTAAGATGGTACGCAACAAACGTCGGACGGGCATGAAGTACACAACATGCTTGATTGTACAAACAACTCGCACTTCGGCGGAAAATCTTCAAATGCTTGTGAATTCCTAAGGGACCAAACTGCTGAGGTCATCGGTCCCTAGTCTTACACACCACTTAAACTAACTTATGCTAAGAACAAGACACACACCCATGCCCGAGGGAGGACCCGAACCTCCGGCGGGAGGGGCCGCGCTGTCCGTGACATGGCGCCTCTAACCGCGCGGCCACTCCGCGCGGCGCACTTCATCGCAACAGCACGAAAGTTTGTGTGACAAATTCCAGAACTGTATTTGTCGTATCGGCCGCCGCACAGCAGCCGTCAACTCGGCGCGGCGTGCTACAACACGCGCGGCACACAGCGAGTACCGCTGGCGCCGCATACGATGTCAACAACTGGCGCAAGTGAACGCGTCGTCGCGGGGTTAACGGCAGCGTACACCACTATCGATACGGATTACCCTGGCGGCGCTGCCCTTGCCACCAGAGTGAGCAACCGTATAAGGGCGCCATCTACCAACGCTCTGAATGGCCGGACCTGCGGATTTAAGAGAGCTCCCTGAGCCCGTTTAACCAGATCAATATTCGCCGGTGACTGTGTACCCGGCTGCTGGATTCACAACGACCGAACCGTACTGTGGCCTCCCTGGCTGGAAACTTGCGACGCGTCGGTATCGACTGGTTGGCAGTGGTTTGAACTTGTATTCTCTACTAGTGACTCTGATTTTCTCCTTTGCGCTACAGCCAGCGAAGTGTTGTGCAGTCGAACCTAACAAGGGGAGGCCGCCAATTGTGAAATTCAGATTCGATTCATACTGCGCATAATAAAAGCTCTTGGCCAGAGGTGTAATGTGGCAAAGCACCAAGATGCACTTCTCAGCCGTTGTCGAGAAAATCGACAGTTAAAAGAAACCGTTGCGGTGAAATACTCTCTACGATTAATAATTATTTTCTACAGCGTCGTGGCGCAGCGGTAAGCACTCGGGTTCGTAATCCGAAGGTCGCCGGATCGAATCTCGCGCCATGCAACCTTTTTTTTGTATTTGTTTTTTGTAATTAATTGTCTTCATAATGTTAACCACGTATAGTTAACGGAAGACGTAGAAACGGTATTCCGAAACGAATACGTATAGCGTTCGAAATAGTATAGAGACCCCACGAACACAAATTTGCTGCGGCAGGTATGAAATATAAACTCCGATATATATATATATATATATATATATATATATATATATATATATATATATATATATATATATATTTGAATTACGAAAAACTAATAATAAAAAAAAATTGCATGGCGCGAGATTCGGTCCGGTGACCTTCGTATTACGAACGCGAGCGCTTACCCTGCGCCACGACGCTGTAGAAAATTATTAATCGTAGAGAGTATTTCACCGCAGCGGTTTCTTTTAACTGTCGATTTTCTCGACAACGGCTGAGAGGTGCATCTTGGTGCTTTGCCACATTACACCTCTGGCCATGAGCTTTTATTATGCGCAGTATGAATCGAATCTGAATTTTACAATTGGCGGCCTCCCCTTGTAAGTTATGTTTTGAGTGACAGCAAGTCAAATAAATTTGGTTATCAGGGAATATTTGTTGTGTTATAGTGCGGACATAACAGAATTAAGGATCTACAGATCCCTGGGCTGAACCTGTAGTGCACGCCCTACCAGTGCGATAACTAGCATCCAAACTGACAGATTATAACAATTTTTGAATTAAAAGCGTAAAAATACCTTACATTTCATCATGCCATCCAGCCTACGACTCATTAGGACGGGTTTTGGAACTTGGACAATTACTTGATCCTTACTATTGTCCTTACGTGTTGTCATAAGTCATGGGATACATATATTCATCGGTTTCAAAGCATTATTAATGAACTTCCAAATTATCCAGCTTCTGTATAATTGGTTCTGGTTTTGAAAAATAATTTGTGACCAGATGAAATTGGGGAAACTCTGGAGTAACCAACTTCATCTAGGTTGATTCATAGCGACATGGTGAGGTTACGTCTGCCAAGCTGCGCCAAAGTTGTCACTAATGCAAGATGTTAATGAATTCATTCACAGAAGTTAGAAATTGCTAGTAAAGTAGTAGAAGTTATCCAATAAACAACATTCGTTATTACACGAATTCTTCTTATATGTGACCATTCCGAGTGAGACAAATTGTTGATCAAAACGCCATCCAATTCAAGACTCTAGTAAGTAAATGATTCCATACTGTCCCCCATGCGAGTAAACGAAAGGTATTCCAGGACTAAAAATGGTAAATTGCGCCCTAGGTTATTTGAAATACATTTACAACTGGTTCTGTGTGGATACGTTTTCCATTGTCTTGTGCTTACATATTGATGAGGATTCAGAACAGTGTGCAGTTTTATGCTCTCTTGGAACCAATGAGCAGACTGCGGAAGGGTCATTCCATTGCAAGGGATCATTGACCCGCCACTCCTTGCCCTTCAGTTTTCCTGAAATTTGCTGTGGGGGGTACCCCTACTGTAGAAATGAACCTGTACAAAATATTAAATCGTGAGCTTAATTATATGAGAAGCAGTGGCCTCCTATTTGCATGGAGTTTCGACGAATGTGCATGCAGACGAATAAAACCTAATGTTTGAACCTCTTTTATTACAAGACGAAAACAACTAGGAAACTCTTACTTTCAGTTCTTGGATAGCTTTTGGCTGTGATCAAGAAAAATACCGTGTTACAGAATGCAAAGCATTTTGTGAACCACCATAAGGTATTAAAGTGACCCAAAAACCTACAGAGAAAAATGCACAGATTTTTGTACCCTCTTTGGGGTCAGATATCTCAGGAAGAAAAAACGCAAAGGAACTACAACAAGGCGAATTTGTTGACAATGTCTGGGGCATGATTCTATTAGATGATTCTATTACCATATTTTCGTGCTTAGCCAATTTTTTCGGCTATGCTCAGTCACAAACAAGGCATCAAATTTAAAATTACAGTAAATGAGCCATGACCGGACGTAAATATTGCAAAATGGTAGTTTCATAAATTGTTCTTTTCGGCACCGTTGGGAAGAACACAATTTTATACTCTAGAAACATCCTGTAGGATCTTAGAGTCAGTTCAGTAAAGGGACCAAATATGAGATTGAATGTCAACAAAAGTCATATATATTACGTTTACTAACGCAACACAGTGCAGGTTGCTGAACCCATAACTTCAAAGAGAAACAAGAGTGACGACAGGTAGATTAATGCTGGTGTTCCAACTAATCAAGAAAACCAAGAAAATCTGATGACTCAGCCAGTTGGAAACCATTAGTTGATCCAGTTTCTGCACCTGTCCTGGTAGTGACCATGTGTACTTGCAAAGGCAAGATGGGAATGATGTGGTTATCCAACATTGCTTATTCTGTTACATATAGATGGCCGTGTTTGCTGGTTTCTTCATCGAGGTTCCAAAGCCTCATTTGAGTTTCTTGCTATGGTTCACAAACCGTGTTTGTTGGTTTCTTCATCGAGGTCCCAGAGCTTCAGTTGGGTTTCTTACTATGGATTCTTCATCATGATTCCTCCAAAGCCTCAGTTGCGTTTCTTCCCAAGGTTCCCAAGCCGATATGCGGGTCTCTTCTCTTAATGCTGGTTCCCAAGCCAGTGTTATTTAAGGTTACTGCTACGTGGAATTAATTTTTTTTCAGTACTGTTCATTACGGCTTCTGTAAAATTATACGGACGTCATGTTGTAGTTGCTGAAGGTGCTGCAATATCCATTATGATGTGTTGTTCAGGAATCCAACGTTTCTCTTCTCTTTCGTGCCAATAGAACGGGCAAGATGGACCAAAAGAGTGCATAAGTTTGACCAGGGCACTGTGTTGTTAAACATCAACGTCGGATACGTTACCAATCCACCATGATTATCGTAGATGCCGGAGACGTATTGGCCGGTAATGAAGCTTAAAAATGAGACGAAAATCACGTTGGTGTCAACTGACTGATAAACCGAGGTCACAAAAGAAGTTGTATCCTTTGACGATCGGCTAACTAGGATGTGGTTCAAATCCATTGGGGAGAAAATGATGATTTTTCACGAGTTTCAGATAAAGTATGGTCATTTGCAAGTCGCTCTTCTTGTAGTTTTCTTTCGTCTTCTATTTCCTGGCTTGTGGCAAAGATCAACGTGACTCCTTGTACTTGTTGGTCACAGAATCTGGATGAACCCTCTGGTGTCAAAATCTGATCCTCTGTAGTTCACTGCAGGTTTGTTCTTGCTGCTAAGCGTTTAGCCGTTCCATTAATTCCATTGCGCGGAGATTTACCGCAGCTCGTGCCAAAACAGTTCCATTCAGCAGCTGTACCAAAGTTCTTTTCGTGGTAGCACAGGTTCATACATTTTTTCTAATTTCTAGACTGAGCAGCAACACCATCACTAAAACAGTGAATGTGAACTGTATCTTTCGTCGCGCTTTTCAAATAGTTGACCAAATTGGCCGGAAATGTAGGGACAGCAATGGTGCCATTCTGAGGCAATCGTTGATAGTGCATAAGCTAATGCATTCTGTTTCTTCAGTTTTATAGTATACAACAAACAAGTGCCGTGTGGCTTGACTATCGTCCCAGTAACGTTCTTCAACAGCATTTTGGATGTTGAAAGAAGAATTTTCTATAAAATCCATTAGAATAACTAGTTCACCAGGCATCAAATTTTCTTTGATTTTCTTCAAGTGGCAAGTCTGGTGATTCGCAACACAGTGGTGACTGGTATGCTAAAAAATTCTGGAAATAAAATTCTCAGTAAATTGTTTAATATTGCATCTATTTTGTCTCCAGTGCATCACGATTAGTTTGGATCCATTGTTTGAATTAAATCACGTCATCGAAATCAAAGTTTTTAAAAAACTTCTGTTAAAAAACTTGTTAAATATTTTTTATTCTATACTTCCTGGGAGGTTTTCATACCATTGACGCATGCAGCCCTTCGAATCTAAACTGCATACAATGTTGGCATGAAGGGCTTTGTAGTCAATGTCAGTAGAGCTTGCGTTAAGCATTAGCTTACTTGCCTGACTTAACATTGTATTTAGCAAGCTATACCATCTTGTGAAAGTAGCATATTGCACAAGATTTTTTTTTGAAGTTCAGCCTTGCATTGCTCAATCAACTCTAAAACGCGACAAGATTTTTCCAGTGGAGAAAAATGTGCTCTTTCCAGTGATGCTGGAACGAACAACTTTCCAAGTGACCCTTTTGCGCCGTGCGGTTAAAGGCGCTGCAGTCTGGAACCGCAGGACCGGTACGGTCGCAGGTTCGAATCCTGCCTTGGGCATGGATGTTTGTGATGTCCTTAGGTTAGTTAGGTTTAACTAGTTCTAAGTTATAGGGAACTAATGACCTCAGAAGTTGAGTCCCATAGTGCTCAGAGCCATTTGAACCATTTTTTTGACCCTTTTGCAATATTTGAACACGAACTTGGCTCACTTTCTGCAGTTTTATGTTTCGAAATATGTTCCTATTGAGTATGATGCATATTAAGTGCTTAGGCAGGAAAATGTACTGATACAAGTCCTGCCCCAGGTACGGTTAATATACTGTACTTGTCAAGTTGCAGTTCTTTTGCATTTTTTCTTCAAGAGATAACTGAGTCTAAAGAAGGCCAACAGGGTTTTTGGACACTTTAATGCATTACACCGGCTTACAAAGTGTTTTACACATTTTCAAACTGTGTTTTTCGCATTCAGTGCGAAAATGTGTAGGCTCTGAGAACAAGAGGTCCCTAGTTGCTGTTTCATTGAACTAAGAAAGGTTAAAACATTGGGATTTGTCGCCTTCATCGCAACCTTGTCATTGAGTTTCTCAAATATAAGGCCACAGCTTCCAAAATATTGGGTCTTATGAACTCAAATTTTGCATGAGTTCATTTCTATGGTATATCTGTGCCCTTGGTAAATTTGAACAAAATCAGAACTGGAAGAGGGGGAAACTTTTCAAAAACGTGATCACTTGGGTTGGAATGACCCTGAAGAGAGTATGAAGACATGAAGGCATGGGAACAGTATTGAGGGGATGACGCCACCTGAAGGGATTGATGAGCTAGTGGTAATTGGCTGTATATCAGGTAAAAGCATATACGAATTCCATCGATGGATTTCGTGGCGAAGTATTGGTGAACAGTGTAAAATTATGAAAAGAGTTCTTATTCTATGCACATTTTGTATTGACTGTATTCTTATAACTATGTGCCATGCTTCTAATTAAGTTGTGTTATTTTCAGTATAGTGTCTTTGAAAACTCACCATTTGCTCCACACGTAGTTTGAATGTAGCGTCACAGGAAGGGATCAGCAAATAAATTACAATTATGTACTGTTTCAAATGCAAGAGAGGAGCTGAGTGGCAATGTTTTGCAATATAGTCTTATGTGTTAATTAATTAATTAATTAATTTATTTTTGCTTACAGGAAGAAGTCCTCCAAAGCAGCAGTGAGGTAAAGAGTGTAGTAAAAGTAAACATGGTCCATAGTATGTTGTAATTGCCAAACTACTTTTCACTACACATAATTAGTAGGCATCATGCTCCATCGTTACGTTACAAATGGACCAACATCAACGTGACAACTTTAAGCATCACATTGCCAACTTTGCTCTAAGTAATACAGCTTGTCAACTATCAGTTGATATGATATCAAAGATGCACATACGTCCAAACTCTGTAGAACTATCGGTAGAATTGTCAGTGGCACGTTACTTATATTGCTGGTGTGTCAGACTTAGTTTATGTGTTGTATATCAAGACAGTCAGTGAGCAAAGCCTACTTAAGGGCCCACAAAAAGAAATAATAAAGTATTATGCAGTGCACTGAAATAGTATATGATATAAGTACAAATTTAATAAAATATTGAAAGATGAACAGTCCGTTAATTGCCTGCATGTCAGACTTAGCGGATGCCTTATTCGTAGGTTTTCAGGGTCTAGAATCTATGTACAGACACACAGAAGCCACCCTCTGACAATTTTTACAGAAGATTAATACAAAGAAATACAACGGTCTTCATTGTTTTTAGAAACTATATTACTGACGAACCAGCAGAATCCTCTTACAGAGGACAATTTATACGCATATAAATGTATGTTTGTATGTTGGCCACGTATTTCGCTACAATGTGTGTCGCAAGAGAAGATGAACATTTCAGTTGGAAGTACACTGTTTCCAAAACACTGTCAGACAGAATGGTCTCATAGACAACGTAAGCTGGAAGTACTTCCCAGTCCAAGTGAGGTGGTATCTGAACTTTGGCAGAAATTTACAAAGAGGTAAATTACCAAGGGTCCATTGAAGAGTTACAATAAATAATTTCTGTGCCAGATGGAATATTATGTTTTCTGTAGAAATACAGTAGATATGTTTGACCTTGTTTTGTTACATTCTGGTATCTTTACTTTTTAGCGTTGAACAGAGTTTTGGCAGATGAGAATATCTCCATTCATTATTTAATAACAGCCATTCAAGTGTAAAAATCAATGTATTCAGTTACTATTGCCCTTCAGCACCTGTTACTGTAGAGAAGGCGAAGGAGTTTATCTTAAAAGAACAGAATAACTAGCAAAGAACTTTGTTTTCTAGTGAGGGGCAGGACCCAAACGTTTATACTTTTTTAGCATACACTGGTGCTCTAACAAAAGCATAGAAACGATGAAGATACATTAATATATGTAGCAGCACGACAAGAGCGCAGCTTTAGAACACACTGTTTCTATTTAAAAGGTATGATTTTCGTAACAAGCAGCGGAAAACGAGTTATCGTAAACGTAGGTAAACGACACAATGAACGGAACATATACCACAAACGTAACTGACACAACCAGATCAATGGATACAGTGAACCTGGTAAAAGAGTATTAGATGGTAAACACTTAGACTTAAAGCTATCCATGTGAAGAAGTCACTAACTAAAAATTAATATTGAAAGATAAGTTAAATAATCTGCTCTGCTCTAGATTTGTCTATTGTATATATTTTTATTATTATTAGTGTTTACATTAATATTTGAAACTGTCAGTTGGTAATAGTCGCGAAGTTGCGCTCTGGGTGTCGTTGAAATGAAACTCTTGCTTCTCCCCCCCCCCCCACACACACACACAAACACACACAGTAAACTTGCGGTGAAAACAGTAATTCACATCTCAAGTTTGAGACGGTTCCGAGCGCTTGACGGTGCTTCGAAATTTTGATGCAACAGTAACCAAACATTTAAGCAAAGCACATTTACTTTAGAAGGCGTGCCTTCCACATGACCCGCGTATATGCACGATTCAGGTTTCGGTATGCTGGTAGCACAAGACAGACTCACGTAATCCGTTTTTGCTTATGTCCTGAATAATAGTGAGAGGGAGCAACACCTCAAATAACTGTCTTGTAAATAATAAATTGCAAATAAATGCGCATGTGGCTGATGACATCCTCAAACAAATAAGGACGTGCTCATGAGTGTGGACAGTATAAAGGAAGATAGTTATGAACGTAAATTTAAAAAAAAATGACGATGAATGGAGTGACTGCATTCGAGTAGTGGAAATACAGTGGCTTAGAGAAGTTTTGTTCCCACCGTGGAGGGAAAATTTTTCCAAACTTGTAAAGGTGGATGGTAAAAAGTAGCTAATGGTGGCATGACACATGCAAATAAACATTAAGCTGTGTTACTTACCGGGAACTAGTAGTAAGGAAGGTACCCAGGACTTTATCAAGAACCTTGCTGTTCTTCTCTGGGTGTTATTCATGGAAAATCATCATGAAAGACAACACTCGGCAACCCACGCTCGTAGCACACATACAGTTGCAGTTATAAAGTATGTGGCATCGCTCAGTTGTGGTGGATTAGAAGCAGCCCCAGATCTTCGATATTTCCGAACCAGGGCAAAAGCTTGAATGTTCTGCCACGTCCCCCTCGAGTGTTTGAAATAGAAAATCAAAAATCTATGAAAAATAGATTTTCGAAAATATTTTCATTTTGTAAAGCACTTTTTTCTGGAGAGTTTGATATATGAAACACATACGTCCAAGTAAATGTAAGACAAGTTATTTCGTCTTAAGTGTGCCAAAGTACAGTGCCACATTTCTCCTCACAGCATTATCCTATCGCGCATCCCTGTATTTCGCTCTGTGGAATTCAGATGTGTGTACTTTGTAATGAAAGCCATCAAGCATTTATTCAGGACATTGGAAATTAAAATGTACTGTGATGCCTCTCCTCCTCCAGTCGGTCGGTTTGACGTCCTCCCCCCCCCCCCCACTTAAAAAAAAGCAATTAATACTGGGTGGGGTTATTTATGTCCGGGAGGATAAGAACTGTTCAGAAAATTTGCACTCTTATTGCCTATTGGCTAACAACTTTCTCTTTTGTCTCACATAAAATTAAATATGGGAAACATAAAACGAGTAAAAACAAGACAAAAGCAAGACAGTGTACACTTCTTCAGTCCTTAGGTTCCAACATTTTTATCTCTCTAATCTCGTTACAGCTTTACACGGCGTGTTTTCCTTTCTGTGAAAGAATCTATTATCTCATCAAACATTTAGCTACATGAAAAATTAAAATTTCGTTGTCTAATACTGAAAATGCTGTTAGTGCGAATAGTACCCAAGACTGGTGTAGTTTTTCGATTAGATTAATTCTGTTTTGTCACTGTGTGCTAGATAAAACGAAATAGTCCTTTCTAATATTGCAGCAATTGTAACACACGCCAAATAAGCGAGACTGTTTTGGCACAAATTGTCATTTTTATCTACCTCATTGACATAAATAACACGACAGAATATAATTCACAGATTACCAATTTCAAATGCCTATTAGGCATACTATATTCATACACACCAGTTTCTCAAGCATGACATCGAAAGGTAGTAGTACGTAATTTTTATATAGATTTGAAATCGTCATTTCAATCATGATCTTCATTTTTTTGTAAGTCACTTATGTCACAGAAAATCTTCATAGCAGGAACTACAGCAGTTACAGCAAGCAGCAACTACAGCCAGCTAAATAAAAAGATTCTAACTACTACAGACTCTAACTACTAGGAGGCATATGGTTAGCAAAAGAATGATTTTATTGAAGAGCAAACAAAGTATTTAGGAAATTTTACATTATTCGTATGACAATGTGCTGTTGGTCAATAAAGTAAAACTTCTGCTCACAGTCCCTAAAGACAGTCCTAATAACACATCAGAAGAGAAGTCTGCACTAGTTTTACTCACAAAGGCTGACCAATATATGAAAGTGCACAAGTAAGTAGAGGACAACTATGCAGTCTTGGAGAAATAGTGTTGTCCTCCCCACTGAACACAGTGCTGACTCTTCACATGAAGATTTCAGTTGTTATCATGAGATTGGTAATGGGCCACAACAGAGCAGATCCACAGCAATATCAGTCGAAGTCTTGAAGAATATTGGTGGAATTGGTGGGTCACCACAGAGCAGACCCACTGTAGTATCAATCGAAGTCTTGAAGAATATTGGCCGTATTTGTGGAACACCATAGAGCAGACCCACTACAGTCTTAGTAGAGATTATAATAGCTGTGGGCCACCAAAGATGCAGACCCACTTTAGTCCTTGTAGAGATGGCCAGCAGCCATCTGTTGCGACTGTGTGGGTGCACAATCACAACTGAAGAGTCTTGAGGATTACATAGCAAGTCAGTGAGTCAATATTGTGTAGTTGGTATTGATGCACATCACAAGTCCCTAAACCATCACTTATGCACTACCAATTTATTTATTTATTTATTTATTTATTTTTGCAGTATCCTTACAACCAGTAATTCTGTTAACCAGTCCCTTGCTGAATTATCGACACATGTGCAAGCACTAACACAGTCATATAGTCTCTGAGATTTGATACATATAGTACGACCAACAGACAAAGAACATGGTACAAAAACAGAGATTAGATTTGAGGTTAACAGTATGCATCATCATAGTGAATGCATCTTAGTATCATAAGGAAAAAAATCTCTACCAAATTTATCTTATCAGGTAAACACAAAGAGATAGGAAGAACATAGAGACACAATGATACACATAACCATACTGAAATAGCGCAAAAGGACAGGATCTGTTTTCAAGTGTAAATCTGTCAAAGTATAAGAGTAAGTGTAACATCTGATACTGCAGTATTTGTGGTGTGCATTTTATATCACTGTTTTATTTTTCTCGTTTCAAGAATATCTTCCATGCACATATCTGCATTACTTTCAACCAAAACTTCATTAAATTCTCTCAAACCTCTCATAGTTCAACAATTGTTTCGACAAAAAATCCTGTTTAAGCATGCTGTCTGTATTTATACTTTCAACCAATGCTTATACTTCCATATTTTTCTTACCTCATCGTTCGTTTCCAGGAAGATCCTACCTAAACCAGTAGTCACTTTACTTATATCTGTTCATTTCCTCTTTCAAAATAATTCTTCCTCATTATACAATAATCTTTGGCCAGACCTTTTCCTCATAGCTTCTTAATGCATTTTCCCAACTCATCAAAGTCATTTCCTTATATAACATACCACCTCTTAAGCTAACTTAAATCTACTGAGCTCAGATACATAAACTAGAGAACAAGGCAATGCTGCAGCACAAAAAGTTAACACAAACAACAACAACAAAAATGTAAACTGGCAAAGCAAGCAGCAGATATCTAAATTAGGAAAGCAAGTGCAATATTACAACTAATATAAGGAAATACGCAGCAAACAAGAAAAATAAATCAGTGGTAAAACTGGATTAGCATGGTAGTATGAAGTAAATTTCAGTAGGATATTGCCTGACCAATAACAGCAGCACATGCAATAACTTGTACCTAAACATGACAAAGCACAAGCAGAAAAAATATTACAGTAAAGACAGAAATGCAGATAAGGGAAATATATGTGTAAGCTTACAATAGCATGAGTTCAGCTGTGATCATCAAGACTATGCCAATCGCTAGCACAAGGAACTAGATCTATATTACCTCCCATGTGAAATGCAATGATTTTATGTCACATCTTAACACTTAAGTGGTGCACCACAACAACTTACTCTACCAAAAAGTTACCAAGTCCATGAAAAGAAAATTATGTATGCAGCCCCTGTTACTAGTCCCTTCTCCTTCTTATAGTTCTTTTCTTTCCAAGAGCTCTTTTTTAAGAATGTGGATCATAAAACTATTTAATTCTTCTGTTGACAGAAAGTGTTCACAATGGCATATGCATTGAATTTTATTTTATAAAACCAATTTTGCCATGCTGCTAGAAACCAGATATCAAATAAAATAAGCAAATGGGGACAAAGCAAAATATAAAAGCATCATTCCGTAGTCATGTGGCATTTCATAAGTCAGTAGAAATTCTCTCAACTCTCATAGAGAGACACTGGTCGTAATAAGGTGTGCAAACATAAGAATATTTCTCATCAATTCATAAGCATTTCAGTAAGTAGCACAAAGTACAATCTGCAAAGTGTAATCATATGTTTACAAGTAGTAGTGTATGTCGTGTTTGCGGTGTGTTCTGCAAAGAAATGTCAATAGCGAGGTCGATGGCCTCTCTTTTCTGCAGCTATGCGAGCGCTTGCAGGAGTGCGGCGAGCTCCAAAGCGGCTTAAGCGGCACCAGAAAAATACCCTACTTTACATGAAGGTCACATATACTCTTTACCAAATTTGAAAAATTACAGGAGAAGTGTGTATAAACGAAATCTCATCAATAACAGTGTCCAAAAATTTCCATCAGCATTCTGAGACTCACATTCACATATATACTGACGGTTCATATTGATCATAAACATACCTCAACATCATAATACACATCGTCGTAGTAATAATATCATCATAATACATCAATGAAATCTCAAAATCGTCGTAGCTTCCTTCAGTAATCTCAAAACCTCTTAAACAATGCTCTCTGCTCGTTTCAATAGTGTCATCTACCTCAAACATCTTCAAAAATCATGATCCCATACAGTATCCATCAATTAAAGCTCTCGCAGTATCACAGTGGTACAGAAAATATCTGAACAGTTCACAAAATGCAGACAAAGTACAATTTCATAAATGCAAAGTAATCCAACTGAGCAATTTCCTAGATATGTGTCAGAGACATGGTAAAAATGTTCATTTCTCTCTGTTAAATGACCAGATAGTTGCGTAATTCTGTGTTAGAGAAATATGGTACCGATGTATAAAACGGTACGAGCAAATACCATGTTAGCTAGGACTCCTTGCGCTTGCCACACACTTGGTACACAAAGTAGGTGTATCCCCTTGAGGAATAATGTAACTATACCTCAGAGCTTACAGATTAAAAGTGCAGAATGAAATGTATAACAGAAAAATTCCTCTGTATCATTGTATTTCAAAAGTATTTCTTATAACACAGTGCAGCAATGAAAACGTAAATTGAATGAAAATAGCCAATTCCTATCAATTCAAATGCGCTGATCGCGAATATCACAAAGACAACTCAAAATTAGCTCTAGTTTTCATTTTACACTGTTTTATTGTGGTGAGATGATTATGTATGGACTTTTATATTAAGTTTAAAATCAAATTTTATAATGGTTTGTCAGAGTCTTAATAACTAGTTACAATGGATTATATTATTGTCCTTGGTTTTAATGGCGTGCAATATTTTGGATGTAAACATTTTGATACCAATTTTTATGATCTTTGTGTCTCCCTCCTCTTCAACTTCAGTGACTTTGTTAATGCATGTAACAATTTCTGCACATACGTTTCCAGTTAACTACCAGTACTTCAAGTTGTGTTATGTCTCTGGGTAAGGCATTCGTAAAATCTGTGTAATATAAGCAAAAAACGTTTATCTGCGTTCTCATATTTCATTTCTGTATGAACAGTTATCGATTATGTGGATTCTGTATAAAAGAAATTTTGCATTTTTATATTTGTATAATATTATCTACGTCAATTTTCAAGTAATGTCTGTGGTCGGCGAGTGTGGAAACCGACACACACTATGATAATTAAAAATGTAACGAAGATGTATAATAGCATATTAAATTGCTTATAAATAGTGGAGGCTTCGACATTACTGTCTCTGTCTTCTCGTAGTCGTTAGTGTTGTTAGAGCCTGTGGCGATCTCACGAAAGCTTAGTTCGGTTTCACTGGTTTT
Source organism: Schistocerca nitens (assembly GCF_023898315.1). Classification (NCBI taxonomy): domain Eukaryota; kingdom Metazoa; phylum Arthropoda; class Insecta; order Orthoptera; family Acrididae; genus Schistocerca; species Schistocerca nitens. Next base: position 257,667,254 of record NC_064622.1, read on the forward strand.
TTTAATCGAGAAAGACGCCATTGGGCGCTGATGTATAAAAAAAGGTGTGAACTTTGAATTTTATATTAACTCTGAATACAGAATTTGTTAAAAATATTTGTAACAATTTGTAGCTCCCTTTTCCAGTATTTCATCCCACATTTTTAGCCCTTTTCAGCGAATTTAGCATTTTTTGTGACGCAGTGCTGCGCCTCGATCGCGGAAGCCGCTGCTGCGGCAAATTCAAACTATAATTGAATGAACGCAGTTTTCCCGCAACTAAGCGGGCAGGTCATTGTACATTAAAATTATTTCTTTCAGCTTCCCGGAGACCACAGAGGAGAATTGCAGCTTTTATTTTCAGATGGACATGGACATCTGCTAGTACCATATTAGTGACGTAAATAATTGACGTAAATCAGAAGGTTAAAACTTTACTTGTGTGAGATAAAAGACTGCTGTGTTGAAATCTGGCCTGGCTAATGATATTAAAATCATTTTCATTTTTAGCTTCATGCTCTCGTGTTAGCCGTGGCAATCAATAGTGTTCAAATATTAAAAAATACACTGCAGCTTTTATGTCTGGCAAGCACTACATACTGTCACTTCTGACGTGTAAGAGGATTAATTGTCTGTGCATTTCATAGAGGAAAGTAGAGAAACATGTTTAATTTCGTAATCAGTTACAGTAATGATACAGTGTTTCGTTTCTAACAAGCCAGATCAGAGTTATGAGAAGATAGTTTTGCAAATTAACCATCATACATTCACAACAGGGAATCTTTTAGTGTTGTGCGTTTCCCCACATAATAGGTCAGAGAGCACAAAGTTAAATTTTCAGCTACAGAAAGCAGTAGTGAGAACTGCATTTTATCTTTTCTGATTACAACGATAATCAACATTTGATTTACTTAAAGTGCTATGCAATATTAACTTATTATAGCCAAAGACAAAAAAAGTTCAATCCATGATTTTATTACTGCCAAGCAAATGAATAACATTCTTTTACATTCAATCAAACTGCAAATAAAATCACGGTGACACGTAGCAGTTGACTGCTATTGAAGTGAACAAAAATGCCACGAGTTTGTGTTAACAGTGCTGACACATTTTGCTGTCTGTGTGCAGAAGTGATATTTGCTTCACAAAACAGCATATAAATCCATTGATTAAAAAAGCTTACAGTTGTTATTTTGGGTGATAAATAGGTAACGCTTGAGCCAGCAACCTCAGAAACTGGAAGCATGGGAAAGGACGTTCAATTCCCTTTTCAGTGCACATGATCTGGCGTGAGCCAACTAACCATGTCAGTGGCTGCTACTTTTGTATGGTTCCTCCTATCAAGAAGGGAATACCTAAAAATAATAAGTGGACAGTGATCTGCCGGCCAGTGTGGCCGAGTGGTTCTAGGCGCTTCAGTCTGGAACCGCGCGACCGCTACGGTCGCAGGTTTTAATCCTGCATTGGGGATGTGTGTGACGTCCTTAGGTTAGTTAGGTTTAAGTAGTTCTAAGTTCTAGGAGACTGATGACCTCAGATGTTAGGTCCCATAGTGCTCAAAGCCATTTGAACCACTTGAACAGTGATATATCCTAACATTCCATCTGTCATACGTCCAGTTCTACATGGGGAAGGACTACCAATACCTGAACCACCGGCTGAGTACGAGGTTACTTCTGATTGGGATTCTGAATGTCCTGAACCATGTACATCACAAGATCCAGAGTTTCTTCCAAGTATATCGTCAACTGATTATCTGGAAAGCAATGTAAATGTTTCATTCTCCTGCAAAAGAGAGCAACAATTCACTCTTTTTTTCTAAATGCAAGATAATTTTGTGGTATGTGTAGAAATAAAAGATCTGATGAAGGCGCTCAGAATTAAGTACAAACCTGAGAAGTGGAGACTCTTTATTAATTTGTCAAAGTTGAACTTAAAAGCAGTGCTTTTACATATTAGTAATGAGCTTCCTTCTATTCCAGTTGGGCACAGTGTACATATAAAACAGTCATCCCAAACATGTAAATTTTACCAGAAGCCATCTTGTATAATGACTCTCAATGGCAGATTTGTGCAGACTGGAAAGAGGTTGTACTGCTACTAGGTATGCAGTTTGGGTATACTAAATATTGCTGCTTTCTCTGTGAATGGAATAGCCGAGCTCATGCATCTGATTGTAGTATACATGAATGCCCCCCCCCCAGAAAATCTCTTCAATCAGGTGCAAACAACATTAAGAGTGAACCTCTAGTAGACCCTAAAAAGATTCTGCTCCCACCCTTTCACATCACGTTGGGTCTCATGAAAAACGTTGTTAACGGAATGAACAAAGATGGTGATGCGTTTAAGTATTTAAGGCCAAAATTCCCTTACTTAAGTGATGCCAAAGTAAATGAGGGCCTCTTTGTAGGCCAACAGATTCGAGAGTTTTTTGAAGACCATTCTTTTGATGGAATCATACAATGTGATGAGAAGCATGATTGGGAATGTTTTAAGATTGTCTGTTTACTGTGCTTAGGGAACAAACGAGCGATAAATTACAAGGGGATTGTAGATAACATGTTGTCATCTTATGAAAAACTTGGTTGCAACATGTCATTGGAAATGCATTTCGTACATAGTAATCTTGACTTCTTCCCCAAAGATTGTGTTGCAGTAAGTAATGAACATGGGAAGCGGTTTCATCAAGATATTGCCAAATTTGAAAAGAGATACGCCGGAAAGTAGAGCCCTACTATTTTAGCAGATTACTGCTGGACTGTCATAACGGATGGTCCCGAGTTTGTGTATAAACGTCAAGCTAAGCGAAAACGGTCATCTTCTGAATTTATCTCTGAACAAAATATGTAATTGTATATACTGTACATATAGGCATTTAACATATGGAAGCCTTTATATACATTTGTCACCAGTTGATTTATATATTTTCTTTTGTGCTTTACGTAGTTCTGGTACAAAGTAGACTTAGAAAGTATTTTCATTCATGTAATATTATCTTCATTTTTACTTAATATTTTACTTTTGTACTTCCAGAATAGCACTAAAATTTATCAATGCATAACACGTAACATAATTCAATTATTTATTCAATAAAAATTTGTTATGCTGAATCTTGGAACATGCATGCATATTTAGTTGGTGAGTTATTTATACAAAAATGTAGACTACTTTTTTAAAAAAATTAGAGCTAAATATTTATGAAGATGATGATTTTGTATTATTTTATACTGAAATAAACATAACTAACTCAAAATCATGCAATTTACACACTTTCACTTCAAATTTGTTGTTCAGTGTAATGTTTCAAGTACAAAAAGTAGTCACTCATATGCATATCTTGTAGCACTAAACTCTACTTCTTGCTGTAAGAAAATTTCTGTCATTGCTTAATAGTAAAAATCCACCAAGTGTCGTAGTTATCGTCTTTCATAACCGAAGTTCTCCAAAAATCAATGTACTTACCTTGCCATACACAAAAGTAAAGTGCTACGCGTATAAATGTAGTTATTACGTTCACTGCCGTGACCTTGAAAGTACTGTGCTGTAACGTATTGTTGAGTTACGAAAATAACTGCCTCACTGTACCCCTAACAAAAAAGGCATTACCGAAACGTGTTTTACTTTCCAGAAGATCGTAGAACTGTGAAGGCATAAAACAGATACAGCGTAAAAGCAATAATGAAGATTGTCACTGATAAGTAGCTTCGTAATATAATCGTGTAGCTGTCAAACAAACCATGTACTGTGTCATCTGTGACCTCTCAAAAAGTACTTTAATTAAAAATGTCTTTTCAAGTAAACCAAAATGTTACAGTAAACCTCACTAGCAATATATGTTCCATGAATGTGAGCATTATAGGTGTGACGTAATCGTGCAACTGACAAGCGAAAATGTAGATCCAGTAAGACTGTGTCATCTGTTCGCTATAAAAGTGTAATCGTAAAATTACTGTCTTAATATGTTCCATCGGTTCTTGACTGGATAGTTGACTTCAAAACATTGCTGCATGCTAGCAGTTTCTAAATGTGACAAAGCGTAATAGTAACTTAAAGTGAAAAATTTTTACAGCAAAGACTAAGTCAGAAACCAAAATATTTCTTAATAAACAGTTCTGCATGAAAAATGTGATGTAATAATTTACTTTTCTTAGTACGCAGAGTTCAACTTCGACGCAGTTATCATGCGGTATAGGTCAGATCCTGTAAGGTCCACATTAAATCAGAAAGAATTTGTGACTCAAATGTTTCTTCTTATATGACATTGAATGGGCTTTAAAGAGAACTTTTTCTTCTTATGTGACAATGAATGCGCTTTAAAGAGAACTTTTTGTCCGATGTGTACTTTCTTTGCATTTGTCTTACCGTGTAGTTTGTCTGCAGCAGAATTCATATTATTAATAGTCAATCAATTATGTCTTATGTCGAAGCTTACGTGTACTCCGAAAAGGTACAAGCTCTCTGATTCTGTTCGATGGTTCCTCATTCTTCAGTACAAGAATAGTTGGTAAGGCAATGGAGTCATGAGGCATTTCACTCAGTACATTTTGAAATAAGTGTAAGTATCTGTCCCAATAGTGATGCTTCCTGTGACAAAAAAGTCTGCAAAGCTTATTAATTTCTTTCACAATGCTACAGGCGGGTTACAATGTGGAGAGCACAACGAAATAAAATCAGGTTTGATTTTACGATTCCGAAGCACGCACAGCCAAATAGCAAGTCTGAATTGTGGCCTGTTATCTGAAGTGACTATGTCAACGTGTCCAACTTCACGTAAGGAATGTTTAACAAAGGCGTTGGATAAAGAACTTCCAGTGGCTTTGCGTAACGATATGAAAGAAACAAATTTTGAAGTAATTTCAACAACGACGAGAACGTACGAAAATCCATTCAATGTTTCAACAAAGTGTCCCAGAAGATCAACAGCAGCTAATTCTTTTAATCTAGTAGGAATAATAGGAAACAATGGAGCAGGATGTGAGATGATAGGCCGACCGATGTGGCTGAGCGGTTCTAGGCGCTTAAGTCTGGAACCGCGCGACCGCTACGGTCGCAGGTTCGAATCCTGCCTCGGGTATGGATGTCTGCGATGTCCTTAGGTTAGTTAGCGGACGAATGACCTCAGATGTTTCGTCCCATAGTGCTCACAGCCATTTGAACCATTTGAGATGGTAGACGGTTTAGCTTTTTGACAAAGTTTACAAACAGACAAAACTCTGCTAATTTCCTTTTCCATGTGGTTAAAATAAAAAGTCCTCCGAAGAATATGATAACATTTTCGTGTAGCAAAATGAGCTTAGCTGAAATCAATATACCAGATGAGATAGACAGGATTGCAAAGTACCCATAGCTTGTCATCAACAATGCAACGATTGAAGAGTATGTTATTTCTAACCAGATAATAATGACGAATCTGCGTGTGTGTCTTTTCATGCCGTTTTCTAGGTCTCGTGAATTTGTTTCTGTCGTAGTCATTACGACGGAAATGTGATCCTTCTCTGTAATTATTGTTATTCTGCCAATGGTTGTCTTACGGGTAGTATCTGTTGTGGTGACGATTTGCGTTATAACGGTAGCCTTGTCGTGTACAGTTATTGTTCCTGTTGTCACGAAATTGTGTTGGATGTGACCTTCAATTGTTGTTGTTTTTTCCTGTTTTCGCATCATGCGATTGTTCGTGTCGATTTCCAATACTTGCAGAACTCCCTGAAAAGCTTCGATATCATCTTTACACCGTCTATCCAAAAAAACGTCTTAAGTGTTCAGGAAATTTAACCAAGCAAATGTCAAACCCATACACTACTTAAACCTAAATAATGATTCTTGTGTGACATATCTTCAAAATATTTTACAGGACTGGAAAATTCAGACTGTTCGAAATGTTTCATCATTATAATATTGTGTTTTACTCGATCTTGGATAGCCTGAGACCAGTATGCAGAAAGGAAGGCATGATAAAAACCTCCTTCGCTGTGACAGTCGCGAATAACCGATCGCATTTGTACAGCTAAATAGCCACACATAAATTCTAATTTATGCTCTAATGACCAGTTAGGAGGAAGAAATGAGAAAATTTATGAAGCCAAGCTTGTGGATGTATTTCATTACTAGACGTTCTTGAATGTTTTAAATTTATGCATTGTGATGAAGAGCTTATAGTCAAAGTCATCGTGTCGCCGAGTCGCAAATCGGTCATCGTTACGTCGCGTCGGCGGTTCAATCTCAAGGCTCGGTGCACCCTGCCGACTACTTTCAAGATCTCGGAAATACCATGTATTATTACTGTGTGACTTTTCTGTATTCCTGAAACCCTCTTGCCGTATCCTCTGAAATATGTAATTCTTGTATCACCTGTGCCAACTGGTTTTGTACTTGCCGTATTTCTCTTTCGTGTTGCGTTTTACTTTGTTTCTGACTCCATTTAAATTTCCTAATTTCTTCGTACTCCTCTGTGTCAGTAAAGGCTACCTCTATTGTATCATTCAGATCATCATCTACGTTCGTAGATAAATTTGTTAACTATCCGAAAGTTCGGCTACTTTTTCCGATCATGTGCTGATTTCCTCCGTGTGTTTTTCTGAACCAAGTTTAAGAGTGTCTGTTTGTGTCATAATCATATCTACTGTGTCCTCTAAGTTTTCCTGATTTTTTATAAGTTGCGCGGCCGTATCGATAGATGCAACAGAGTCAATTTTAGCCTGCAAAGTCTCGTAATTTTCGTGTACAATCCTCTGCAGTTCTTTTATTGCTGCTTCATGTTTCTGTAATGTGTCTTCATGTAACGAAAAAATAGGCTGCAAATGCTCTCAAATTTGTGTTTTTACATCTTCAGAAATGTTTTTATATTTCGATTCGATTTCGTGTATCTCAGCGGTTAAATCTTACTGTGTTTGTTCAAGTGTTTGTTTAATTTCGTCAATTTTGTCTAACTTTTGAAGTTTTTGCTGTGTTTGATTCTGATTTTGTTCCAGGGCGTCTAACTTTTGAAGTCGTTGCTGTGTTTGTTTCTCTGTTTGATCAAATTTTGGAATTAATTGCAATAAGAGTTATTAGTGACTCAGACAAGTTCCTTTGTGATTTTCGTCAGTGCGTTTCCACCGGCAGTATTCGTATTTGGAAAAGCAGAGAGTGTATCTTGGCTTAATTGAGAAAAGTGTATTGATACAAAACCTAAATGTATGGTATTTGCAAGATTTTGTTCTGTCATTTCGCATTCCTAAGGCGAACTGTTACCGACCGATCGATCGACAATAGTTCCCTGTTCACTTATTGTTTCAATTTCTACCCCGTTATTTACTGTCTGTTCCATGTCCCTACGCACTATTGCCAAATTATTGTCTTTAACATTTGTCAGTACGTTACAAGGTGGTGCTAACAAGCTATGTTCGTCACTGGAATTTCTCAGTTTGCTTTGCAGTCTAGTGTTAGGCTTTCCACTCACCATGATTATCACACTATTTTGCACAATAATACACAAATAACAATTTGAAAAGCGAAAATAAGAAGAGGCACTAAAATAGCACTGAAAATAATAAATATCTAATTAGTTGCAAAAGCTACTGCGAGATACTTAGTGCAAATCCACATACATACCACAACTACTTTGTTCATGACAATACAGTTCAACAATAAGAAACTGCAGCCACAAAGGAAATATCATGCATACAGTTACGCACTGGCAGTAAACAATAACTAATTCCGAATCATGTGCTAATTATTCCAACTACTATGAAATCGGAAGATTCCAGTGAAGTACCCTTGGCTAAGGGTCGACAAGTAAAACTACTGGGTCTTTACTTATTTTTATCGTTTAAACACTGACTTTCAGAATTTTCCCTGACAAAGACAACTCAAGCTTAACCTATTCACTTATTACCCACAATATACAAGCCCAACGCAATCTGACTGCTATACAGTACAAAATGACTTCCAATAATTAACACGAAAGAAGGATCCTGAATTACAAGAACTCCAAACACTAATAAAAATCCAAAAAATATGAAATTAAACAAATCTGAAACTACTTCGACCTCTGTCAATTGCCTAAAATCATTTCAAACACGAAACTCCCGTTTTTTATAGTCACTTACCACACATAAAATCTTCATAACACAAACTACAGCAATTACAGCAAGCAGCAACTACAGCCAGCTAAATAAAAGATTCTAACTACTACAGACTCTAATTACTAGGAGGCATATGGTTATCAAAAGAAAGATTTTGTTGAAGAAAAAAATAATGTATTTAGAAAATTTTACCTTATTCATATGACAGCCAGTTCCGAAAGTTATATAGTTGTCAATAATTCCACTGCCAAACGTTACCAACAACCATCCTCATACATTTCCTTTCGGTCTCACTTAACAATGCATGTCCTACCATCACAGAGTCTCCAGTAAGAAAAAAAGGAATGTAAATACACTTCTCTATCCACTCGCTAACTGCCAGTCCGTCCAACCACAGACTCTCTTGCCAAGGGCGCAGAGTGCTGTCAGCGATATTAACACAGTCTACAGCGCTGCCAACATACAAACAGGCAACTTACACCTGTAAGAAGGCGGATATGATGAAATGTCATGCAAATTTGCATAAGCTGAACATTAACTAACGAGCTACGTAGATGTTATGTGTAAAAGTCTGTGAACAATGATAGTATCATGAAATGTTAGTGAATGTGAGCCCAAACTGTGAGATGCTATTTATGTGATCCGTGTGTTATAAGAAGCAGGAACGCTAGTGGAATACCCATTACAGACAATATTTAAATGTACACATGGCCATTCAAGGGGCCATTATTGCGTCCCCATACTTATTTGTCATGAACATTTTTATATTTGTTGCGAATTAATGAACTGAGTGACTTTAAAAGAAACTCGCTATAAAGTAATAGCCAGTGAAAAAGAAAACCAAAGGACGTGTAATATGAGATGTTAATTCTACGACATGTTACTTTCGAGAAAATGAGTGACAACTGAGATTTGAGATAATGTACTACGAAACAGTATATTTATAGCTGTGAACCTTAATATTAAGTATAAATATACATAAGCGTCATTGTGATAAGTCTCTCTCCTTGATATTCTTTCTCTGGCACTCTTTCTCTGACTCCATCGTCGTCATAAGTTCGCTCTGAGCCTTCCAGGTCGATATAACTGTACAATTTATTAACAGTGAAACATATGTTTGCTTAAAATGTTATGTAATGCTTTCATTTCGTGGTTGTAATAGTCTTGTGTCAAATAACGAACCTTTTACAGCAATTCTAACACGCTGGGTAGTCGAGACAACGTAGCATCGCAGGAGCTACAAGATTGGCGGCATTACGCTTAAAGTTTGAATTTTGACACTTTTCTTTACAGTAGCGCAACGGCTTGTGCAACTAGTGTAACATTTCTATTTCACAGGAGCCTGTGGACCTGGAGGAAATTTTATTTATATCAAAACAAGTGATTTTTCAGCTGGCCTAGCTACGCACCAACAAAGACATAATTTCAGATAATGTTATACAGGAAAGTTGTGTGTGACTATGTACTGTTAAAGCACTATCTACATCGACATCTACATGGTTACTCTGCAATTCACACTTAAGTGCCTGGCAGAGGGTTCATCGAACCATTTTCATACTACTTCTCTACCATTCCACTCTTGAATGGCGCGTGGAAAAAAGAAACACCTAAATCTCTCCGTTCGAGCTCTGATTTCTCTTATCTGATAGTGAGAAATATCTACAATAATAGTCATTTACTGTGGCATAGTTGAATTTGTTGTGCGAAAACAGGTACTTTACGTTACGTAGGTACGGACACTTATCGTCATGAGATAATTTTTTTCTTGGTCATTGTTTATAATAGCATTTACGTCACGCAATAGCAGTAATTAAGATGCAAGGCTCAATTCATTATTATTACATATCTGTAGCTAAGTACTGAAGTGCAATTTACGTGACGAACAAAAGCGCTATACTCAAAACCCCTGCAATGTTTTCTGAGCAGTTTCCAAACAATACTTGGATTTATTCAAAGAAACCAATAAAAGCATTTAATGAGAAGAAACTAAAACAATTTTCAAACTCGAGACACCACAAGGATTTGCCTTACTTGTATAAAGGGAGAACATTAGTAAAACCGACAAACTGCAGGTACGGATTCTTGACTGGAAATGAAGAAAAAAAGATCCTATGAATGTATGTCCGGAAACGGATCGTTGCCACCGTAGGCGTCATGTTAGGAGTAGAATGGTGCGGTATTCATGTCGGAAAGAAACCGGCATGGTGTCACTGTGTAGACTTCCCTGGCGTATGAGCAGATCAAATTCCTGTCGGGTTTTCACCCGAAGCAAACTGCCGACTGCACACAATATTGCCGCGGTCCACCTGGCAGCTATCATCAGATGAGAAAAGTTAAGCCGCTCTCGCCAATAACTGATTCAAATCTCAATCTTTACAAGCAGCGAAAATACGAAACCGCATGCGCTAAAGTAAAGCGCAAGCGCTGAATTGTTGCTGCTACCCCCTGGCGATAGAAGATTCGCAGCACCTGCAGTGGTGAATACTGCCACCGCAGATTTGTCAAAAAAAAAATGGTTCAAATGGCTCTGAGTACTATGGGACTCAACTGCTAAGGTCATAAGTCCCCTAGAACTTAGAACTACTTAAACCTAACTAACCTAAGGACAACACACACATCCATGCCCGAGGCAGGATTCGAACCTGCGACCGTAGCGGTCGCGCGGTTCCAGACTGTAGCGCCAGAACCGCTCGGCCACCAGCGGCCGGCGCAGATTTGTCAAGTTGTAATAATCGCGTAAGGCGATTCTTTTTCAACACAGCTGTCATTGACGGTACGAATAGTTTGGCCAAAGTATATTTTACCGCACTCACATGGTATTTTGTAAACGCCAGGCTTCGTGAAACCTAAATCATCCATAAGAGAGTCAAAAAGTGCTCTAGTCTTAGCTGGGGGACGGAATATACATCTGATTTCATGTTTCTTCAAAACCCTGTCTATCTCGGCAGGCACGCTCCAAACATATGGAGGAAAAACCATAAAACTAAAAGTGTCTTTAGCTGATTTAGATAAAGGTCAAAACTCAAATGCACGTCGAATCAGTCTGTCTTTATACTCATTATAATTAAACACGTCCTTAAGATGTTGCAGCTCTTGGCGTTAATTCTCAGCATCCGTGATAGCCTATGCTCGTTTGACCAAGGTCCTTAGGACACCTCTATGTTGAAACGGTGGATAACAGCCGGTAGTATGTAACTATCTATCAGTATGTGTCGGTTTCCTATAAACTCTGTGATCAAGAATTCCGTTATCCTTTAACGAGTGCATGCAAAAAGGGTAACTTGCCTCCTTTTCAGTCTCCATCGTGAATTTAATGATAGGATGAAGACAATTAAAATGGTACAATAACCGGTGCATAGAATCCATGTGGTCAAACGGGAAACATATCCAGAACGAGATTTTCACTCTGCACCGGAGTGTGCGCTGTTATGAAATTTCCGGGCAGATTAAAACTGTGTAATGGACCGAGACTCGAACTCTGCCTTTCGCGGGCAAGTGCTCTACAATATGAGCTACCCAAACACAACTGACATCTCCTTCTCATAGCTTCAGTTCTATCAGTAACCCTTCTCCTTCCTTCCAAACTCCACAGAAGCTCTCCTGAGAACCTTGCAGAACCAGTACTCCTGGAAGAAAGGATATTGCGGAGACATGGCTTTGCCACAGCCTGGGGGATGTTTCCAGAATGAGATTTTCACTCTTCAGCAGAGTGGTGCTGATATGAAACTTCCTGAGAGGAAGTTTTTGGAAACATATCATCAGCACACCTCAAAAACCAAGTAGGCTTGAAAAAGATGTTTTCAGGGCTATATCCTCAAAGCACCCCATAAAAATATTAGCGACTATGGGGGACAAAGGACTCCCCATAACCACACCGTGAATCTGTTCAAAATATTTTTGCCACTGATTATAAAATAGGTGGATGTCAAAACATGACGGGAGAGCTCCGTCCTTTTCATATCAAGTTTTTAATTAATTAAAATAAATATTTCAAGAGGGACCCGAGTAAAAAGAGACACTGCATCGAAACTGGCAAGTAAATGGGGTAAATCAGAGGGACCAAGACGAAGTAACTTTAAACGCTGAATAATATCCATGGAATTTGAAATATGCCTTTGTCTGCTGATAAAACTAATAATTTAGGGTCCTCTCTAATAGACCAAATAGCTGCCCGTTCAGCCGAGGAAATGCTACTCTGTGGAGGCTGACCCCGACGCAAAAGGTCAGGAACATCCTGTCTTATCTCTTCCGACCGTTCTTCCGGAAGACGTGACACTGCTTGCTCAACGAAAGAAATGAATTCCACGGCGGAAACAATTCGAGAGCGTGGGGCAAAATTTAAACCTTTTTCCAATACCGAAACCGTGACTTCATCCACATTCTTGACTCGCCAGATTTGTCACAGCCCGTCGACAAGTATCATTTCCCGATATCTGCGACAAAGACGTTGAAATTTAGAGAACTGACTACTAATAGCACTCCTATTCACATAATCTGTATTGTACGGATGACAGTTTGATCCGGCTGAAAACCCGACAAGAGTGTGAAACCGAGATGGTGTTTGTGTACGGCCAAACAGATGGAATCGGTCGAGAGGTAGCAGGGCTACACCAAAATAAGGACCCTCCCAGACACCAACCACAACACTCAGACCCTTATTGGAGGTTTTTGAGGTAATGGGTCCTTTCAGACAGACGAACGTGCAAAGAGGCGGCGGACTGTGCATATACCAGATTTGGAAGGCCCGGTTCTACAGGATGTTGAGACGAACCCTAGTACAAGCTCCCGGCAAATGGCCTGCCAACGTGTTGTAAGCCAAAGTACGATTACGTGTGTCCTACAAGAAAACCGCTGATATCCCTATCACCTACAATCCCATGTATATCCTACATGAAAACCGCTACTATCCTTATCACCTACAATCCCATTGAGGCCATTGTGAACGTGTGTTGTGCGATGAAACTCTGTATTGTGGTCTGGGACGGCTTCACTTTTGAAGAGGACCTCATTGCCTGAGGTCATCGTTAAGAAATTTCGTCGTGGTGCGCCGTTCCATTTAGGTTATACGGACTGCCGAAGGCCCATAAAGATGGGATACCGTTACGGGCGATTGTTAGTAATTTGGTTGCGCCGACTTGATTTGGAAAATTACGGGGTGTATCAAAAAGAATCATCCGATTTTAGAAAAAATCGTAAGTGTTATGTTATTTGAGATACGTATGTGCGGGTCAGTAATAACTGTTCAGCGTGACTTTCGCACTAGGTATGGTGTGGGTCCTCCTATAGTACAGAGCATTTGACAATGGCATGAACAATTCCGAGAAACAGGTTGTTTGTTTAAAGGCCGTCCTCGAGTACTGACACAGACGTCGAACACAAACTCCATATTTTCACAAGGAGTCTGTAGAAATCCGTTTCTCGTGCTGCTCGACAGCACAACATGGCCCCGATGTCCGTCAGGCATGTGCTCCGTCGACGTCTACATATGCAACCATACAAAATTCAGCTACTGCAAGCTCTTCATGAACGACGTCCGGAGTTCTGTAATGTCGTTCTTGGCAAGATGGAGGATGACAGTTTTCTTCCACGCTTAGTATTTAGTTACGAGGCAACATTTCATGTAAATGGAAAAGTAAACCGTCATAATGTGAGAATATGAGGTAAAAGGTCAACCACATGAAGTTGGATAACATTGTAGGGACCACACTGGGATGCGAGAACTTTTAAATCAAAGGATTACTGAACGATGGATCGGTCGCACTGGACCAAATGATCCAGCCTTACGTAACTGGCCTCCAAGGTCATCGGACCTGATGGTATGTGATTATTTCTTGTGGGGGTTTGTAGAAGAATCTGTTTATGTGCCTCCATTACCAGCAACAATGAATGAACTGAGAAATCGTGTAACAGGAGCTGTGGAAGCTGTAACTCAAGACACGCTAGCTGCAGTCTGGGAACAATTTGAATACCACATTGACATATGCCGTGCATCTCAATGGAGGCATACTGAACACCTGTGAAAAGGTGTGAAAAAAAAAACTTGTTGAGTTTCGCGGTCATCAAGAAACAAAGTTCATTTTGTATATGTGTTAGTTACAGAAATGTAGACGAGCCAAATCGGATAATTCGTTTTCATACACCCTGTATTTAGCGTCTGGCCTCCGATTTCATGTGGAGTCGTTGCACGCACACCAACCAGTTCTGGACACTTATTCATAGGACCCTTCTTCATCCATTTTCAGTTAGGAATGCGACCTAAGGCGCGTTTGTTGCACGCACACCAACCAGATCTGGATACTTATTCATAGGACCCTTCTTCATCCATTTTCAGTTAGTGGCCTCCGATTTCATGTGGAGTCGTTGCACGCACACCAACCAGGTCTGGACACTTATTCATAGGACCCTTCTTCGTCCATTTTCAGTTAGGAATGCGACCTGTGGACCCTTCTTCATCCACGCACACCAACCAGTTCTGGACACTTATTCATAGGACCCTTCTTCATCCATTTTCAGTTAGGAATGCGACCTAAGGCGCGTTTGTTGCACGCACACCAACCAGATCTGGATACTTATTCATAGGACCCTTCTTCATCCATTTTCAGTTAGTGGCCTCCGATTTCATGTGGAGTCGTTGCACGCACACCAACCAGGTCTGGACACTTATTCATAGGACCCTTCTTCGTCCATTTTCAGTTAGGAATGCGACCTGTGGACCCTTCTTCATCCATTTTCAGTTAGGAATGCGACCTAAGGCGCGTTTGAGATGCATGACCAGTAAATATAGTGCGACAGAATATGAATACGACCAAGATGTAAAATACCTGCGCGAGAGGTAAATACTCTGTGGAATTTAAGCATCTCCGTGCGAACTCGATAACAAAGATATACAGACCGTATTAAGCTATGGCAACGAGATAATTATTCCATGTTGGACATTGGAAGAGAGATGTTCTATTTAGAATTCAGAGGAGATTGTTGGAAGCCGCCAGTAAGGCAGTAATCTATGTTTTATGGTATTGAAGAAAATAAAAATTTATGAAAGCACAAAAGGAGTATCAGGTGTGTTGAATTCACGGCCCTTAATCATTTCAAAAGAAATATTCAGTGATTATAAAGACGCAAGTCGTTCGGAAGTGTTGTGTGGTTTGATGGTGCGAACCTGCAGTTTTACACGGTTTTGGGATTCGTCGAGAATATTTCTCCGAAGACCTAAATAATTTAATGAAATAAAGTTGGACGCCACATTATATACACAGGACACAGCATAGCACTTGGCTATACCGATCGATTTCCGTAGAACGATAAACTATTTTTAGCGATTTCAGGTGGAGAAGTTCCAGCAAGGAGACTCAAAAAGATATGCTGCTGCGAAACGCATATGGTCTTACCGTATTCTTTAACTTACGTAGAACAGTAAGCAATATAGACTTCATAACTACCTCAAACATAATTAAAAGGACTCAACTTAAATAAAAAGAGCAAACAGTAATAAGGTATCGCTAAACCAAACCATAAATAAAACTCAATTAATAACAATACGCAATCACAGTAATAAACCGCTCATTAAATAACAGAGAAAATAAAAATAAGAACTTTGAAACCTCTAAGTTGGTCATTTTTATTAATGTTCACCCTGTATTTTAGTGATACTTAAATTCAAAACTTACTTTATTCGTGAATTTATGATGTGATTATCGTTTCATTCTAACCTCTTAATACTTTTAAGAACAAATTGCCATCCTTGTGGTCATGATTATGATTTTTTTATGAAACTTAATGAAGTAATGCCTATTTTGTTACTTTTTGTACTTTGATTCAAAATACTTTTATTTAAAACTGTGATGAGGAACTCAATATTTACAGTTTTATAGCTCATTGTTGAGCTATTACCTTCCCTTAAGGTTTAATTTTGTACAACGTAAGGCATATGGGTTTAACATTGGAGGTAACCTTAAATCATCATCATAACTTTTTTACTTATTAGGTAATCTTAATTTGTGTAGGATGTTTTCAAATCAATTTTTAAAATCGTCTGCCTGCTCCCTGCAAAGCACATTTTCAATCTACTATCCTAAGGACAGGTTGATGTATGTTGTCTGTTAAACAGCCACTTTTAATTTATTAATACTTTTCTTTCAATAACTCGAAAACTTGGCTTCACTGATATTTCACAAATATGAGTTTCTGTTGTCAGTATCGATATCAACAGTGCAGATCTTCAAGTGTCTCTCTGAGAAGTGTGCTGGAAGCTGTCGGTCAGGATTTTGCAGGAGGTGGACTGTTCAGTGAGCAGAAATGCTTGCGCAGACGTACTTGCAATCGAATACAGCCAAATCGTTTTGAAATCTAAGAGTAAACATTACAAAGATATGAATTATCGTTACAATTTTTTTAAATTAAAGTTGTAGGGTGGAGTCTTCCCGTAACGTCGTTGACGGTGATTGCATAAAGTGTATTTGTTCATGTTACATGTCCTAAATTACACAGAGTGTTAGCTCGATGTGGCTAGAATCATCTGCGAGTTTATACACGGTGATATACTTCGGACTGCAACATCATTCAAGAGACTCTAAGTAGAATTAGGCTACTACCTCTTATTCTCTTTTCATATTTGAGTATTGCAATTACATTAAAGGGCATCAGTCCCAATTGTACAGTGACCCCATTGCACAGTGATAGACGATAAGCTGTCCTCTATTACACTTTGGTAGTTTAGATATCAGCTTAAAAGCGTTTTTCACGTTCACTGACTTTCTGTTATTGATGCTGTGCCTGCTATTTATTAAATTGCGCGACTTGGGTTAGCTACTTATTTAGCTTGGTTTTCATTGTCGTAGTCGGATAGCGTTCGCAATTGATATTTGAGGTCATGAATTTGTTTGTATCAAAGCATAATTTGACCATAGTTTCACCATTTCATTTCTTCACGATGTTGCTTACACTAGCACTTCAAGTGACCGCCTTGGTAGCTTACATACATTTAATCAGTTCTGATTCTACAATAAATACATTTTGGTTCAGACAATTGCCATAGATATTTTGATATAAAAAACACAAAGATTTCGCTTCACACAGATTAGTTATTATACACCTTAAAAAACAGACAATGTTTTGAATTTCAGACAGAAACTGCTTGCCGCGCGGGATTAGCCGAGCGGTCTAGGCCGCTGCAGTCATGGACTGTGCGGCTGGTCCCGGCGGATTTTCGAGTCCTCACTCGGGCATGGGTGTTTGTGTTTGTCCTTAGGATAATTTAGGTGTAAGCTTAGGGACTGATGACCTTACCAGTTAAGTCCCATATGATTTCACACACATTTGAACATTTTGAACAGAAACTGCTTATTATGTTCATAATTGGGGTGACATACACTTGCTGATAAGAGCAAACATTTCTAGTATTTGGTTTGTTACAGTAAAACGGTTATTTTACGGTACTGAGTAGACTGCTGTTTTGAGATTAAGTCCAAGCTTATCTGTGTGGTGCAATACTTGGTTACAGTGAAAACGAGGGTTCCGTAATGGAAGCATAAACGGTTTTAGAACCTAAATGACAAATTAAGTTCGCTTTGTACAACCGCCGTATAGCTGTACTAAAACCAAATAGGACAACTGAGATGGGGAATAAAAGCATTGTGTCAGATCTTAAGACGAACTCGACTGCCGGTGGTGGATCTTACACGTGAGAGCTTAATTGCTCACGAAGAATACCTATGACGTGTTCTTTCCTTCGCAAGCACTGCAAAATATTGCGGAATCTTCTTAATGACGATTCACATCCCTTTGTATTTGGGAATAAAGATATTCCTCTTTGTACGAATAATATTTTCCTCTTCGACATCACCTATACGAGAGTTACTCAGTTCCCGGACACACAGTTCAGGCGTTAATAACAACTTTAACACGTGGAAGAATGATCGAAATATTATGACGAAGAACACGGATTTTGTGCGAATGTCGCTAAAAGGACCAATAAATGGGAAGGATAATACGAAGAAATGTTTTCTGTGGTTGCATTATGTCTTCACATGACTGAAGTCCTTGATAAGTCTTTGTGTTGATTATTGTTCCTGCTTGTATCGAGAACATCTGAAATGCGTTTGCAGGTAAACGCGTCTACCCAGCGCTGAACAGACCTAGACGTGACAACACTCATCGACGTTTCGAACAGGAACAGGTGTGTTTCAGCAGGTGCTCCAATTCCAGATGACTCTACGTGCAGGAAGAGCAGCTACCCCGAGACCAGACGTCTAGGTCGCCGTTGGGTATAGCTCTCACGAGCCGCTCGTCCTATAGCCGTACTCATCCGCGACGTAGGACACGGTGTGCCGTTCTCCAGTACCGTCCGTGTACGTGTAATAGCCTTGCTTCACGAACACTGGTGCACCTCCACCTGCAGGGACCCTATAAAAGCCCTCCTCGTGATGCCCTGGCACGCTGAAACAAAACGGAAACGTCGATTAGTGTGGCAGGCTAACAGCGCGTAGTTCACAGTTCTATGTTTGACATTTAAAGGCAAGATGTGGAAACACCACGTATCCAGAGAAGCGTCGAAAGTCATCGGATAGCCATATGCACACACAGAGATGGCAGTAATATGGCGTACACAAGGTATAAAATGGCAGAGCATTGGCGAAGCTGTCTTTTGTACTCAAGTGATTCACGTGAAAAGGTTTCCGACGTGATTATGGCAGCAAGACGGGAGTTAGTTCACTTTGGATTGGTAGTTGGAGCTAGACACTAGGAACAGTCCATTTGGGAAACACCAACTTTCAGGCATTACCTCTCCTCACGGACATCGCAGCGGCCGGTGGGCTTCACATAATGGCCGAAAGCAGCAGCGTTTGTGTGGAGCACTCAGTGCTAACAGACAACGCTGCGTGAAAAGACCGCATAGATCAGTGAGGAACGTGCGACGAACGTATCCGTTGGCACAGTGTAGCGAAATTTGGCGTTGATGGGCTATGGCAACAGACGACCGACGCGTGTGTCTTTGCTTACAGCATATCGCCTGCAGCGCCTGTCCTGGGCTCGTGGCCACGTCCTTTGCACCTTAGAGGACTGGAAAACCGTAGCGTAATCAAATAAACAGTTTTTTATGTTGCTGAGCAACAGTCATACAGTACCTTTTTTTAAGTAACACACTTCCATTTGACTGTTTTATTGTTTGTTTAAACACATTCCATGAGTCGGCTTTTCATGCCATTTTCACGTATTTTATTTTATGCCTCCAATATATGTTAAAGACATAAAGCGAAATAGTTGAAAATCGCATAAGAGGCCGAAACCTGGGTTGTACTTAAATAAACAATAAAACAGTCAACAAATACTAGTCAAATGAGTCCCGGTTGCAGTTATTAAGAGCTGATGGTAGGGTTCGTGTGTGACGCAGATCCCGCCAAGCCCAAAGGTTCCCAAGTTGTCAACAAGGCACTCTGCATGCTGGTGGTGATACATAATAGTACAGGCGGTGTTTAGATGGAATGGACTGGCCCATCTGGTCCAACTGAACCGATCGTTGACCGGAAATGGTTATATATATATATATATATATATATATATATATATATATATATGAAGACAGTAATTGTTCCCGAAAGAAGAGATACCAATTACGACTGTGTAGCTTCTCTAGAATAAAAGATAATTAATTGAAACCCTCATCTGCCGACTCGATGGGGATAGATGAAAATGTGTACCCCGACCGGCACTCGAACCCGGGACCCCCTGCTGACATGGCAGACGCTGTATCCATCTGAGCCACCGAGGACACAGGTGAATAGCGCGACCTCAGGGACTTGCACGCCTTCCGTGAGACCCACATTTCCAACTGCCCACAATCTACATATGTAATGTTCGTAATAGATATTTGCCCATCCACTCATTAGTCGCGCCAACTAAGGTGACGATTCCCGTAAAAGTTCGGCCAACCTGTGTGCCTTCGCACAGACAAAGGTCAATGGCCGGGTAGCCTTTAACTATATATATATATATATATATATATATATATATATATATATATATATATATATATATATATGAAGATAGTAACTGTTCCCGAAAGAGCAGATACCAATGATGACCGTGCAGCTTCTCTAGAATAAATGATAATTAATTGAAGCCCTCAGCTGCCGACTGGTGCTATTGATGTACCTCGATGGGGACAGCTGAAAATGTATGGTTATGTTCGGCTACCTGGAGACCATTTGTAGCCATTCATGGACCTCATGTTACCAACAACGATGAAATTTTTATAGATAGCAATACACCGTATTACCGAACCACAATTGTTCCCTATTGGTTTGAAGAACATTCTGGACAATTCAAGCGAATGATGTGGCCACCCAGATAGACCGACATGAAGTCCGTCGAATACTTATAGGACATAATCGAGAGGTCAATTCGTGGGCAAAATCCTGCACCGGCAACACTTTCGCCGTTATGGACTGCGATACAGGAGGCATGGCTCAATATTCCTGCAGAGGAATTCCATCGACTTGTTGAGTCCATGCCGCGTCGAGTTGCTGCACTACGCGTGGAGAAAGGTACCCCATGACTTTTGTACTTCAGTGTATATCTTCTTTTCAATCTACAGGACAAATTCAATGGATGTTATTTTCTCATGTTTTGGAGATTTGTGGTAAGTTCCTATGGGACCAAATTGCTGAGGTCATCGTTCCCTAGACTTACACACTACTTAATCTAACTTAAACCGCTAAGGACAACACACACACCCATGCCCGAGGGAGACTCGAACCTAGGACGCGGGGAGCCGCGCGAACCGTGGCAAGGCGCCTCAAACCTCTCGGCTACACCTCGCGACTCCTGATGTCGGCCTGTGACCGTGTCCCTCGCTCTAGTCAGTGCTTTCCGACTTCCTCAGATTTTGTCTTACGCGTTTATTTAATTTTCATCGTATTTCAAAAGCTTCGACTCTCATCCGGTTTTCTACAGTCCAGAATTAACTTCCTACTGTGAAAGTTTGAGTAGCGTAGACATAATTTACAACATACTTTCAAGTTATCACAATTACAGTGGTAGAAAGAATGTGTGCGGCGTCTGGAGTAGGAAGAAAGTATAGCATAATTCCTTTACTTAGAGCAGATGGGTCATTCTGACAGGTTTTTTCATCAGATGCTGTGGAATCAGGTGACTAACTGTCATTTGTAAAGACACGCCTGTTTCACCACCGTGTCTGTTCTCCTTGATGCTACGTTACGTAATCAGCGGTTTTGTAGTTAAAGAAATTACAGAAACGTCCAAATTTTCTGTCTGGCTAAACAGAAGCAGATACCATCGATCTGTAGAGGAAGCGTTGGGCCTCCTGCCTCGTTACCTTGACCGAAGAAAGCACAAAAGTCAGGTTTGTTTCTGTCTATGTTGGGGGAATACTGGTGTCCCTCGTCCAACATAAATTGGTTCCACATGTTTCTGCAGTTAGCAACCATTAGTGTCCCAAACTACTGAAACCATTACGTGTTCCACCATCTTCAGTTTTCTGCTGTGTATGTAGACTCCACTTTTGGCACTTACTTCTTTAGACTGTTGTATGCATATCCATTAAGCAGATCGACCAGGACCTGATTCGCTTTCCATCCGTGTCATTTCTTCCACAGAACACGTGCTTCCTAAACAGTTTCTAAGACTCTGTCATCCTTTTCCTCCTCTCCAGTTTGTTTTACTATGTTGTATGGCATCCACTAACTCAATTTATTCTCTCATAAGCCTCACCACCATTTCGTTTTTCACTCTCTATCAATTTTATTTTCTCCGTTCTCCGCCATGTCCAAATTTGAGTTTTTATCCACTTCCTGCCCTCCTTCACTATCGTCCATGCCTAGGAGCCGGTTAGTAGAATATTCCTGACAAACCATATTATTAACGTTTCCTTTAACTCTAGACCCATAGGGTTACAGAAAATCGTCCTCTTCATAGATAAAGGCAATTTTGCCATAGCTATTTTTGATTTAATGCTTGCTCTGTCTCTTCGTTACTTTCTGTCGCATTTCCTACGTAAATAAAATCATGCACATATTTCTGTTTGTCCCCTGTCATGTTTCTACCATTTCTTCTCTTCCAGCTGTATTTGCTTTCGTTTTCTTTGCATTATTTTCATTCTACAATCTCCTCCGGAAGCATCGATTTCCTCTACCCTTTCTTGGAGCACTTTTCTATCCTTGGCTACAGTAACCGTATTATATGTAAATTTCAAACCCTAAATTCTTCAGCCGCCGTTTTAGTCCCTTGTTCCTTAATAAACAACTCTCAGTCCTATCTTCTACATACATGTGAATCTAGTAGGCTTTAGAAAATATAATCATATATTCACTCTTAATTCTGTCCTACTGGTGCTCTTACCCTTCATTTTAACTGTGGCCTCTAGGATCAGGTAGAAGGAATGTATAAAGCCGTATGTGTTTCGAAACATCTTATTTTTCCTTCAGTACAGTTACAAGCTTTTCCCAGTTCACGTCGTCAAAAACATTATCCATATCTAGTGTGTAGGCACTTTCCTTCCATTAAAACCTCTCTCCCATAATGATTTCTTATTTCATCCCCTATCCCTTGTAAGGGGTCCGCAGGCCCTTACTACTAAGTTTGCATCAGCACAGGTCGACAGGGCAACTATCGATAGTGTGTTGGGTCGCGAGAGCGAGAGTCAGTGTTGTGTGTTGTAGGTTCCCGCGAGGCGGGCAGAGAGCTGGGCTGAAGCCAGCAGTTGTTGATTCATGAATTACCGACAAAGGGAGTGGCCATCGCCGCGGTTTAACCCCTTTGTGTTAGTATTATACGGGAAAGTGAAGAAGTTTAATTACAAGTGTAATCAGTGATATTTGTGTGCCGTTATTGAGATTCCGCGTCTACCGCGCCGGCATTATTTGGATTGCAGTGTTGGATTACAGTGATTGGATTTTGCGTGTGACGACGATGAATAACGAAGAAACCTGTGCTGAGATTAGCCGTTATTAACAGTGTGTTGACGAAGGCAGTGGCTGTCTCCTTATCTTTGTGGTTTTTGATGAGAATATAGGTCTTGTTTAGTGAAGCTGTGTTTATTGTTCTTCTTGCCACCAGACAGTACATTGTTATAGTATTTGCGAAGGACAATATGGAATGTAACATCTCCTGAGCAGTCCAATCCGATTGCCAGCCCATTAGGTACACGGTCACATCAACTAATTACTTAATTTGGGCTGCTATTCATATCCGCGAACGAGCGGATACACCAAATTATAAGGGAGTGTTACACCCTTGGCTTACCGTGAAAGGACGAGTGCAATTTTCGGACGAATCGTAATGAACAATAGGTAATTTTACCGTGCTTAACGCAAGAAAATATTTTTCAATGTGGAATCGGGACAGTGCATGATCGTTAAAATCGCGACAAGGAACAGTGCATTTTTGAACAATGCGAAGTAATAATATCTTACGATTGTGACTAAACTGTTTTTCTTGCCATATTAAATAGAACATTAGTGTCAATAAACTGTGTTATAATGTGCAAATGCGTAAATCCGCACGAAAAACTGTGAAAAGTGAACACTAAAGAAAGACACGTGTGAACAGTAAAATAGCAAAACGAGCCAAGAATTCGTCAAGAAAGTTTCTTAAGAAGTGTTTAGTGGTAGTATTTTGACTGAAATTGCCTTTTGAACAGTGAAAATCGGACAGTTTATGTGCACCTATAAACTGTTATGCGGACGACAATGTATTGTGGCGACGCAATTATTGAGTGACGTCACGCAGACCTGTGTAGCAGTTGCGCCAAAGAGTTTCGCTCTGCGAGGTGATTTCACACGTCATCCCAACTACCTGTGCAAGGAGTAGTTCAAGCACAGACGCACTACACCGAGCGCAGTCCCGGCATCTAGCAGCCGAACTACAAACTACGACCGCCTGCAGCGCCACGGAGCGGCCGACGGAGAACTACGACGACTCGGCAGCGCAACTTCACGCATCTCCAGCGGCAGTACAGCGCCACGCCCACCTCAAACGTCAAAGCATCGTGACTCGCGGTAACGTCAGTTGGTGAGTGAAGACGACTATTTGACATAACATTAAATTGTGGTGTGCAGTATTCGCGATAAATAAACAGTTTTTAACTGATATTTACATTAGGAAGAGTGCCAAACTGCGGTAATTTCCGAAAAGTTTGCGAAATATACTCTGAAATATAGCATACTTATTTATGCACACTGCACTGTCTAAATAGTAATTATACAGATATGCTCATTGTTTTTGGGGATTTTACATTTATAGATTTTATGAGTGTTGTGATTTATCTTCTTTAGAACATTTTTTTTCATATACTATGTATGTGAAAATTGATGTTTGAACTTGTTAGGTTTTGGGAGTTGTTATGTTCGGTACTCATGCATGTTGTATCATTTTGGGGATTAACTGAAAAGACTGCAGGTACTGTTTGATTAGTTTTATGATCATTAGGAGTGTTTTGGGTTATTAGAGGTTATATTGTATTACGTGTCTGTGCATTAAATATAAACCAGACATGTCTACTGAAGTAAGCAGGTTTGTGAGGCGGTAGTTGAAAGGAAAGGAATAGGACAGGAAGACAGAGATGATTCAGGAATCAGTGATTGTGGATTGTCATTAGGAAGCCCATCAGCACATTCAACTAGTTATCCTGAGACACCGGGACAAACGATGAGAGCTAGGCCAGTTTCAGAGGATGCAGATATGCGGTCGATGTTGGCAGCCTTGCTAAAAGAAAGTAGAGAGAGGGAAGAAAGATTCCACAAATCAGTAGAGAAGAATTCACAAGAAACAAGAGAATCGTTAGAGAAGCGTTTACAAGAAACTAACGCATCGTTAGAGAAGAATTCACAAGAAACAAGAGAATCGTTAGAGAGGCGTTTACAGGAAACTAACGCAGCGTTAGAGCAGGGTTTGCGAGAAACAAGAGAATCACTAAAGGTTTTACAAGAAAATAACGCATCATTAAAGGAAGAGTTACAAGAAACTATAGCACAAGAGATCAAAACATCGCAAATGAAGATGGAATGTAATCTGAAGAAGGAAATGCAGGAGCTACAAGAACAGTTGAAAATGGATATCAACGAGAGAGGAATAAGCTGCAGAAGAGTATAAACCAAGTCCAGGGAGACGTAGAGAAGGTGGAAGGAAAGTTAACAAAAAAGATAGAAGACGATATTGAAGAAACAAAAGCCGAATTGGGAGAAAGAATCAACGAAGTGGAAACAAATTGCAATCATCGAATCGCCGAGGTGACGCAGATGCAGAAACAATGCAATGAGGCGGTTAAGGGGATAGGAGATAGGCAAACCAAACTAGCTGCCAATCTGAGAAATGCTATAGCCGTGCAACGAGAAGAGGATAACAAGAGGGTTGAACTGGAGGTCAGGCAGTTACAACAGGGAGTGCAGCAATTGGAGAGCAAGACAGAAGAAATTGATAAACGAATTAGCAATGCCACCTTAGCCATTGGGGGAGGTAAGGTCGTTACATTGATGAGCAGTGATAATCGGTGCATCCAAAGTAATACAGGGCAGAAATTTAGACCGAAAGGAGGGTTGCACCCAATGATATTTATGAAATGGCTAAAAGGAGTTTTCCCAGCACATCTTAAGGACTCAGACAAGATTCAGTTTGCAATAGATAGAATGGAAGGTGAGGCCTTCACTTGGGGAGTCAGGAAGAAGGAAGGGACTACTAGTTATGACCAGGTTAAAGAGGAATTCTTGAAGAAATACTGGTCCAAAAGCCACCAATGTGCAGCAATTGAGGACCTACTACACCGCAAGTCACTTAGTACATGGAGAGGAACATTGAGAGAGTTTGCCGAACATTTGTGGGAATTGAACGAGACCTTGGAACAACCCCTGAGTGATGACGTAATGATATCAGCAATAAAAAGAAGAATGAGCCAGAGAATGCAAGAAACTGTATCCGGGAGCCTAATTGAAGATAGGGAGGCCTTGATGAAAATACTGGAACAGTTGGAATCTGTTCGATCACAGGGACACAATCAACCTAATGATCAAAACCGAGGGGGAAATAATGACCCAAGAAATCATTTTGGTAATTCGTCTAATTATGGAGGAAGAGGTGGTGGTCATAGGTACAGGAACCATGGTGGTGAACGTCAATGGAGAAATGATTGGAGAAGAAGTGAAGAACCAAGAGATCATGAGAGAAGATGGGATAGGCGAATGAATGACACAATGCATATAGAAGAGGTGGAGAGACCGGAAAACTGAATGACACTCCAGATGAGGTCCGATCGGGAGTGAGAGCTACGAGGACCAGGGTAAACCTACTAAGGCACGACAATGGTGGAGACCTAAGAGAAGATCTACTGGAGGAAAGAAGTGGGATTCCCAAAGAACCCAGGCTACCCATGATAGGGATCAAGTTATGTGGACTGAATATCGAGGCATTAGTCGATACAGGAAGTGAAGCGTGTGCAATATCCAAAAGGTTATATGAACAGATACTAGAAGCAAATGTTAGCTTGCCTAGTTTCCCAGTGAGTGGAGTGAGAATTGTGAATGCGTTGGGTGCAAGGAGTAAACCTATTAAAGAACAAGTGTTGATTACATTCGAGATAGAGGGAGAAGAATACGAAGCAACATTTTTGGTGGTGGCCGGATTGAACACATCAATTATTTTAGGGATAGATTGGTTGAATGAAGTTGATGCAGTAGTGAGTTTTGATGAAGGTACTATCAAAGACAAAGGAAGAAAAGGAGAAGAGAAGAGGTTAAAGTTTGCTGAGGGGAGTGCAATCGAAGAAGAGGAAGAATTCAGAAGAACAAATTTGTGTCATGAAGAGGAACTCACCATGGGATACGGGGAAGAGGAACTAGGAGAAGAAGTGTTGATATACCTTGAGGGATTAGCACGAGAGGAGAGACATAAAGAGGATAAGATCAGTAAAAAGTTGGAGGAGATGACACACCTAGATGAGTGGACTAAGAAGAAATTAGCCACAGTATTATACAGACATTGTAAAGTATTTTCTCAACGGCCAGGTATCATGAAAGGGGTGGAGTGTAAGCTAAAGATAAAGAACCATAAACCGTTCAATATAAAACAGTATTCCATTCCCCAGGCGAAACGAAGAGCAGTAGATGAAGAAATACAGAGGATGATGGACCTTGGTGTTATAGAAAGGGCCAACAGTCAATATAACAACCCCCTATTTGTTGTTGATAAGAAGGATGGAAAAGTGAGGATAGTTTTGGATGCACGAACAGTGAACAAAATCATCGAACCGGAGCGGGACAAACCAGAGACTATAGAAGAACTGATTCAAAAATTCCGAGGAGCAAAGGTGCTTAGTAGTATCGACTTGACTGCTGGTTACTGGCAAATACCATTGGCCACAGAGTCTCGCCAGTATACAGCATTTACTTATGGAGGAAGGTGCTATCAATTTAGAGTGTTGCCATTTGGGCTTAATGTGTCAGTGTCCGAATTTATAAGAGCGATGGATAAGATACTAGGCGAGGAGTTACTTAAGAAGGTCACCGTCTATGTGGATGACCTCTTGATAGCAAGCGAATCATGGGAAGAACATTTGAATAGATTGTATGCAATCTTGGCAGCTTTTGAAACCGCAGGGGTAACTGTAAACCTGGACAAGTCGGAGTTTGGCAAATCAAAGATAAAATTTCTGGGCCATATAATACCCGAGGAGGGTATCTATCCTGATCCTAGTAAAATGGAGGCTATTAGAAATTTTCTGACTCCCCATAGTAAGAAGCAGTTGCGAGCATTCTTTGGGGTTTGTGAATTTTATAGAAAATTTGTCAAAGGATCTGTACTTAATGCCCCGAGTATGAGGGAATTGACCAAGGTGAGGATACCGTGGCATTGGAGTGCAGAATGCCAAACCGAGTTTGAGAATATCAAGCAAGCACTATATAATGCAGATATGTTGTACCACCCAGATTTTTCCAAGGATTTTTATTTAGGGGCAGACAGCTCTGACTATGGACTAGGAATACATTTGTACCAAATAGAGAGGAGCGGAAATGGTGAGAGTATAAGAACAATAGCGTTCGGTAGCAGAAGTTTAAATGCCTGGGAGAGGAAATATTCAATTACTGAAAGGGAAGCATTGGCAATTGTGTGGGGGTTTAAGCGTTTCCGGTATTATTTGGCCGGGAGGCATGTGAAAGTCGTGACTGACCATAAGGCCCTTACATTTCTGACTACAAGCAAATTGAGGCATAGCAGACTAACGCGATGGGCCTCGGCATTACAGGACTATGACTTCGAGATAATTTATGAACCAGGAGCAACACACATAATACCTGATGCTTTGTCAAGATTACCAGCTGACTTGCGAGGAATGTTGGTGGACAGGCCAGAAGGAGAAGAAGTTAGAATTAACCTGATGAGGGGAGTACAGTATGAAGAATTCGTAAGGAAGTTCCTCAAGAATGTGCGTAGGGAACAGAACGAGGACGAGAAATTAAAGACAATTAAAAACAAATACAGGTGAGCAGGAGAGGAAAGGATTCGCACATTTTATTATATTCACAATGGGATACTTTATAAAAGAAACAGGGAGAGTGAGGAGAACTGGAAACTCTGTGTGCCTGAGCATGTGGTAGAAAAATTAATTTGGTATACGCACTATAGTAATGCGTATTATGGACCGAAGAAATGTCTGGAAAAGTTGAAGTTAGATTGTGCGTTAAACAACATGGGAAGGCGTATACGTAAAATACTGAGTACATGTGACACCTGTCAGAAATCTAAAACGACGACAGTACAGCACAAAGGATATATGCATCCAATTGTACCAACAGCAATTATGGACATAGTTGCAGTGGATCTCTTTGGGCCACTTCCTGCCTCACGAGGGAATTACACACAAATCTTAGTAGTGGAAGAACTGGTTTCCAAGTACATAAAATTTTACCCATTGAAGAAAGATACTAGTTGAGCCATCATAAACCATTTTGAGAAAGACTATTTTCAAAAGTTGTGTATTCCTAAGCGAATTTTGAGTGATAATGGGTCACAATTCAGGTCAAAGGAATGGGCAGAGATGCTAAGTGAGCACGGAATAGAGCAAATTGCCATTTCTAGGTATAGGCCAGCTTCTAACCCAGCGGAACGAACAATGAAGGAATTGAACCGTTTGTGCCGAACCTACTGTCATAAGAAGCATGGTTCATGGAAAGAATATCTGGAAGAATTTGAGCGGGTGAGGAATCACCTCCCACATGATTCTACAGGGTTTGCACCATGTGAAGTATTGCTCAATCAAGAACCCGATAGTATTTTTCGTGAGTTGGTAGTCTACCCACCAGGAAGTTCATTGACCTGGGAAAGGAAATTGGAGCTAGTGGAATTAAGTATGAAGGAGAAGGCTAGGAAGAGGCAAGAAAGACACGACAAGCTAGTGAAACCGATAACTTACCGAGTGGGAGACCTGGTATTAGTAAAGGTTCATGCTAAATCAAAGAAAATAAATTCTGAAATACATAAGTTTAACCACGTTTATAAGGGACCGTACAGGATTATAAAAATTGGTCATCCTAACACTGTGGAGTTGGAATATGCACGGACTAAGAGAGTGCATGGTAAGGAACATGTGGAAAACATAAAAAGGTACTACTCACACGAGAGTAGAGATAACCCAGATGAGGAAGAGAAACTTGATTAGGGCAAATGTCTGAAATGAGAGTGTTCAAGCTCCTTGATGTAGTGGGGTAGGACATGTTTAGAACATTTAATTATTAAACGAACATTTGAAAAAGGGAAAGGTTTATTTACATTGTGTTTTGTGATGTATTACAATTAGAATTGCATATTTCATATCGAAGATTATCTGAGAATAGGTATAAAATCTGTAACAACTATTTTGTAGTGTAGTAATTCATATGTCATGTGTTTAAGTAATAATTTTTGAGTGTATATGTTGTGTGTTTCATTCAATATTGGATTAGAGAGGACTATTGCTGCTTGATAAAAAATTGTAATTTGGACAATGCCATATTTATGTGATGTAATAACCTTTTGTAGAAATTATTGTGGAGGCAGCCCACTACCGGAGTCGAGGGATTAATTTGATGAATTGTAATTTCTTTCATTATTTACACTGTGTGTTTTGTTCAAATGTAGCAATGTTTAATTCCCTTGCCAATACTTTTTCGCCTGCGGCTCTAAAGAAGTTTTCGAGGGCGGGGATGTAAGGGGTCCGCAGGCCCTTACTACTAAGTTTGCATCAGCACAGGTCGACAGGGCAACTATCGATAGTGTGTTGGGTCGCGAGAGCGAGAGTCAGTGTTGTGTGTTGTAGGTTCCCGCGAGGCGGGCAGAGAGCTGGGCTGAAGCCAGCAGTTGTTGATTCATGAATTACCGACAAAGGGAGTGGCCATCGCCGCGGTTTAACCCCTTTGTGTTAGTATTATACGGGAAAGTGAAGAAGTTTAATTACAAGTGTAATCAGTGATATTTGTGTGCCGTTATTGAGATTCCGCGTCTACAGCGCCGGCATTATTTGGATTGCAGTGTTGGATTACAGTGATTGGATTTTGCGTGTGACGACGATGAATAACGAAGAAACCTGTGCTGAGATTAGCCGTTATTAACAGTGTGTTGACGAAGGCAGTGGCTGTCTCCTTATCTTTGTGGTTTTTGATGAGAATATAGGTCTTGTTTAGTGAAGCTGTGTTTATTGTTCTTCTTGCCACCAGACAGTACATTGTTATAGTATTTGCGAAGGACAATATGGAATGTAACATCTCCTGAGCAGTCCAATCCGATTGCCAGCCCATTAGGTACACGGTCACATCAACTAATTACTTAATTTGGTGTATCCGCGAACGAGCGGATACACCAAATTATAAGGGAGTGTTACACCCTGAATCATCACTGAATCCTAATCGATGTTCAGCCAGATATTCCTAAATTTTTCATTCGTCTTTTAGAATACAGAAACTTTGAAACGAGAACAGCTCAGAAAACACGTAGCATGACTTCAGACGGTTTGAGAACGTGTTTCAGCCAACGGTTGAGTGACACAAGGGCATAAAATAAGACGGACAATATTCTGAAAGTGTTGTAACCTTGTTAACGTTCCATGAAACGCAAGACGTTGAATTAAACAATTAAGTACGCCATTCGATTACCGCTTCCACACTCCCCTCTTACTATGTGATAAATGGACTGATAACACTCGTTAATGTTGGATACAATGACGCCTTATAATGAAGAGGAAAAGACATTTTATTTGATTTTTATTTCAGTGATGATTCAGGAGATACTACGAAGGTGGGGTCTATTTCAGTTATACGTCATTCACGGCTGTCAACATTTTTGCGCGAATGGATCTACTGCAGAACTAGCCTGTTTATTCCGCTCTAATGATGGCTGAAGATTAGGTTGGACTGTGGCAGTTGCAGATCAGAAAATCCGCAGAACGTTGTTCCCCATACGACGCCGCATGAACACTAGAATAGCGTGATTGCGCAGGTATGTTCCGTTTCCTAACTGATGTCACAGTGACGGCAGTATGTTTCCGAGCACAAAGTGGCACTGACAATTTGTTCGCGATTATCTGGGCTCATTATCATCTACAGAAAATTGATTGAGAGCGCCGGCCGTTGTGACCAAGCGGTTCTAGGCGCTTCAGTCACGAACAGCGTGACTATTACTGTCGGAGGTTCGAATCCTGCCTCGGGCATGGATGTGTGTGATGTCCTTAGCTTAGTTAGGTTTAACTAGTTCTAAGTTCTAGGGGAGTGATGACCTAAGATGTTAAGTCCCATAGTGCTCAGAGCCATTTGAACCATTTTTGATTGAGAGCGAGGAAAAATTATTTAGGTGCAGCAGAAATAAGATTAGTGGCTTAAGTACTATGTTGGCTGCCTCGGAACTGATGAAGAAACTCTGATATCGAGGAAATAAAATAATGCATGATTTATAAAACAAGGAGGACGGACGAAACAGACTAGAATAAGCTAGGAATAAATTCGTTGCGAAGTCACATTTGCTAAGAATGAGATTTTCATTCTGCAGCGGAGTGTGCGCTGATATGAAACTTCCTGGCAGATTAAAACTGCGTGCCGGGCCGAGACTCGAACTCGGGAGTTCGAGTCTCGGGAGTTCGAGTCTCGGCCCGGCACGCAGTTTTAATCTGCCAGGAAGTTTCATATTTGCTAATATCAAACTTGTTGTTGTTGTTGTGGTCTTCAGTCCTGAGACTGGTTTGATGCAGCTCGCCATGCTACCCTATCCTGTGCAAGTTTCTTCATCTCCCAGTACCTACTGCAACCTACATCCTTCTGAATCTGCTTAGTGTATTTATCTCTTGGTCTCCCTCTACGATTTTTACCCTCCACTCTGCCCTCCAATACTAAATTTTTGATCCCTTGATGCCTCAGAACATGTCCTACCAACCGGTTCCTTCTTCTTGTAAAGTCGTGCCACAAACTCCTCTTCTCCCCAATTCCATTCAATACCTCCTCATTAATTATGTGATCTACCCATCTAATCTTCAGCATTCTTCTGTAACACCACATTTCGAAAGCTCCTATTCTCTTCCTGTCCAAACTATTTATCGTCCATGTTTCACTTCCATACATGGCTACACTCCATACGAATGCTTTCAGAAATGACTTCCTGACATTTAAATCTATACTCGATGTTAACAAATTTCTCTTCTTCAGAAACGCTTTCCTTGCCATTGCCAGTCTACATTTTATATCCTCCCTACTTCGACCATTATCAGTTATTTTGATCCCCAAATAGCAAAACTCCTTTACTACTTTAAGTGTCTCATTTACTAATCTAATTCCCTCAGCATCATCCGACTTTATTCGACTATATTCCATTATCCTTGTTTTGCTTTTGTTGATGTTCATCTTATATCTTCCTTTCAAGACTCTGTCCATTCCGTTCAACTGCTCTTCCAAGTCCTTTGCTGTCTCTGACAGAAATACAATGTCATTGGCGAACCTTAAATTTTTTATTTCTTCTCCATAGATTTTAATACCTACTCCGAATTTTTTTTTTTTTGTTTCCTTTACTGCTTGCTCAATATACAGATTGAATAACATTGTGGAGAGGCTACAACCCTGTCTCGCTCCCTTCCCAACCACTGCTTCCCTTTCATGCCCCTCGACTCTTACAACTGTCATCTGGTTTCTGTACAAATTGTAAATAGCCTTTCGCTCCCTGTATTTTACCCCTGCCACCTTTAGAATTTGAAAGAGAGTATTCCAGTCAACATTGTCAAAAGCTTTCTCGAAATCTACAAATGCTAGAAACGTAGGGTTTCCTTTCCTTAATGTTTCTTCTAAGATAAGTCGTAAGGCCAGTATTGCCTGATGTGTTCCAATATTTCTACGGAATCCAAACTTAGACCTTAGTTTGAGGCGGAATTTTCTGATAACTTGCCCTAGGAGCACGGAAATGCACGTGAGATTCATGGATTGTGGAAAATGCGAAAAGTGGAGAACGGAAGAGTCTCAAATGTGATTTTAGAATCTAGAACAATAACAAAGCGGAAAAGATAAATGTGTCAAGAGGTTCTGCTCAGAAATGTGAATGAAGATTTGGAGACCAATCACTAGAAATTGGCTGACGGCCCGGCGTTAAGACACTAGGATATTGCCTACACAGTACTAAATAATTGTAGGGGAAGACGGGGCTTGGTACACATAAAATAAATATCTGGGGACGTTGGGAGTAACTGCTAATCTGAGATGAAGAAATTGGCACAGAATAGGAAATCGTAGACGCATAATACCAGTCGGAAGACCGATGACAAAGAAAAGGAATTTTTATCTTTCGGCCGTCTGATATCGTTTAAAACTACATGGAGTATGTTCTTATCAATGCTTTAGTTTCTACGTGAAACACGCAGAGCCCTCAACAGCTGGCGAAATTTCATTTATTTGAACATCGTTAATTAGAAACGTTCAAGTACAAAGCACACGAGTGCATCCATAGACATTCGAGTCCCTTGAAACATATTTCACAATCGTACACTGAGCTTCAGAATTGGTACTGAACGCCAGGTGCACCGAGTGACGTAAAGTGTAGTGAAACAGGCGATACTTAATTTTAACTGTCCTTCACTAACATTTAAAGCTCGCTGGTGAAAGGATGCCGTTCACGCCCTTAACATGTCCCTCTGTACCTGCAGTTATTTTTCTTTTATTGTCTGTTGGTTCAAAGCTTTCTTTTACCAGAAATTTAATTAGTTACGCCGTTCACAGTTTCCAACAGGCATATCTCAGCAGCTGCACGCGTAGAAAACTAATCATGCCAAGTGCAGGACGTTATACGTCTTTCCCAAGTTACACTGCTATTCAAGTATTAACGATTTTTACGCAAAAGTGTCGCAGCTGACCTGGAACGACCTAGAATATTACTTCGCACCAGCCTTACGTTTCTCAATTACCTAAGCTTAGCTACAACGAAATGGTCGTTTTCGTCCTGGCTATATCCATAATTGACTGCGTTCTGTGATACTGTGCCGAGCGTTCAGAACCAGAAATAATATTCCAGCTCCCAATTTGGAGGGACATGATCAGCGAAGCTACTTAAGAATCTCGATTTCACCCTCTGCTTTCAGTTTGTGTTCTGTGCCTTCTGGGTATTTAAAAAAACACTGAATATCTTGCACGTTGTGGACAGTTGTTGCCAATACCGTTGCAAAATTGTCTTTCACTCGTCTACAGCCAAATGTTAACACATCCGTGACGCAGGATCCCCTTCTGGAGGCTAATTAAATTGATAGTAATTCCATTACTTACGTTTCTTCAAGCGCTCCCTACAACGAAATTTTCGACCATTCGCAATTTGGCTTAGAAAATTATTTCCGCGTCTTACATTTATTGATCCGTTACAGAAATTGAGATAAAGAATGATCAACAGAATCTTTCTTCATGCAAACTCATAGTCTTTGCTTGTTTTGACGGAAATATGTTTAATAACAGTTGTAATAGTTGTGGCAATGGTCAGTGGAGATTTATTTATTTCTTCTCTAGAGAGAGATAGAGAATATAAACTGGCGGGAAGTGTTCCAGCATAAACGCCTTGACAGAAAGCTAGGGAAATCATATTCTATATTGATAATCCACAGAAGTGCTAGAAATTCCCATGTGCAGCAACAATTATAACGCTGACGGAGGTAATAATCTGAATGATGTCTAGACACCAGCATTTTAGACGTAGCGCTTTCAATGAAGTAAGAAATACCACCAAAATTTGTAACTCATGGGGTGAACTGATGGTGGGGGTGGGGGATCTGTCTAAGTTCTCCTTCCGGCACTCATTCGCAGCCTGTTGGAGGAGAGGAGGAGGGACATAATACAGTGTTACCGATTTCCTGCATTTGTCCATGCGGATCCTATCCTCCCACTGACGTCACTACCAACAGATGTTAGAATTCCAAGCAATGTCACCCAATCAACCTCAAACTTGAACGCCACTACAAAGGAAGCAGACTTCGCTCCCAGAAAACTGACATCTCCTGAGGAAGCGCATGGTGTTAATCTTCGAAAGCTTGAGTTTTAAGCTCGATCTGGCGCTATCTGAATATAGAGAAAATCTTATACACATCTTGTATATAACTCTAGCCAAAGCAGTTATGGAAGAATGGAAATCACAAGTATTGAACAGTCACCATTGGTCTGAAAAATATGAAACTCTTCCCTCTGGCAACCCAAGAGGGGTGAATTATATAATGAACCCACAAACTGCGTTCTGGTTCCGCATCTGCTGTAAAATATTGCAGAAGAAATGGAATTTTGTGCTCTACCGGGACTCAAACCCAAATTTACTACTTTCCCTATCCGAGCACTTTTCCAGAAGCGGGTCAGATCTGCATTTTTCCTGGTGTCTACTCTCCCTTTTTCTCCTACTTTTTTACTGTGATTCCCACACAAAGTGAGACACTCTTTGCTCTGGTCATTGCCTTGAAGTTGCATGAAATACTGTCATGCAGTGTCTGAGACAACAGCCACATTCAATTTAGAAAGAACTCGAAAATTGCGATTATGGTTCCACATCGCCGCGCGGGATTAGCCGAGCGGTCTCAGGTGCTGCAGTCATGGACTGCGCGGCTGGTCCCGGCGGAGGTTCGAGTCCTTCCTCGGGCATGGGTGTGTGTGTGTTTGTCCTTAGGATAATTTAGGTTAAGTAGTGTGTAAGCTTTGGGACTGATGACCTAAGCAGTTAAGTCCCATAAGATTTCACACACATTTGAACGTTTTTGGTTCCACATCAGTTGTTGAATATTTCAGAACAAATGAAATGCTATAATGGATCTAGAGCCGAACCGAGATTTATCACCTGTTTTAAGCAGTCATCTCATCCACTTTGGTTCTCCGAGTACGCTTCCAGGAGCGGCCCAAATGTCCATTTGTGCTGTTGTCTACTCTCACTTGTGCTCGTACTGTATTGCCGTGACTCCTGCACAGAGTTGGTGACCGGGAAGCGGAAAATCAGTTATCGGGTCCCGATCCAGCACAAACTTTAATTTGTTCTGAAATATTCTACAGCTGATGCACAGCCGTAATCGCGATTCATTCTAAACTCAATGCGGCTGTTGGTCGTCAACGCACTGTCTTACACACTGTACCGTAGAAATGAAGTTCATATCGTTCTCTCAATCACTTATTCTCTGTAACTGAAACAAACAGATTTAACTCCAAATATGGGGATTTATAGTCGTGATTACCAACTGCGATCTGCGAAGTAGTCCAAACATTAGACCTATTTGTTCTTCAGCCGGATATGTTTAGCATTCTGCACCGAGGAAGATCTGAAGCATTTCCAAATGCTTTTAAGGTTGTCTGATTCTGATCATCCATGACATTATCTACATTACACTTATATCCAGACATGTATGGTTGAAGATACTGGTTTTATATATTGTGTATTTGGTTTCTTGTTTCTTTATATTGATGATTCTGCCACCAACATACAATCACAGGAACCGACAGTTCTCGACATCCATGCATATCTAAGCCGTGTAATGATGGCGTGTGGAGAAACTAGATATGGCAGCTGCACTGACTTGATAACTGTTGAAAGTATGCTGCAAGAATGGTAAACCCTGTTCAAAGCTGCGCGGGGTAGCCGCGCGGTCTCAGGCGCCTTGCCACGATTCGCGCGGTGCCCCCGTCAGCGACTCGAGTCCTCCCTCAGGCATGTGTGTGTGTGTGTGTGTGTGTGTGTGTGTGTGTGTGTGTGTGTTGTCCTCAGCGAGAGTTAGTTTAAGTTAGATTAAGTCGTGTGTAAGGTCAGGGACGATGACCTCTGCAGTTTGGACCCATAGGAACTCACCCCCCCCCCCCCCCCACAGAGAATGTCTGGGATACGATGAGAAGATGAATACTTTCACACCTGTCTTCAGCCAGCAATCTTCATGAACTAACTCATTATGTGTTTAAGGCATGGATGGAACTTCCTCAAGATGTCATTAGGAGGCTTTATGCTTCCATTCACAATGTATACCAGGGTGTCACCCTCATATTGACGATTATGATGAACATCAGTACAAATTGAATGGATGTTTAATCATTTAATACCCGTTGTGTGATAAATATCTCTACAAAATGTGATAAATGTCGCACTTGATGTAGCACTGTCTGTAGCTGAACGCAATGAGTTATCTGTTCTCAGTCGTGGGTTGTTAGGATCTGACGAATTTTCAAAAACAAACGACACGATAAGCTCCAACATTATTTATTATTTTACTGAGACGCTTACGCCAACACTTTTTTTATCCCCAAGAAATACAGTTAATCTGACGACGTAATATCTTTGTGTAAACAGCTAGCTGTCAATCTTGGAATACTACAACAGTATTTTGCTACAAAGTGACACGTCTCCTACCTGCATAAACTTTTTCAATAAAATTTTGCGTGTAAGTGAATTTCTTAAGTCCTTTTAGAATCACCGTTTACTAGCGTAATCAATGTCCGCCCCCGGTAGCTGAGTGGTCAGCGTGACAGACTGTCAATCCTAAGGGCCCGGGTTCGATTCCCGACTGGGTCGGAGATTTTCTCCGCTCAGGGACTGAGTGTTGTGTTGTCATCATCATCATTTCATCCCCATCGACGCGCAGGTCGCCGAAGTGGCGTCAAATCGAAAGACCTGCACCAGGCGAACGGTCTACCCGACGGGAGGCCCTAGCCACACGACATTTCCATTTTCCAGCGTAATCAATAATATAATACAAGAATTAGCTTAATTTTTTCCTAGGAACTCCCCGACAAAATGGAAGAGGTAAGCCATGAGGAAAAGATTTCTTTTTAATTATTGTAGTAGCTTAGTGAAAATTGATGCAGCAAAATACTGCATACCTTTCTGCACAAGAGTCAAGGAGGAGAGACCCAAACACAGATTCGATTTCTGCCTAGTATTATAAATGAGTGAAGCCGATAATTCCTGGGAATAAGCTCATACTGTTAACAACAAACGACATCAAAGGAAATAAGCATTAAGATTCCAATGTTAGAATTTCCAGACTCCTGAGCAGGAGTAGAGGAGATCTTCGCTTACAGTACATATTGTTCGAACTACCCATTTCTGAGCCAAAATCTACCTTCGTGGAATGGAATAACCACCCCAGGACACAGTGCCGTACGACATAAACGAATATAAACAAGAAAGTTAGACTAACTACTGTGTTGAACTTTCACTTGTTGCTGGCCCTGTTTAATGGTGAATATAGCAGCATTCAGTTTTCGAACGATATCCTGAACATGTGCTTCCATGACGGCCTATTGTTTAATCGAACACCTAATAATATTAACTGTTCAGCTTCCCTAAACATATGCCCATTGTGTGTAATCGAAATGTCAGTTTCAGTTGACTGTATGTTAGCAACTGGAAAAACTCGGTCTTGCTGTGATTTAGCACAAATTTATTTTTTACAAGCCATACACTTATACCTCGATCTGCACTATTTGATACATTTCTTATTTTGGCACTCAGCACCCTTCTCTATCAAGCTAGTGCCATCAGCTAACAGAAATGTTTTACAATCATCCGTCATGCTAGAATACAATTTAGGTACCTTCTGTAGCTTCTGTTTAAAGATTACATCAGCACGGTGATTAAAAATGTATTTTCCCAGTTGATGTATGAATTAAAACAATTTAATTACAGTGCAGTTGTCTGACTACCGGTACACTTTCAGTGGTTGGTTCAGTGTCTGCCGAAAGCATTAAAAATATAAATTATTTTCTCCCGCCTTCGACACTTTCTTTCAAAATATAGTTCTGATATTGATACACTTCGTCTGTGTACATGACCATCGAATCACTTAGAGTGTTCTGATACCTGCACAGATTTTCTGTTTCCGTGGAACGACGGCAGCTTATCCAATCGTTAGACTACGTATTGAACTCAAGGATTACGCGCAACGTAAAGAAAGGTTACAGCGCGTTGCCAAGAAACAAATGGATTGAATACCGCTAACTACTTAAATGCATCTCACACCTGCTCCATTACTGCACTGACGCAAAGCTATATTTCACGTACATCTACTAGACGCACATTGGCTGGAGAATAGCCTAGGAATAAAAGTGAGCTTGATCAGATGGTAGCAGAGGTCTGTCTGTCAAGGTCATTTTAAGAGTTGAGTATCATCACCAACGGACTACGAAAGAGTAAGACCCCTCTGTCGTTTCAGCATGTTGTCTTTCTCCTTTCTTCTTTGCCCCTTCTTGATTATTATTTTCTTTTCCTGTGGAGTTTGCGCAATTTTATTCCATGACTCAATTTGTGAACCTCCATTTCTCAGGTTCTTGTGATATTTTGGCCTGAATGTACAATGCTTGGGAACAGAGACTTTAGTGGACGGGAATAATCACAGGAAATGATGGACGACGCGAAACACAGCATATAAGCTATAGAGGTGGAGTGGTATATTTACGATGACAAATGGTACAGACTTCACCACAGGAGGAAGCAGGATAACAGAGATGTATAATGTTCATGCATGACAAGGTCAGATTCCCACATGAAAGTCGACACCAGTAACAAAGAGGCACTCCTCAGTCACTAATGCACATTTTGCACGTGACATTAACGTTGACTACCAAACTGATGTGCACTGCTTGTCGAACATTGTCCCACTTCTCTCTCAATGTAGTTTTCACTTCTTGCACGGTTTAGGCAGAGGGTTCGCTGAGAAACATGTCTGCCAACAGCACCTCAGGCATGCTCTATAGCTATTCCAAAAGATCAGTATCTTCACTTTCCAGTGTGTCCGATACCTCAACGGTCATAACTGGGTGGGCATTGTCGTCCATATACAGAAATTCAGGACCTATCGCACCCTTAACAGACGGACGAGATTCAGAATAATCTGCAGTAGCTAGCGGTATTCGGTCATTGTGCGTAAGGCCTGCCCACACCATAACACCTACGCCACACGATGATGTTCATGAACGTTCTGTGGTGTGTAACATGTTCCCCTCTCTCTCCAAAGTAAGTGGTGGTCAAAATCACTTGCCACAGTGAAGCGGGATTCGTCGGAGAACAACTCTCTGGACCACTGCTGTGTTGTCGTCATGTGAAAGTCCATTACGGTGGTCTGGATGGATAATTTGGAAGAGTCGAACCATGTATTTCTTCCTGATACTCGTTCGTTTTTTACACTGTCCGCAATGAAATTGTAACGGTATTCAGCATCGAAACTGTTCTTGCGAAGTTTTACAGACTTCGCTCCACCACAATCTACACAGTCTCTTCTTTCCTCGTCCGATAGTACTCCATATTTGCTGCAAAAAGTCGAAAAATTTTCTACGGTGCATAAACATGGAATTAGATTCCATGTGAGAGAATCCGCAGAAGAAACGTCAAGAACAACAGATATCCCACTCACTAACAACATAAATCGTCTAGGTTTCCCTAGCAACTCACAAATAATTCGCGGAGGTATGTAATTTAGAGCAAGTAAGTGAATGACGGAAAACAGATAAAAATGGCGATTACCAATAATTGATCACAACGCCCGCCCCCGGGGTCGCATGATCGATTTCAGTTAGCACGTTCGATATGTATCGTTTGAACCCAGCGACTTCGATAGGCAATCATTCTTGGAAATTACCAGGCTTCCGACCATACAAACCAGCCCGATTTAATCGCAGCAAAGTGGTTCTCATACGGACATGTGTACCTGTAGCAGCTGCAAAGTGTGCAGTGATCTGCCTAGGAGTGACAAGCCTGCTCCTTTTCGCCACTATGGCTACATATCGATCCTCTTGCGCTGTGGTGGGCCGTCTGTGACCACCGGCATGCTTTCGATGGCATTTCCACCTTGAGTGACGTTTTTGAATCACACACCCAATGCCGTGGGCACAGTGGTGGCACTTGACAGGCTTCGAGCCGTCTAACTGCTTGTCTACGATAGTAAACACTCAAATGATTTCTTGAAAATCTGTTGCCGTACCACACGGAAGGTCGCACTAATCGGTTCCATATCCACCTTCGTTAAACACTGTACTGCATGAACTGTCGAATGCATACAGAGAATTTGAGCACAGACATCGCAGCAGTTAACGCGACCCGCCCTGTATATTCCCTGTTACTATCATTGTTCGGGTGTTACGTAGCAACTGTCGGCTGCTGTGTAGCAATTGCCAGTTGTTCCTTAGAAGGTATCAGTTGTCCCTTAGCAACTGTCAAGCAGTG
This sequence comes from Schistocerca nitens, assembly GCF_023898315.1. NCBI lineage: Eukaryota > Metazoa > Arthropoda > Insecta > Orthoptera > Acrididae > Schistocerca > Schistocerca nitens. Next base: position 257,708,956 of record NC_064622.1, read on the forward strand.
TATTATGTAACTCTGAAAGGAGGTAAATAAAATTTCAGAAGAAAAGTGAAAGCGGAATGGATACTTGTAACACTTTCATGCCGATGTGCTCTTTGACCATTTATTATTGTATATACGAGGTGTGGCTAGAAAAAAACTGGACTAGTACTGGTGAAACAATAAAACGGATGCAATAAGGCTGAAAGTCGCGTGGCCTGTCACGTGACTCTCGCTCCGCCTATTGCTCGAGTTTCATCTGCCTCCTGCACTCAGTCTGCCTGTGGCGTCTGTTTTAAGTAGTTGACGTTTTGTCTGTGCGTCGGAAAATGTTGAGTGTACAGAAAGAACAGCGTATTAACATCAAATTTTGTTTCAAACTAGGAAAATCTGCAAGTGAAACGTTTGTGATGTTACAACAAGTGTACGGCGATGATTGTTTATCGCGAACACAAGTGTTTGAGTGGTTTAAACGATTTAAAGATGGCCGCGAAGACACCAGTGATGACACTTGCACTGGCAGACCATTGTCAGCAAAAACTGATGCAAACATTGAAAAAATCGGTAAACTTGTTCGACAAGATCGCCGTTTAACAATCAGAGCAGTGTCTGAGTTAACAGGAGTTGACAAGGAAAGTGTTAAGCAGATTCTTCATGAAAGTTTCAACATGGACAAAGTGTGTTCAAAAATGGTTCAAAAGTGTCTCAGAATTGAACAGAAGGAACGCCGAAGAATGATTTGTTCTGACATCCTGGAAAACATTGAAAGTGATCCCACCTTCTTACAAAATGTTATTACTTGCGATGAATCGTGGTTTTTTACTTACGATCCCGAAACTAAACGCCAATCGATGCATTGGAAAACTCCTGGTTCTCCACGACAAAAAAAAGCACGAATGTCAAAATCGAAATTCAAGGCAATGATGATTGTTTTTTTTTTTTTAACATCAAAGGGATTGTGCACATTGATTGGGTACCAGAGGGACAAACAGTGAATCAGCATTACTACATTAGCGTCCTGGCTACCCTACGTGAGCGAGTACGGAGAAAACGGAACGATTTGTGGAGAAAAAAGTCATGGATCCTTCACCAAGACAATGCCCCAGCTCACAGTGCGTTGTCAGTGAAGACGTTTTTGGCAAAACACAACATTCCCATCTTAGATCATCCACCCTACTCACCTGATTTGGCCCCCTGTGACTTTTTTCTTTTCCCTAAAGTCAAGTCAGATTTGAAAGGAACTAGATTTGAGACTGTTGAAGCAGTAAAAGAAAAAGCGACGGAAGTAATGTATGGACTTACCGAAAATGATCTGCAGCATTGCTATGAACAGTGGAAAATTCGTATGGAGCGGTGTAGAGACCGAGGAGGAGAGTACATTGAAGGAGATAACATGAAATTGTAAATAATTGTAAATAAATGTTTTTTCCAGCATCAGTCCGGTTTTTTTCTAGCCGCACCTCGTATACTTGCTTTTATGTAAATTTAAATGTCGACGATGTATGAATTAATTTGTTTATTTTGCTGTAAAATCAATTATGTATATTATGTAAATATCGCTGAGTAATCGCTGAGGGAATGTTAGGGAAACGCTAAGTTTTCGTCAAACGAATAAGTATCGTTGGAGTAGCGGCGTCTCTGGACGCGGGAGGATGTTACGTCAGAGCGCGCGCTACACAGAGAGAGAACTTTGATGTGAGACTTGGTGAAGTGCGGGCGCATGGATGGCGTGCACTGTACTGGAGGAGTGATTGTTTAGCGGCACGTGGCAAGTGATGAGCGTGGGCGATCGAAATATTGGCTGCAGCAACATCAAGAATCCACCACGCCAATATCATTGCCAATAATTCCCGTGCTCGCAAATTATCATGGAAAGGAGTCAGCAGCAGTATCGTCGTCAGCAACTTCATCACGGCGAGAATTGACTGAAGTAAGATTGCTGCATCACAGTTTATTGTCAACTAGTTTTGTAGCGGCGTTACTCACCATTGTGGTGTTTTGTGAGTGAATAATTACCATAGTTTAGTCAAAACTGTTTACCCGTGATTCTCCTAAAATCATTCACCAAGTAGGTTCCTGTCCTGTCCTACTGTAACAATAATCCGAGTACCGTTTATGAAAAATGAAAATTGCTGTGCCAGTTAATTTTGCTTATGAACTAAATGATTCAGTTACATTAAAGATTTGAACTTAAAGCATTCAGTAATTTCAGTCTCACTAACTTTGAGGCGATCTAATTGTTGCAAATACTAAATCAACTAATCAAATTAAAATGATTCCTGGCACTATGAACAAAAGCACTAACTAGAATTAATGAGTGAGTGCAAACATCAGTGATTATTGTTATTTGTTGTTAGTAAAGTTCTGGTTCACATTTTGACTTGCAGTCCTGTTAAAGTATAATAATTACGTTTTGATACAGTAATTATCAATTTCTACTTCCCTGTTCAGAAGTCAATAGAGTTTCTTTTATTTTTTGCCATTTTCCAAAATTCATATGAAAATAGTAGACGTTATTGTGAGGTAGCGACCGGCCAGAGTGGCCGAGCGGTTCTGGGCGCTACAGTAGTTCTAAGTTATACGGGACTGATGACCTGAGCAGTTAAGTGCCATAGTGCTCAGAGCCATTTGTGAGGTAGCGCCATTGTCACTTACAACAGTAAGTAACCATTAATCTAAGTGTTATCTTGTATGTTTTCAAAATTTCAGCTCTATTAGTTAATGATATTTCGAGCGCAAACTATTTTCTTTCTCGCTTTATTACGTAAATGTTTCAATTGTTTTTGCTAACGTGCGTGCAGCTCTCTGCTGCCGCGCGTGTTCGAGTAATTCTTGACATTGACAGTTCGGCTCGTTAATTGACGTACCGAACAGAAATTTTGCCCAATTGAGCTGGCGACCGTATCTCTTTTAGCTATAATTATTTCAGTAACTCTTATTATTCTGTTCCGATTCACGTGGTACTCCTTCTCGTTGGCACAGTACGTGAATGATAGCACAAACCTTTCGAACAACCATACTAAATTTTACAGTAATTAAGTAGGCGGAATAAGTTGTCCTAGAAGGCATCTTGTTTTTAACCTCCCCCTCATTTATCGACTTTATATTGAATCTTCGGAACGATAGCCTATTCAAAATTTTAGTCCAATTGTTTAGGCACATGCTTACACTGTCATATATTTCTAACATTGTCGTAGAAGGGAAGGGGGACGTTACATACTGACTCTCGCTTCCGCAGGCAACATAACGCTACTGACCAGGTGTAAGGAAGACTACAAGATATACTGAAAGAAATGAACGTTTCCCTTAGAACAGGACTTCGCACAAGTGTAAACAAACCGAAGTGGACGTAGTGAAGAGTAGTAGAGGGAAAAATAGCGAGTTGCTTAACATCAGGAATGGGAACGGTACGGTAGCTGGCGAAGTGCAAGAATTCTGCTATCGATGAAGCAGAATTACACAATATGGCCGAAGCGATGAGTATGCTGGCGCGTGGAAATCAAGCTTTTTTCCTTCAACAAAAGTCTACACTATCAAGTATTGAATTGAAATGAAGAAAGACTTCCTAAAAATGTACCTATTGTGTGAAAATCTGGAGAAGAAGAAAATAGAAGCATTCGGAATGCTATGAGGTCGAAGTTAAATGTTAACACTTGGCCGTCCGCACGTCTGGCACAAATATATTCGCTTGACGCCGGCAGCGCTAAGTCGGATTACTTGACTTGTCGCCAGCCGCTTGTCACCTCACCGTTGATGACAAGATTCAAACACATTGACTTTTGCACGCTTTAATTTTCCGGAAATCCTCTATTTTGCGGTATCTTTCCACAAACTTTTCTGCAAGTTCTACACTGTTATAATAATTATCCATGCAGAGGTGATGCCACTTTCCATCAGAAGTTGTCAATAGATCCATCACTGTTTTTGGTAAAGGCTGTCCAGCGCCGGAATATATCTTGAATGCGGAAATGTATCCAGTACTAGAATCACACAGCATCCGAATGAGTAAGCGGTATTTCGTAATTTTGGACGGGTTGTAAATTTTAAAATTCAACCGTCCACGCCACGGTATCATTCCTTCATCAACTGAGATGTTTTGACATAAACGTATCTTTAAACTTTTAGGAAAATAATCAATTACGAACTGCACTTTGACAAGCCGGTCGGCATTATCCAGTTTATTGTTGCTGTCGGAAAAATGTAAAAATTATAATATTTGTATGAATCGGTTGCGGGACATCGTTTTGCGAAATATCGGTGTGTCTATCAACGGATTCGTTGACCAATAATCATTGATCCTTGCTTTTCTTACAATTCCCAATAAGATAGCAATCCCAAACCATTTTCTAAGTTCGGGTCCCGTAACGTCGACAAATTTGGCATATTTTAAATCGAGTTTCCTTCTATTGCAATTTTGACTATAGTACTTCTTGGTTTCGTTGTTAATACAGAGCCGCGCGGGATTAGCCGAGCGGTCTCAGGCGCTGCAGTCATGGACTGTGCGGCTAGTCCCGGCGGAGGTGCGAGTCCTCCCACGGGCATGGGTGTGTGTGTTTGTCCTTAGGATAATTTAGGTTAAGTAGTGTGTAAGCTTCCCGTGTGGGGTTGCTAGTCCCCCATCGGGCGCCTCCCCGGGTGGCGGATTGGGGAATGCTCTCCAGATATGGGGGGTACCGGGGAAATAAAATACCCGGGTTGGACCAAAACTAGCACGGGTAGGGAAGACTCGTTAAGCCATGGTGAAGGCAAATCCATAGGGGTAGAGTACCCCAAAATCAAGACTCCTGGTCCTCCAGGTTGGGGGTTGTGCAGAGGGCTACCAACCCACTCATGTAAAACAATGGCCGGTCAGGACACTCAAGGTATGCCTCGGAAACAGGACAGAATTTACTGGAACAGAAATTGGCAAAGTTACAAGGATTTCTCTTTTGGTTCGTGGAATGTCAGAAGTCTATACCGCCCAGGAAGCGCACAAATACTAATAAACGAACTAGGAAAATACAAGGTACAACTGGTAGCGCTCCAAGAAATAAGATGGCAGGGAACGGGATCAATGAAAATAGGAGACGGGACAATAATGTATGGAGACTGCGGTCAGCGCCATGAATTTGGAACGGGCTTTTACATTCATAAAACAGCAATTGACACAATAAAGGAATTCAAATCAATTAATAACCGAATATCACACATTACAGTTCAGGCTCAGTCGTTTGATATTACATTTATAAATGTTCATGCACCCACAGAAGATAAGGAAGATGACGTGAAAGAAGAATTTTATAGTCAACTGGAACAGACATATAATTCAATAAGTAGACATAACGTAACAATAGTGTTAGGAGACTTTAATGCCAAAGTTGGAAAAGAAGAAATCTACAAACCAACCATTGGGAATTACAGCTTACATGATGAAAGTTCAGAGAATGGTGTGCGACTCATAAACTTTGCAATGGCAAATGGTCTCACATTAAGCAGCACAAAATTCCAACACAAACGCATTCATTTAGGGACATGGATATCACCAGATGGAAAAGTAGTGAACCAGATTGACCATGTCGCCATCCAAAGACGATTTCAAAACAGTATTAAAGACGTTAGAACTTTTAGGGGAGCAGATTGTGAGACAGACCATATGTTAATCATAGCTCAAATGAAAATAAAGCTAAAAAAGAAACAAAGTACAAATAGGGTTGAAATTAAAAGGTACGATGTAGAAAATCTGGCAGAAGAAAAAATAAAAGAAAACTTTAGGAAAGAAATAGAAATTAACCTATCGGAATCTAGACTGACACATAGTGACCAGCAAGACGTGGAAAGTAGATGGAGACACCTCAGAAACAGTATTCAAGATGTAGCTTCCAAAACTATAGGTAAAAGAAAACGAACTAACAAAATCTGGTTTAATATAAAGTGCCAAGAAAGAGTACTGGAGAGGCAAAATGCGAGGAAGGCATGGTTACAAGACATGGACAATATTACACTAAAGGAGAGATACTATAAAATCCGCAAGGAAACACAACGAACTCTAAGACAAGAGAAGAGAAAACACTACAACAACATGGTAAGAGAAGCGGAGGATGATTTCAAGCATCACAGAGCAAGGCAGATGTACCAGAATATAAAAAAGTCCTTGGGAAAATTCACTAAAAGGGAACAGTTTATAAAGGACCATAATGGGAAAATACTTACAAACAAGAATGACATACAAGAAACATGGAAGACATACTTTACACAGCTTCTCAACTGCAATGATCCACAATATTACTTTACATTTGAAGTACCAGATACAGTTGATATACAAGTCAACACACCATCAGTAAATGAAATAAGACAAACAATAAAGAAATTAAAGAACAACAAGGCCTGTGGGGAGGACCAGGTATATGCTGAGCTTTTAAAAAATGGAGGACCACAATTGGAAATAGAACTACATTCCTTAATTGAAACAATTTGGGAGACAGAAAACATACCGGCCGATTGGAAAACTGCAATTATATGCCCCATCTTTAAGAAGAATGATCCCCTTGTCTGTGATAACTACAGAGGAATTGCCCTACTCGATGTCACGTATAAAATTTTGTCGATGTGTATACTACACAGACTGATTCCCATAACCGAAGAACTGATTGGGGACTACCAATGTGGTTTCCGCACTAACAGATCCACTTTGGATCACTTATTCACATTGAGACAAATAAATGAGAAGGCATAGGAATTTAATGTAGATATCCATATTCTATTTATAGACTTCAAGAAGGCCTATGAAAACATACACCGACAGACATTCTTAAACACCATGAAAGAATTTGAAATACCATTAAAATTAATCAAATTAGTTAAAATGTGTTTGGAAGAAACCATATGCAAAGTTAAGACACCTGCAGGAGAGACTGAAAATTTTAAGGTGTACACTGGACTGAGACAAGGGGATGCCATCTCACCTATTCTATTTAATATTATCTTAGAGAAGATTGATAGAGAATTCACCAAAACTAATCCACAAGGGATCCAACTGCAGGGACAGAACATTACTAGACTTGCTTATGCAGATGATGTAGCCTTAATAAGCACTTCAAAAGCTGAATTAATCAGGATGATGCAAAATTATTACAAAATAGCTGAGAAAGCTGGACTTCATGTGAATGAAGAAAAGACAGAATATCTAGTCATAAGTAAAAAACTCCAAAAGAATACACCACTGATCGTAAATGGTCTCACTTTCAAGGCAGTTGACCACTTCAAGTACTTAGGGAGTCTTTTTAGCAGAGACAATAGAGCAGAAATAGAAATAGACGCCCGTCTAGCAGCAGCTAATAGAACTTTTTACAGCTGTATCAAAATTTTAAGGATGAGATCACTTAGTACTGAATTCAAAATCCGTTTTTATCAGTCAACTATTGTACCAGTAGCATTATATGGATGTGAAGCTATTACATTCAGGAAAAAAGATGAAGAAAAACTGTTGATATTTGAAAGAAAAATACTAAGAAAAATATTTGGACCAATCTTCGATGAAAATGTCATGGAGTGGAGGATAAGGAAAAATGAAGAACTACGGGAGCTGTACAAACATAGTACTATTGTGGAAATGTTAAAGAAGAGAAGACTGAACTGGGCTGGTCATGTAGCAAGGATGCCGGAGAACAGACTACCCAAAATAGCATCCACTAAGAAGTTAGAAGGAAAGAGAAGAAGAGGAAGACCTCGAATTAGGTGGATGGAGAATATCCGGGAAGATGCAGCTAGGATGGGCATCAAATCTGATTGGACAACAATTTCCCTGGATAGAAATAATTGGAAGAGGCTCGTAGAGCAGGTGTATGGTCGATAAGGCCTTAGCCACGTGTAAAGTAAAGTAAATGTGTAAGCTTAGGGACTGATGACCTTAGCAGTTAAGTCCCATAAGATTTCACACGCATTTGAACATTTTTTTGTTTGTTAATATAGTCAAATAGATCGTTCCAAATATATAATTGTACGATATCCTCGACGCTCTGTGTATCTTTGGGAAATATGTTTGGACCCGGGGATCCTTCAAATTTATTATTGGTCCTCGGTAAATCAAAGTCTGACCACTGTGCATGTCTTCTTCGTCTGATTCAGCCGAATCAGTTGGCAACTGTAGCGTTCGCCGAATTCTTCTTGGACGTATTTAACCATCTTCCTACGATTCTGCTTCACTTTCATTTTTTTGATATCCAGTGTCTTCTTCTCAATTGTCCAAGTCGTCCGGAACGTCAGACAAGACGTCCGCGCCTTCATCGTAAATAATCGTATTCTCTCTTTCGTCCGCCATGACGAAAGGGCACAAGTACTTATAAAAACAAAACACTTGGACGTGTATAACTTATTGTTACCTAAACAAAACACCAACAGAATGCCCAAGATACTAACGTGCTGTCGCCGGCCACTGCGCGATACTATGCTCACGACACCACAGTGGTGTCGCCGGCCGTTGACCGCTATTTCGGGCACGACACCACTGTGGTGTCACCGGACGGCATAGTGTTAATTTGAATTTAGAGACAAATGATAAAATTAAGGAGAACTAAACCGAATAGGTGTGGAGACCGATCTGTGGAAGATGCTTACTAGAAGGAGGATGGGTTCTCTTTATTTAGGTTTATTTAGCAGGTTCCGTGGGACCATGCAAGTCAGCGGTACTTAGTCATGGAGTGAGTCAGTATATAGTTGGGGAGACCGGGACAATTTGGTGCAGCGGGTAAAATGGCGCACATCAATATGTGTTTAACTGTGAGAGGTTATCTTAGCCGATCGGTGCTGCCATCTGGTGCTCAGTAATACAAATAAGCATGCATAGGCTTGATCAATTACTTGCCAGTTGTCGGCACAAGAGGTAAGAGTGTGCTCTTACTTATTCTAATATCTGATCTCCAGTTTCCAACGGATAAGCCGTTTCCTGCTATACTAAAATACAAGTTATCTCTGGACATTAACACTCACGATTATATTAGCATTATTTCTTTTAAGCAAACCACGAGTGTGGAACTATAGTTTGCCATGCTCGTTGGGGTAATTTGACGCACAAAGGCCCAGTGCGTCATTTTATCCCATTTCATTTTCAGACCAATGAAAGTAGGCCGCTAAGTGAGATACGTTAATGCATACTTTATGAAAGTCAAAATAACATAGTGCATCAGTTTTATAAGAATGGATTCCCCTGTTCAGATGCCGAGGACATACACCCGTAAAACAGAGAGAGCGTCTTACACAGCGGATCAATTAAGAAATGCTGTCAGTGCTGTTCGTAAAGGGACTTCTATCAAACAGAGCGCCATCCAGCATAACATACCAGCGACAAAGGCCTTTGCGTAATCAACTGTCAATTCGGCAAAGATGGCGAGGAATAGTACCGGTGAATTTCTTGTACTTTTTCGCGCCGTTCTGAATAGAGTGGGTGGAACACTCCTGAAAACTATAACTGTGACTCCTCTCTGAAGAAGCGTTAATTGTTTTACGCGTTTGCAAGAGACAAATTACTGAATACGCTTATACTCAAGTATTCGTCTTTATTTTTGTCTCCGTTTATAAGAAAACTATTATCATTGTTTTGTACCTATTCCATAGTTAATTAAACTGATATTTTCGCTATTTTCTTTTCGTAAGCTATGTTGTTCAGTATTCGGTTTAATAATCATGATATTGAATGCACACATTTTTTATTATAAAATGTGTGGAATTAAATACCTTATACCATTCCTTCTGCCAATGTACCCTACTTAGTGCGTCATTTTACCCTGTACTTAGGGCAAAATGGCACAGCATAATGACGTCATAAATATCAGCTTTTTTCTAAAGCGTGTAGCTGTATATATATGGTTTTAAGGTATGTTACAATAAACACATGCCGCTAATTCTATACGAAAATTTGAGCCTCTACGTATTACAGTATAAAGGCTATAGTCAGAATGCCTTAGATGCGCCAAATTCCCCCACTTTCTCCTTTATAGCTTACTGATTAGAAAATTTTTAAACAAAAGGACCTAAAGAACCAATAAGAGACGAAAAACATTGTGAAGAGTATACCCTTAAATAACTCATTACAGAGGAAAGGAATCAATTACTGCTGGAACTCCTGTATGTATGGCACAAGGAAACATGGCGCGAAGTAGTGTTTTCCAGAACTTGAGCCATTAGTGTGACTCTTCCTAAACGAATAACAGCTACAGTATTAAAATGTAGTCTAAGTCAATTCCCATTCCTCTTCTATTTGAACCTGTCCACGCATGGCAAAAAGAATGGAAATACTGTATTACATATGCTAACCCATTATATTTTCTCTACATATAACCCAGAGTAAACAAGACAACTTATTGATAGTTTTATAGCTCTTTTACCTCCCTAATATTCGACTCAAGCGGATTATTAAATTAGAGCCGCTTACCTTGCTTTCAGGCTTTCACAGTACGAAAACAGCAAAGCCATCATCCAGGGTGTTGCCCCTGGAATGTCAGGAGAGGCTGCAGCCTCTCGTTAGAAGATGCAGACGTACAAAGTGTATGAATTCCTCTCCTTTTAATATGGTTTATAAGATTGCTGTGACATTGTGTCATGACTACTGTGAAATCTACCTCTCATAAAACAATTTGACTCTAGTAAGAAAAGCACATTAGTAGTTCTTTTTAAGCAAATATAACAAATTAATAACATACACTCATCTTCATAAATTAAGGATGATGCCGATACATGGTGAAACAACGCTCTGGTGGGTGGTTTGCGGGTTTAAATCACCTCGGGGTATGACCATGCGGTGCATTTGACCTGCAGTCGCCGCACGGTGGCGCTGGCAGCAGTCCACATACGCAGAGGTATCTTGGTGCAGCGAGTAAGTGTGCAGACGTTTTTAGACGTGCTAATGATGACTGTGTGTTCAAAATGGCTCAAAGGACACCTATTGATGACGTTATGAGAGGTAGAATACAACGGCAACTGGAGGCTGGTCAAACACAGCAGGTCGTAGCACGGGCCCTCCGTGTGCCACAAAGTGTGATCTCAGTATTATGGCAATGATTCCAGCAGACATGAAACGTTTCCAGGCGCTACAGTACGGAACGTCCACAGTGTACAACACCACAAGAAGACCGATATCTCACCATCAATGCCCGCAGACGGCCACGGAGTACTGCAGGTAGCCTTGCTCGGGACCTTACCGCAGCCACTGGAACAGTTGTCTCCAGACACACAGTCTACAGACGACTGAAAAAACATGGTTTAATCACCCGGAGACCAGCAAGGTGCATTCCACTGACCCCTGGTCACTGGAGAGCCAGTAATGCCTGGTGTCAAGAACACAGTACATGGTCATTGGAACAGTGGTCCCAGGTTATGTTCACGGACGAGTCCAGATATAGTGTGAACAGTGATTCTCGCCGGGTTTTCATCTGGCGTGACCCAGGAACCAGATACCAACCCCTTAATGTCCTTGAAAGCGACCTGTATGGAGGTCGTGGTTTGATGGTGTAGGGTGGGATTATGATTGGTGCATGTACACCCTTGCCTGTCTTTGACAGAGGAACTGTAATAGGTCAGGTGTATCGGGACATCATTTTGCACCAGTGTGTCCGCCTTTTCAGGGGTGCAGTGGGGAGCACCTTCGTCCTGATGGACGGCCCCACCGAGCTGCCACCGTGGTGGAGTACCTTGAAACAGAAGATATCAGGCGAATGGAGTCGCCTGCCTGTTCTACAGACCTAAACCCCATCGAGCACGCCTGGGATGCTCTCGGTCGACGTATCGGAGCACGTCTTCAAGCCCCTAGGACACTTCAGGAGCTAGCCGGCCGAAGTGGCCGTGCGGTTAAAGGCGCTGCAGTCTGGAACCGCAAGACCGCTACGGTCGCAGGTTCGAATCCTGCCTCGGGCATGGATGTTTGTGCTGTCCTTAGGTTTAACTAGTTCTAAGTTCTAGGGGACTAATGACCTCAGAAGTTGAGTCCCATAGTGCTCAGAGCCATTTTGAACTTCAGGAGCTCCGACAGGCACTGTTGCAAGAATGGGAGGCTATACCCCAGCAGCTGCTTTCCCACCTGATCCAGAGTATGCCAACCCGTTGTGCGGCCTGTGTACTTGTGCATGCTGATCATATGCCATATTGATGTTGGGGTACATGCGCAGTAAACAGTGGCGTTTTGTAGCATATGTGTTTCGGAACGGTTTCCTCAACTTATCACCAATACCGTGGACTTACAGATCTGTGCTGTGTGTGTTCCCTATGTGCCTACGCTATTAGCGACAGTTGTGTGTACTGCTACTTTGAATGGCACCACATTCTGCAATTATCCTTAATTTATGAGCATTAGTGTAGATTATAAGAACAAGAAAACAAGGCACCAACGCGAATACTCACTCCAAGACGTAACTGCCGTCAGGATTATAATGAGTGCCCTGCAGCTGTTGCACTGCAGGTTTGTCACCAGACGAGACGGTGTTGTCGGAAGACTGCATCGGATCAGCTGGCTGTTGACCAGGAGACCAGTAACTGTACGGCGGGGACCCAGTGGCCTGTGCTTGTGAAGTAGGAGACTCGGTGGTGGTGATGGTGGTGGCAGCTGGGCCATTTCCCCAGCTGTTGTACCACGCGTAAGGTCGCTTTGTGGTTCCCCAGTAGTCATACCACGGACTACGAGTGGTTGTCGGAAGTTCCGTTGGGGGCTGCGAGGTCGCTGTTGCAGTTGTGGTACCAAGCCAGTTGTGGTACCAGTCGTACTGCGACTGACCGCTCTGAGGACGACTGGTTGTCGACCAGTAATCGTACCACGGACGCTGTGTCGTTGTGGGTATCTTCCAGCTGTCGAACCAGTTGTTCTGCGATTGTGTACTTGGTGGACGAGACGTCGTTGACCAGTAGTCGTTCCATGGTCTCTGTGTAGTAGGTGGCTCTGTACTCTTTGATGTGGTCTGTGTTGGCCAGCCGTAATACCAGTTGTAATGTGATTGTGCATTTGTCGGTGGTTTGCTCGTAGTGGTAGATGGTGTCGACCAGTAGTCGTACCATGGCCGCTGTGTAGTTGGTGGCTCAGTAGTACTAGGCCTGGTTGTGGTGGGCCAGCCAGAGTACCAGTTGTACTGGGACTGTGTTGGGTTCGTCGGCGGTGGCTTGCTCGTTGTAGTCGTTGGCCAGCCGTAGTACCAATTATATTGTGACTGTGGCTCACTCGTCGTTGGTGTTGTTGTCGTCGTCCTTTTCTTTGACCAGTAGTCGTACCAGCTGTCATAAGGTGACTTTGTCGTTGTAGTGGAGCTACTATACCAGTAATTGTACCAGTTTTCATAGGGTGACTTGGTAGTTGTTGTGGTGTTACCATACCAATTAGCGTACCAGTCTTCGTAGGGTGACTTGGTTGTTGTTGTTGCGTTACCATACCAATTATCATACCAGTTTTCGTATGGTGACTTGTTTGTTGTTGTTGTTGTTGTTGTACTACCATACCAGTTATCATACCAGTTTTCATACGGTGACTTGGTAGTTGTTGTGACGTTACCGTACCAATTATCGTACCAGTTTTGGTAAGGTGATTTAGTACTCGTTGTGGCGTTACCGTACCAATAATCGTACCAAATTTCGTACGGTGACTTTGTGGGCGTTGAACTAGTTGGTGTTGTATACCAGTAACGCGGGTCTTGTGTCGTTGTAGACCAATAACTGTAAGGCGACTGAGTCGTAGTCGTGGCTGTCTGCCAATAATCGTAAGGACTTGCTGTAGTCGTATTTGTTGTCTCCCAGAAATTTTGTGGGTTCTGGTTTGTATTCCAGTAGTCATAAGGAGACGGTGTTGTGGATGTGGTTGTACCCCAGTAATTGAGAGGATTCTGAGTTGTGTCTTTATTTGTATACCAATAGTTGTAAGGAGGACGTATTGTAGTTGTGCTTGTATCCCAGTAATTATAAGGACGCTGAGTAGTAGCTTCATTCGTATTCCAGTAATTTTGAGGGGATTGTGTTGTAGTAGTGCTGGGGTTCCAGTAGTTATACGGATACTGGGTCGTATTCATATTTTGGTACCAGTAATTGTAGGGCGACTGAGTAGTTGTAGTGGTTGGATACCAGTAGTTGTATGTGGATTGAGTGGTGTCCCAGTAGTTGGTTGGAGGCTGAGTAGTAGCTGCACTTGATGCTGCGCAACCTTGAGGAGACTGCGTCGTCGTGGTGTGCCAACCGCTCGCCAAGCTTCCACCGACTGATTCTACACCGTCTAGTTCCTCGTTCGTAAATTCTGGAGGTGGTGGCGGAGGCAGCCCATCCGGGGACGGATGATCGCCAACCACGTCACTCACTCCCTGTAAAATTTGGCCAACAGTAATAAAAATCCATTATAAATGCTTACAGTAATAGGTAATTTCATCACAGACAGAACACTCTGTTCCGTACACATTTCAGTCAACTCTGCCACAAATTATTTGTGATGAAACTGTTGTTCTGCAGCTGAAGTCACATTACGTACAGCTAATATCAGGGGAAATCAAGCAGTTTCCGTTTGAGAGCATTGCTGAAGAGCCAAAGGGAGTGGTATAGGCATGCGTATTAAAATACAGAGGTATGTAAAAAGAAAGAATACGGCCCTGTGGTCGGCCACGTCTGTATAAGACAGCAAGTGTCTAGTGCTGTTGTCAGATCCGTTACTTCTGCTACAATGGCAGGTTATCAAGATTTAAGTGAGTTTGAAGGTGGTGCACGAGGTATGGGACACAATATCTACGAGGTAGTGATGAAGTGTGGATTTTCTAGTACGACCATTTCACGAGTTCACGGTGAATATCAGGAATCCGGTAAAACATAAAATCTCCGACATCGCTGCGGCTGGAAAACGATCCTGTAAGAAAGGGATCAACTACTTCTAAAGAGGATCTTTCATCGCGACAGAAGTGCAACCCTTCCTCAAATTGCTGCATATTTCAATGCTGGACCATCAACAAGTGTCAGCGTACGAATAATTCAACGAAACATCATCGAAATGGGCTTTCGTTGCTGAAGGTCCATTCGTGTACCCTTGATGACTGCACGACACAAAGCTTTACCCCTCGCCAGAGCCCGTCAGCACCGACACTGGACTGTTGATGACTGGGAACATGTTGCCTGGTCGAACGTGTCTCGTTTCATATTCAAAAATGGTTCAAATATCTCTAATCACTTTGGGACCTAACATCTCAGGCCATCAGTCCCCCCTAGACTTAGAACTTCTTAAACATAACTAACTGAAGGACATCACACACATCCATGACCGAGGTAGTATTCGAACCTGCGGCCGTAGGAGCAGCGCGGCTCCGAACTGAAGCGCCTAGAACAGCTCGGCCACAGCGCCCGGCGTTTCAGATTCCATCGAGTGGATGGACGTGTACGGATATGAGACGACCTCATGAATCCATGGACCGTGCATGTCAGCAGGGCACTGTTCAAACTCGTGGGGGCTCAGTAATGGTATAGGGCGTGTGCGGCTGTAGTATTAACGTGACCCCTGATACATCTAGAAATAACTCTGACAGGTGACACGTACATAAGCATCCTGTATGATTGCCTGCATCCTTTTATGTCCATTTTGTATTCCGATGGACTTGGGCAATTCCAGCACGACAGTGCAACACCCCACACGTCCACAATTGCTACAGAATGTCACCATAAACACTCTTCTGAGTTACGTGAACGTTATTGATCATATCTGGGATGCCTTCCAACATGCTATTCAGAAGAGATCTCCACCCCCTCGCGCTCTTACGGAGTTACGGACATCCTTCAGGATCCATGGCGTCAATTCCTTCCAGAACTACTTCAGACATTAATCGAGTCCATGCCACGTCGTGTTGCGGCACTTCTGCGTGCTTGCGGAGGGCCTTACACGACATTAGGCAAGCGTACCAGTTCCTTTGGCTCTTCAGTGTAGCAAAGGATATATAGCCAAGGAATTAGTGTGGCATCCGTGTCTTTCCGACGTGTGTACAGTAAATGCTGTAAGGTGAACTATGACGACGTTATTATCAAGTGCGTCCAAATAGCACCAACGTGCTGTTATTCTTTCCTCGGCCGCTGGAGAATGAAGATTGTGGACAGGGTAGCACGTCTGTCGAAAATCACAGCTGTGGAATGGTGCGCCAAGTTCTGTGGTGGTCGCGATTCGATACAAGACGCCAGTCGATCTGGGATGCAAGCCCCCTCTCAAGTAGGAGACACTCGAACATCCGCCCTCTAGTCCTGTTCTCTCCCCATGCTATTATCACGCCCTCACTCCCTTAAAACCGCCTTGAAGTGATGTAGTTACGGAATTCTTCAGGAATCACGGCCCTGTGCTGTACTCAACGGGTATCTTCGATCTGTTGCGTCGGTAGGATGATAACTTCATTGCGTACGGCGATTCTGCCTGATCGGCATACCGATTCCAGATTGTACGGCCGTCGCACGGAAGCTTTTTGATCGCTTCCTTATAGGATTTTGAACTATAGTAGGGATTTAACGAGTAAAGTAAGACGTCTGAAATTCCCAGAATACATGTATGCACTCTCGTACTCTACAGAGAATAACGGGTATACAAAACATATACAGGAACTAAGACATATCACTAGGAATGAAAAACTACAAGAAATTTTCTAGTAGTAAGGACCGTAAAAGGCAGGTAATGTTAGTTGGGAGCTCAAACCAATTACCCGTGATCTAATCGTGGTGGTTTTGGCTAGTAACCGAAAAGTCCTGATCATGTGTTCGGTCCCAGCTACTGCTTAAACATGAAACGAACATCACCAGCAATGGTGGCCGATGTCTCCCGACACAGAAAGTACCCTCATTCTTCCAACGGCCTTGTCAGAGAGAGTGTAGAAGCGGACCGAAGTTCGGGGCAACCTCTTGTTCTTGGGATCGAATTCCCCTAAAAGGTGGGATACCACTGCACAAATAATACATAATGTGTATCCACAGGAGATGTGACCTGCAGTTAAAAAAGTGTCATGATGATCCTGCTACTGACTAAAGTTCCGCATTAGTGCTCCATTCGCACCTCCACGTGGGCACAGCCGAGGCGTAGGTAAACAGACTGAATAACCAACGAAATAGTCACATTCTACGAGTCAGAGCATGGAACGTCAGAAGTCTGAAAGTAGCAAGGGAGCTAGAAAATCATAGAAACAAAATGCAAATCCTCAATCAGTGAAGTGAAATGGAATGAAGATATGGCTTACTGGACAGATGAATATCTCACAGGGTAATATTTGCAGCAGCAGAAAATTGTGTTAAAATAGCAAGTTTCGTTATAAAACAGAAGATAGCGCAGGGAGTAAATACTGGGACTAGTTCAGTGATAGGGCTGTTCTCATCAGAATCATAGCAAAGCAAAATCAATGTCAACAACAATAGTTCACGTATACATGCTGACATCACAAACAAGAGAGAAGAGGTAGAGTATGTGTATGAGGACACTGAATGGCTAATTCAGTACGTAGAGGGAGATAATAATCTAATAATCATGGGGGATCGGAAGGTGGAAGTAGGGGAAGAAATAGAATGAGAGTTACTGATGCACGTGGGCTCGGTAGTAGGAATGGAGGAAACGAAGACCAACTGAAGACCTTCACTGTAAACTATTGTAGGGGACAAGCTGGTTGTTTTGAGAAATTTCACAGTAATGTTTCAATTAAAATCTTGAAAGTAAGATATTTCAAGTGCATCCCTCTGTGATGGTTTTATTCAGATAACCCATTGCTTTCAAATATTTTTAGAGGAACGAAGTGTTATTAAAATTATAAATTCTATCCAAAATTTTATTCTTAAGAATATATGAGTGGGTACTTAACATTGTTTAGTGACAAACTGAGTCCATTTCACATGAGTTACCACTGGCTTGCCACTGTTTACTTGCTACTGGTAACCTCATTTTTGCCACGTAACCACTGTTTACTTACATACGTACTGACGCAGTTGCCAGTATCGAAAACCTTAAATTAGAGACCTGCCATTTCTCGCTTTATCACGGACTATCAACTGAAATGAATGAAGCACTTCACGTACCATGTTTCACCACAAGTATCTCTGTTCTCAACGACTGTCTCTTGCCATTTTTTTTACAGCCAAGGCCTTCAATTGATTTTTGCAATAAAGTTCATCTAGTAATAACGAATACATTGTTCAGAAATCACAAGGGGAGAAGTTATTTTAGTAAAATGCCCAGTGACACTGGAAGATTCCAGCGGGATTACATGCTAGTTAGAAAGAGATTTCGAAATCAATTTTTGGCTTTAAGTCATACTCGGTAACAGATATAAGACTCGGATCACAATTAAGGGTAGACTTATGTTGAAACTGAAACGTGTACATTAGGAAAGTTCCATGAAGTACCCACTAAATCAAATAACTTTAGGTGCCCAGCAGCGATTACTTCAAGTAATTTGACCATCGCGTGGGATTCTAGCCGGGTTACTTCGTACCATTGTGCACTCCACCTGCGGTATTTACTCATTACGAAGAAGCGGAACAGCAGTTTAGGGGTTGGTAATACGAAGATGTAACTCTCGCCCAGCAGGTTCCGTTTGCGGCGAGGAACTAGCTCTAGTGTGTGGTGGCTATGCTCTCTGAGACTGTTTCCTGTTCCGGCCAGATGTCTTGAAGGAGCGCCGTTTGCGGAATGAGGTATACTTACTGCACTGCGATGTTCGTCATCGTTCTTTGCTTTGTCCTATAGACAAACGCTCGCCCTAGGATGTTCCTAATGTAGGTTTCTTACGTGACTTCGTAGGTTCTTTACGCTTTTCTGTCGGTAATTAAATTTTCGAGTTTTGTTATTTGTGGAATGAGTTTGCAGCCTACTCTATCTTTTGTTCTCAGTATTTAAAACAAGTTTTTTCAAAGTTGTTTCTGAGACTTGCCTGCGTTTGACCGTACTAATCTTGAAAGCAAATTTCCCTTCTTATTCTAACGTGAGAAATTTACTCACGTTCAACCACGCTCACGTGATACGTTGGCCCTCTTGAGTCAGGTAACTGCGACTCCCCTCCCCCACCCCACCCCCTCATTCCCTCTCACAGCCCGCCCCTTACCCGCCCCACCTCCCACACTCAAAGATCGTGATTCTTCTTTTAGTAATTGCTTATGTTAAAATTCTCTCCGGCTTCCTACAGCGTCAAGTCGTTTAAAATCCAAAAGTTTTCGACCGAATGCTCCTCGGCTATTTTCAAGTGTCACTCCCCACTTGACAATGGCCTGCGGGTGCTCTGTCGAAAGCTCGTGGGTTCTAAGCTGCTAGACACGGCTAGAAGCTCGAACGATATTTATCAGTATGTATCCACACTAAACAATGTATTCGTATTTGTGTCCTTACGGAAAAAAGTCTTGAAGTATTTTTGTAGTCCTTGTCCCTTTCATTTTCAACTTCCCATCCACGTGGTTGACTACAGCGTTTGGACAAAAATATGGAAATGCAAGCTTCGACATAAAAGCAGATGCTAGCCAAGCCTGCAGGTTACGTTCTAGTATTCGTCCACGCACAGCACCTGAGTAATGTCCTCGGTACTTGTCAGTCGTGATCAGAAAAGTGTTGTGTGTAGTCGTGAGTGCATCATGTTGGAGGTAACTGAGTTCAAGCGAGGGCAAATTGTTGGTGCTCATATGGTGTGTGCTCCTGACATCCAAAGTGTTTGGAATTTCAAGAGGCACTGCATCAAAGATTTATACGGCGTAAAGAGAACACGGAAAAACATCGTCCTCTGAGACACAACACTGGAGAAACTGAGAGATGACTGATAGTGATGGACAATCATCGAAGACGATTATGATGAAAAATAAGGCGGCGATAGCCCCTCCAAAACAACACGAATCGAACTCTATCAGCAGGCAAGTGCTCGTCCTGTTCGTCAGTGATGCAAAAACGTGGTGCCGAAGCTATAAAACTGAACTACGTAGCATTGGAAGAAGGTCACCATACGGCATGAGTGTTGTGTCACACTGTTTCCATCTCGCCGAATTCAATTCCCATAAGGGAAATGTGGCGGGATGGGATTGGCAATGATCTAGGCAGCCTCACCATGTTCCCTCTGGATATTCCGCAGGGTCGCGTTACTGTCAGTGATTGTCTTACCGTTTTAGCTCATGAGGTCCATCCACTGGTACAATATTATTTTCCTCAAAGGTAGTGCTATATTCCAAGAAGACAGGACGCCTTTTCACACAGGTCACATCGTCCAGGACTGGTTTTTGTGAGCATTCCCTGCAATTCCCTGCTGATGGAGTCCATTCGTCTTGGTTTGGTGCTGATATCGTCCTCTTATTTTTCGTCATAATCCTCTTCACTGTCCGTCCACCATGATCAGACATCACTCAGTTACATCAGTGTTTGCGACTTAGCGCATTGATATTTTCCCACTTTGTCTATAAGTCGTATAAATCTTCGATACAGTGTCTCCTGAAGCACCAAACACTTAGGCTACCCTGATTGAGGGAGCACCCAACATACAAGCAACAACAATTTTACCACCACATAATGCCCTCACGACTACACACAACATTGTTCTGATCACGTCTGACACGTACGGAAGACATCACACAGGTTCCATTCGTGGCCCAACACAAAAGCGCAACCTGCATTCTTGGCTAGCATCTGCATTTCCCATCTCACGTAAATGGAAAGTTGTAAATGGTAGGGACAAGAACTACAAATAAACTTCAAGATTATTTTTATAAGTACACAAGTACACAACATATTTGAGGCGATATATACTGATAATTATCACTCGGGCTTCCAGCCTCGTCTAGCAGATAGTATGCGAGCTTTCGACCGAATAGCCCTAGAGCATTGTCAAATGGTTACTGACACTTGAAAATAGCCGAGGACTATTCAGTCGAAAGCTTTTGAATTTTAAAAAGGTATGACGCTGCAGGAAGCTCTAGAGAATTTTAACACAAGTAATTACTAAAAACAGAAGCAGGAGCTTTTACGTTAGGGCGAGGGGAAGGGGGGGGGGGAGCGGTGTAGGGGAAGCATGGTAACAAATTACTAGACTGGGATCAGTGAAAGACGGTTTCTTATTACGGAAGATCGAAGTATACAAAATGCCTTGCCAATGTGGTATGCCTTAATATGTCAGACCACACGCACTGTGAAAGAACTTTGCACTCAACATCAACGCTGCACTCGACCCTTGCAACCAACCAGGTCCCAGTGCTCTGAATGTCAACGTGAAGAAATTCAAGCAAGTGCGGGTAAACGGCGGGAGAGGTCCGCTATTGCCGAACGTCAGTCCCAAAACGTACAGAAATCTAAAAAGAAATGATCGTTCGAGGGAGTGACTCAGAATACAGAAGAGTCAAAGCAACCTTTAGTTACATTAAAAACAAGGGCGGTAACATAGTAAGTGCAAATGGATAGTGGCTGCCTCTGAGCACTATGGGACTTAACATCTGTGGTCATCAGTCTCCTAGAATTTAGAACTACTTAAACCTAACTAACCTAAGGACATCACACACATCCATGCCCGAGGAAGGATTCGAACCTGCGACCGTAGCAGTCCCGCGGTTCCGGACTGAGCGCCTAGAACCGCTAGACCACCGCGGCCGGCCAAATGGATAGTGGAAAGAGTACACTGAAGGCCTGTATGAGGGGGGTCGAGTTGTCTGACGACCTGATAGAAGAAGAAACTGGAGTCGATGTGGAGCATATCGGGGGTAAGAATTTGAAAGAGTTCTGAAAGACTTGAGATAAAATAAGGCAGATGGGATGGATAACATGCCTTCGCAATTTCTAAAAACACTGGGTGAAGTGGCAACGAAACTACTATTCAAGTAGGTAGACTTATAAATTTGGAAGGAGAGGACCAAACAGCGAGGTCATTGGTCCCATAGGATTAGGGAACAATTGGGAAGGAAGTCGGCCATGCCATTTCAAAGGAACCATCCCCACGTTTGCCTGAGGCGATTTAGGGAAATCACGCAAATCTAAACCTTATTGGCCAGACGCGGATTTGAACTGTCGTCTGACCGAGCGGTTCTAGGCGCTACAGTCTGGAACCGCGCGACCGCCACGGTCGCAGGTTCAACTCCTGCCTCGGGCGTGGATGTGTGTGATGTCCTTAGGTTTAAGTAGTTCTAAGTTCTAGGGGACTGATGACCTCAGATGTTAAGTCCCATGTGCTCAGAGCCATTTGAACCATTTGAACTGTCGTCCTCCCGAATGCGTTCAAGTAGGTGTGTAGTATGAATAACACTGGCGACGTAGACTTAGAAAAACATCATCCAGACAATGTCCAAGAAATCAAGGGCCGATATGTGCTAGAACTATCGCACTATCAAATTAACATCTCATGCATCAATGTTGCTGACAAGAAATATACAGGAAAATCGAAAAGAAAATTGAGGATCTCTTAGACGAAGATCAGCTTGTCTTTGGAAAAGGAAAAGGCACCAGAGACGTGATTAGCATTTGATAATGGAAGCAAGACTGAAGAAAAATCATGTCACGCTCATAGAATTCATTGACCTGGAAAATTGGACAAGATGTACCAATTCTGAGGAAAACATGCGTAAGGTAAAGAGAAAGACGTGTAGGATAGGGCATGTAAAACAATGGACAATTACATTGAATGACCAAGAACGTAGTGCTCGGATTAAATAGGTGTAAGGCAAGGATGCAGCTTTTCGCTGCAACTCTTTAATCTATACATCGAAGAAGCAATTACAGAAATAAAAGAAATGTTCAGAGCTGGGATTAAAATTCAATGTGAAACGATGTCAATGATAGGAATCGCTGATGACATTTCTATCCTGTGTGGAAGTGAAGGAGAATTACAGCATCTTGTAACACCAAAAATGCAGGTAAAATACCTTCTGCACCATGCAAAATTTTGCGCCGTTTAATATCCGTTGATAACTTGTACTGTACTGCTAATTCTGAATCTCAAAGCTTTATTGCAAAAACTATATTTAATACGTAATGAGTGTATAGTGTATTTATTTCTGACTGTATGTAATTGATTGTAATTATAACGTAAATCTACATCTACACCCATACTCCTTAAGTCACCTGACGGTGTGTGGCGGAGGGTGCTTTGAGTACCTCTATCGGTTCTCCCCTCTATTCCAGTGTCGTATTGTTCGTGGAAAGAAAGATTGTCGGTATGCCTCTGTGTGGGCTCTAATCTCTCTGATTTTATCCTCATGGTCTCTTCGCGAGATATACATAGGAGGGAGCAATATACTGCTTGACTCCTCGGTGAAGGTAAGTTCTCGAAACTTCAACAAAAAGCCCGTACCGAGCTACTGAGTGTCTCTCCTGCAGAGTCTTCCACTGGAGCTTATCTATCATCTCCGTAACGCTTTCGCGATTACTAAATGATCTTGTAACGAAGCGCGCTGCTCTCCGTTGGATCTTCTCTATCTCTTCTGTCAACCCTATCTGGTACGGATCCCACACTGGTGGGCAATATTCAGGCAGTGGGCGAACAAGTGTACTGTAACCTACTTCCTTTGTTTTCGGATTGCATTTCCTTAGGATTCTTCCAATGAATCTCGGTCTGGCATCTGCTTTACCGACAATCAACTTTATATGATCATTCCGTTTTAAATCACTCCTAATGCCTACTCCCAGATAATTTATGGAATTAACTGCTTCCAGTTGCTGACCTGCTATATTGTAGCTAAATGATAAAGGATCTTTCTTTCTAAGTATTCGCAGCACATTACACTTGTGTACATTGAGATTCAATTGCCATTCCCTGCACCATGCGTCAATTCGTTGCAGATCCTCCTGCGTTTCAGTAGAATTTTCCATATTGTAAATTGCTGGGTAATAGCCAAGGGAAATTTATTTAAATGTATTGCCATCAACGACGAAATAGCAGTAGCTGTGCCATTGTTTATCTTTGTGTATGGAGAGTCTCTGTCGCGCTGCGAGCAGAGTGGAATCAGAGCAGATTGAGTCATAAAAGAGTGCGGAAGTGTTTGTTGGGCGCTCCCGCAGACGCGATGTGCAGCTATGATCGCGCCAGTGTAGGCGCACCTCATTTGTTAATCCGTGGACAGGCAGAGGAAGCTGCAATTCTAACCATTGCCTGTCCCATAATTATCCGTGACTCTGGAGACGACTCGGGGTTGTCAACCAGCAGCAGCAACAGCAACAGCGGCAGCTCAGCATTGTTGTCGGCTGCATTCTCTGTCGTCTTCAGAACTACAACATCGTTAGAGTGTTAAGTAACAAAATATGATCAAACTTGTAGAAGCATTACCCACTGGCATTTCTTTCACGAAGTATGACTAACTTGAATAATTACCTGCAACAGTTAAAATTTGTAGGGCACCTGTTTTGTCATTGTCCTCAGATAGCATTACCAAACAGGGTCCCTTTTCTTTCCACGCTATCACCGAGTGTCGTAAAAATATGAAACAATATTACTATTTGCTGTCAGTTTTGTTTGTTTGCTAATGACCAGATTGAGTCTAAATATTCTGTCTCAGGAATTTTTCATTCTTGTATTGCATAACAGTGGTTTAAATAATTTGCAGTTTTGAGTATTTATTTCATTCACTTCAAGTAACGTAAAATGTCCTGTCATAACTAATAACTAAAGACACAGCACAAATGAAGAGTGTCCTTTTTCATTTATTCTGTAATTAGCTTAGCGAGTAACTTCTGCTGGCTTGGTGTGTATTTTATTGTTGTTACATGAAAAGTAAAATCAGTTGCTAATTTGCTTAAAATAAATTCAATCTCTTAACAATCAAAAGCCAATTACTTGCCTTTTTCTAAATTTTGCCTTACGTTACACTGAGGTTATTGAAAGACATTTTTTACATAAAAAAATTTTCAGTTATAACCAGCCATTTGTTTAACCAGTTACTTCATTTAACTTTACTTACAAAATTTAGTATTTCAGAAAAAGTGACTAAAACCTAAGTGATTTCTGATTCATTTGTTTTCTCCCAAAGTGTTGAGGAAAAGCGTAACAGCCTTCTGTTGCTGCGCCAGTGATTATTTACTTAAATTTCTTTGCCATTACCTTTCTTAAACTAAACTCCGTCCCAATAGCCCTTGGAAGGCCCGACAGTACTTACCGGTCGCCTTGTCATCCTCAGTCTACAGCTGTCAGTGGATGCGGGTATGGAAGGAAATATGGTCAGCAACCCACTCTCCCAGCCGTATGTCAGTTTACGAGACCGCAGCCACTACTTCTCAATCAAGTGGCTCCTCAGTTTGCCTCACAGGGGCTAAGTGCACCCCGCTTGCCAACAGCGCTCGCCCGGACGGTCACCCATTCAAGTGCTAGCCCAGCCCGACAGCGCTCAACTTCGGTGATCTGACGAAAACCGGTGTTACCACTGGGGCAAGGCCATTGGCCATTACCTTTCTTAAGATTCTGGAGATTCATTGCCCTTGTGGGCTGGCGACCGTTTAATTACCCGTTTACTAGCTAATCAGTAATATTTTTTTTGTATTATCAGTAATTTTTGTAGAAAATATTACGTGATGTACGCACTCCCCCCCTTGTGTGGTTCGCGAGCGAAAACCGTTATCAGTATTTAGATTAGATTTAGAATAGATTATTCTTTTAAAAGGGTCTGTTGTACACTTTCTGCCAACTAACCGGCGTCATTTTCCTTCGGTAACGGCAGCCTTGCTCACTGTAAAATTTCATCAGGCATACGCCATCACGGTTACTTATATCACAATCCAGTACGCCGATTAGGGAGGCGGAAGATACAAGCTGTCGACTGGAATGGTCTAATGAGTACAGAATATGAATTGAGACTAAAGCGAAAAAGAGTCCAAAGTATTGTGAACAGGATAAATGAGAATAGTGATAAACTTATCATCCTAATTAGTGAACAGTAGCAGGCGAAGGTAAGGAATTCTGCTGCCTTGGAAACAATCACCAATGACGGACGAAGCAAGGAGGACATAAAAAGTAGACCAGAGCAGGCAAAATGGGCATTCATGATCAAAAGAAGTCTACTGCATCAAACGTAGGCTTTAATTTGAGGAAGAAATTTCTGAGAATGTACAGTGGGAAAAGCCGAACAGGAGAGAATCGAAGCGTATAACATGTGGTGCTACAGAAGAACGTTGAAATTTAGGTGGACTGTTAGGTAAGTAATAAGGAGATTCATCACAGGATCGGTGAAGAAAGAAGCATATAGAAAACATAGGCAAGAATAAGGGACAAGATGATACTTGTGTTAAGACATCGGGAATTAACCTCTATGGCACTATGCGAACTGTAGAGGGCAAAAACTGTAGAGGAAGTCAGAGATTGCAATACATCCAGGATATAATCGAGGACGTAGGATGCAAGTGCTACGTTCAGATGAAGAGGCTGGTGCAAGACAGAATCTCTTGGCGGGCAGTCACTAGATTGGTCGCCCCTACCCCCTTCCCTCCAGACAAAAAAAATAAAAAAAAACAGAAACACTGAAATTAATGACAAGAATAATATACTGACGTATGGAAAAGAAAATGGAAGTGCTGTTACATAATCAGATTTGCTTTCGGAGACGTAAAGGCACCATTACGTTGTGCTTGATAATGCAACTAACACCTTAAAAAACCGAGACGTTCATAGAATTTATTGACCTATAAAAAGCATTTACCGATGTAAACTGGTGCAAGACGTTCGAAATTCTGAGAAAATTGGGGTATGCTGTGAGGAAATACGCCTAATATACACAATGCAGAACAATCAAGATTGAGAAAATTAGACTGGAAGATCAGGAACGAAGTACTCGACTTGTAAAATGTGTAAAACAGAGATACGTTGTTTCGTCTCTACGTTTTAACGTGTGCATCGAAGAAGTAAAGACGGAATGAAACAAAGGTTCGGAATGGGTTTAATATCTCGGCTCAAAGGGCATCAGTGATACTCGTAAGATTGCTGATGGCATTGCTCTCCTCTGTGAGTGTAAAAAAGTCTTCTTTCTCCACACCTGCGGGTACTTCTAGAAAATGTAATTCGGCCAAATAGCGGAGTTATAATACAAATCCTCAAAACCAGCTCTGTTTTCATCTTTAATGTTTTCCACTATTTGTCAAAAAGTTTAAGATAAATGCGGGGTTTAGCTCCTTCGAAACGTACATGATCTACTCCTCCTTTTTCTCCACACACGAAGTATACTCTGCGAAAGAAGACTCCAACGTCAAAGAGATCTCAAACGCAAATTTTTCTTCCTTGTTTTTACCGCCTACTGCGACGGTCGTGACTCAAGTCTATTGCTTGTGTATATTACGGAATGTACCTTTCACCCTGCAGCGGAGAGTGCACACTGCTGTAAAACGTCTTCATTCTTCCTCCACTTAAAATTAACTGAAGCGCAATAACGGGACTTCACTCTAACGACGGATAGCTCCCATACCGTAACACCGCCTCCTCCGCACATTACTGTTCGTGTTACACACTATGTCAGGCAACGTTCATCAGTCTTTCATCAGACCCAAACCCTTCCATCGGACAGCAACAGGGTGTAGCGTGGCTTATGACTTTCGTTTACAGTAATCCGCTCTCCAGCGGTGAAGCTCTTTACACCACCTCTGTGACTACAGAAATGTATGGCTCATGTGGGCTGCTCCATCGTTGTACTCCACCCTTTCTAATGTCCAACGCACAGTCATTGGTGCTAAATCGGATGCTGGTAGCATTTTGGAACCCACAGGTGATTCGTTTCGCTAACTTTAACTACCCTCTGCAATGCTCTATGTTCCATGTCAATCAGAATATGAAGTTTTCTTGGTCTTGATGTTTAAAACACAAAATATTTTATTCACAACATTTAGGATGTTACAAAAGTATTCAAATCACTGTTATTTGTAAATGTACAACAACTGAGCGAGGTGGCGCAGTGGTTAGCACACTGGACCCGCATTCGGGAGGACGACGGTTCAATCCAGCGTCCGGCCATCCTGATTTAGGTTTTCCATGATTTCCCTAAATCGCTCCAGGCAAATGCCGGGATGGTTCCTTTGAAAGGGCACGGCCGTCTTTCTTCCATAATCCGATGAGACCGATGACCTCGCTCTTTGGTCTCTTCCCCCCAAAACCACCCAACCCAGTGTGCAACAAGCATCCAGGAAGTGAATACTCTCAGAAACCATTTATATTTTTACGTAATAATATCAATTTATGAATCTACATTCTTTACTTCTTTCGTCTCTCAGTCATGTGCTGCCCCTTGAAGTAGATTAATCGTCGGTGTGATTCTACACTCCTGGAAATTGAAATAAGAACACCGTGAATTCATTGTCCCAGGAAGGGGAAACTTTATTGACACATTCCTGGGGTCAGATACATCACATGATCACACTGACAGAACCACAGGCACATAGACACAGGCAACAGAGCATGCACAATGTCGGCACTAGTACAGTTTATATCCAACTTTCGCAGCAATGCAGGCTGCTATTCTCCCATGGAGACGATCGTAGAGATGCTGGATGTAGTCCTGTGGAACGGCTTGCCATGCCATTTCCACCTGGCGCCTCAGTCGGACCAGCGTTCGTGCTGGACGTGCAGACCGCGTGAGACGACGCTTCATCCAGTCCCAAACATGCTCAATGGGGGACAGATCCGGAGATCTTGCTGGCCAGGGTAGTTGACTTACACCTTCTAGAGCACGTTGGGTGGCACGGGATACATGCGGACGTGCATTGTCCTGTTGGAACAGCAAGTTCCCTTGCCGGTCTAGGAATGGTAGAACGATGGGTTCGATGACGGTTTGGATGTACCGTGCACTATTCAGTGTCCCCTCGACGATCACCAGTGGTGTACGGCCAGTGTAGGAGATCGCTCCCCACACCATGATGCCGGGTGTTGGCCCTGTGTGCCTCGGTCGTATGCAGTCCTGATTGTGGCGCTCACCTGCACGGTGCCAAACACGCATACGACCATCATTGGCACCAAGGCAGAAGCGACTCTCATCGCTGAAGACGACACGTTTCCATTCGTCCCTCCATTCACGCCTGTCGCGACACCACTGGAGGCGGGCTGCACGACGTTGGGGCGTGAGCGGAAGACGGCCTAACGGTGTGCGGGACCGTAGCCCAGCTTCATGGAGACTGTTGCGAATGGTCCTCGCCGATACCCCAGGAGCAACAGTGTCCCTAATTTGCTGGGAAGTGGCGGTGCGGTCCCCTACGGCACTGCGTAGGATCCTACGGTCTTGGCGTGCATCCGTGCGTCGCTGCGGTCCGGTCCCAGGTCGACGGGCACGTGCACCTTCCGCCGACCACTGGCGACAACATCGATGTACTGTGGAGACCTCACGCCCCACGTGTTGAGCAATTCGGCGGTACGTCCACCAGGCCTCCCGCATGCCCACTATACGCCCTCGCTCAAAGTCCGTCAACTGCACATACGGTTCACGTCCACGCTGTCGCGGCATGCTACCAGTGTTAAAGACTGCGATGGAGCTCCGTATGCCACGGCAAACTGGCTGACACTGACGGCGGCGGTGCACAAATGCTGCGCAGCTAGCGCCATTCGACGGCCAACACCGCGGTTCCTGGTGTGTCCGCTGTGCCGTGCGTGTGATCATTGCTTGTACAGCCCTCTCGCAGTGTCCGGAGCAAGTATGGTGGGTCTGACACACCGGTGTCAATGTGTTCTTTTTTCCATTTCCAGGAGTGTATATTGCCTGCAGTATTTACATAATAACATTACATAAATTTCTTGCAGTTTCCATTGAAACACGATATTAAGCACAAAAGACGTAGGACCATTATTGATGTTCTGCGACTCTTTTCAATTTTTTCACAAACTGCGTTTACTTTTTCAGTTTATTACAGAGAAAGTTTGAAACTTTGTTTAATTTATTTACAGCCTCCATTTGCATATTAATTCCTAACATTTTTTTGCGTTGCTAAAGTGAACTTGCTGAAACTAGTACAAATTTATAAATATTTAGCACACAGGGTATTTACAAAAGTGCAGTTTCTTTTTTAGCCGTTGAAATAAACATCACTAGCAACGTAAAATATGAATGCAATAACAGAAAATACCATAACGACTGTTGGGTAACTTGGGTACCCTCGTTTCTTTTAGTGTAGGAATACTTTTTATTATCAATTTTCTATTCTGAAACAAAAATTCTGTTTATATCCAATGTTATTATTATTAATATTATTATTCTTTTATCTGCGGCTGCGATACGTTTTTGCTACCAAATAAATTAACTGACCGAAAACCTGTTGGAGAATAAATTATATGTTTACATTAACTCAAGACAGGTGTTTTTTCTGATTCTTATGCATTTTGTGTGTCTGTAGTGTTATTGCTTGCTATATATACGTACATTTCAGTAATACTTCGCACCACTAAATATTCATGATCACAGGACACCACAATTAATGGAATAAATTGACATTTGGGCCTCCGAGATGCCCAGATCGTTAAACAACGAGCACAGGCTCAAATGGAAAGGGATTGCGAAGAAACTAGGTCACTTTTTCAAAGGAACCATCCCCGACTTGAATTTATTATAAAAATTACATAAAATTCTATGAATGAATTTTCTGTAGAGTGTATGTGGCAAGTTAAAACCGTGTGTTGGACCGAAATTTCAACTTTGAGCGTCTGTCTTTTTGTGGGCTGTGTCGGACGTGATGTTCTAGTAATCGCGTGACAGGAAAGGAAGAGAACGTGGGTTCGAATATCCACCGAACCACCGAAACCGTTCAGTTCGCATATAAATTAGCCTTCATCTCTCTATCAAGTTAAGATTCGCTAGGAACGAATCCTGGTTCGGACGCCACGTTAAACTGCAGCCCCCCTTTCCCCGTTAGCGTTACGAGTGTAGATTAAGGACAGGCATGTCACCGAAGTGGTGTCCAATTAAAAAACTTGTACTACGCCGTTGTGCCACACGAGATGGTAATTTTATGCTCCATCCTAGCATTCATAGTACCGAGAGGAAGCATATGCAGGGTATGGTAGGGGAGAGGAGACGCTCATGTTAAACTGGAACTTGAAGTCCGGAAAGCGTGCTTCGGATGGTGTAATTAGTCGAACACTGTTCGCAAACGAGAGGAATAAAGGCTTGAATACTGTCTGGAACTTGTCGCGTACACTGACAGAATATCCTGATCGGGAATAGGGACGTGTTGGTATGTCTTGCAACCTACCGAGGGATGTGAGGCAGTGGTTAGCACACTGGACTCGCATTCGTGAGGACGACGGTTCAGACCCGCGTCCGGCCATCTGATTTAAGTTTTCCGTGATTTCCCTAATTGGCTTCAGGCAAATTCCGGGATGGTTCCTTCGAAAGGGTAAGTTTGACTTCCTTCCCCATCCTTCCCTAATCCGATGGGACCGATGACCTCGCTGTTTGGACCCTCCCCCAAATCAACCAACCAACTTAAAGCTAAATAGTCATAACTGTAATCAGTTAACTTGTTACACCTTACCTCTGGAAGCGGGACAACTGGTATTGGCCGTGACACCCAGGATCGAATGGAGAACGTGTCGGAGGCGCCTGTTGAAGTTTCCGAAGAAGTATTCCACAATGAGGTGTCTTTGTAGTGAGAGTCGACTGTGTAACTACTCGCCACACCAGGAGCGGCTGTTACAACATCAGCAGCCGGTAAGTTTAGTGACG
Source organism: Schistocerca nitens (assembly GCF_023898315.1). Taxonomy (NCBI): domain Eukaryota; kingdom Metazoa; phylum Arthropoda; class Insecta; order Orthoptera; family Acrididae; genus Schistocerca; species Schistocerca nitens. The sequence continues at coordinate 257,740,489 of NC_064622.1, forward strand.
TCAGTGTAGGTCCCAGCAACTCCTCTGAGGTATAGTTCAGTAGAGGGCTGTCTAGGGAACAACCTTGCAGTTGCTTAGTGGTGAGTACGTTCAGTAGCAATCCAGAAATAAGCAATTGCGTGATGGTAGACAACTGTTTCGTTATTCGAGAGAGCTCTGACTCTCTCAGGACTGTAGCAGTTTCATTCGTAGATGAGCGTTGCAACTCCGTGTCAGAAGGTCCGTCGGCTTGTTTCCTTGCGGCTTCTAACAACAGGTGTGCCACCCTCAAGATAGGCAGAAAATTATGTTCTGTCTTTGGAGTTACAGCGCTGACTGGAACTTTCTGCTCCTCTTTTAACTGATACTGCACATTCTTACCAGACATCGGCGTCCCTGCTTGTTTTTCGATGGTTAATAGTTGTTTTATGACCGAACCTTTCGCGTCCCCTCTTTCAGGAAAATCAGATGATTCCCACGGATACTTACTGGGCACTTGCGGAAGTCCAGGTGGAGGGCGGGGGATAGATGTCTCCTGCCTCTCGTTATCAATCGTCATACCATCTGGACGTCTATGAGATGGCGGTGTTTTCTCTGGACCCCAGCCATATGGCTGTGAGGTCTCGGTTGGACTGCTGTTCTCCTCTCTTCGACCCCCTGGGTTAACAAATTCCGATAGAGGATACCACTCGGTTTCTCTGTCCGGAGGCCCACGCAGCTGTTTCACAGTGGTTTTTGGTATCATGTGGCTTGAAACAGCAGTGTCAATGACGCTGCCGTGGCTCAATGTAGCACCTGCATTCGTCAAGACAGATTCAGACTCTGTGGTCCAATCTTTGGTTATCATTGGTTGTGCATTGTTAACTAAAGTCCATGGGCGTTTGCTGGGTAACCGTGAAAATCCCTGTTGAGGTCCCATGGAAGATGCTTCCTCACTGTCTCGACCAGTAGGAACTCCAAAGTTTGGCCAGCGATAAGACGGGAGTCTCTTCTCTGGACCCCAGTGATCTGTTTTGGAAGTATCTGCTCGACCATCATTAGCTTTCATTCGGTCCTTTGCACTGGCTGTTTTGGACGGAGGATACCGTAGAATTTCACTGTCAGAAGGCCCATGATTCACGGTGGTTTCTGGTATTACGTGGTTTGAATCAGCACTGTTGGCAACGTGTGGATGGGTAGACGTCTCTTCTGTAGACACCAGAGTGGACGCAGGCGTTCCGCTGTCTGAAGCAACCGTTTCCGGTTTCTGTGGAACAACAACAGACTTCCATACGCGTTTGCTGGGTAACCGTGAAAGTCCCTGTTGGTGTCCCATGGAAGATGCTTCCTGACTGTCATGACCAGTAGAAACTCCGAAGTCTGGCCAGCGATGTGAAGGGAGTCTCTTCTCTGGGCCCCAGTGATCTATTTTCGAGGTATCTGCTCGACCGTCATTAGTTCTCACTTGGTCCTCTGCACTGTCACTTTTGGACGGAGGATATAACTGAATTTTGCTGTCAGGAGGTCCATGCAGCTGCTTCACGGTGGCCTTCGGTACTACATGGTTTGAATCAGCAGCGTTGATAACATGGGGATGGCTCGCAGCCTCTCCTGTAGCCAATGCCGATGCAGGCAGCTCGATGGCTGAAGGAACCGTTTCCAGTTCCTGTGGAACAGCAACTGACTTCCATGGGCGTGTGCTTGGTAACTGTGAAAGACCTAGTGGCGGTTCAGTAGAAGATGTTTCTTCATTGTTACGGCCGTTAGTAATAACAGAAGGCCAGTTATATGCAGGTATTTTTTCTGACCCCAAAACTTGTGATTCTTTCCACAATATTACTGGAGTACTATTCTCCTGCTTTGGAGTGACAGATGAGGTAGAAGACTCTGATTCATTGTCAGGAGGTCCATGTAACTGACGAACAGTGGCATTTGGTAAAATATTGCTTGACTCAGCAGTGCTGGTATAATCACGACGATTCGTCATAGATACCGACAGCTTGGCTTCGGATTCCCTTGTCTCCTGTGGCAATGGGTGAGACACGTTAGCTGCCTTCCACGATTGACTGCTTAGTGACGTTGACTGTCCCAAAGGCGGTACTATATCATAGGTCCATTGACTGTCAATGCTAGAATCCGCCAACTGCCTTAAGGACACATTCTCTTCTGGGAATGGAATAAGTGTTGTACTGACGGAATCATTAGACGCTTCTGACCGTTTACCGCTGACAGACTTCTCTAAGTAAGGAGGTCCTTGCTGCTGCTTCAGAGTAGACTGTGGTATCCCTTGGCTTGAGATACGAGTGCCATGCGTTGTCGTGTGGTCCGACTTTCCGTCTAAACTTATCGTCTCGACTGTTGGAAACTCTCTGGTCGAACCATTCGTTTCTATTTGCTGGTAAAAGTCATCTGACTTCCAATGATGCTTACTCGGCAATCGCGAAAGCCCCGATGGAGGCCCAATGGATGTTTTGTATTCACCGCTGTCGCCAGCATCGATCCATTCATGAGACGGTGGTGGTGTCACTTCTGAAGCCCACTGCTCAGTATCTGGAGGCTTAGTTGGGCTGCTGTCACCTCGTGTCGTTTCTTCCAGGTTAACACGGTCAGTGGAGAAATATTGCTGTTTTTCACTGTCAGGGAACCCACGTAACTGCTGCAAAGTAGCCTGCGGTAGCACGTACTTTGAGTTCGCTTTGTCGTTATTATAAAGTACTGAACTATCTCTTGCGTTCGTTGCTGTTGTGGTACTAATCAAACGTCTGCTTTTGTCTGAGGATAAAATTTTATTTTCTGATGTAGACTGTAAATGTATACCTAATGAAGGGCTCTGCTCAGTACTAATGTATGATTCACTGGTTTGTGTACCATCACCGCTATATGACACGAGATTTCGCTTTGAACTTTCAGAACGCTCGCCATCTGCTTCCAGCGAGCGTTGTGAAGTTTCTTCCTCAAACATGATGGTGCTTTGTGCAGGGAGAGGTTGAACGGAAGTCGCTTCAGTCTCACCGAATCTTGAAGTGACTGCACGTGATCTCAGACCTTCACTTTGTACTGTCTTCAAAGACTTCGTGTCTCCTTGAAGACGGACAACTTGAGGAAGTTCCCTTGCATGTACAAGGTAAGATCCAGTGAGACGCTCTGACTCATGCGTTGCGACACTCGTAGAATACTGCGGCAATAGTGTCTTTGCTGTCACATTCCGCGTCTTATTTCGATCAGTTTCATTTTCTGTCATTATAGAGCTCTTAGCGTCTTTGCTTTGCGAATTCAAATTGCGGATTCTCACTGGACCGGCAGCTACCCATCGGCGTCTTCCGGAGCGTCTCAGCCTTCGTCCCTGGTACACGTTGCGTTGCTCTGTAGCGGTGACGTCTGCGGACATCGCATTAGCAGGGGCACTACTGCGTTCTCCAGGCTCCAAGAAGCTCGAATGTTTGACTCCAGTGCCGTCAGCTGACCCATACCCGATGCTACTGTCGGCGGTGGTTTTCTCCAAGCAGCAAGCGCTAACGGGGCGAGGAGATACACACAGCTCACTCACCTGTGGAAGAAACACTTCTCGTTATCTCTGGATATTATTTTCGAAAACTAGATATAACTAGCAATGCTGAAAAACAATTTTTTTAAATAGTTATTAATTAAGTATACATTTCTTTGGCATATCAGGGGTTGTCCTGGTACAATTAAAGCCTTGTTGTACGAGTACAACCAACTACAATTGCTTGCCACAAATGGAATATCTGATGAGGTTTCCATAATGACGATCTTAACTGAGACACATATGTAGTCCGTGATTCAAGGATATTTCTAAGGGCCTACTACATGTAAAAGCACACAGTTTGCTGTGCCAGATAGGTGAACACTGGCAATCCATTTCCATTTTCAGTACAATCTCCGAGTTCAATCTGTGTCAAAAGGACAATTAATGACAAAGCACAAACCTAATTAAAAACAGAATGTACCAGTTTCCCTCCGGAATTGAGGACAAAGAAACAGATACTTCATGTACATCGCCAGGCGCAAAAGTTTGTCGTTTATACATCTCCGTTCACGTTTTACACTCAACTTCTTAGCACACCAAGCCTTTTTCGTGAATTGAAGCGACGTCGCTCGGAGAACCACTGCTCTCAAAACTGCTGATTCAGATTGTTGCTTTTCATTGTAGCCTGGTTGTATATTAGGAATGCATTACTTAACTGATGTCCACATTCAAGTATGATCGATAATACCAGAATAAATATCGGAAATAGAAATTAATGTTAAATATTTTGCAAGAAACCACAGAAACGCTTCTCTTACACTGCTGTACCATTCCTGATTTGCGGAAAAGCCCGAACCAATAAACGAGTAAGCTAACGTTAATTTTAAGAGCTGATATCAGTGCGAGTGTTTTATGCTCCTTCATTATGATGCCGCTGTTAGCGACTAGTAAACATTCATTCACTCACATTCACTCAAATACTGCTACTTAAAAGTACTACAGGCAGTTTCTGAACTCCGTGTGGTGAAGGCATGACAATAATCGTCATCAAGCCAAAAACATCCAAAGGTGCATCCAAAACTATTACTGTTCTGAAAAATACGTTGTAAGTGTAAAACTTTTCCCATCCTATAGTGGCAGACTGTTATAGCAACCGGTTTAAAGTGTTTCAGAATAAAAACAGTCTCGGCTACGAAATTATTTAATGTCAATGAAGCGTTTCAAAAAAATGGCTCTGAGCACTATGGGACTTAATATCTGAGGTCATCAGTCCCCTAGAACTTAGAACTACTTAAACCGAACTAACCTAAGGACATCACACACATCCGTGCCCGAGGTAGGATTCGAACCTGCGACCGTAGCGGTCGCGCGGTTCCAGACTGTGGCGCCTAGAACCGCTCGGCCACACCGGCTGGCGAAGCGTTTCACCCTGATGATACCCCAATTGGGTAAACGTGCCATTGACGTTGCATAATTTCGCAACCGAGACCGTTTTTGTTCTGAAACATTGTTAAATGTAGTGATCTGAAGAAGAATTATTCTCGTTTAAGTTGTTCAAGACTTCATTAACAACTTGTTCGTGTAACTGTCAATAAATTCTTTCCAGTAAATGTTGCTAACAAATATCACGAAAATAGTGTGAAAGAAGTTTTACAGTAGCGCATTGAAAGATAGTGGTACACTCAGTTTTAACTGAAATGTACTTGCCTACTCTAAGATCAAATGCTGGAAGCCGTTAGAAGTACCACACTAAATTTTAGTGTTGAAATTTTCCAGAAACTACAAGATGATGTATTCATATTGCAGAACTAAAAGTGACACAATAATTGGTGTTCACAGGAACCGAACAGAAAAAAGTAAAATGAAAACCTAATGTTCTGTCCTCAAAAGTTCCGTCACAAATGGAAATCAAGGAATGATTTTATCATTCAGGAGCTGTATCGCTGCTGAGCGACATAGTGACCCATAGCGGGGTTCAAAAGCAGCTCAAATAGCTTCAACTCAGTGAAGTCCTCAGCACCTAATGGAGAAATTTACTCTAACCTCACTCTTGACCACTATCCAAAGCAGATTCATTGAACTAGAAAATGATCCCTGTGATAGGACAGGAGTACGTACAAAAAGAAAGCGTCGCTTAGATTTCATACCCATTTGCAGCAGAATCCTGAAAGTTCTAGTAATATGACCGACCATCACCACAGAAATCAAAATGGGTTCCGAAAAAAATATCGATCGCCTGAAACACAACTCGCTGCCTTCGCATGGGCTTCCCTCAGTACCATGGACAGAGGATCCGGGTGGATTCGATGTTTCTATGCTTTCGAAAAACCTTAGATACTGTTGCTAGTGATGGCTGGCTGTGATTGTTGAGAGATATTGTTGACATATGTCACTTAATCATTCCCCAAAGTAATGAATTGAGAGTACCAATTACTTTGGTTTATTCTGATAAAGTTATTGATAAAACAACTGACAAACAACGCCAGCATTAATATAATTAGAACTTGGCACATCTGAATAGTGGGCTTTGGGGGAAGAGATGTTAATAATCTCGCAAGTGTATTAAGTGCACAATGTTTATCATGGTGTAAACTGAAAGGCGAATAGCACTACACAAGAAAATATGTTACGCCTGTGATCAGAGTTGAAATCAGACTTTTCAATTAATCAAACTTTAGGTCTTCAAAGTGAACCTTGAAGCGATGGAAATGGTTAAGAAATGACTTTAATTTCCCTACTCATCGTCTCGCGGTTGCGGCTCGATGTCACTATACGAGGTGCATTCAAGTTCTAAGGCCTCCAATTTTTTTTCTCCGGACTGGAAAGAGATAGAAACATGCACATTGTTCTAAAATGTGGCCGTGTTCATTGACGAAACTTCCCAGAGATGGCAGCACCGTACGGCAGATGGAATTTTACCGCCAGTGGCGAGAATGAGAACTGTTTTAAATACTTAAAATGGCGACGTTTTCCTTACTTGAACAGCGTGCAATCATTCGTTTTATGAGTTTGCGTGGTGTGAAACCAATTGAAATTCATCGACAGTTGAAGGAGACATGTGGTGATGGAGTTATGGATGTGTCGAAAGTGCGTCCGTGGGTGCGACAGTTTAATGGAGGCAGAACATCGTGTGACAACAAACCGAAACAACTTCGGGCTCGCACAAGTCGGTCTGACGACATGATCGAGAAAGTGGAGAGAATTGTTTTGGGGGATCGCCGAATGACTGTTGAACAGATCGCCTCCAGAGTTGGCATTTCTGTGGGATCTGTGCACACAATCCTGCATGACGACCTGAAAATGCGATAAGTGTCATCCAGGTGGGTGCCACGAATGCTGACGGACGACCACATGGCTGCCCGTGTGGCATGTTGCCAAGCAATGTTGACGTGCAACGACAGCATGAATGGGACTTTCTTTTCGTCGCTTGTGACAATGGATGAGACGTGGATGCCATTTTTCAATCCAGAAACAAAGCGCCAGTCAGCTCAATGGAAGCACACAGATTCACCGCCACCAAAAAAATTTCGGGTAACCGCCAGTGCTGAAAAAATGATGGTGTCCATGTTCTGGGACAGCGAGGGCGTAATCCTTACCCATTGCGTTCCAAAGGGCACTACGGTAACAGGTGCATCCTACGAAAATGTTTTGAAGAACAAATTCCTTCCTGCACTGCAACAAAAACGTCCGGGAAGGGCTGCGCGTGTGCTGTTTCACCAAGACAACGCACCCGCACATCGAACTAACTTTACGCAACAGTTTCTTCGTGATAACAACTCTGAAGTGATTCCTCATGCTCCCTACTCACCTGACCTGGCTCCTAGTGACTTTTGGCTTTTTCCAACAATGAAAGACACTCTCCGTAGCCGCACATTCACCAGCTGTGCTGCTAATGCCTCAGCGATTTTCCAGTGGTCAAAACAGACTCCTAAAGAAGCCTTCGCCGCTGCCATGGAATCATGGCGTCATCGTTGTGAAAAATGTGTACGTCTGCAGCGCGATTACGTCGAGAAGTAACGCCAGTTTCATCGATTTCGGGTGAGTAGTTAATTAGAAAAAAAATCGGAGGCCTTAGAACTTGAATGAACCGAAGATTCCCTTACAGGCAGTACGCAGCACGTTATCCTAGATGGAGGTGGAGCTTGAAGTGGCTGCAGCATCAGTGATTGGTAGCACCAAGAAGCCTCATCAGCGGCAAAGTGCAGATCAGCCCGAACTTTATGTAAGTCCCTAGGTACATCGGCTCTGGCGGCGGCAGGAAAGCAGCAGCCCTCGGTGGAATCTGACATGAAGATTGCTGTAGAGTCCAAGATGAAGGAGAGGATGAAATCTAGGATGAAATGATTTATGGTCAAATTCCCCTACAAAGAAATTTTACATTGGCATGTTCCACGTCTCTTACTGTGTTCACACTGGTTGGGTCATCAGAGCACCAAACGAAAAAACTGATCCTTAGATCACATTAGTTCCCTTCCCTAGACTTCTCAGTTTGGTTAACCGGTAACGTACATTCTAACATTTTACACACTAGAAAGTCGTCTTATTCTCTCTCAATCTCTCTTTGTGACCAATGAGGTGGTCCTCATCAGCACAGCTGAGCTTCTCTGTCTAATCTCTAGTTTATTTATGTTAGCCAATCTACGTGAATCTTATATCATGTAAACATTTTGGTTTTATGAAATCAGTATGACTAACAGCGTCTCACGCCTTCAAATTCCCAAAATCTATCGGTCCCAATTCAAATTTGAGATATTTAAGTGGAGGCTGATGCTTTACTGGGAAAAACTCAGCTTTTTACGTTTGTACATAACAGTGCCTTTTGCTAAAAAATGTTGCTCGCCTTTCCACTTTCCTGAGTTGTAAAGTGTTTTGCAGCCGTGGAACTTGCACCACAAGAAATTCTGTTTATGTTCATCCATAATCCTTTGTGCGCCCCACAAGGACTGTAGGCTACTGAGTTATTCCTCTCTTGTGCGTAATTATGTGAAATTCCTCTGAGTGTGGTGGCCTACATTCACGCCCATAGCAGCCTGTGTGCTTCTGCACCGCCAGCCTTTCAGTGTCCTCTCATTTACATAAGGCATACATATCAGAATCAAGAGTAAATGAAGGGTAAGATTACGTTAGTCAATTGCCGACAGTTTCGAGTATTGTGGTTTATCAAATTCCATTCAGTTGATTACATATTCCAATCAAACGAGTCTTTCATCATGAATTTATTTATGTTAGATGCCTCTTTTCTGAAAAATATTCGTGTAACACAATACCCGAACGACCTTAAACGTAACAAGTTACTATGGGAGATAATAACCAGACTCGCGAATGAACCGAAGATTCCCTTACAGGCAGTACGCAGCACGTTATCCTAGATGGAGAGTCGCAGAGTTGTCCACGAATACTGCGGCGGTATATGGTTGGACCCATTGGAGTTTAATGCAAAAGAATTACTGTTCATTTTATACAGTAACGATATTTTTTTTTCGTCATCAGTCTTCTGACTGGTTTGATGCGGCCTGCCACGAATTCCTCTCCTGTGCCAACCTCTTCATCTCAGAGAAGTACTTGCAACTTACGTCCTCAATTATTTGCTGGATGTATTCCAATCTCTGTCTTCCTCTACAGTTTTTGCCCTCTACAGGTCCCTCTAGTGCCATGGAAGTCATTCCCTCATGTCTTAACAGACGTCCTATCATCCTGTCCCTTCTCCTTATCAGCGTTTTCCAAATATTCATTTCCTCTCCGATTCTGCGTAGAACCTCGTCATTCCTTACCTTATCAGTCCACCTAATTTTCAACATTCGTCTGTAGCACCACATCTCAAATGCTTCGATTCTTTTCTGTTCCGGTTTTCCCACAGTCCATGTTTCACTACCATACAATGCTGTACTCCAAGCGTACATTCTCAGAAATTTCTTCCTCAAATTAAGGCCGATATTTGATATTAGTAGACTTCTCTTGACCCGGAATGCCCCTTTTCCCATTGTTAGTTTGCTCTTGATGTCCATCATTGAATATTTTACTGCCTACGTAGCAGATTTCCTTAACTTCATCTACTTCGTGACCATCAATCCTGATGTTAAGTTTATCGCTGTTGTCATTTCTACTACTTCTCATTACCTTCGTCTTTCTTCGATTTACTCTCTATCCATACTCTGTACTCATTAGACTGTTCATTCCGTTCAGCAGATCATGTAATTCTTCTTCACTTTTACTCAGGATAGCAATGTCATCAGCGGATCGTATCGTTGATATCTCTTCACTTTGGATTTTAATTCCACTCCTGAACCTTTTTTTTATTTTCATCATTGCTTCATCGATGTACAGATTGTAGGGGCGAGAGGTTACATTCTTGTCTTACACCCATTTTTAATGCGATCACTTCGTTCTTGGTCGTCCACTCATATTGTCCCATCTTGGCTGTTGTACGGGGTGCACTCAGCCTCGTGATGCCAATTGAGGAGCTCCGGTCAAAGAAAACCATCATAACGACCGGGAGAGCGGTGAGCTGACCACATCCTCAACTGAGGATGACACGGCGGTCGGATGGTCCCGATGGGCCACTTTTGGCCTGAAGACGGAGTACTTGGCTGTTGTACATATTGTATATGACCCGTCTCTCGCTATAGCTTATCCCTACTTTTCTCAGTATTTCGAACATCTTGTACCATTTCACAATATAGAACGCTTTTTCCAGGTCGACAAATCCTATGAACGTGTCTTGATTTTTCTTTAGTCTTCCTACGATTACTAAGCGCAACGTCAGAATTGGCTCTCTCATGCCTTTACCTTTCCTAAGGCCAAACTGATCGATATCTAGCGCATTCTCAATTTTCTTTTCCATTCTTCTATATATCATTCTTTTAAGTAACTTGGATGCATGAGCTGTTAAGCTGATTGTCCGGTAAACCTCGCACGTGTCCGCTCTTGCCGTCTTCGGAATTGTGTGGATGATGCTTTTCCGAAAGTCAGATGGTATGTCGCCCGACTCATACATTCTACACACCAACGTGAATAGTCGTTTTGTTGCCACTTCACCCAATGGTTTTAGAAATTATGATGGAATGTTATCTATCCATGTTGCCTTATTCGATCTTAACTCCTCCAAATCTCTTTTAAATTCTGATTCTATTACTGGATCCCCTATCTCTTCTAAATCGACTCATGTTTCTTCTTCTGTCACATCAGACAAATCTTCCCCTTCACAGAGGCTTTCAGTGTATTCTTTCCACCTAGCAGCTTTCTCATCTGCATTTAACAGTGGAATTATCGTTGCACTCTTAATGTTATCACCCTTGCTTTTAATGTCACCGAAGGTTGTTTTGACTTTCTTGTATGCTGAGTCTGTCCTTTCGACAATCATTTCCTTTTTGATGTCTTCACATTTCACCTGCAGCCATTTCGTCTTCACTTCCCTGCACTTCCTATTTATTTCATTCCTTAGCGACTTGTATTTTTCTATTCCTGAAGTACCTATGGTTTCTTCACAGTTACCTTCTTTGTACCTATGTTTTCCTTCCCAACTTCTGCGATGGCTCTTTTTAGAGATGTCCATTCCTCTTCAACCTTACTGCCTACTGCGCTATTCCTTATTGCTGTATTTATAGCCCTAGAGAACTTCAAACGTATCTTGTCATTCCTTAGTACTTCCGTATCCATCTTCTTTGCGTATTGATTCTTCCTGACTAATGTCTTAAACTTCAGCCTACTCTTCATCACTAGTATATTGTGATCTGAGTCCATGTCTGGTCCTGGGTACGCCTTAAAATCCACTATCTGATTTCATAATCTCTGTCTGACCATGAAGTAATGTAAATGAAATTTTCTCGTGTCTCCCGGCCTTTTCCAAGTATACCTCCTCCTCTTCTGATTCTTGAACAGAATATTCGCTATTACTAGCTAAATTTTGTCATAGAATTCAATTAGTGTTTATCCTCTTCATTCCTTGTCCCAAGCCCATATTCTCCTGTAACCTTTTCTTCTACTCCTTCCCCTACAACTGCATTCCAGTCTCCCATGACTACTAGATTTTCATATCCCTTTACATATTGTATTACGCTTTCAATATCCTCGTACACTTTCTCTATCTTTTCATCTTCAACTGGCGACGTCGGCATGTATACCTGAACTATCGATGTTGATGTTGGTTTGCTGTCGATTCTGATAACAACAACCCTGTCACTGAACTGTTCACTGCAACACACTCTGTGCCCTACCTTCCTATTCATAACGAATCCTACTCCCGTTACACCATTTTCTGCTGCTGTTGATGTTACCCTATACCCATCTGACCAGAAATCCCTGTCTTCTTTCCACTTCACTTCACTGACCCCTTTTCAGATTTTATAGTTTCCCTACCACGTTAAAGCCCGAATCGTGGAACGTTACTCTTCCGTTGATTATAAAGTCTTTTTCTCATGGTAACCTCCCCCTTGGTAGTCCCATCCCAGAGATCCGAATGGGGGACTATTCCGGCATCTTTTGTCAATGGAGAGATCATCATGACACTTCTTCAATTACAGGCCATGCGTTCTGTGGATACACGTCACGTGTCTTTAATGCAGTGGTTTCCATTGCCTTTTACATCCTCATTCCGTTGATTATTGCTGATTCTTCCGCCTTTAGGGGTAGTTTCTCACTCCTAGGACAAGAAAGTGCCCTGAACCTCTGTCCGCTCCGTCGCCCTCTTTGACAAGGCCGTTGGCAGAATGAGGGGTGACTTCTTATGCCAGAAGTCTTCGGCCGCCAATGCTGATTATTAACCAAAATTTAAGCAGTGGCGGGATTCGAACCCAGGACTGAAAACGTTTTAATTATAAATCAAAGATGCTACCCCCTTTTTTCTTTTTGTTCTCATTTTGTTCGATATTGTTCCTTGGATTTGTGCGGTGCGAATGTCCCAGGACATCCGTTCAAGTTCATTGTTGAGCCGTTGACTCAGTTTTTTTATTACAGAGGGCAGCTAACCTTATGACGGAACACGATGAGCTACCGTGCCGCCATTGGGTGCCAATGACATAACGGATATTGCAGTACCAGATTTTTCATTTTTGTGCTCCTCTACTGGGATCTGGTGTTCACTAGTAGCTAAACATTGTCACGGGGAAATGTTGCATTCAGTTATAAAATGGTGTTTTCCCGCGTTAATGCTGAAGAAATTGGACTACTGCATGAAATTATTCCGGCTGCTGTTGATGAATCATCATCGTTGGTCAGAAAGCGAAAAATGGAAACAAGCACTGTTAATAAGAACCATCTATCTCTGAGAGGGGTAGGGGTGAAGAAAAGGCATAACACACGGCACACAAATACCCAGATTATACCCATCCAGTATTTGAGAATGAGAGTACTTAGCGACTTACGACATACTTTACACATAATTTCAAATTGTCATGAAATTTTTCCCACTGACATCCCCCCATCCAAACACACACACACACACACACACGCACACACACACTCACAAACTATGAAAGGAGAAAAAATTTATCTCTTATTACTTTTTTGCACGTCATGCAGTACTTTATTATTTCTTTAATACTAACCCTACGAGCAAAGTAATTCGCAGCAGCATCCATACATACCACTGACTATACCCTCAAAGTTGTATCATTGTACGACATATAGTTCAGCATACCTGACGTCAGAAACACGTAAAAGGAGAGGCCACGACGTTGGGGTTACAGATTTACTTCAAACTGTGTACACCTTTAGTGGGCCGTTAATACAACATAATGTGCAGGTAGTAAGCTACACTACTCTGGAAATTCGCCAGAGAAGTTTGTGCGTCTGTTATGTGGCTTATGTATCTGTACACAAATGCCACACGACAGAGTTGATGGCGGTGAAGTGATTAGCGTTCGAGCTTCATAATACGAACCCGTCTGAGACGACGGTTCGACTACCACTGAAACTTAATTGTTAATCTACTTTTTTTCATCACTAGTCATATTATTTTATTTATGTGACATTTGAGAGATAATATAATGAAAAAAATAACATGTGTATTTTGGATGAAGTTTCAGTTTATGTTTTCATGTCTGTATGACATACCATCCTGCATCGTGTGATCTCAAGAGCACATACGACGAGCAACTATAGTTATTATTGTGGTCCGCCACATTGTGACTTACTATGTTAGTGATTGTGAATAACGTCATTCTCATCACTGTTTATCGAAGTTTGGTTTTGGCTTTCCAAGCCGGTCCATTTTCATTTAAAATTTAGCTACACATTGCAAATAGTCAAATAACATGTTACATTCATTACAACGTCATGAAAATGCACGTGTTTTTGTTCTTTATATTACCTCTTAAATGTCATATAAATTAAATAATGTGACCAGTGATGAAAAAATGTGGATTAATAACTAAGGCTCAGCGGTAGTCGAACCGTCGCGTCAGTCACATTCCTCATATGAAGCTCAAACGCTCATCACTTCACCTGCATCAACTCTGACGTGTGGCACCTATGTAAAGATACATAAGACACATAACAGTCGCACAAAACCTCTCTTGTGATTTTTCATTCATTTATTTAGTTTTGGCATTAACACCACCGAGAATATCAGGAAACAGGTGTCACGCGAGGAGGAGGGCGTAGCAAGACGTCATACTAAGAAGAACATTCCGATTACCAGTGAATTTATCGATTCTATGTGTGGAAGAGGCAGGGATCAGCTCTTCATGGCAGGAACACCGCAGTTCCGGGGCGGTTCAGGAAGACAGACGAAATTGAAGAAAAAGTGTCTGTACTATGGGCTTCGGACAACTGCATAGTGGCGTTCATTAAGAAACTGCCAAAACTCAAGGACACGTTTCTCGCCATCAGCAAACAAAGTAGTGTGCTGCGTGTCCAGAAATCCACCTCACTGAGCTCGTCTTTGCTTGCGGGAAGTTTACTGCGTCCGGAAAGAGGAGCAGTTGAGTAGGTAGCTGATGAGAAGTCGTTCGGGTAATTAGGGACAACATCTGTCGCACCAAGAAACAGACACCTCTCGCCGATCTGCACACCAGAAGATGCTCGTCTGTGTCCATAACACCACAGGCGGTACACAACGGGGTGTCAGCGAGGTTAATCCTGTGAACGCATGACCGGCATATTGCTTCCCATTGACAGTAAGGTACCATGCAGACAGCACGTCAGTGTCAAGATAAGTAGAGCAAACAGGTCGCCAAACGGCAAGCCAGTCGACGTGGGGAAACTTTCCCTCAACCACATTCGGTGACCTGTGCTGCTGAAGGAAGCCATAGATCGCCTTCATGGATGTCAATTTCAGCGACAGCATCACAGAACGGACGTAGTTTAGTTCAAGAAAAAAGTGGCAGAAGTAGAACAAGGACGGCGGGACTTCCGAAAGTTGGATAGGTGCTGCGAGAGAGTGTGGTGTAAGGGCCTCCAGCAATTGACTGGTAAGGCACCTAGGACTACGGCGCCACAACGTCATGTAAGAGCCAATGAAAAGGGCTACCGCTCTGTCAGGCACTTGTTACAGACCTAAACCACCTCTGCACAGCGGAAGGGTGAGGGTTGTGGACCTTATCTTGAATAGCAAGTTGTGGCAAACAAACGAACCCAATGCCGCTAGCATGCAGCGGGCCATGGATGGTGGAATAGAAAGTGTCCGTGCCACGCGGGGGCTACGTGATAGCAAATATACATTTACGTACTGTGTGCGTTGCAGAAGATCGAGTGCTCGTAAGCGGAGATTTAAGAGCCCACCTCGTAGTTAGGAAAGTAGACGCCGGCAGTTGAGGGCATTTGTCCGCCGCAGATCACTTGCGAAATCGAGTCCTAAACGTTGGAGAGTATCAGCTACACGAAAAGAGGCACCACTGTCCGCAGGAAGTCCTGCACCTATAACCATGGCACTCGATTAGCGGACGTTAAGGCAGCTACCAGAAGCTTCGCCGTGGGCGGTAACCCATGTCAGTGAGTCCCTGGCCTCAGCACCGCAACGAAGAACGATAATGAGATCGTCTGCGTAGGCATTTCAGCTGAATACATCGACACCGAGAGACATCCCAGAGAGGCACTGACGGAGGCCGTACAGCAACGGTTCAATGGCGAACGTGTACAACAGTGCAGAGAGCGGGCAGCCTTGACGCGCTGATCGACGGATCGAGATGGGAGGAGTAAGACGGCCACTGTAGAATACACGGACGTAGCTCCACGAAGGAGACGCATTGTGACGACTGTAGTATCAGCGTAGCCCATAATGCGGAGCACCCCTTCTAGGAAGTCGTGATCGACGCGATCGAACGCCCGGCTGAAGTCAACTTTTTTTAGAATTTGACAACTGCACCTGATAGATACGAGAACTACCTCCTGATACCTTTTTCTTTAACTCAATGAAAATTTTGTGCTATTGAAATAGATAAATACTTAGGATTTTAAGAAAAGTTGATCTTCCGTGCTACTCAATATTTATCACGCCATATTTCCTAAACTAAGTGTCGTACAACAACATACCTTTATAGCTGCCTCCAGTAGTATATTTCGATAACGTTGCAAAAGTTCTCGCCAATAGAGGCAGTAATATTGAAGTAACAAATAAAAATGTAGCGTCTTACGCGGAAGCTTTACCAAACCAGTATCGAAAATGTAGTAAGCGACAAACCTTTTCCCGTTACATTTTTGTGGGGGGTGAAAGCGAGAAAAAGTTTCGGAACGATTTGAAATAATTTTAACAGTTTGTTGGAAGTCGGTGGGTGCTACAGTTTCTCCTAGACGAGAGCAGCTTCGTATGGTTCGTTGGAGCGACTCTATTTCCTGCGCACTGTGCTCGAGCTAAAAACTGTTAATTTTGGGACTCCGATAGTACATGGAAGTTAGGGAAGAGCAGGAGGACTGTATGTTACTGGAAAGAGTACTCAGGAAGCGCAATGCAGTGTGACGAATGTTCTTGCATCGTGAAGAAGAGGGAGCACATAAAATTTTAGTTACAAAGCATTTTCTCGACGATGCTAAAAGTTATGGCATTTTTCATATTCACACTCAACCAATTTCATTATTTTACTTCGTTAATTGGAGACAAACTGAGAAGTAATTCCTGTAACCGAGTGGCAAGATGTATTACACTGGACATAATAAAAGACGTCTAAATCTACATCGTACTCCACAAGCCACCTAATGGTGTTTGGCCGGGGGTACTTTCGGTACCACTATCTGATCCCTCCAACCCTGTTCCACTTGCGAATAGTTTATTCATTTTTCTTCCGATTTCTGACCAATTTTTTTTTCATTTGATTTTTCCACTCGGCGTCGGCCATATTACACAAAATTTTTCTTTTGGGCAACTAGGTCGACAAGTTGCTCATCCTCTGAGGCAGACAAGCTGTCAGCCGACACTTCTGGTGATTTTTTCTATAACAACTCTGTTAAAAATTGTCTGTTGTTATCTGTGCACGCGAAAAAAAAAGCAGTGGAGCTGTCGTCTCGCTGCTGCCTAGTTCGACTACCCCCGCTCCTCTGGCAAAGTAAATTTCTGCGACGTGCGGGACAGACTCCTCCCGAAACACGCAAGCGTTTCTCACTGGCGGAGCCCGCTTCGGCACTGCGTTGTCCGCACCCTAGGAAAACGATCTTGTATGTTTGCATTGTGCGAGTGAGCAGCGGGGTCTCGCACGTGCTTTACGCAGAACGCTGTAGCAAATTCCCGCAGCTAGGAAAACACAGCTTAACATAATGTGCATGGAGGGCAGACTCGATATTCCGTTGGGTATCAAAATGCTGGCGTCATCAGTCGTAAGAACATTAATGAAATGAAATTGTCCACGGTGGCGTCGTTCCGTTATGGCATGATACTTCCGCCAAGGTGGCGGCGAGAGAGGGACGTGAACTGTGCACTGGCACGATTCGTCATCTCCTGGCGCTCCGGCGAATACGGAATCATAGTAAATTCCCGCAGAATGGTGAGATACGAGGGCAGTTCAATAAGTAATGCAACACATTTTTTTCTGAAACAGGGGTTGTTTCATTCAGCATTGAAATACACCAGGTTATTCCCCAATCTTTTAGCTACACAACACTATTTTTCAATGTAATCTCCATTCAATGCTACGGCCTTACGCCACCTTGAAATGAGGGCCTGTATGCCTGCACGGTACCATTCCACTGGTCGATGTCGGAGCCAACGTCGTACTGCATCAATAACTTCTTCATCATCCGCGTAGTGCGTCCCACGGATTGCGTCCTTCATTGGGCCAAACATATGGAAATCCGACGGTACGAGATCGGGGCTGTAGGGTGCATGAGGAAGAACAGTCCACTGAAGTTTTGTGAGCTCCTCTCGGGTGCGAAGACTTGTGTGAGGTCTTGCGTTGTCATGAAGAAGGAGAAGTTCGTTCTGATTTTTGTGCCTACGAACACGCTGAAGTCGTTTCTTCAATTTCTGAAGAGTAGCACAATACACTTCAGAGTTGATCGTTTGACCATGGGGAAGGACATCGAACAGAATAACCCCTTCAGCGTCCCAGAAGACTGTAACCATGACTTTACCGGCTGAGGGTATGGTTTTAAACTTTTTCTTGGTAGGGGAGTGGGTGTGGCGCCACTCCATTGATTGCCGTTTTGTTTCAGGTTCGAAGTGATGAACCCATGTTTCATCGCCTGTAACAATCTTTGACAAGAAATTGTCACCCTCAGCCACATGACGAGCAAGCAATTCCGCACAGATGGTTCTCCTTTGCTCTTTATGGTGTTCGGTTAGACAACGAGGGACCCAGCGGGAACAAACCTTTGAATATCCCAACTGGTGAACAATTGTGACAGCACTACCAACAGAGATGTCAAGTTGAGCACTGAGTTGTTTGATGGTGATCCGTCGATCATCTCGAACGAGTGTGTTCGCACGCTCCGCCATTGCAGGAGTCACAGCTGTGCACGGCCGGCCCGCACGCGGGAGATCAGACAGCCTTGCTTGACCTTGCGGCGATGATGACACACGCTTTGCCCAACGACTCACCGTGCTTTTGTCCACTGACAGATCACCGTAGACATTCTGCAAGCGCCTATGAATATCTGAGATGCCCTGGTTTTCCGCCAAAAGAAACTCGATCACTGCCCGTTGTTTGCAACGCACATCCGTTACAGACGCCATTTTAACAGCTCCGTACAGCGCTGCCACCTGTCGGAAGTCAATGAAACTATACGAGACGAAGCGGGAATGTTTGAAAATATTCCACAAGTAATTTCCGGTTTTTTTCAACCAAAATTGGCCGAGAAAAAAAAATGTGTTGCATTACTTATTGAACTGCCCTCGTATAATTCCTGAGGCCGTCGTCGCCACGCCGCAACCTCCGTTCCGTAACGAATCAATGCCCTGTGGAGAGCAGGCTTTGCACAGAGCACCCACCATGATAGGGTAGGCATCGCGGCGCCGACGACAAGCCGCCCACGTGATCTCGATGAGCTGCCGACAGCCGGGTGAAGTAAGGTGGACCGTGTTAAGTTTCTATGGTCCACGGCCGCGCCACACCCTTTGGCGGCAGAGATTAACGGCGCAGATATATGCGTCATGGTCAGAGAACACAGTGGGCCAGACTTCAGCAGCCTGCATCCCACTGACAATATAGCGGGAGATGTAAACACGATCGTGTCGACTGGAAGAATGGCTAGTGAAATGTGTAAGCCCGGACGATCACCATGAACATGCTCCCAAGAATCCACTAGGCTGAGGTGCTGGAGAATTGTCGCTAGCGGCAGTTGGTCTTCGGCTGCCTGGGTGCAGTTGAAATCGCCTCCCAAGATCAGTGCATCCTGCCGACTTAGGAAGAGAGACGCGACTGTATCTGAGGAGAAGGTAGAACGTTAACGGTGGCGACTCAAACCAGATGGCGCCTAGTCATTGACGATCCTGACGCCACTAAATTTCAGAGCCCTACCTCTGGCTCTGGTAACTGCATCAGCGAGGATACCGTCACGTAAGAGGTTCGCCACCCAATTACCAGTAGGGGAAGCATGAGAGACATTTGCTGTAAAACCATGGGAAGCACAGAAATGTTCCAACATACACTTCCTGAAGAAGGGCTACGACAACATCCGCTTCACATAGCATGTCATGGAGAAAAGTCCGTTTGTGGCGTACGCGAATAGTGTTGACATTGACCGTGGCTATGCGATAAGTCTGTAAAGCTGCCATCACCAGGAGGACAGGTGATTCAAACACGGGGGAAGCACAGGGAACTCCCTGTTAGGCCCCCACGAAAGGGCACATCCCTATGACAGGGAAGGAGCCGACCCCGCCAAGGGGGACCATCGTTCTGTACACCTCCAGAATGACCATCCTCAGCATCGACGTCGTCCGCCCAGGAGACAGACTGCGCCGCTTCAGTGATTCAGTGAAACATTATTGGAGGTGCGCCCACGGGTAGCGTCAGACACAGAAAGTGAGGCAACCGCTTCAGGCGTTGGCGAGGAAGGGGGGGGGGAGGGAAGGTGGAGGGGGGGGGTGGAAGATCGGTGTCCGGAAGTGGAAGCTGGGTTGAGATGGAGGCAGGGCAGGGAAAGACGTCGCTTCTTCAGGTGGCAGGGCGTCAGAGGACAGCGCACCATCAATGGCAGGGTCGTCATCATGTGCAGACATCCGATGGACGCAGTCATCAGAAGGGGTACGGCGTTGTCTCCGTTTCCCCGGCGACCGTTGCTTCCTAACATGCTGTTCCGTTTCGGATGGAGGGCGGCTATCGTCTGACAGGTGGACAGATGGCAAAAAGGCAGAGGAAGGTACAGCTCCATAATCAAAAACTATGGGGTCGGGATAGACATCTTGTGCCTGCTCACGGAAGTCATTCATTTGTACTGCTTCCGACAGCGCTGTAGGAGAGACAGGGGAATCGTCCATCGCGTCGTCAAAAGTAGCCGATAGGGTACTGTCTGATTCAGAGGGGACGTAGCAAGCAGCACCGCCCCAGACGCGTAAGACACATAACAAAGCGGGCGCCGCAGGAGAAGCAAAGTCTCCTATCGGCGTCTGAACCAGTCTACGTCGGAGGCATTCAGAACGGACATGGCCTTCCCTGCTACAACCTGAACATGTGCGCTGCTGCCCTGCAGTCGGCAACGACGTTTCAGCCCCGTGACTGAAGATGTTGCCGTAATGTTTAAAAGCGGCCACCACAGCGTCCGACGGTACCTGAAACGGGAGTTCGGATACCGACAACGTTCCAAGGTCACAAAAAATGGTTCAAATGGCTCTGAGCACTATGGGACTTAACATCTGTGGTCATCAGTCCCCTAGAACTTAGAACTACTTAAACCTAACTAACCTAAGGACATCACACACATCCATGCCCGAGGCAGGATTCGAACCTGCGACCGTAGCAGTCACGCGGTTTCGGACTGAGCGCCTTAACCGCGAGACCACCGCGGCCGGCCAAGGTCACACCCAGCGTGATAAACCACTACAGTCCCTATATGTCAGACGAAACTTGAGATCGTTAGCGTGGCGCCACACAGCTCGTCATTCGCAAGCTTTATGTACACAGTAGTAGTAAAGATTGAAAAATGTATTCCAAGAACGTCTTGTTTGCGGGAGACGCACTTCATCCCGTATAAAAGGTTCAACTTAATACGCCTTCGATCGGTTCGTGATCTAATGGAAAAGTTAATTTGTCTGTGGCGTGGCGGTATATATATATATATCGCCACAAATTAACTTTTCCATTAGATCACGAACCGATCGAAGGCGTATTAAGTTGAACCTTTTATACGGGATGAAGTGCGTTAATTTGTCTGTGGCGTGGCGGTATATATATATATATATATATATATATATATATATATATATATATACCGCCACGCCACAGACAAATTAACTTTTCCATTAGATCACGAACCGATCGAAGGCGTATTAAGTTGAACCTTTTATACGGGATGAAGTGCGTTAATTTGTCTGTGGCGTGGCGGTATATATATATATATATATATATATATATATATATATATATATATATATACCGCCACGCCACAGACAAATTAACTTTTCCATTAGATCACGAACCGATCGAAGGCGTATTAAGTTGAACCTTTTATACGGGATGAAGTGCGTTAATTTGTCTGTGGCGTGGCGGTATATATATATATATATATATATATATATATATATATATATATACGCCTTGATGATCAATGCAGTCGGACTCTGAAGCAAGCCGCTAGGTGGAAGGTAAACAAACGCGCGCTCGTTCGCAAGCAGCACAACAGGCGAGACGCAAACATGACCAACTGGTCCGAGCGTCGTGGCCTCTCCTTCCGTGATGCGAGACAGCCAGGTTTCCTTCCGTGTCTCGGTAGTGCCATGGCGCACTCGTATCGCAAGTCCGCAATTAAGATCACATTTCAAGCGAACTACGCAAGACCTCGAGCACTTGGCATTGAACGTTTCATCCGGGAAGAACTTCATATTGCACCTCAAGACATCATTGGGATCCACTTTTCTATAACGCAAAGTGTTGTCTACATAAAACTAATCAATGAAAAGGCGTGCACTGATGTTGTCTGCCGACACGCTCATGGACCTAAATTTAAGCATTCTGATGGTCACATAGGAACTGTCACGACCGACCACGCTGGATTAGGCCTTCGCACTCTGAGGGTCTTCGAGCTGCCATTCGAAGTCCCGCCAGATGTGATGACAGCTTTCAAACCGTACGGCAACGTGCTAAGCCACTTGGCTGAAAAATGGCAAACGTTTGAGACGTACCTCGTCTTAAATGGAGTGCGACAAATTAAGATTGAACTGACGAAGCATGTGCCATCCTATTTAGTAATTGGCGGCTGCAGAGCCATTGTCATGTACGACGGACAACCGCGTACTTGCGCCGGCTGTGGCCAGGAAGGACATGTCCAATCGGCCTGCATTCAACGCCGACTGACTCAGACACCGGTTGATGAAGTTCCATCCACGGCGACGCCTACTTCACTCCCCATCACGTATGCAGCGGCTGCAACCGCAATAACTCCTGCCCAGGATCGTAACACCTTATTGCAGTCAGTGGTCGATGACAGTGTGGCGGACAGCATATCCCCCTCTACGACGTCATCGGCAGACTTGCCTCAAGACGGTGATCAATTGTGCCACCAACACAAGCCTAAAGAGATTATGGAAGTAGAAACGGAAATTGTCCCGACCTCTGCCTTCCTACCAATAGAGACCGCATCAGATGATTGCCGTCCGCACTCTGACACAGAACAACATGTCCGGAAACAACGGTCCCCTCGAAAACGCAAGAAACGGCGCCATACGCCATCCGATGATTGCCTGCTTCGGATGTGTGACCCGGACGAACATCCGGCGTCGGACGACACTCAGGACTCTACCACCACAACTCACCCTTCCCATCATAATGCTACGGCGGATACAATTTCTGAGCCTCGGTCTGACAACATCACTTCTGCTACTGAACATGCGCGCAAGCGCTCCACTGACAGCACTAATCAACAGTTACCAATTGCTGCATCTGATTCTTGGGCAGATGATGTCGAGGATGAGCCACAGCACCAGGAGGATGCCGAAGGCAGAGATGCTCCCTCGGCTGTACCCAGCACCGACCAACAACAGTGACTACGGCTGTATCGTCAGCCTCTGTGGGGCCGCCCCTGCCGCCCACACCTGGCCTCCTACACAACCCAGTTGCCGACCTGGCTGACCAAACGTACCGTCTAGCGACGATTAACTTCAACAACATACGTGCCCGACATAAACTAGCGGTGCTACAGGATCTACTCCACGCAGCAGACATCGACACTGCGCTCCTTCAAGAGGTGTATGTCGCAGACTTCCAGGAACCCTATGGCTACAAGACTTGAGTCTCACATGCGTCTGCCAACAGCAGTGGTGTGGCGATCCTCCTCCGCGAAGGTATATCCGCAGAAGACGTCGAGTATCTCCCTGACGCCAGAGGCATGGCTCTTACTATCCAAGGAGTCAAACTTATTAACATCTATGCACTGTCAGTATCTGGTCGGCGTCGCGAACGATCCACCTTTTTCGCTCATACAATCACGCCCCTCTTTATGGGCCGTCAGGATGCTTTGATAATCGGAGGAGACTTCAAGCACTTAAGAATCAGTTACCACATCATTCTCCCTGCGCAGAACTTACGACGATTATAAATAATCTTCAATTGGTGGACTCGTGGGAACATGTTTGTGGCGATCGGCCCGGATTTACTCACTACACCAGCCATTCCTCCAGCCGCATCGACCGGATTTACATCTCGCGCTCCATAGCTGTGTGGACAAGAGCTGCCGAAGTTTGGCCCACAGCTTTTTCTGACCACAAGGCCTTCATCTGCGCTATTACCCTCGGCCGCCAGAAGGTATGGCACAGTCGTGGTCCTTGGAAGTTGAACGTCACCCACCTAGCTTCTCAGGAATGCCGCCGCCTTATAGAGAACACGTGGGACTCTTGTAGCGGCCGGCGTGGCACCTACCGGTCTGCACTGTCGTGGTGGTTACTCTGCGCCAAACCAGCCCTCCGGAAGACCTTGATAGTAGGCTACGGCCGAGATGTTGCAGCATGGAAGAGACATACCATGGACTTTTACTACAGCATCTTAAGGGAATGTACAACACTGCCGTACTCACCTGCAAGGCAGGTAACGGTGAACCGTGCCAAGGCACAGATAATCAGATTAACACGTTGCCACCTTGAGGGTGCGATCGTCAGAGCGCGCACTCAAGACAGAGTGGCCCAGGAGGAACCGTCTATGTACCACGTCATTGCAGAACGACGGCGCCGACGCAGGACACTCAAATGGCTCTGAGCACTATGGGACTTAACATCTGAGGTCATCAGTCCCCTAGAACTTAGAACTACTTAAACCAAACTAACCTAAGGACATCACACACACCCATGCCCGAGGCAGGATTCGAACCTGCGACCGCAGCAGTCCCGCGGTTCCGGACTGCAGCGCCAGAACCGCTAGACCACCGCGGCCGGCACGCAGGACACTGATCCAAGCTATCACGACGGAAGACGGACGACGCCTTGATACCCAGCGCGACATAGGAAACGCCCTTCATGCTCACTACACTAGGCTGTACTCGGAACATCGACATCCCCCATAGGTGATCGACGAAGTCTCTCAACTCACTTATGGCACGATCTCTCTGACAGCGGCAGCGGATTTGACTGCAGATGTAACGGAAGAGGAAATCATTGAAGCAATACGGGCTGGGGCTGCTCATAAGCCCCCGGGACCTGACGGCCTTCCTCTGGAATTTTATCGGACATATCAACAATTGATGGCACCAGCATGGACTGATATTTGTCGCTATCTTATGTCTCCCACGACGCAGATCCCTGGAGCTTTCCTAGAAGGACTGATTGTGCCCATACACAAACCACGAGGTGGATCCAGGATCAGTGACTATTGGCCCTTGACCTTACTCAACAGTGACTTGAAGATTTTCACCCGGCTTCTGGCGGCACGCCTAGAGCGATCAGTACGATGTGTTGTGTCGCAGGACCAGGCATCGTTAGGTGGTGACCATAATATTCGCAATGCATTGTGCCGATACAGAGATATGATCGCGCTAGCCAAAGCTTGCCAACTGCCAGGAGATTTTGCCTCACTTGACTTCAGCCAGGCCTTGGACAGAGTCGACCACACATTTTTCATGGAGGTACTGCGACACATGGGGTATCCGGACGTCATAGTTAATGTACTGATGCGTCTCCTACGCGGCGCGACGTCCAAGGTGTTATATAATGGCCGTCTCACGCCGCCGATACAGATCCAGCGATCGGTGCAACAAGGCTGCCCTCTTTCGGCGATATTGTACGCCCTCGTCTTGGAACCACTCCTCTGCGGCCTCCGACAACGCCTGACTGGGATGTCCCTTGGTGGACACACTGTTTGCTGCACTGCCTATGCGGATGATCTGGTACTCCTTCTTCGAAATAATGACGATGTTCGTGCAGCACTGGCGTGGGTGCCGACCTACGGCGCGGCATCGGGAAGCCATCTCAATCTCCACAAATCACACGCCCTGTCTATAGGCAGAGGTCTACCCGACGAGAGCGTCGCACCGCTACGAATCAGTGACACAATCCGCTGTCTTGGCATTGATTTCACATCTGACATGAAACGTTCAACAGCCCTTAACTACAGGCGTTTATTGAATCAGATGAGAGCAGGAATAAGTGACCACCGTCTGAGACATCTAGACCTCCTGCAACGGACACGATATGCTAACGTCTATTTGGCGTCACGTATCCCCCATTTTGCACAGATACTCCCGATACCACCTACCCTGGCTCACCGAATGTTGGCGGTTTTGGGAACCTTTGTTAATACGGGCATGTTATTTATGATTCGTTACGAGTCCCTAACCCTCCCGAGGAGCAGAGGGGGTTTAGGCCTTTGTCATGTTCAGAACAGAGCGAAGGCCCTGTTCGTCAGCTGTCACCTGCAACTGTGGCGACGGTGCCTCACAAGTCTCTTACTGGAAGCCTTACGATCAATCTCACTCGCACCCCCTGTGATGATATCGGACATCCCAGCACCTTTCTTCTGCATTAGCCAATTCTTCCTTGAATTAAGCTACTTCCGCACCGCACTACTACCCACACGCTTGATGATGATGAGGGCGATATATGCTGCCATGCAAATGAACAGGACGCCGAATGTGATTGAAAGCAAACACCCCACTACACAGTGGCGCGCTGTGTGGCAGGCAGTGAATGCCAGCACCCTTGATACTGACGTGCAATCTGCATGGTACGTAACTGTTAATGGGAAACAGCTGTGCCCGCCTACATAACATCCACCTCGCTGATTCACCCTTGTGTGCCACATGCCAAGTGATTGACACGGATGAGCATCGTTTCGAGTGCGGGTCGGCATAAGGACGTTTGGTATTTGGTGCGTCAGATATTGGCTTTTCTCACACGCACGACTCCCGACAGGATAACTACCCGATCACTTCTTTTCCCCGATAAGATTTATTTCCCAAGAGCAAAAACGAACTCTGTGACGTGGATCAGCGGCCACGCTGTTCACTACCTATTCTGTAATGGCGAAAAGACAGTACCCGATTTTTGGTATTACCTCAACGAACGACATTGTGCGATCGTCAAGAACCCTAAATATAGGCAATATTTTTCTAATTTTCTATGGAGCCCATTCCATAATCCGCCTCACAGGTAGCGTTCTTGCTTCCCGCGGCCCGGTTCCCGGGTTCGATTCCCGGCGGGGTCGGGGATTTTCTCTGCCTCGTGATGACTGGGTGTTGTGTGATGTCCTTAGGTTAGTTAGGTTTAAGTAGTTTTAAGTTCTAGGGGACTGATGACCATAGATGTTAAGTCCCATAGTGCTCAGAGCCATTTGAACCATTTGAACCATTTGAACCGCCTCGCAGCTGGATTATCGATGACATGAGAAGATAACCATAATACCTCTTCCCAGTTCCTTTTTTTTTTATGAGATTGAACAAACAACGGAAACAACACAGCAACGAGACGACAGTCATCAAAAAATTCGCAGCGGGCTACAGTACGGGGCATCCTTTGTCGTAACGGGACGACATCCTATTATTCTGTTTATGTAGCCGAAGAGGAACGGCCTTCCTTTTATCCATTTGTATAAAAATAAAATGACATAAAAATAAAAAATAAAACAGGAAAACAAACCTTCCAAAATCCTATTTTCCTTTTTTTCATTTTTGTTAAAAAAAGTGGCTAGGATAGCTGGCTATTAAAAAAAATGCCCATTTCTGTTACGTACGCATTTTGTTATTTTAATTAGTGTAGGTTTAAAAATAAAAAAGAGCTGGTTGGCCTCTGTAAAAAATTAAAAAAATTAAAAATAAAAAATAAAAAACCCAGAAAAATAAAAAAGTGGTAATCGTCAACTTACAGTCGCGTGTTCGCGTCCAACTGTAATTTTTTTTACCACATTTCGGCCTAAAAATAAAAAAAAAGATAGCAGAGCACTTGCCCGCGAAAGGCAAAGGTCCCGAGTTCGAGTCTCGGTCGGGCACACAGTTTTAATCTGCCAGGAAGTTTGATAATTACAAATCTTTTCCAAAATTTTTCCTGCTGACACTTTTAACGTCACAGTAACTCATTTGTTCATATGGTTCAAATGGCTCTGAGGACTATGGGAGTTAACAAATGGCTCTGAGCACTATGGGACTTAACATCGGAGGTCATCAGTCCCCTAGAAATTAGAACTACTTAAACCTAGCTAACCTAAGGACATCACACACAGCCAAGACCGACGCAGGATTTGAACCTCTGACTGTAGCAGCAGCGCGGTTCCGAACTGAAGCACCTAGAACCGCTCGGCCACAGCGGCCTACTAACTCATTTGTAATCTAATCAGAAGTTTGCAGCTGTTTCACACTTGGGAGTTCGATTCTTTAAGGAATCGGTGCATTACCACTTATACAGTGTCTGGAAAGGAACACTGTGATGTCAAGAACCACCTACATTCCATATAAGTGGGAATGAATAGTGGGGCGCCATTGAAACATAACTCAGATATACCTGGAGAAGTTTCAAGCCAATTTGTTAGGTACATGGCTTGTGTATTGTGTATTGAACTGGGGACCTAGAAACGACGATGTGGAACATCGTCGGACGACAACTCCAGCTTCATTCGCAAACAGTATTAACCTTCCCTGCATTGACCGACCATATGCAACGGGCACGGAACTCCATCCCGCAAACTCACATTCGGCGTCTGTACAATGCACGCAGATTTGCACTCTTGCATTCAACATTCTGGTGGTTACACCGGTTATTAATGTACCAGCATTTCAATCTGCAGTGGCTTGTCACGCGCTTACGTTAATCTGTGATCTTAATAATCACTTACGTATGTTGACTAACCAAATGTATTCCCATAATTTCATTACTCTGAATTGATTATTTTTCAGTGTTGCGATTCTTTCCGTCAGTGTATATGTCTAATGTATGTCATTTAGGCGTATGTGTAACATTTCCTCTTATGCCCATGGATGATCTCATCCAGAGCTGGTACCCATGTTAGTGTATGGCAAAAAATACTGTGGGGGCTAAACCATCAACCTCCCTTTGGAGTGGTGTTGGTGATGATAAGAGGTGATGGACAGAGAAGAGGGGAGGAGACGGTGAACAGAGAGAAGAGGATGAGGCGATGGACAGATAGAAAAAGGAGGAAGAGATAGTAAGGGGAGGAGGAAATGGACAGGAGAGGGGGAGGCAGAGATGGACGGTGACAATTAAAAGAAAACAGCCCTCGGTCACTAATTTTTAACGAATCGACCAGGTTTCGACGTTGCTAGGAGAGTCTTCCTCAGAATTTAAACCAAAGAGTGATCTATTACATGATCATAGAATTATAACTAAAAACGTATGATACTAATTATAAGTACGGAATTATCGTGAAAGACTGGCAGTACTTATATGTCATTTATAAAATAATAAATATGCCAAAAGGGCATTAGTCACAAAGATATTTAAGATAAAAAAAAACTGTGATGGCGTTTACAACCTGCACCACGAAAGTAACAAGCAGTCCTTAGTGGCTCACCATCACAGGTTTTTTTTTTTTTTATTTTAAATATCTTTGTGACTAATGCCCTTTTGGCATATTTATTATTTTATAAATGACATATAAGTACTACCAGTCTTTCACGATAATTCCGCACTTATAATTTGTATCATACGTTTTTAGTCATAATTCTGTGACCATGTTCTTTGGCCTCATGTTAGGGAGAGTTCTTTGGTTTAAATTCTGAGGAAGACACTTCTAGCAGTGTTGAAAACCGGTTAATTCGTTAAAAATTAGTGACCGAGGGCTGTTTTCTTTTAATTGTAATTATTCACCGTCTCTGAACGTGCAGTCATGTACAAAATTTTGGACAGAGACTGGTGCAGCGAGAGAGAGAGAGAGAGAGAGGAGAGAGAGAGAGGATGAGCATATGGACAGCGAGGTGGAGGAGATGGACAGAGGGAGGGAGGGAGGAGGAGGAGACGGACGGACAGAGAGGGTAGAAGGAGACTGAGAAAAGTGTGAGGAGGAGGTGGATTAATACAAGATGGGAATAAATAAATCGTCGGGCAACGTTGGATTTCTCAGTTTTTATTTGATAAACATCCACCCTATCGTCGTCTAGCTGTTTCACTTTCTATCCAATGACGATGGTCCACCAATAGTATCCGGAAGAATTTTATCCAGTACCACACTTCTCCATTATAAGCATGGAAAAGCTCCATTTTATAACTGAACGTAACAATGGTATTTGGCAGTATTCCGTTAACTGTGAACACCACAAAGTTCTGAAGAAGTTCACAGCGGAGGGGTCGAAACGTCGATCGTGGAGAAGAAACTGATGTCGAGGCCTAACATTCTAGAACTTTTTACCGTCAAACGCAATAATACGATTAGACTTGCGCGAGATTTGCAACAATGTGATTAATGCAGAGAAATGTCAGCTCTGATGTGCGCTTCTAAACGTGAAAGTGTCGTAAGTTTCGACTACTGAGCTGATGAGTCGCTTACGTAATATAAATGTATAAGATCAACGTAAATAGAGCAACATGAACTGCAACGATCACAGGGGATCACTTGTAGGTAAATCAAATGTCAGGTTAAGATTCGTTCGCAGGGTATAGGGATACGGCAGCTCATCTACAAAAGAGATTGTACGAATAACACTTGAAAGCTGCTCAACCTTTTACAAGGAAGGACGGTGTGAATGGTGTAATCCTTGTTCGATTGACTAGAGAGTGTAACAGAAATACTGAATACTCTTATCTGACAAACGCCAACATCTCTCGACAAATCTGCTTAGAACCGGCTTTCAAAGCAGAAATCACGAATGCTCTTCAACAACCTTACTATCTGCTCCGAAGAGATTGAGCAAGAGCAGTCACGCAAATAACAGCTCACAAACAGGCGCAAAAACAAGAGCTCTGACCGAGCCCCATTCGTGAACGAAACGGTAAGAAAATTTAACATATGATACATTAAGAAGTACATCCTACTTCGTACTTCGGAGTATAGATGCAGAGCCTGACCAGGGTTTTTTGCCCCAACCAAGGAAAGACGCAAGTCCCATAGCATTCTGGAAGAGAGGTTACCGTGTAAAAAGTAAACACATAACTTTAATTTTTCCTGATTAATATAGTTCGCTGCAATTTTAATTTCAAAGTTTCAAACGTTGAAATATCAACTGCAGGGGATTTTATTCATCACGAACAATACCGTTCTGGATGTCCCACTAAAAATATATTGCATCGCATAAAGCTGAATCCAGCTTAAACCCCTAAGACAGAATTCACATATTTGCAGGTACAACTGATCATCGTGATCCTAGTAATAAAAAAACTAAACAGTTTTATTGCTCAGTGTTCGAGGAAGCAAGAAACAGGTTGTCTCAGAACCCTCCGAAACTTGCTCAATGTGCACAATAACCCACAGTTTCAAATAACTTCCGGGAATTCATCCAGACGGGAGAACACCCCGCCATTTTCAAGGCTAACTGCAACGGGCAGGCGACGTACCAAAGTCCGGTTCTCGGACTGAAGCAGGAAAGATATCGATAGTGAGACTACGAATTCACAGGTGAGATAGCATTGACTCTGTCCCTCTGTTTTTTGACAAGGGAGAGAGCCGGATTCCAAACAGAGTTTAAACAAAAACCTCCATCACTGTTAACGAGGTTGCTCGCTAATTTAATCTCAGCTGCCTCCTTAATAGCACTGTCCCAAAAGCTGGATGTGCATGCCAATATCTTGGTGTTATTATATAACATGGCGTGACCAGCATCCAAGCAACGGTCAGCAATAGCAGATCTACTTGCCTGCTGTAATCGTGTGTGCCGCTTATGCTCAGTACATCGGTCCTCCATGGTCCTGATAGTTTGACCAATATATGCCATGCCGCAGCTACAAGGAATACGATATACACCCGCCTTACGCAGACCAAGATCATCCTCAACAGAACTCAAAAGCGCTCTAATTTTAGATGGAGGTCGGAAAACACATTTCACATCGTTTTATTCTCTCTCAAAGTTGACCCTGATGTTGTTATTTTACCTGCGGACAAGGGAAATGCCACAGCTGTTTTAAATAAACAGGATTATGTACAAACAATGCAACGTTTACTATCTGATTCAGCGTATCGCAGAATCGATGCTGACCCCACAAAAAGTATTGAGAGAAAGACCAACAGCCTCCTGAAGAAAAGTGGTTTGTCGCAGGACATTGCCAAGAGTTTTAACACCTATAGTGCAGTTCCCCCTAGGTTATATGGCCTTCCGAAGGTTCACAAGGAAGGGGTTCCTTTCCGTCCTATAGTGAGCAACATCGGCGCTCCTACATTTCGTGTAGCCAAGCATCTTGCTTCTCTGTTGAGTCCACACGTAGGTCGATGTGAACATCATATCAGGAACTCAGCTGATTTTTCGCGTCGTTTGGAAGGACTGCGGTTGAATGACTCTGATATTTTAGTGGGTTTCTATGTGGTCTCTCTCTTCACTCGTCTTCCTCTGCCTGATTCGTTGCGGTTAATTGAGTCTAGGTTTGGTGCTGAATTAACTAATCCCCTTCGGCATGTGTAGACATTCACTTACTTTTTATTCAATGACCAGTATTACGAGCAGACAGATGGAGTTGTGATGGGTAGTCCGTTGTCTCCTGTGAACGCAAATTTGTTTATGGAAGACTTCGAGGAACGTGACTGGAGTCGGCGCCTTTGAAACCCGCCTGTTTCTTTAGATATGTTGACGATACCTTTGTTGTTTGGCCTCATGGTAGGGAGAATTTGGATGCCTTTCTACAACATCTGAACTCGATCCACCCGAACATTCGTTTTACGATGGAGGTGGAAGATGATGATTGCCTTCCCTTTCTTGACGTGTTGGTTTGGAGGAAGGATGATGGATCATTGGGACATGCAGTCTACAGGAAACGTACTCATACAGACTTACAGGCTAAAAGTTGT
This sequence comes from Schistocerca nitens, assembly GCF_023898315.1. Taxonomy (NCBI): domain Eukaryota; kingdom Metazoa; phylum Arthropoda; class Insecta; order Orthoptera; family Acrididae; genus Schistocerca; species Schistocerca nitens. Next base: position 257,772,871 of record NC_064622.1, read on the forward strand.
CAGCATCCGGCTCAGCGTGAAGCGACACTTCGTACCTTGGTAAACAGGAGGTAAGGCGGGTGTATATCGTATTCCTTTTAGCTGCGGCATGGCATATATTGGTCAAACTATCAGGACGGTGGAGGACCGATTTACTGAGCATAAACGGCATACACGATTACAGCAGCCAAGTAGATCTGCTATTGCCGAACATTGCTTGGATACTGGTCACTTTATGTTATATAATAACACCGAGATATTGGCATGCACATCCAGATATTGGGACAGTGTTATTAAGGAGGCAGTTGAGATTAAATTAGCGAGAAACCTCTTTAATAGTGATGGAGGTTTTTGTTCAAACACTGTTTGGAATCCGGCTCTCTCCCTTGTTACCTGCGAATTCGTAGTCTCACTATCGATAGCTCTGACTTCGGTCATCTTTGGTGGCACTAGTGCTCAGTGTGTGTGTTATCTTTGGTTCAAATGGCTCTGAGCACTATGGGACTTAACTTCTGAGGTCATCAGTCCCCTAGAACTTAGAACTACTTAAACCTAACTAACCTAAGGACATCACACACATCCACACCCGAGGCAGGATTGGAACCTGCGATCGTAGCGGTCGCGCGGTTCCAGACTGTAGCGCCTAGAACCGCTCGGCCACCCCGGCCGGCTGTTATCTTTCCTGCTTCAGTCCGAGAACCGAGGTTTTAAATTTAGTACGTCGCCTGTCCGTTGCAGTTTGCCTTGAAAATGGCGGGGTGTTCTGCCGAAATATCGGCTGTCGCTGAAAGTGTTATCTGGCTGAATTCCCGGAAGTTATTTGAAAGTTGTATACGCCAGGAGAAACTCGGTCTCAAACCCACAATTTACTTACGAATATAAGCGTCACTACTCAGTAAACCCTTTTGTTCCATGTTCCTTTCAGGGGTGATATTTAAATTTTCATGCTCACACCCATACGTACAAAATAACAATATTGGTCTATCAAACACGAAGCAAATAAAAAACACAATCCGGTAAACTGAAATTTACCACAAAGACTTAAACAGGCTGCTGGAAATGATTACAGATCATCAATTGTACAAATACACAGTATCAGCAGTATCACTAAGAAGTAAAAGTGGATTCCTTCACAACAAAATAAAATTAAAAATAAGCTAAAGCAGAGTGTACTCCATTTCAATGTTACTCGTATTTCGCAAACAGCTTAGGCTTTCATAGTAAACATAAGCTATGCTTTCTCCACCAGACAAAGGGATCGACTGCAACATAAAATAAAGGCAAATGATAAATTTTCCAATATTATGAAAATAAAATGTCTGCACGCCATCAGATTCATATAGATTATAAAGCATCTCAGTGTATTTCCATACAACACTTCCAATAAATCTGCAGTGATCACACACTGAAGAGACGAAAATCTTCGGCCACAAAAGGAATATACTCAGAGACAAGCAAGACACAGCTACACTGATCCTTTTTAAAAGTTCATCATACATGTTTTAATATTTGGGTAACTGGTGCTGCTGTTGACCATTATAAAGGCAGAAATTAATAATATTATATACGTGTTTGTTTATTTATACAGGGCGGCTAGATACAATCTGAAAAGCATGTAAGGATGTTGCACGGTAGTATGTGCTGGGAAACAGTTTAAAAAATCGATATATTGAGCCGGTTTGATTTAAGGTACCCACTCAGACCGTTGCGCGCGTAAAATCAAGCGGCCCGCCAGATACAATTAGTGTGAGTTGTTCTCATAGCGTAAACGGCAGAGCACGAGACTGCTCAGCCCTTGGCACAGGTCCGATCCTTACTACCGTCCCATGTCCATTTTTGTATCGCTCTCTTGTTCGGTTTTAGGAAATTAAAAGAAGCACCCGTTAGGTAACACCGTCTCGGGCCGGGCGCTTGAATTTGCGCGCGTAAAGACCTGACAAGCTAAGTCCAATGTCAATTAAACGGGAAACGGCGAAACATATCTTAACAGTTATTTCTTAGCACAATGTACATTGCAACAACCTTGCAAGATTTTGAGACCGTTTCTGATAATCCTGTATAACGCCGGTAATATATTTTGTCTTGTATGTCAGTGGCTGCTGTTTATGTACGCCATCTCTGCAACATTTTTATGTAACTCAGTTATGCAAATCTGATGCCGATAAATGACTTAGTTTGCTAATTTTGAAATACAGTTCAGATTATGTATGTTGTTGAGCTACGTGAACCTCAGACATTATCAAACGTTCTCACATACAAGTAGTAATAAGAATATATTGATTACTTAGAGGAAGCACGGTCAATAATGGAATCTTAGTGACTGAATACAACTACGTTCCAGGTACGACATTTTTACGTTATTGTACGGCAATAATACGGCGGGGAAGGCGTAGTTACTGCCAAGGATGATGTTTCCAAAATGAAATTGAAATTCACAGCAGATTGCCTGACAGTTTAAAGTTTGATGACTGCTTAGCTCTGTTGGCCCTAACAGGGGTGGTAGTTGGTTCAAATACGCTCTGGCAGGCGTGTTAGGTCAATCGTAAAGTTTGATAACAGTGAATAATCCTTTGCAGAGAGAGAGCAGTTCTTAAAACATTACAAAGAGAGAAAAAATCACTTCAATGACGCAAAACTTACATTCTTATTCATTAAAATATTAAATTACACTGCATAACTACATGATAACTGAATTACATACTCTTTCCAGTTTCAATAAGTTCAGATTTCTGTCCCAAAGAGATAGTGTACACATGGTACAGACTAACATATAGCGTCGAACTCTCTGGGCCAGTTTGACATTTTAGCCATTCTCTTATTTAGCTTCAATGCTGTTTCGGAGTCAAATTACAGAATTGTGGGAAAGTTTCTTGTAAGAATCCCAGAAGCAAAATTTTGTTGATTACAAATTTTCATTAATCTCGTATCTGACGTCGTTCTTTATTATATTTCATCCACCACGACCTCAATCAAGCTGAATTCAGGATTGTACAATAAGGGTACACGTCTACTCACTTGAGGAACGAAGAACTGAAGAAGCTGTATTTTGCATTATCACCAGCAAAAAATTTCCGGAAGGAGAGTAACAGAAGAAGAGGAAAAAATGAAGACGTACGACAAAAAGGATAAAATTATGTCAAGCAACGCATCATAGAAGCTAGTAAAATAAACACTAAACTATGAGACCATTTTCTTCGGTAATTAAACAGATTTTTATCTGATAATGGAAGTGCGAATGAAAAATGTTAACAAATCGTCTGCAATTTCACAAGATAAGGATTCCCAGATTTTGCAGGACAGCGTACTTTCTTACACTCTTATCACTGTGCAGATTTCTGGCTTTTGTAGAAATATTTCTTTTGTCAGTTTCCAGACTTCTTCAGAAAATTAGGAAACACATTACGAAAAAGAATATTTTCGAAGGAGTTGCAGTCATTGTTAACAATATTTTCGATACCAAGACACTATTACAATCTACGACACGCAAAAACTGTAAAAAAGAAACGGGAGAAAGAACACCATTCACATAAGAAGCAATGTACACATTACATGCAAACAATGTCTCGGTGAAGGACACTGTTGTGTCTAGTTCATACAGTCTAGACACAATGAGGTAGCTAGGTGCACGCTAAACTAACGCAGACGGGCTTGAAGTACTGGAACAGGAGACTTATTAATGCACTAAAGAAAAGTACGTAGTGTTATAATACTTAACTTTATTCTCTTGTTGGAATACATCTCTCTTGAATATTAGTACGCTATAAGCACTGATACAAATGGCGCCTTGCTAGGTCGTAGCTATGGACTAAGCTGAAGGCTATTCTATCTGTCTCTCGGCAAATGAGAGGAAAGCTTCGTACGTCTGGTCGCAAGCTATGTCGTCCGTACAACTGGGGCGAGGTCTATTCCATGTCTTGTGACCTGCCATGTGGTGGCGTTAGGTTTGCGATTACACAGTGGCGACACGCGGGTCCGACATGTACTACAGGACCGCGGCCGATTTAAGTTACCACCTAGCAAGTGTGGTGTCTAGCGGTGACACCACAGACACTACGAACTTAAGTCCTGAAATAATAGATTTAACGTGTAATAAAATTTCGTGAATAGCTACATACTGAATATGTAAAGTAACCAGAGTCGTATAACAAGCAGTAGGAAGACAATAAAATCATAATACTTAGGAACTACATAGTCGTCAGTTATGAGGGACAGCTGTACTATCTCTTCTAATATTGAAAATACTTCTGAAGCAATGGTTTTGATCAGTGTTGACCTTTCAGTCAAACGATACTGCAAATAAAGGTCTCATTTTTTTGACCTCCTTTTACTTAAAATACATTTCATACATGCATTTTGGGTCGATTAAATTAGATATATAATCGTGAGCTAATGCGGAGGAAGACTACTTATAACAGCCTTAACATTAGAACATCACGAAGTTTAAACCATTTCTTACCGTAGCACTGTCTCTTTAGGAATTGCAACCTCAGGCAAAGGACTTGCAGTAAAACCTTTTCTAAATGAATTGATAGATTTCTGAGAATAAACGCATTTAGGGCAAAAATAAGAGGAGTAATGGAAAGTGAACCACAAACTTTAGTATCCACCCAAGTGCTAAATAAATACATGTGTTTTATTTTCATTAGAGCGAAGTAGCGTTCCACAATTGTAGAAGAGGTCATTCTTAGAATGAACCACATCGAAAACAATATACCAACAGCAATTTATGCGAACTGAAGGTGGAGGTGGGAGGAAATGAAAGGTAGGGACATAACGCGGAATCAGCATCGACGAGTCAAAATGCACAACGCATCGGGTTACGAACCCAGGATATTCAGCTTACAATCATGAGCGCTAAACGCCTGCGCAGACTATGTCGACACTTCTCACGGTCGTTTCACATTCACTTCGAGCGCCACCTATCCGCATTGCCTGTCCATTCCAGCATGTAAACTCTCTGAGATTCCCACAAGACGTCGGACACTTTTCTGCATATGCACTGAAGAAGGTGGATCCACTGGCCACCTAGGCCAATCAAATCATATAAATGCGAGGTCTCTGTTCTATCTGACATGTCAGCATTCACATAAGTAATTTATGCGATTTATACCTAATATGGACTCTCTTAATATTTCGATGACAGTTCAGAACAGCGGAAGAGGGCTTTTGGAAAGTGATAACAAACGAAGGGTAAATTTTGCCATTTTGTTAATCCTCGTAACATTGATTGAAGTTCCTCATACTGAGAAAATGGGAAGAGCGATCTATACATAGGTTGAAAAAATTTTTTTAGTGAAGATCGCATTAATTACTATGTATTATTGACAACTGGTTTCAACATTTGAAACACAATTAATAATCAAAAATTTTTTGAAGATCGGAAGATAAGGGCACAATTAAAAACTAAAAACTGTTTGAAAATCAGAAGGTGATTCAACGTCGAAACTGGTCGTGAATAATATGCAGTAACTAATGCGATATTCCCTAGGAAAAGCTTCTTCCTCGTAACATTTTCGTCTGCTGAAATGTGTATGTAACAGTTTCTTAAAATGCAACGATATCCTTTTTCCGACTTTAAGAGCAATTGCTTGTGAGGAAAATCACAAAAAATTATTTCAGCTCCGTTTTCCACATTAACAGGCGACTTTTATTAATAGCATAGCTCCAAGTGTTTGGGAAGAGTCCTATTACTGTACTTCCTAAAATCAATTTAAACTAGTTATTTTTTTATTTAGAAGTATCATAAACGCTTCCACGTATACGTAAGCAAGAAACTTACGAGTAATAACAACATAACAAAATATTTTTTTTTGAAAAATTGTTACTTGCTGAAAACCTGATTCCGATATGCATGGCGCACACACCTTACATGGTCTACGTATGCCGGAAATAAAGTTCCAGCATTTTTGTATGTTTGTACATCACCTTTCTACAATGCACTGTGTTTCATGCCATGGGGTTTAAAAAAAATTACCATGAGTCAACGTGACTGAAGGTCGAATGCTCACAAGGTTAATGGCATTCGAAAGCTGTTGAAAACATGATAGAGCTTAAACTTTGGGTAAAAATATCCGAAATACCCGAGGCAGGCAGAATCAGCTACCATGATGTAAGCGCCCCCAAGAGCAGCTCCGTCGTTGTGTCAAGTACTGCGTTCCATTTGGGCGAAACATTCATGTTTCAGTACATCGACTGATACAAGAATTGAGAGGATTTAAACATACAATAGAACCAGGTTCCCCTCTCAGCGACATAATATGCCGGAAACCTTGTTTCGATCTTTGATCCGTTCCCCCGAAATAAGTGTTACATCTCACACGATTGTCCCTGATACAGGGTGTTACAAAAAGGTACGGCCAAACTTACAGGAAACATTCCTCACACACAAAGAAAGAAAATATGTTATGTGGACATGTGTCCGGAAACGCTTACCTTCCATGTTAGAGCTAATTTTATTACTTCTCTTCAAATCACATTAATCATGGAATGGAAAAACACAACAACAGAACGTACCAGCGTGACATCATACACTTTGTTACAGGATATGTTCAAAATGTCCTCCGTTAGCGAGGATACATGCATCCACGCTCCATCGCATAGAATCCCTGATGCGCTCATGCAGCCCTGGCGAATGGCGTATTGTATCACAGCCGTCCACAATACGAGCACGAAGAGTCTCTACATTTGGTACCGGGGTTGCGTAGACAAGAGCTTTCAAATGCCCCCATAAATGAAAGTCAAAAGGGTTGAGGTCAGGAGAACGTGGAGGCCATGGAATTGGTCCGCCTCTACCAATCCATCGGTCACCGAATCTGTTGTTGAGAAGCGTACGAACACTTCGACTCAAATGTGCAGGAGCTCCATCGTGCATGAACCACATGTTGTGTCGTACTTGTAAAGGCACATGTTGTAGCAGCACAGGTAGAGTATCCCTTATGAAATCATGATAACGTGCTCCATTGAGCGTAGGTGGAAGAACATGGGGCCCAATCAAGACATCACCAACAATGCCTGCCGAAACGTTCACAGAAAATCTGTGTTGATGACGTGATTGCACAACTGTGTGCGGATTCTCCTCAGCCCACACATGTTGATTGTGAAAATTTACAATTTGATCACGTTGGAATGACGAAACTAAAATGAGCTCTAACATGGAAATTAAGCGTTTCCGGACACATGTCCACATAACATCTTTCCTTTGTTTGTGTGTGAGGAATGTTTCCTGAAAGTTTGGCCGTACCTTTTTGTAATGCCTTGTAGAAGAGAGTCGTTATTTAGCAGTACTATTAGGAAGCCAGTCTCGTGATTCTGTAACGCAATAAGCGTCAGAGAATCGCTCACAGAAATAGACCGCTACATTTTCCATAATAGCTTTCTCCACTCGGCTTCCAAGCACCGTTACAAACACTGAAAACGTCGTTAAGTTTACTGCACTTCGAATCAAAACAACCCTCAATTTTCCCATCATTTGATCGAAGAGGCTGGTTTCCCCCACCATCAGAGAGCGGATATAAGACGAGTGCGACGGCTGCGCCCGAGGTATTTAGACAGTGTCGCTTACCAGGAGCAGCAGCAGCAAAAGAAGGCCCGTGGGGCAGACCGCCATGTTTCACGAATCGTCGCGACGCCCCGGCCGCTCTTATACTGACATTAGCCGCTCGTCTGCGGCCGCCGATGGAGACGATATTCCCCGGCAGAAGGCTGATGACACCGGCTCTTCGAAGACAAATGCTGACGTCCCCGAGTCTGCGTATCTCTGTGTCGCCACTGCCACTACTGGCCTAGTTTCCTTCACCCGAACCTCTCGCCTGATGGAGTCCCTCCACAAACAGCTCATCCCGCTGATAACTCAACGACACATTTGAAGACAGGAAATAGGAGGGCGTGCTGAAAAGTTACGCCTCCGACTTTTTTTTCTGTTCCCTATTTCAATAGAGGTATTGCATGCCACACATATTACTCGGTCAGCTTTCCCGTATCGCTGACGCTAGTTGCAGACCTCTGTCGCTATAGGGCTCGGAATTGGAGCCTGTAAAATTGCGTAGTGTAAAGTAACTATTTCGGCGCATGAGAAACAGCATGCAGTAATCAATTTCCTAACCGCAGGATACGTTCGTCCACACACGGAGCACCCTCTACTTCAGAATGACAATGCCAGAACACACAAGAGCGCAGCAACGTCTGCTACAGTGAGAGGCCATGGGTTCAGTCACCGATCATCCTGCATACAGTCCCAACTTGTCACCACTCAATTTACAACTCTTTCAAAATCGTAAAGAACACCTCAGAGGACTTCACTTTGATATTGATGAAGCCGTGCAACTATAGATGAGGATGTGGGCTCCGTCATCAACCAAGACAAACAGTTTACGGTATCAACAAAATGGTCTCTTGTTGGTAGCAGTGTGTTTCTCAATAGGGTGTCTATGTTGAGATATAAATATGTTCACATGAAGAATAACGTCTGCCATGGTAGCTGAGTGGTGTCAGAGACTACATTCCATTCATCTGACAGACGGCCCCTTGTGTCCGACATGCTCAGTCGTTGACTCGGATGCACACCGTCTGACTTGTGCCGCGACCAGCGAGTGCTGGCTACTGACGCAGCGCATGCTGGCGTTACTCTTGCGGCGATTGCCGGAGTCTCTCTCCCCTGATGATATATTGCGCCCCGACGGCGTATACTTTCCATCAACCAGGACGAACGCCGTTAACTAAAGGGCATGGCCCTTTACTACATATTTTGCGATGCTCACAAAAGCACACTTTACTTTTGATCCCTTTTGATGACGACACATGCAGCTTCCAGCCGCCATCCGAAGTACAGAACCCGTTTCGCTAATTATTTAGGTTCATTATTTGCGGATCCTCCTGCTCACTGGGGCGTTCCGAGTATGAGACGCTGAAAATGAAGAAGAATCCTCGTGCATATTGACCCTCTACGGACGGAATACGGGGGAACCCCTCCCAACAGACGAGAAGACGACTCGGACGCTCGACTACGGCAGTTGTAGGATCTTTTTGTAATGCAACAAAAATAAATCCATAAAACAAAAAATAAATAAAAATGTTAAAAAAGTTAAAGAAATAAATACATAAAACAATATAGACCAACCCACTACATCCTCTTCCTGATCCTTCGATCCTCGAACACGTTGCTTGAGCGTGGCTGCGGAATGGCCAGGCTTCGGGTGTTGACCTCTGCCCTACTCGTCGTCTTGCTCCTGCAGCGGTTCCCTATTAAAAAAAAAAAAAAAAAAAAAAAGTGGTCAGCCCGACAGACTGTCAATCTTAAGGGCCCACGTTCGATTCCCGGCAGGGTCGGAGATTTTCTCCGCTCAGGGACTGGGTATTGTGTTGTCCTAATCATCATCGTTTCATCCGCATCAACGCGCAAGTCGCCTAAGTGGCGTCAAACCGAAAGACTTGCATCAGGCGAGCACAGAATTACACAGGTAACTGCATTACCGTAAAATACTAGGCAAATTGGAAAATACTTTATTAAGGATATTCTAAGTGCCGTATCAGGAAACTGACTGGTTCCAAGTGCCAATCACAAAATTTTTGCAAGTTCATTTTTCCAAAGAAGAAAACAGCAACCAGCCACTATTAACAAAGCTCTTTTCTTACAAAAACAGCGCTATCATCGATTTCGAACCATTAAGGTCACCTTTAGACGGCTGTTCACTTTTATATCACTTTTTTCACTTTTTTGTTGCTTATAGTAGCTGTTGGCTCTTTATTTTTTTTTACCTTTATGAACTAATGTAAATGTGAACAGCCGTTGGTTGTTTGATTTGGGGGAGGGGACCAAACGGCGAGGTCATCGGTCTCATCGGATTAGGGAAGGATTGGGAAGGAAGTCGGCCGTGCTCTTTGAAAGGAACCATCCCGGCATTTGCCTGAAGGCATTTACGAAGATCATGGGAAGCCTATATCAGGATGACCGGATGTGGTTTTGAACCGTCGTCCTCCCAAATGCGACTCCAGTGTTTTAACTAATGCACCACCTCGCTCGGTGTGAACAGCTGTCTGAAGATGAACCTGCCAGTTTGAAACCGGCAACTGCGATATTTTCGCACATCAGCAGTATTGAGAGGGTTGTGCAGAAAGTAAGTTCCGATCGGTCCCGAAATGGAAATCACAGTGAAAACCAGAAAAATTTTATTTGCAACAGCAACAGCAACCATCCACCTACTTCTCTACATAGTCACCGCTCCAACTTCGAGTGTTCTCGTGGTGCTGTATCAACTTTTCAGTATCCTCGTCATAGAAAGCAGCCGGCTGTGCTTTCGGCCAGTTATCTGCACTGGTCTGCAGCTCGTTGTCTGTTGAAAATTTTTGTCTTCATAGCCAGCGGTTCTTGTGAGCAGAGATGAGACTCAGGGGAGCCAGTTACTGACTGTATTGTGGGAGATCGAACACTTCTCAATGGAAACTCTGCAGGAGCGTCTTCATTGCCCCTGCAGTATGCGGCCGAGAATTGGCATGAAGAAGGAACTGCTCAACAGTTGTGTTATGTGGGCTGCATGACACAGGCGAAATCTCTAACCAGGTCCTCTTACTTGGCGGGAGACGCAATTCCCTACGCATCTTTACGTGCTCACTGTTCACTCAAAACTGAAAAGGGTAACGCGATACGATCGACGAGCATAACTAGAGATACTGCCCAACACATCTGTGCAAAGCTTTACCAGATTTTCCCAGTGGTTTCCATTTCGCGACCGATCGGAACTTACTTTCTGGACAACCCTCGTATTAAAACTGGCTGCCTACTGTTTTCTTCTTTTCAAGAATCATCGTGTATTTAGTACACAGAAACGCTCTCAAAATTGTCACTTTCCGACAGGCAGGAAAAAAGTTTTTGTTCCAGATGCCATTAATACTGAAACACTATGCGTTATTTGTGATAATACACTTACAGGAATACAGCATTAGGTCCTTAGCTAGTTGAACAGTAGTTTTAGAAAAAGCATTTGTCATATCTTTTGAATTTTGGTACTTCAGTGCGAAGCACAGCTTGGCATGTTAGACCATGCACTACCCATTAACGCACGTTTGATGGACTTTCACCATGTTACGGCAGCTGGATCAATTTTAAGGACATGAAACAGAATACCGTGAACTCAACAGCACTGAAAACGCATTTTATGAAAAAAAAAGAAAAGATTTTTGTGAACAAACGGTTTATCGAGAAACTCCCGTTTCCTAGTGATCTATCAATCGATAAGAGATTGTTACGTCTGTATCTTACCCTTTTTTTATTTTTTGAAAATACGATCAGTGCTCAGAAAAATATTTTAATGAAAGGGAACCTGAAACAACTGTCGCGATGTTTGCTCTCAGTGAATACAGGTCCAACTGTACCATATTAGAGCAAACATTGAGAAGAAAACTGCAAGTCATGGACATTTGGAGTTGGGTACCTCGAAAACGGCCATAGTTTACGACCGCACGTAAAGCTGCACATCTTCAGTGTAAAGATACGAAGAACATAAAAACTGAGAAGTAGCAAACCGGATGCACATAGTGTTGCTGGTAAAGTAGCGATTTTGTCTCATATATCTTTCCACCCTGAGAGAAAATTTTTCAAACTTTCATCTAAAATATGCCCATTCCCATGCATTAGACCAGTGAAATCAATCAAAAAACTAAAAGTTCTCAGGGTGGAAGTTTTTTTTTCTTTTTTTGAAAACGTCACTAGTACAAGGTTTTATCCCAGTCCAAATAATATATATTCTTCTGTTCAAATGTGCTTTTATTTATATTTATTTCAAGGACTTTCAATTCTGTAGTATGATAAAAGTGATGTAAACATACATAAGTTGCGAAATAGCTAACTCTCACTTAAATACGCACACACAACACAGACACATATACAGACATTAATTTTTAATGTGGAATAAACGAAAGCAGTTTATTCCCTTGGACACGCACAAATATTGGTCACACTTGATGCAACGTGACTTGGTTCAAAATCGTCGTCACTGGAGAGGTCACTTAAATCGGAATCATCCAAAATAAATCGTATTATTTCTTCATCTGTTAGTCCTAAAAGACAAATGGATTTTTTATTTGTATATAAAAACCAAAGCAGTACTATTTGATCACAGATGTTACTACGAATATTTACTGTACTGTTTGCATGTGAAAGTGAGGTTAGTGTCTGAGCTTGGCATCATTGACACCTGAGACGAACGTTAGTGCTACTCCAAATCTAAACATTTATAAAATTCAACTGGCACTTCAGGAACTTGTTTGGACACCTTATATAAGGGTAAGCGAAACATTCTCAGTCAAAAATAATGCAGTATTACCTTGAATGAATGAAATGGAGGAAAATACGTTCTACTTACCTCGCGACGCATGGCTCCGCTTCTCATCGAAGTTTGCAGTCATCTCCTGACCTCTGGTGGTCGCATTATGAAACAAAACAGCTACCAAACGCAATCCGGGAGCGCGTACAGTCGTTGTAGTCTGGAGTGATGCAGAAAAACTATGAATTTGAGGCTCGGCCAATTTAAAACCAAGGCCAGTGTGGAAAAGGATGTCAGTGACGCAAGGAGCCAGTGTACCAACAACCTAACGAGGCGTTCGCCTCACAGTGCTTGGACGGTATATTGGAGGCAGTTGGTTTTATAATGTTTTGGGAGTGTTTTCCTTGCCATGGCGTAGGCCTGCACATTCAAATTAAAACAAACAACGCCAGGGTGTTTATTTCAACATTTCTTCTGCATCTTCCTGGGGTCTGCTGTGCACACTCCCGTCTTCCAAGACGACAACAGCCATGTTTACAAGGGTGCGCTCCTACGTTCCTGGTTTAACGAACAGTAAGACACTCTCTCTACTGGCCTCGACTGGCCCGCTAAATCACCTGATCTTAATACCATTGAAAATACCTGGGACTATTTTAAGCTGTCGGAGGACGCAAGTGCTAACCCGCAGTTGAGTAAGTAATGGTCTAATCATTTACTCTGTTGTGTATTCAAATGCACCAAGCGCTGGCAATAAGTACTCCCCTGCGTTGCACTAGAAAGCGATTAACTTTTTATTACTGTATTTACGTGCTGTCTTTGAATATACAGTAGCTCAAAATACATTGCTCCGAGTTAGTACTTTCTTTTCTTGACTCCTTCTATTTTGGAAGGCGTGACTCTGTCAGCAGCGGACAACGTCCTGCCTGATCAGCAACGGCGAGACATTCCCACTCCAAGCTTCTGCGAGTCGATGGGCGAGACGCTGACCAACCTACAGGAAGCTTCTCCGGTTCGACCCATCACCGCATGATTACACCTACAACTGGACCCTGTGCGGGCCACTCGCATGTGGCACAGAAACATGACCTTCAGCAGGACCAACCTGTCACCGTTCTGGACAGCTGGGCAACGTTGTCGCTCCCAGTCTGTGTAGGACGCGGCCCTGGAGTCTACACGGTGACTACGATGCAGGTGCTGCGCCCGTCATCAGGCCTTCAGCCCACTAATCGTCAAACGCTGCCTTATCGCCCAGGCCCCATGACAACCAGGACCCCATCTCCCCAAGTGTGGTCGCCATCCTACATGCTGCCAGCTCATGGCCGAGACACAAATGGTAGACTGTCCAACTCTGTCCACTGCGGAACTACAGTCACCTGACGCAGCGCTGCAGCCTACAGTCCAGTGTTCGTCTCCGTGGGCCGCACCGCCTGCTTTCGTGTCACTAAAACACCACGGACTACAATGTAAGACGCCTTCGCTACCCTGCACTGGTCGCCAGTTTCGAGATGCGGACCGTAACCGTCTCCACCGACTCGGCGTCCCACTTGTTGGCAACACACAGCTCGGCACGTTGCCATCTGTGCAGACTCTTTGCCACCCGCCCGGATATCCGCACGTGTTTATGCGACTGCTTCCGTGAGGCGAAGCATGTTAACCCTAAATGAATCTGTTAACCCTGAATGAATCCGCCCGCCGGACTAACGACGAGGGATCGGAGTGTCGGCTAGTCTGGATGTGGCTTTTAGGCGGTTTCCTACGTACCACTAGGTTAATACCGTGCTGGTTTCCATGTTCCACCTCACATACACGCTACACAAACGTTTAGAACACTTTCTCAAACTTTCACACAGAATTTACTCTTTGCAGAGACAGGACTGCTTCTGTCCTGTGTGTGAACAGAGACTGACGAACTTAGTTGCTTGATTTCCTTACTCACTTTGGTTCGCTCCGAGATTCCTGGACATTTCCCTTGTTGAGAGCCCTTCCTCGCACAAAGAAACAATGCGGACGCGATCAAACCGCGGTATATGGTTGAACTACAGACAACACGAGCTGTGTACCTCCTTCCTGATGGAATGACTGGTACTGATCGGCTGTCGGGCCCCTTCCGTCTAATAGGCGCTGCTCGTACATGGTTGTTTACATCTTTGGGCGGGTTTAGTGACATCTCTGAACAGTCAAAGCGACTGTGTCTGTGATACAGTATCCACAGTCAACGTCTATCTTCAGGAGTTCTGGGAACCGGGGTGATGGAAAACTTTTTTTTTGATGTGTGTAGTTCACACATTTACCAACTTATTTGTTATCGGCAGGAGATACTGCATGAAAAATCACTAAAACGTCATAAATGTGGCACCTGAACTTTCATTGTGGAAAGTAGTGTGGAATAGATATTAAGTCTTATCGACTACGAGATCGTTAGAGACGGAGCACAGGCTCGGATAGGGGAATGAAAGGAAGAGAAATTGTATGTAAATTGAAGGGGAATCAGTGCTATCAGCTCCTACGGTACATTAAGCGGAATCAGCGGTGACGAGCGAAAATGTGTTCCGGACCGGAATATCAATCCGGGATCTCCTGATTTTTACGCAGGTACGATAACCACTGCGCCATCCGGGGAAAGCGTTATCGCAACTGCGGACTATCTCGGTACGCCTCAGGGCCGATCGACACTCCCCACCTATCCGCAGTCCCTGTCCACTATGCTCCTGATCGCCACTTTAGAGATTCCCACAGGAGGTCTGGTCCACTGAAGAAAGTGGATCCATTGCCCAGCCGGGCTTATTAACTATTTGAATGCGTGGTAGCTGTTCCTTCGAAAGAACAGACACCCCGCAGATCCTGCAGCTGTGAAACACTGTATGTGAATGGAAGGGGGATCACTGCTATGAGCTGCAACGGGACAAGGGTGGGAGCGTATATTGGCCGTGAGGAGTACTATGGGACTTAACATATGTCATCAGTCCCCTAGTCTTAGAACTACTTAAACCTAACTAACCTAAGGACAGCACATACATCCATGCCCGAGGCAGGATTCGAACCTGCGACCGTAGCAGCAGCGCGGCTTCGGACTGAAGCGCCTGAAACCGCTCGGCCACAGCGGCCTGCCAGTACCGAGATAGCCCGTGCAGTTACGATAACGCTATGTCCCGGATGACGCAGTGGTTACTGCACCTGACTAATAAAAAGGAGGTCCCGGGTTCGAATTCCAGTCCGGTACACATTTTCGCTCGTTACGCTGATTCCGCTTAATGTCCCACCGCAGCTGATAGCAGTGATCCCCCTTCAGTTCAAATATAGTGTTTCAGAGCTACGGGATCTGCTTGGTGTCTGTTCTTTCGAAGTAACAGACACCATGCATTCAAGGAAAAGAAATTTATCGTGCTTCTTAAAGGGAACCATCGTGTGATTCACATAAAGAATATATGAACGTCATGGGAAACCTGGCTGCCTCGACGGGTGTCTCAACTGCTATCCTCCATAGTAGCAGCCCTATGTCTTACGGCCCTATCGACTAGCTCGGAAAGTAAGTTAAGAACGTCGTCTCTGAGTCCGCCACAAACTCTTTCTTAGTAAGATGAACTCCTTCATTGCTCCTTTATAGCCGGCCGCGGTGGTCTCGCGGCTCTAGGCGCGCAGTCCGGAACCGTGCGACTGCTACGGTCGCAGGTTCGAATCCTGCCTCGGGCATGAATGTGTGTGATGTCCTTAGGTTAGTTAGGTTTAAGTAGTTCTAAGTTCTAGGGGACTAATGACCACAGCAGTTGAGTCCCATAGTACTCAGAGCCATTGCTCCTTTATAGAGTGTAGAACACTATGCGTTAACAGTCTCAAGAGAAGATGATTTTATTCAACGCACGACCTGTTTCTAGATTGTGCCCATCTTCGTATGTAACATCTCTGTACTTCTTTAGCCGGCCGTTGTGGCCGTGCGGTTAAAGGCGCTTCAGTCTGGAACCGCGTGACCGCTACGGTCGCAGGTTCGAATCCTGCCTCGGGCATGGATGTGTGTGATGTCCTTAGGTTAGTTACGTTTAATTAGTTCTAAGTTCTAGGCGACTGATGACCTCAGAAGTTAAGTCGCATAGTGCTCAGAGCCATTTGAACCATTTTTTTGTACTTCTTTAAGCCCTTTGAGCACAACTTCTGTTTTCCAGTGTGAGTTCAATTATTAACATCTAAAGTGCCACTACTGTATCAAAGGCATAATATGGAAGTTCCAATAATTACTTTGGTGTTTAATATACCGATCACGTGCGAGCATCGAAATATTTTTGTGAAAAAATGTGATAAATTTTCAACACGTGTCTCTTAGTCGCTTCTAATTGTTTTAGTTGTGTCTAATTAGTCATCATTACATTATTTACTTTTTATGTAAACAGTACATCCTCGTCTACATCTACATAGGTACTCCGCAAGCCACCTTACGGTTCGTGGCGGAGGCACCCTGTACCACTGCTTATCATTCCCTTCCCTGTTCCACTCGAGAACAGAGCGAGGGAGAAACCACTCCCTAAACGCCTCCGTATGAGCCCTAATTTCTCTATTGCCATATTTTTCGATCAACTTGTATTAACAGGGACGCTAAAACACGAAGAATACAAGTCCTCGAGTAGAAGTGGCACTGCCCTGGCCCAGGCTGACTGCTACCGCCAACCATGCAGCACAACTGAGTCGCTACTGGATTAATGTTTATTCTTTGTGTTTTACTGTTCCTGTTAATACCTACTGACAAAATGAGTGTCGGACTAGACACATTTGGGACAGCTCTGTCGACAGAGCACGTAAAATTCCGTTTTAAAAATGAGTTTGTTTGTATCCGGAAACAAACGGATGATTTTGGTCAACAGTTGGCGTCCCATGAAATACATCATCAGCACTATTTGTTTGCGCTGAATTCAGCTACACTACGCAAAAACGAAATGCAGACGTCTGCTGAAAGACGAAAGAAAATGCGTCTGTCGACTCTTAAGACAGAAGCGCTATATACCTGAAGTGCCAAAGAAACTGGTATAGGCATGCGTATTCAAATACAGAGATATATAAAGAAGACGGTAATGCGGTCGACAACGCCTATGTAAGATCGGTTACTGCTGCTACAATGGCAGGTTATCAAGATTTAAGTGACTCTGAAAGTGATGTGATAGTCGGCGCCGGCCCGAGTGGCCGAGCGGTTCTAGTCACTACAGTCTGGAACCGCCCGACCACTATGGTCGCAGGTTAGAATCCTGCCTCGGACATGGATGTGCGTGATGTCCTTAGGTTAGTTAGGTTTAAGTAGTTCTAAGTTCTAGGGGACTGATGACCTCAGAAGTTAAGTCCCACAGTGCTCAGAGCCATTTGATAGTCGGCTTACGAACGATGGGACACAGCATCATCGAGGTAGCGAAGAAAGGGGATTTTCCTGTACGGCTATTTCACGAGAGTACCGTGAATTTCAGAATTCCGATAAAAGAGCAAATCTCCGACATCGGTGCGGTCGGAAAAAGATCCTGCAAGAACAAAACCAACGATGACTGATGAGAATCGTTCAACGTTACAGCAGTGCAACCCTTCCGCTAACTGATGCACATTACAATACTGGGCCATCAACTACTGTCAGCGTGGGAACGGATCAATGGAACATCATCGATATGGGCTTTCGGAGCCGAAGGCCCACTCTTGTACGCTTGATGACTGCACGACACAAAGCTCTACTCATCGCCTGAGCCTGCCAACACTGACATTGGACTGATGACTGTAAACACGCTACCTAGTCGGACTACTCTCGTTTCAAATTGTATCGAGCGGGTGGACGTGTATGGAAACAGCCTCACAAATTCATGGACCCAGCATATCAGCAAGGGACTCTTCAGCTTGTGGAGGCTCTGTAATGTTGTGGGGCGTGTACAATTGGCATAATATGGGACACCTGCTACGTCCAGATACGACTCAGACCTATGACACGTACGTAAGCATCCTGTCTGATTACCTGCATCCATTCATGTGCATTGTGCATTCCGACGGACTTGGGCAATTCCAACAGGACAATACGACACCCCACACGCCCAGAATTGCTACAGAGTGACTCCAGAAACACTCTTTTGAGTTCAAAAATTACGCTTCCCACCAAATTCCCCAGAAGTGGAAATTATTGATCATATCTGGGATGCCTTACGACATGATGTTCAGAAGAGATCTCCCCTCCTTCGTACTCTTACGGATTTATGGACAGCCCTGCAGGATTCATGGTGTCAGTTCCCTCCAGCACTACTTCAGACATTATTCGAGTCCATGCGTCGTCGTGCTGCGGCACTTCTGCGTGCACGTGTGGGCCCTACACGATATTAGACAGAGGTGTACCATTTTCTTTGGCTCTTCAGTGTAGTAAAAAAAAAAAAAATGTGATTTCCATGTCTATTATATAACAACATATTAGAAAGAGTTATTGGGCCTAAAAGATTCCTGTTCTTTTGGATACTTCTGTTCAGTTGTACTCAAATACTTTTATAACTGTGAATTAATGAGCTGAGAAGGTCATATTCATTATTACTCTAGCATTTACGGAAGTTAGTGTCGTTCTCAAATTATCCCTGGTTGTTAGCGAACGTCGTTAAACGGTATGGGTATACTGGTTGCAACTGTTATTTCCAGTGCTAATTCCTTAAACAGTACGGACGAGGCTTGCCTAAGCTCAGAACGTAATTAGATTCAAATCACGTTTTCTGCGCAATGTTCACTTGTTGTTTATATGCAGAAGTATCCAGAGGGCTCAAAGTGAACCAATCTCTTGACATTTTCACGGAGCGAGGTTGCACTGTCCTTAAGGTACTGATCAAACATTCGGGAGGACGACGGTTCGATTCCTAGTCCGTTCTTTCGGATACAGTCTTTTATGTGTTTTCCCTAAATCACTTAAAAGAAATTCAAGAATGTCCCCTTTTGAAAAGAACAGGACCGACTCTCTGTTCCAATCTGAGCTTGAGCCTAGTCAGCAACTACCTCTTCGCCGACGGGACATTACACCTAAACTTTTTCGTTTTTGTAAGTTTCTTCTTTTAGTGCAGAGAAAAGTTTCCAATTTTAAGTGTTTAAATTTATGTATCTTTTTTAATTGGAATTCAAGTTCTTGTCATTGTACATTTGTGAATTCTCTGTTACATAGATTCTTTCCTCAAGCTACGTATTTACTAAGGTTTCATCTTCTTTTAAGCACGTCAGTACGACTTTGCAAGTGGTGTATCAATCGCAGAAGAATGAAACGTTTGTGAAAATTCTATTTAACTTTCATGATATTGTAGCGGTGTCTCTAGTATATAAGCTGATGAATGCCCATAACAATAGAGAATTATTCCACTGTGTTAATCTTAAGTGACAGATACGTCTGTAGGGAAATAAAGCTGTGATACACAAGCAATTTGATCTCATGTGCCTCTTTATATAAACTGATGTGGATCCATAATATTTCTCTTTGCTTTCTGTCATCTAAAGTAATTCATTCAGCTTCGGTGCTGTAGTGTTCAAATTCCTACAAAGTAATGTTTTGATTTGTAGAGGTAAAATACGAGTGCAGCTCAAAACAAATTTGTGAAATTTTCTCACATACATATATAAAAATGGGCTTTGCCATCTCTGCGGAATAGTCTCCTAGAATAATATTTTTGTACGGAAGTTTATCGGTTCTTGACTATTTTATCTTTCCAAAAAATAGCAGCCAATTTTCTTCCGAATCCCTTTAGAAGCTGCAAAGGTAGTTGTAGTGAAATACAATACACTGCATTTATTATCAATTGACAGCCTTGACAACGAAGTAGTTATTGATAATATTTGCGGCATATGTACTGGCATTTAACCTTTTTGGAAGGTAAATAACTACTATACTAGCCTGTTCCTTCAAAGACTCTCATGCTCCTTTGACTGCCATCGTCAGGAAAATTTTACAAGTAATAGTATCATGACAAATTATTAGTTGCTAGATCTTCTCTCATAGATAACTTTCTGGAAACTGCTGGAACATGTACCACGAGTGTGATCTTTAAAATTCGACAGGAGTGTGGTGTTGCCCTGTGGCAGTTCATATGCTCATGCTTTCGCGTGATTCCACATAAAAAGAATTTGCGTTTGGAATTTTAAGTTTTTCGGTATTTTTCATGTGCATAATACCTTCAGTACAAATTATATATTGACAAATCGGCTTTTTTTTTAATGAACTAAAAGGTGAAAGCAACTGATTTTGTTCCCTGTTTGTGAAGAATGTAAAAATTGCAAACATTCCCTTCAACTACTTAATTAAAGATTTCTACACTTACATTTTTGAAGAAACTGCTTGGAAAATATATTTTGGTATCCATTACACATTGTAAATCGAGGTAACAAGAAATCCAAATGTTAATAATGACTGGGAGCACTGTTTAACATAGAGAGAGGACATGTTACTCTCTCACCCATTTTCTGCATATGGAAAATTATTAAACATTTTATTAGAACCTGATGCACCTTGAGCAAGACGCGAGAAAGTTAACAGCCTGAGCAGACATTAATGGAGCCTGGTAGACCGCTAAAAGCATGAGGTATTTTTATGTTCCTTAGCTCATAGAAACGGCATGTTGGGAGTTGATAGCAATTGGTGGCGTGCCCATCGCTCAGTAAATCTTGCCGGGCAGGCCCACAGCCTACAGGGCACATAGGGCAGCCTCTTGTCAAGACAGGCCTCCAGCAGAACAATGCCGAGCTACCTGCCACGGCCCCAGCGGCAGCAGAAGACTGGGCTGGGGGCGACAGACTGAAGGAATGCATCTACACGGTGGAGTTGTAAGCTGGGCGTTGTGTGCAGAGCCACACGTAGTAAAAATTCACCTGTTTTCGTGTTTGCCAATAGTGCAAGTAGGCCATTGAACCACTTCCCCAGCTGCCTCAGTTGTATAAGAAAAATCTGGCGTCTGAGGAACATTTGGACTGGGGAGCCTATGGTGAAGTTCTTACTGTACCGTCAGTGTGACTGCAAATGTCTTGGACTACTCATTCGCTGAGGGCACATTTATTCGTTTTTGGTTTACCAATCTTGACGTTGTGCTCTCGGTCGTATAAATGAGCCAAATTGGCCCTTGGTACAAACAGTGAGCGGGTATGTCACACACTGAAATCTACTATGATTTCAAGGCTCTGGTAGACGGTAAATTGCGATCCATCTGCCTGATCACTAGACCGTTTGATTTTTGCATTTCTTTCATGGGCGCTATCGATTCACAGGTGCCACCTGACATCTCACCTCTGCCGCACCCATCTCGCCAGCTGCAACTTACTTCGCCACATGAAGCAAACAGAGTAACATACTGCCGATCCGGCATTTTTAGGGCTTACAGATCTCAATCACCACGTGCTCTCAGCTACACCTATGTAGTGAAACTACAGTAGATATGATAAATCAAAGTCTGCTCAGCTCAGATTAATTCAGTTTGCGCTATCAACATTTTTAGGGCTAGTGTACTTGGCTCACTTCTGTCACCCAGGATCCTTGTCCATTGTGCTCTCAAACCAAGTGTTAATTGTTTACAGTATTCAATCAACAACTTGTTTAACATAATTTGTGTCTGGTTTAGTAAAATAAATGTAGTAAACTAAATTTTGCATACATTCTCAATCATTTATATAGTCCCCATATCTTCTCTAGTGTGTTATGGAGTCGAAGTGGACAGGAAGAACCGAGACAGTGCAGTCTCACATAAAGCAGATAACGGAAGGAAAACAGATTATGGGAATTTTAGAGGTCTCAGCGGATATCTACCTGACCCCTGAAATCGCAGACTAATTGACCAAAATGTGAATAAAATGGAGTAGGATGCTTCCTACTAACGCAGGATGACTTTAAAAGAAGTAGAACGCAGGGAGAATTGCTTTACTCTGGCAACAGAAGAGCACAGTTCTCTGTCTTTGGCAAGACATGTACTGTAGACGTATCTCGCATTTTTGTCATATCTTCAGTTACTTCATGTACTTATGATACATAAACGTTGAGAATAACTTCTATCTTGGTAATGTGTGACTTTTATACAGTAAATAACACATATTTCGGAATGGGTACAGATATTCAGGACGTTTAAAAAACATGATTTTATTTCCCAAGTCTTTGATGACATTTTTCAGTATCAGTCATTTGTATTTAGTTAACGCAATTGGCTCAAAAATATGTTGGTTTCCAATGTGTGACTCAAGGTTTTTATTTCTGATTACACATGACATTTGCCGCTTTTTTCAACTACCTAGCAAATGTTAGCTTCGAATGGACTTACAATTCGTGTCAGGTAGTACATGTAGACAGTAATACGAATATAATTTTTTGTGACATGGGTTTTTTCCACTGAAATTGTTTTCGAAAGCACTTTCACTTCATCTCTGACGTGGCAGCTACAGAATCCGTCCAAAGGAGTAACTGACAACTGCATATTTATGTAATACTTCCAACTTCATTCCCTTTTCTTCTCGAGATGAAGAATAACTTACCACACTCATAATCAAAAAATGAAAAGATCATTATAAATATCAAATTCAATTATTTCTTTATTATATTTCACATTTTTAGCAAATGTATTCATACAACAATGCATGTGCTTAGATGAAATTATATACATTCTTAAAAAACAAACTCTCTACAATAACGTGAAAGAGCTGTTCTGAATTGATGAAATATGGATGATATCGTCATAGTGACAGCGTACAATATTCCTTCACAGCATTTGTTTTGAGGTGTATTTAACATGTCGACAATTACAGAACAATAATATAAATCTCTTTGATTGAATCGGAAAATGAATACCGTAGTAACAACTATAGTTTGTGTAAAATAATTTTTTATATTGGGCCGCATCACTGACAATTTACAGTTTACAATTACGTGGCCCAGTGCCCAAAATTGTTTTATCCAAAATAACATTGGTCGTGAAAGCATGCAAACTTAAATCTTTTGTATATTTTTTACTTTTCTTTATAAATGAACGTCACATCAACATACGGTCTTTAAGTATCTCCTAATGAGACGCAGGTGGCGTAAAAAATACTAGCAAATTAAATATGACATGAGTTCAAGTCAAGTGTAAATTCCTAGATCTTTTTACATTGTTGCTTGCTCTTGTTACATATTTTTTCTCCATACTTCTTGAAGCGGGAACTGGCAACATTCATACAGTTGCTAAATTTATGCGGAAAATCAAATATTGAGTCCGACACCAGCTTTCGAAAATAAATGACTAATTTCCTGTAGCGAATCGGTTGTCAGTTATTTTGTTACCTCTCTACACATTATTCGAGCATATGTTCTCGAAAATGGAGATTAGTATTCGATAACAGCGTAGAGGACAATTTTTTTTTAATATGGCACTTAGTAAGACCTACAAACGATTCCGTTCTCGTTAAGGAGGTTTAAGTGGTGACCTCATAGGAAAAACGGCCTATCTGGTGTATTTGGTCTAGCTACTGCAATTTTGAGACAATATGTAACAGTGGAAAACATCAATAATTTCTCTGCGTACAAATAAGGCATTTTGACATTGAGTTTAATTTATTTCGTATACCAACCGTTAGAAGCGTATAAATCTACACGCTTTGTAATGTGTCACTATATCAAAGGAACCGTATAAATTATTAGTTTCAAGTGTAAATTCGAACCAAATTCAGTTGAAAATATTTATGTAGACGGTTGCTGTTGTGTGGTGACATTACTGATGATGACTATTAGTGAAGCGGAGACTTATGGAAATAAAAATGAATGCATGGATTTTAGCCGCACAGACATCTGAAGGAAGAGATTTTCCAAACATCAAAAGCTCGGTAGCATCAAGGTTTCGTTGTAGAAGAGAGAAGCTTTATGTGTTCCCTAGACTTAAACTGATTTAGATGACTTTCGGTGATCACCGGACAGAGTGACGTGTACGGATTCACTTTGTCTCAGGGTGCCATGAACGGATTGCCGTGATTACCAGTGGACCACTCAGTGAAGATAGATGAAGTTCCAGTGTTGCCACAGTCTTCTTGTCTTGTACAGGTTGTTACTGAATCCAGTTAGCTAAACACAAACGAAAATACGCTTAGATTGATATAAGTTAAATATTAGTTACGAAATAGATATCAAACGAATCGCCGCTTATTGTTCAGGGATCGCCTCTTATTGCTCGGTCTAGAAGAAGCGTTTGCACCACTCCTGATATCGTAAAGATCTCTAGCAGGAAGGCCGTAAGAATCGATGGGAGCTGATGGCGGCGGCTGAGGAAGCCCATAGGCTGGAGCTGGAGGCTTGGAAGGTGGGTACACACCGTCCTGGTCTCCAGCCACTGGTGGATGCGCGCCATGGCTTGGCCTAAACACACCGGTGTCGCCTATGCCTCTTTGCGAACCAGTGCCAAAGTCTGGCTTCGAGGGTGCGAATCGGTTAGTGTTGCCACCTGGAGGGCTGTAGGCAGGTGGAGAATATACTGGAGGAGAGTATGCGTTGGGGTAGGGTGGAACTGGCGTAGTGTTAGGGTATGGCGGTACTGGAGAACTGTAAAGTTTAGGATATGGCGGGACTGGAGCACTATACGTTTTAGGATATGGCGGTACAGGGACACTGTCGGGGTAATTGGGCAGCGACTCAGACGTCAATGGGGAAGCAAAGCCGCCAGAAGAAATCCCTGAAGATGAAGCAGAGGTTGGACTAGATCCAAAGAGAGCGCTGTCACCACTATCCTGCTCAGACCTGAAGCCGCCAGAAGCGAAAGATTGGGAAGAACCAGAAGCCTGACTAGATCCAAAGTTCGCACCGCCCTGTTCGGATGCACCAGAGGCACCCCCTCCTGCTAGGTGAGGAAGGTCGTAGTAATAATGTTGTGTGGCCGCTCTATTGGGCACGGCTGCAGAGTTTTGGAAATGGACTGTCTCCTGGCCTAAGGACGCATCTTCAACCGCTTTAGAGAAAGCGTCGTTTTTGCCACCACCGAGGGACAGCCTGAATGCCCCAGAATTTGAGGTAACGCCAACCTTGTTGAACTTTTGAAAATTTGATGTGCCACATCCTTTACCAGTGCAATCCAGCCCACCCGACGCAGCCAGTGACCTAGCATCGCTCGACACGTCTACAAAGTCTAAAGCACCAGTTCTGGACCCACTGTGAGAACTGCTCAGGGAACCTGATTGAGCAGTACTAGAAAATGTCTCGGAGATGAGATCGTCCAGTGACTGTATCTTTGGTCCAGACTTGGTGATCTTGATATTTTCAGACTGGTTGTTACCGAGAGTATCCCTGTTATCGAGATTTTCAGAGATTGTGGGTGCCCTGGGGACACCGTACGCGATGGAGAGCTTGTATCCTCCATTGGGTTTAACGGCGGTCTCGACCACAGGAGCCGCTGACGAGCTCTCGACCACGGCTGACTCAGTGACTGCGGCTTCCGTCACTGCCCCGGAGATCTCGACACCGCCCACCTGCCCCGCACTGCCGCCCGCGCTGAAGCCGCCGGTTTCTCCTTCGGCGCTCGCTCCGCCCGTGGAGGCCAGGTCGATTCCCACGGCCTGTCCCCCCACCTGGCTCGTCTCTCCAGTCTTGTCCGACTCAGGCGCAAGGGTCTCCATAGGTGTTTCTTCGGTAACAGCTGGCTTTGTCTTCTCTGTGGCGGCATCTGCAACAAAATAGAATAACTGTGATTTCCGAAGTGTGGGGTGCACATCTACATACGAGTAAGTGGTTAAAGCAGTTAAACGACTTCAGAGTGTGATGATTCTCACGAAGAGAGTTCAATGAAGATTTTTTTTGCGTCTGTGCTACATGAATCATACAAATTATTGTCTACCACAACCGTACGTCGACATTTGCTGAAAAGAGCAATTTCCAGTTCTAGCCGGCTGTTGTAGCCGAGCGGTTCTAGGCGCTTCAGTCTGGAACCGCGTGACCGCTACGGTCGCAGGTTCGAATCCTGCCTCGGGCATGGATGTGTGCGATGTCCTTAGTTTAGTTAGGTTTAAGTAGTTCTAAGTTCTAGGGGACTGATGACCTCAGATGTTAAGTCCCATGGTGCTCAGAGCCATTTGAACCATCTAGTTCTAGGATGCATGCGGAAGATGGTTACCTTCTTCTAAACCAAAGATGAGGAGCAAGACGGTCAATATATTGAAATGATTCTTTTGTCTTTTAGGTTTGGTGAGTCTCAATGAACTTGTGGGAACACAATTTTACTTCCAAATCATTGAAAACCGTCCAGAGTTGCATAGACAAAGCAGAATAAAATGTCACCGGTTCTCGTACCTATTTTTTCGTCCTGCATTTGCCGATTTTGGTTTTTGGGTGCGGAATCAGTTCGTCACCCCGATAACGTTATATTGAGCGCATTGATGTTAGCGTGCATTGCGTTTCACTGTCTTTTTGTATATAAACGTGTCAGTACTCAGGCGTCTCTTTAAGGAATGACGGGCCAGAAAAAAAGACACACCTCCAGTCGGTATGTCCTGTCTAGCACAATACAGTGTCTGTGAACACTACAATCTCGCTTCGTTAAGTACACTGCTCTGGTAAACTTAATGACGAGATAGAAGAAGAAACATACCGTAATAACTACTCTGAGGAAATGAATGAAAGTGCGGGAGCATGTTGCTAGAGATCTCCCAGGCGTGCGCAGAGCCCTGAATGTAGTAACATGGCGTGATGTCAGCTTGACGATAGCGCCAAATGAGACTGTACTGGCAACACGACGAAGTTGACGGAACGGCACAGACAGTTGTGCCAGTAAAAAAAAGTGGTTCAAATGGCTCTGATCACTATGGGACTTAACATCTATGGTCATCAGTCCCCTAGAACTTAGAACTACTTAAACCTAACAAACCTAAGGACATCACACAACACCCAGTCATTACGAGGCAGAGAAATGTGTCAGTCAGTGGGCAGTTACCGTGTACTGGTGTGGTGTTCTGTAGCACGGTCCGGAGACAACATTTGGAACATTTCGCATGTGGGAGAATCGTTGGGAAACTGGTAGAAAAAAGAAATGTGAGGAGTGTCACCCAGGAGTTTGGTGTTGCTCACAGCACTGTTACACGTGCACAGTAAGCGTTACAACACGCTGCTCGAAGGAAGTGGTCGAACACGATCTACTACAGCCCGCTACATTGTGCATCAGGCGAGTAGGGACACATGTCAGACAGCGAGTGAAATCTGAACTACAATTAAGAAGACTGGAAGGCACCGAATCTCACGCTGCATAGCGGCATGGCGGCTGCAAGGAGATGGTCTCTCTGCCGACGACAAGTACCTGGTGTCCTGTTGACACAAACAGATGGGCGGCATCGTTCGAGGAGGTGCTGAAAGATCAGTGACTGGATCGATGAGTGTAGTCGCGTGCTTATCTCGGATGAGACATATTCATTCTGAGTACTGATTCTAGACGTACCCTCGTATGGCAAGACGTGTGAATTCGTGATGCACCCAAAAATAATCGTTTCGGTGGTCAGTAGAAATGGAAAAAGTTAAGAGTCTTAGCTGAAACATACTCGTATTTAAACCTCTCGAAACATAAAGTTCCTTCAGAATTAAAGTATGGTTGCGGCCGCTCACCATACAGAATCAAACATTTCCACGATCGAATACCACTAGTTGTCACAGGCAGGCCTGCCTCCTTCCAGAGCTCGTGTAAAAGAGTGCAGAACGCTTCCTTGAGCTCTTCATTCGAAAATCCCCATTCTCCACAAAGTTCAGCAGTGTTCCGCCATTGTCCAACTCTAATTGGCTAAAAGGCCATCGCCACCAAAATGCATCGTTAAGTTCTACAGATATGATTTGACTCATATTGATCACTTTCTGGACTAAACAAATATCTAATAACAATATTTAAACATAGAAATTTCATGAACATTCGATCACACTCAAACCATTCACAATAAATATAAGTTTTTCCACAAATAAATAAATCAACATTCTTGAATAAGCACACTGACAATAAATGATCACAGATTGTCATTTAGTACAGTTTAAATAATTATTTAGGACGATTGTCAAAAGTGTCGCTTGGCGTTGTTTTAAAAATGTGGTATCTGCTAAAACATGCTACTGACCACTCCTTAAATTACCATGATTTTATATTATCAACTTTAATAAATATTTAAATAAAGTTACTAGCAAAATAGTTACCTGTTAGTTAAATAAATACACAAGTATAACAAAATATATAGTATTCATGCTGTATTCATTTGATGCGTAATTGTGGAAGATATATTCTGACACAAATTTTATTAATGAAAATATATTTTAAAAAAGTCATAAATCAGGAAATAAAATAGATAAAAATAGGTAGCTTTCGTAGGTGATAGCTATAGTGCAATGCTATCATATGAGGTATGTTGAAATCGCTTATAGCGTTTAAAAGCTGTCAACTACAGGTTCATTGTCAATACATTAATTCACTGTGAAATATTAGCTTCTGTAGTGTGAAAGATATTGAAAAATTGTTGTGTCATTGGATGTACATCATTTTCCTGAGATCGCAGAAATTATTGTCGAAGCCATATTTCAGCATGTCTCATACTCCACCATTTGCTGGGGCACTGCCTGCCCTCTTAAGCTATCATCCATAGTCAAAATACCCCATATCGGGATTTATCCCCATCCTGCCTTTTGCATAAGCCCTTGCACCTGGCTCGCCTGCAGCGGCCGTTGAGGCCCGCCTGACAGTGACACAAACAAATTCACCTCGTCTCTTGCCAATTACAAGTGGACAATTCCCACGGCTACTTATGCGTAACGTTACACAGTTAATTCCATGCATAATCCAAGTTTCATCGAACTGTGTTACTTGCGGTGATGCATCATCAAGTTCTGCACGTCAGTGTATTTTATCGATCAGATAAGTGTACATATTTTTTAAATAGACTAAGGAGCTAAAGAAACTAGCACACCTGGCTAATATAGTGTAGGCCCCATCGAGCAGAAGTGGCACAAAACAACGTGCCATGGACTCCACTAACGTCTGGAGTAGTGCTGGAGGGAACTGACACCAAAAATCTAAAGGGCTATCTATAAATCCGTAAGAGTACGACGGGTTGGAGATTTCTTCTGAAGAGCACATTGCAAGGCATCCCAGATAAAGTTCATGTCTGGAGAGTTTGGTGGCCATCGGAAGTGTTCAAACTCACAAGAGTTTTCCTGGAGCCACTATGTAGCAATTCTAGACATGTAGGGTGTCGCATTGGCCTGCTGGAATTGCACAAGTCCGTCGGGATGCACAACGGACATGAATGGACACAGGTGATCAGACAGGACGCTTACTTTCGTGTCACCTGTCAGAGTCGTACCTAGGCGTATCAGGGGTCCCATATCACTCCAACTGCACGCGTCCCACACCACTGCAAAGCCACCACCAGCTTGAACAGTCCTCTGCTGACATGCAGGGTTATGGTTTCATGAGGTTTTCCCCACAGCCGTATACGTCACCCGCTCGATACAATTTGAAACGAGAGTCGTCCGACCAGGCAACATGTTTCCAGTCATCAACAATCCAATGTCGTAGTTGACGGGCCCAGGCGAGGCGTAAAGCTTTGTATCGTGCAGTCATCAAGGGTACACGAGGAGCCTCGGCTCCGAAAGCCCATATCTATGATGTTTCGTTGAATGGTTGGCACGCTGACACTTGTTGATGGCCCAGAACTGAAATCTGCAGCAGTTTGTCGGAGATTTGATGTTCCTCCGGATTCCTGATATTCACGGTTCACTCGTGAAATGGTCGTTCCGAAAATCCCCACTTCATCTCTACCTCTGGGATGCTATGCCCCATCGCTCGTGTGCCGACTATAACACCATGTTCAAACTCACTTAAATATTGGTAATCTGCCATCGCAGCAGCAGGAACGGATCTAACAACTGCGCCAGACACTTGTTATCTTACATAGGAGTTGCCGACCGCTGCGTCGTATTCTGTCTGTTTACTTACCTCTGTATTTGAATACGCATCCCTTTAACAGAGTATTTGGGTGATCCGTTTCCCTACCTATCAGTCTTCACAAGTGTGGAATATTTGCCTTACGACCTGTGTCACCCCCCCATGAACCATGGACCTTTTCAGTAGTTGCAGGGGCAACAGTCTGGATGATTGATTGATCTGGCCTTGTAACACTAACCAAAACGGCCTTGCTGTTGTGGTACAACGAACGGCTGAAAGCAAGGGGAAACTACAGCCGTAATTTTTCCCGAGGGCATGCAGCTTTCCTGTATGATTAAAAGATGATGGCATCCTCTTGGGGAAAATATTCCGGAGGTAAAATAGTCTCCCATTCGGATCTCCGAGCGGGGACTACTAAAGAGGACGTCGTTATCAGGAGAAAGAAAACTGGCATTCTACGGATCGGAGCGTGGAATGTCAGATCCCTTAATCGGGTAGGTAGGTTAGAAAATTTAAAAAGAGAAATGGATAGGTTAAAGTTGGATATAGTGGGAATTAGTGAAGTTCGGTGGTAGGAGGAACAAGACTTTTGGTCAGGTGAATACAGGGTTATAAACACAAAATCAAATAGGGGTAATGCAGGAGTAGCTTTAATAATGAATAAAAAAATAGGAGTGCGGGTAAGCTAGTATAAACAGCATAGTGAACACATTATTGTAGCCAAGATGGACACGAAGCCCATGCCTACTACAGTCGCATAAGTTTATTTGCCAACTAGCTCCGCAGATGACGAAGAAATTGATGAAATGTATGATGAGATAAAAGAAATTATTCAGGTAGTGAAGGGAGAGAGGAAGAGAAGGAAACGTAGTAGGAGAATATGTATTAGGACTAATAAATGAAAGAGGAAGCCGCCTGGTAGAATTTTGCACAGAGCATAACTTAATCATAGCTAACACTTGGTTCGAAAATCATGAAAGAAGATTGTATACATGGAAGAACCCTGGAGATACTAAAAGGTTTCAGATAAATTATATAATGGTAAGACAGAGATTTAGAAACCAGGTTTTAAATTGTAAGACATTTTCAGGGGCAGATGTGGACTCTGACCACAATCTATTGGTTATGAACTGTAGATTAAAACTGAAGAAACTGCAAAAAGGTGGGAATTTAAGGAGATGGGACCTGGTTAAACTGAAAGAACCAGAGGTTGTACAGAGTTTCAGGGAGAGCATAAGGGAACAATTGACAAGAATGGGGGAAAGAAGAGGAATGGGTAGCTTTGAGGGATGAGATAGTGAAGGCAGCAGAGGATCAATTAGGTAAAAAGGCGAGGGCTAGTAGAAATCCTTGGCTAACAGAAGAGATACTGAATTTAATTGATGAAAGGAGAAAATACAAAAATGCAGTAAATGAAGCAGGCAAAAAGGAATACAAACGTCTCAAAAATGAGATCGACAGGAAGTGCAAAATGGCTAAGCAGGGATTGCTAGAGGACAAATGTAAGGATGTAGAGGCTTATCTCACGAGGGGTAAGATAGATACTGCCTACAGGATAGTTAAAGAGACCTTTGGAGAAAAGAGAACCACTTGTATCAATATCAAGAGCTCAGATGGAAACCCAGTTCTAAGCAAAGAAGGGAAAGCAGAAAGGTGGAAGGAATATATAAAGGGTCCATACAGTGGCGATGTTCTTGAGGACAATATTATGGAAATGGAAGAGGATGTAGATGAAGATGAAGTGGGATATATGACACTGCGTGAAGAGTTTGACAGAGCACTGAAAGACCTTAGTCGAAACAAGGCCCCGGGAGTACACAACATTCCATTAGAACTACTGACAGCCTTGGGAGAGCCAGTCCTGACAAACCTCTACCATCTGGTGAGCAAGATGTATGAGACAGGCGAAATACCCTCAGACTTCAAGAAGAATATAATAATTCCAATCCCAAAGAACGCAGGTGTTGACTGATGTGTAAGTTAAGTCACAGCTCCAAAATACTAACTCGAATTCTTTACAGACGAATGGAAAAACTGGTAGAGACCGACCTCAGCGAAGATCAGTTTGGATTCCGCAGAAATATTGGAACACATCAGGCAATACTGACCCTACGAATTATCTTAGAAAATATATTAAGGGATGGCAAACCTACATTTCTAGCATTTGTAGACTTAGAGAAAGCTTTTGACAATGTTGACTGGAAAACTCTCTTTCAAATTCTAAAGGTGGCAGGGGTAAAATACAGGGAGCGAAAGGCTATTTACAATTTGTACAGAAACCAGATGGCAGTTATAAGAGTCGAGGGACGTGAAGGGGAATCAGTGGTTGGGAAGGGATTGAGACAGGGGTGTAGCCTCTCCCCGATGTTATTCAATCTTTATATTGAGCAAGCAATAAAGAAAACAAAAGAAAGTTCGGAGTAGGCATTAAAATCCATGGTGAAGAAATAAAAACTTTGAGGTTCGCCGATGACATTGTAATTCTGTCAGAGACAGCAAAGGGCTTGCAAGAGCAGTTCAACGGAATGGACAGTGTCTGGAAAGGAGGATATAAGATGAACATCAACAAAAGCAAAACGTGGATAATGGAATTTAGTCGAATTAAGTCGGGTGATGCTGAGGGAATTAGATTAGGAAAGGAGACAAAGTAGTAACGGAGTTTTGCTAATTGGGTAGCAAAATGATAGGTAATGGTCGAAGTATAGAGGATATAAAACGTAGATTGGCAATGGCAAGGAAAGCGTTTCTGAAGAAGAGAAATTTGTTAACATCGAGTATAGATTAAAGTGTCAGGAAGACGTTTCTGAAAGTATTTGCATGGATTGTAGCCATGTATGGAAGTGAAACATGGACGATAAATAGTTTGGACAAGAAGAGAATAGAAGCTATCGAAATGTGGTGCTACAGAAGAATGCTGAAGATTAGATGGGTAGATCACATAACTAATGAGGAGGTATTGAATAGACTTGGGGAGAAGAGGAGTTTGTGGCACAGCTTGACTAGAAGAAGGGATCCGTTGGTAGGACATGTTCTGAGGCATCAAAGGATCACCAATTTAGTACTGGAGGGCAGCGTGGAGGGTAAAAACCGTAGAGGGAGACAAAGAAACGAATACACTAAGCAGATTCAGAAGGATGTAGGCTGCAGTAGGTACTGGGAGATGAAGAAGCTTGCACAGGATATAGTAGCATGGAGAGCTGCAGCAAACCAGTCTCAGGACTGAAGACCACAACAACAACAACAACGACCTGTGTCAGGAACATCCACTACGAATTTTGGTTTAATCATTAAAGAACTCTAGTACCACTGCTTGTTCCTAAATTCTGATAGTACATTTCGACTTTTTCTGAAATGGAAGTATTTTTGCAGTTGAAATTTTCGTCGATATGCATATCTGTCTCTCCCGTTATTATTTCTTTTTCGTGTATTAGGTTAATAGGCTGTTGGATTAATTTGACAGGACAAAACTGGCTGGGACTGATCTCCGCTGTGCCGCCCTGTTCCAAGCACACGGAGACAGTCCCGTTGCGTCACTGACCTGCGGGTAGAGGAACGCCGTACTCGATGGCAGTTCCCGCAGGAATAGTGTGCACAGTGTGCGTGACAGGTAGAGCCTGCACGGTGTGCACGGCTTGCACGTGGGGGGTGTAGATCTCGGACGCGGTGGGCAGGCTGTAGGCGGCGGGGGCGGCGGCGGCGGTGTAGGCGGTCAGCGGGTAGCCGTAGGCGGCGGCGGCGGGCAGCGCGGCTCTGGCCAGCAGCGCGCCGGGGGCGGCCAGGAAGGCGTGGCTCGTCTGCGCCGCCAGCGCGCCCTCCAGCCCGCCGTACAGCGGCAGCGCCACCGGCACGGGGAAGCCCGCCAGCACGGGGCCGGCCCACGCCGACAGCGGCAGCCCGTGGTGGCCCAGCGACGGCGACGGCGAGGGCGAGGGCGCCGCACAGCACAGCGCCGCCAGCGCCACCACCAGCAACGTCACCCGCGGCGGCATCTGCCGGCATCAGAGGCGCTCTCACACTGCTGCACTGGGCGCTACACACGGAGATTCAAAGTGAAATTACAAACTACCTTTCTTTTTTTTCTTTTGCTACCGCCTTTATCCCGCATTGTGTGCAGGGTCGACAGGGTTTACCGAATTGACATGGTTAATTTTAAGGGGTGGCCAGATGCCCTTCCTGCCCCTATACCCCCCGGGACGGAAGTAGTGTACCCCAGCTGTCGGCGTCTAGTGGAAATCAGAGGCGCTCTCACACTGCTGCTCCGGGCGCTACACACGGTGATTCAAAGTGAAATTACAAACTACCTTTCTTTCTTTCTTTTCTTTTGCTACCACCTTTATCCCGCATTGTGTGCAGGGTCGGCAGGGTTTACCGAATTGGCATGGTTAATTTTAAGGGGTGGCCGGATGCCCTTCCTGCCCCTATACCCCCCGGGACGCAAGTAGTGTACCCCAGCTGTCGGCGTCTAGTGGAAATCAGAGGCGCTCTCACACTGCTGCTCCGGGCGCTACACACGGCGATTCAAAGTGAAACTACAAACTACCTTTCTTTCTTTCTTTTCTTTTGCTACCACCTTTATCCTGCATTGTGTGCAGGGTCGGCAGGGTTTACCGAATTGGCATGGTTAATTTTAAGGGGCGGCCGGATGCCCTTCCTGCCACCACCCTAAACCCTCGGGATGGAAGTAGTGTACCCCAGCTGCCTGCGTCTAGTGGAAATCATGAAATAGTGTGAATGTGTGTCAAATGTCTGCAAGTCGTGTAACTGAGGTGGGACGTGGGGACCAGCCCGGTATGCAGCTATTAGGATGTGGAAAACCGCCTAAAAACCACATCCAGGCGGGCCACCGCCTAAAAACCACATCCAGGCTGACCGGCACACCTGCTGTCGTCGTTAATGCGCCGGGCGGATTCGATCCGGGGCCGGCGCACCTACCCGAGTCCAGGAAGCAGCGCGTCAGCGCACTCGGCTACCCTTGCGGGTCTGAAATCATAAACTACCATTTTGTCATAATTAAAGAGCAGCTACTCTCAGAGGTCCGGCATGGGCTGCAATCATAATATGGCAGCAACACTTTGTAGGTATTCTAATATCTTAATGCGAAATCGATTCACACTCGAACAACCAGGTGCAAATCTGACGCTGTGAATACCAGAAAGATGTGTAGAAACGTTTCCATATGTAAGGGAAAAAGATCAAAAAATTAAGATAGGCTGAATGTAGATTTTATTATTAACCACAGCTTACACAATTTATTCAATATGAGAACTGGAGAAGTTGACGAGGTGTTGTACAGCGCCAGATCCTTCACCTGGCGGTCATAATAGGCACTAATTTTTTTGCAGCAACAATGGGTTGTCATTGTCACATTAGCATATCTAACATGCTTCGCTGCCATAATTACACCCCGCACTGGATCACCACATGTAGCTGCACTTTCATCGTATCCATCGAGCATTTAATACACAGATTGTAGCTAAATTTCCTTTACAGAAGTTGAGGACTTGCAGTGGGGACAAGACAGTTAAGATTCTCATGGGAACTCATGTCCGGTAAGTGTAAATGTAAATGTCGTGTGACTAGGGCCTCCTATCTGGTAGACCGTTCGCCGGTTGCAAGTCTTTCGATTTGACACCACTTCGGCGACTTGCGCGACGAAGGGGATGAAGTGATGATGATTAGGACAACACAACACCCTGACCCTGAGCGGAGAAAATCTCCGACCCAGTCGGTAATCGAACCCGGAGCCTTAGGGTTGACATTCTGTCGCGCTGACCACTCAGCTACCGGGGGCGGACCTCACGTCCGGCAATGTACCATTTTCCCGCTACACGTAGTATACCACAAGAAACTTTCAAATCTCCCGCCTTTTCGCCACCACTCGCTTGGGTAATACGTACGTTATTTACCGATTGCTTGGCATGCACGTTGTCGATCCTTGAACCCGCTAGACCAGTACCTGTGGGATCAAGTGAAATTCTCCAATCACGATACCCCTATGGCATCCGAGGAAGACCTACTGGCAGTGTCTATGGGTGCAGCGGATGCTGGAGGACCAGGCATTAGTCGTGTCTACCGGTGCATGATACGGATGTATCATATCTGTGCTGACATCGTTCATAGTCACATCGAGCCCTACTTGTAAGTGGACACAGATGACAAGCAGCAGGAGTCAGGGGAGCAACTTATGTTGTAGTATTTTGCATAGAGCAGAAAAAAGGTACGTTTCCGGACAAGAGTTTCTATGCTAAACTTAACAGCCTTGATCCTCACTACAGGTCATCATTGTTTATAGAATTTAGTTAAACTTCGTATAATGAAACATCGATAAGAATTACAACATCGTGACTCAAAACAACCATCCCTCAGCTTGTGTAGGGGTGTGGCGTTTAAGTCACTTTGCGGGCATGATTTACTATATCGTATCGAACGGTATACACTAGTGTTGTTCTGCGAGCCAATAGGAAAGACAGGTTACCCACACAACACGTGACAGACGGGCATGCCATATGGACAGGCAGTGTGGAACATCGATGAAGATAGGCTGAATGGTCCTGAAGCAATGGCAGTGATCAGAGAGTCCCGTATTAGATTTGACGCCAAGCTGCCTAACTCCCAGCATTAACATTTAATGTTCAAATGATTAAAAAACCACTTTGTCAGTGCTGAAGCCTTCGCCCGCACTGATGTCCATATAACTATAATTTCAGTTATTATAATTGCGTAGGCTTTCGCGGCCGGAGTCAGTCGACATAAAAGTTTTCTGGGTATGGTACCGCGTCATAATGTATAAAACTACAGCTGCTTAAGAAAAACCAACGTTTCGGCCACTGCAACCGTCACCGAAACGTTGGTTTTCCTTCATTAGCTGTAGTTTTATACATTATGACGCGGTACCATACCCAGAAAACTTTTATGTCGATAATTTCGGTTGTTAAAAATACACCTGAATACACTAACGGATGAATTAAACGTAATGTTACGAATGTAACAACCAGGGGCAAACTGGAAAGAGATAGTATAACCCACGCCAGTCTAATACTGCTGTCCATGCTATAGAGACATACATGGTGATTCGTTGACGATGTTACAGATTTTCAAACATGCTGGACAAGGGTAAATACAATGAAGTAAGAGTCATTAGCCGGGAAACGACCGAATAAAAAATTATAAGCATAAATCGTTCTAATACCTTCTCCAGAAGACCTCTTCTACAGAAACATCTCTGCTTTCTGTACATTGAGAGGTGATAGTATGGACGGAAACAAGAAAAAGTGTCCAGTAAACATAGGCTATAAAGAACTGTGAGGGCTTATCTTCGGGACTGCAGAACACATCTCTTTTACTAAAGAAGTGCTCATAACTCTTAAGGTATGCATTTTACAGAGATTTTTGTTCCTTGTTTTGATCCATAGTACCGTCTCCCAAACTATGGAAAGCAAATAGCTTGCAGAAGAGGTCCACTGTCACAGGCATCAGAACGATTTTCATTTATAACTGTCAACTCGGTCGTTTTAGAACCAGGATCCCTTGCCTGAAATTGATTTACCCTTCACCATCGGCCCTCAAAGTTTGTAACATCACCAGGGAATCACCCTGTATAGATCATCGGTGCTACTTTTTACTAAGTTTTTTTCTCTAAATGGTTCGATTATTTGAATAGCAGAAATATGGAAGTAGATACAATACATTGTTTTGTGAATATAATGTTGCTAAAAAAAACGGCTCAAATGACTCTGAGCACTATGGGACTTTTGAGATCATCAGCCCCCTAGCACTTAGATCTATATAAATCTAACCAACCTAAGGACATCACACACATCCATGCCCGAGGCAGGATTTGAACCTGCGACGGTAGCGGTCACGCGGGCTGCTCAGAGGCTTATTAATCAGATTCCGCGATCATTACTGTGACTAATGAGTTCACACTGGCTGTCATATACGTTTGATCCTGAAGACTCATTTTCCTCAATTTGGTTTGAATTAACAAATGAGGCGCCATCCCGTGTATCAAGGCTTTATTTATTTATTTTATTTATTTATTTATTGTTCCGTGGGACCAAATTAAGGAGAAGTCTCCATGGTCATGGAACGAGTCAATACATGAAATTATAACACGATATTAGAAACAGATAAAATGAAATATAAAAAAACATATTCAGGTGACAAGTCGTAAGATTAAATGAAGAAAATCAACAATGTAACACTGGAATTTGCTTAATTTTTTAGCTCTTCCAGGAGCTCCTCGACAGAATAGAAGGAGTGAGCCATGAGGAAACTCTTCAGTTTAGACTTAAAAGAGTTTGGGCTACTGCTAAGATTTTTGAGTTCTTGTGGTAGCTTATTCAAAATGGATGCATCAGAATACTGCACTCCTTTCTGCACAATAGTCAAGGAAGTGCATTCTACATGCAGATTTGATTTCTGCCTAGTATTAACTGAGTGAAAGCTGCTAACTCTTGGGAATAGGCTAATATTGCTAACAACAAACGACATTAAAGTAAATATATACTGTGAGGACAATGTCAGAATTCCAAGATTTTTGAATAAGGGTCGACAAGAGGTTCTCGAACTTACACCACATATAGCTCGAACAGCCCGTTTTTGAGCCAAAAATACCCTTTTTGAATCAGAAGAATTACCCCAAAAAATAATACCACACGACAAAAGCGTATGAAAATATGGGAAGTAGACTACTTTTCGTGTTGAAGTGTCACTTATTTCAGATACTGTTCTAATGGTAAATAAAGCAGCATTTAGCTTCTGAACAAGATCCTGGACATGGGCTTTCCACAACAGCTTACTATCTATCCGAACGCCTAGGAACTTGAACTGTTCTGTGTCGCTTATAATATGCCTATTCTGTCTGATCAAAATATCAGTTCTTGTTGAATTGTGAGTTAGAAACTGTAAACACTGAGTCATACTGTGATTTAGCATCAAATTATTTTCCACAAGCCACGAACTTATTTCATGAACTACATTATTTGTTATTGTTTCAATATTACACACAAGATCCTTCACTATCAAGCTGGTGTCATCAGCAAACAGAAATATTTTTGAATCACCTGTAATACTAGAAGGCATATCATTTATATAAATAAGAAACAGCAGTGGCCCCAGCACCGATCCTTGGGGAACGCCCCATTTAACAGTGCCCCATTGGGACTGAACATCATTACCACTCTCAATATTGCGGAGAATTACCTTCTGTTTTCTGTTCTTAAAGTAAGAGGCGAACCAATTGTAAGCTACTCCCCTTACTCCATAATGTTCCAACTTCTGCAGTAATATTTTGTGGTCAACACAGTCAAAAGCCTTCGCTAAATCAAAGAAAACACCTAACGTTCGCAACCTTTTATTTAATGCGTCCAAAACCTCACAGAGAAAAGAGACTATAGCATTTTCAGTTGTTAAGCCATTTCTAAAACCAAACTGAACATTTGACAGCAAGTTATGTGAATTTAAATGCTCCAGTAACCTTGTATATACAACCTTCTCGATAACTTTAGCAAACACCGATGGCATAGAAATAGGTCTAAAATTGTCAACATTATCAATTTCTCCCTTTTTATAAAGTGGCTTCACTACGGAGTACTTTAATCGGTCAGGAAACCGACCACTCCTAAAGGAAAAGTTACAGATATGGCTGAGAACTGGGCTAACATACATGGAACAATACTTCAGTATTCTGCTAGATACCCCGTCATATCCATGAGAGTTCTTGGTCTTTAGTGATTTAATTATTAACTCAATCTCCCTCTTGTCAGTATCATGGAGGAGCATTTCAGGTAACAGTCTCGGAACACTTTTTTCTAAGAGCGCTATATGATTCCCTGTTGGGACTAGGTTTCTATTTAGTTCACCTGCTATATTGAGAAAGTGATTATTAAATACTGTACACATATGCGACTTATCAGTAACATGGACATTCCCACTACGCACTGATTCTATATCCTCGACCTGACTCTGCAGACCAGCAACTTCCTTTACAACTGACCATATGGTTTTAATTTTATCCTGAGACTTAGCTATTCTATCTGCATACCACATACTTTTTGCCTTCCTAATAACATTTTTAAGCACCTTAAAATACTGTTTGTAATGGGCTGCTGCATTTAGATTTTGACTGTTTCTAACGTTTTGATATAATTGCCACTTTGTTCTACAAGATATTCTTATCCCTCTAGTCAGCCACCCAGGCTGCCTGTTTGTGCTAGTACCCTGTTTTAAACGTTCTAACGGAAAGCAACTTTCGAAGATCATGAGAAAAGTCTTGAGAAAAGCATTATATTTATCGTCTACTGTATCAGCGCTATAAACATCTTGCCACTCTTGTTCCTTTATAAGGTTTACAAAGGTCTCTACAGCAACTGGATCAGCTTTCCTGAACAGCTGATGACTATATTTAACACGTGTTGCAGTGCAAAAATCTTTTAAAGTTAAAATTTGTGCATAATGATCTGAAAGGCCATTCACCTTTTTGCTAACAGAATGCCCTTCTAGTAATGAGGAATGAACAAAAATGTTGTCTATGGTTGTTCTACTGTTCCCTTGCACTCTCGTTGGAAAGAATATGGTTTGCATAAGATTATATGAATTAAAGAGGTCTACCAGCATCCTCTTCCTTGCACAATCACTTATACAATTAATATTGAAGTCACCACATATAACTAACTTTTTGTATTTCCTATAAAGTGAACCAAGAACCTCCTCTAGCTTTAGCAAAAATGTTGTGAAATCGGAGTCTGGAGATCTATAAATAACAACAGTTAGAAGTTTAGCTCCGTTAAATTTAACCACACCTGCACAACATTCAAACACCTTTTCAGTGCAGTACTTTGAAACATCAATTGACTCAAATGGGATGCCGTTTTTCACATACATGGCTACTCCCCAACACCGCAAAGAGCTCCTCGAAAAGCTGCCAGCTAACCTGTATCCTGGTAAAGGAAACCTCTGAATTATCTCCTTATTTAAGAAGTGTTCAGATATACCAATAATTTCAGAGTCAACATCTATAAGCAGTTCACTAACTTTATCTCTAATACCTTGTATATCTTGATGAAATAAACTAATTCCCTCATTACTCGGATACCTGAGCTTTGTCAAAAGTGATTCCCTTGTTAGAGAGACTTCCCTTAAGCAGGAATACCTATCAGCTGACTTCAATCTAAAAAAGGTGCAGCTCTAACACCCACTACTGCAGGAATTTTCCCATGAGTGATACCACCAACCCCACCTATGCTGTCACCTATAAGCTTTGCCAACCTCCCCTTCCCATACCTGTTGAGGTGCAGGCCATGTCTAGTGAAACCTGTCCTGCTGATAGACTCCACCGACACCACTGAAATGTGACCCATGCTTTCTGTCATCAGCGCACCTCCAAGTCTCATGTTATTACGCCTGACGGCTGTATTAATATGAGGCCGATCGTGACGCTGAAACAGTTCCACGAAATGCACATTCGTGTTGCTAGTCTGAGTGGCTATCTTTTCCAGGTCACCATCTATGTTATACTCCCCATCCCTATCAATACTATTACCTGCCCCACCCACAATCACTACCTGATCCTCTTTAGTAAAATCCCTACATAACCCCCCTATGTTAACAGTCACCTGAGCCAACCCTGCATTAGGCTTCACAGTGCTGGTGACCTGGTACTCACTCCCCAGCACTTCCTGCAACTGCTGGCCTACACCTCTGCCATGAGAACTACCTAACAGCAGAACCTTCTTCTTCCTCTTCGACTTTGCAACTGTTCTAGGCACAGTAACTACTGAGGTCTGCTGCATACATCCTATATCTACAACTACTAGAAATTCCTCTCCACTAGACTCTGACAGTTGGTCATATCTATTGTAAACACCAATAGTAAAAGTATCTGAAAATCTTCTTCTCCTAGCAGATCTCTTGCCAACAGCCAGCTCCCATTCCCCAACCCCCTTCTCCCTCCTCATCCTATCTAGCTCCTCCTGTGCGTTTTTCAACTGCACCTGAAGGGCACAGATCTTACGCTCCTGCTCCTCTATCAACTTACTCTTGCTACGTAACCTGCAGTTCCAGGAGAGGATCTCACCAGAATGCCCACTGGCTTCCCCACTGCATTCCCCCCAGTGAAAATACTTCGAACAAGTCTCACACTGCAATCCACTACTCACGAACCTACGGCAAAGCCCACACTTCACACTCATGGTAAAATTTTACTTTTTCTAAGTTCCGCTACTACAATAAGAAGATGTTAAAAACCTGACTACAATAATCACAAACTTACTCTACAAGGGAAGTAACTACTATTATTAACAGTATTAATAAACAACAAATGTGAATATAACAAAAGACTAATACAGAAAGAGAATCAAACGTCTAATGACAGAGTAACGAAGCTGAAAACAGTTCCCAAAAAGTTCTTCTGAAATTATTTCACCAGGAAACACCAAGAACACCGGTTGAAGACTACTAAAGTTCCTAAATAAACCACTATACACAAACAATTAATTAGTACTTAGCTTTCGATGCGCCGCTACTGCTGCAACTGGTCAGCGCGGAATGTAAACACAGGCAAGAGGTTAAGTTGCTCGATACGAAACACTCACAAATATCAGGTCACAACACAAGAAAGGCAGAGGTGAATGAAGAAACCACTAATACGTCACTTATATAGTAAATATTATCACAAAACCCGTTAAAATATGTATCTGAAACCTAAAAATATATGAAAACTTAGAGAGCGATCTCACACGCAGTCACTCGCTTTATTGCAACATTGTACCAATATCCTCAAAAGACACTCCTAAATTCACCGTCTCTAAATCGCTTGCTAGCAACCACCACCTACGGAGAATAAGTTCAATGGGGACATCGAGACAGCTTTAGAAAAGATGGCGTAAGCAAGCCTCCACGTGATTATCTAGGAAAGAATCAAGTCTAATTTGCTATAATTTATGTTTCCAGTTCATTCAACATAGCCTTCCACATGCAACGATCCGCAAGCTAACACTCGTACGTTTAGTGTGTCAGACGTCGTAATGCGTCATGGCAGCAACTTCTTGTCAGGTTGAGAGAGGAAAGCTACAAGAGCTATGTAGATCCCAAAAGCTACAGACCCATTAGCCTACTTTCTACGCTGAGTAAGGCCTTAGAGCGGATCCTGCTGAAATGACTCAACCTACGACTGATCAATGAAGCTGTGCTGCCTACCGAACAGTTCCAGTTCTGCGAAGATTAGACACCTCTGCAACTCCTCCCAATGGTAGAAGAAGTCACGATGGAATTTAACTACAGAGATCACTGAGCAGCCATTTCACTTTATGTCTCCTGCACGTTTGA
The DNA here is from genome assembly GCF_023898315.1 of Schistocerca nitens. Lineage (NCBI taxonomy): Eukaryota > Metazoa > Arthropoda > Insecta > Orthoptera > Acrididae > Schistocerca > Schistocerca nitens. The sequence continues at coordinate 257,816,300 of NC_064622.1, forward strand.
AAGTGCTTGGCACCAGCGACTGATTCATAAACCTTTCATACAGGGCATACCAACCCCCCTAGTAGTGCAATTACTCGCCAGCTATCTGCGCCTCTGTTTTCCCATACGCGCCACTTCGTTTCAAGTACTCATAACACCCTAGGTTGGACAAGGGTCTCTTCTACCTATGATTTGCGACATGCGAAACCGCTATGTATACTCTTTCAACAATTTGACAGCCCTGTGGCCTCTACTCTACTTCGCAACTGTTGGTACGTGTAACTCACTGCAATCCAGCTCGCACCTGGCAGTAACGTGTGCTCAGAATATTGCACAAAACTAACTTTCCCTATCCCAAACGGTGATGCCGCTACAAAAGGAAGATGATGGCGAGCAATAGAAATGAGAATAAAGACGCTTCAAGTCCGAGTTAGGAATGTCACAATACTGAAATAAGTGAAAGAATTCTCCTATCCAAGAAGCAAAATTATAAACGATGGCTCAGGCAATTTAAGTGCCAGAGATAGACAGGCAGAGGTGAAGAAAACAAAACTGTCGTTGATACCACTTACTGAAAAGAGAATGAAGAAGCAGTAACTGTAGCACATACGCTGTATGATAAAAATCGCAGCCACCCCTGTGGAAGGCGTAATTGACACTAGACGTACAGGAAGAGGACCCGCCACTGTAAAAGGAGGCGGGGAGCATTCTGTTCTCAGCAGGAGAAGCAGTAACAGGAGAATTGATCGTCCAACAAGGCTGAGTGACTTTGAGTGTGAACTAGTCACCGGATCTTGTTTGAGTAACATATCAATCAGAGGCACTTCACCCCTTCTAAACCTGCACAAGTCAGCTGTTGGTGATGTGATGTGAAGCGGAAACCCGAAGAGGGAGCATAGCTAAACCAGGACCAGACAGACAGATACCGTCGAGCATTTCGGAGTATGGTTATACAAAATCTCATGAAACCTGTGGAAGGAATCACTCGCCATTTCCCAAGTGCTGCCAACAGTCCAGCTAGCGCGATGACTGTATGAAGACACTTAAAAAGAATACTGTACAGTGGTCGAGGAACTCTTCACAAGCCACTGATTACTGTAGTCAACGCTAAGTTACGCTTCAGGTGGCGTACACAGCGATGGCTATGTAAAGAGCGACGGCTATGGGTAGCTGATGACAGAAAAGAAAAATTTGGAGTGATAAATCACGCTATAACATGTGGAACGGTTTCGGATCTGGCGATTGCCAGTAGAACGTTACTTGACTTAAAATATAGTGCCAATGAAGGCGTTGGTGTTATGTTGTGGTCGCTTTATGGCGCCTGAGAAATCGCTAAACTCGAAATGATACGAACACCTTTTACAGCTTTGTGTACTGCACTTAGTAGAGGGACAGTTCGGGGGAGAAGATTGCCTGTATCAGCCTGAACCCTGTCATAGAGCAGCATCTGCTAGTCAGTGTTTTGTGGACAATCGAAATGGAAAAGAGCGTATGGCATTGTTGGCCGGGAGTCCCCATCCGGGGTAGTTCGGCCGCCAGTTGCAAGTCTATTTTCCGTTAACGCCACATTGTGTGACTTGCGCGCCGGTGATGAGGATGAAATGATGATGAAGACAACACAACACCCAGTCCCTGAGCGGAGAAAACATCCAACCCGGCCGGGAATCGAACTCGGGCCCACTTACATGGGAGGCGAGCACATTACCACCCAGGTGTGGACAATGATATTACTGGGATTAACTGACTGCTGGAGTCCCGACTTGAACTCAATGAAAACCCTTTGGGATGAGTTAGAACGTCGGCTTTGCTCCAAACCCTAGCGTCCACCATCAATACCTTCTTTGGTTTTCGGTTTTAGGAAGAATGAAATGCCGTTCCTTCAGACACTCAGGCACCTCACTGAAAGTGTCTCCATCAGAGTTCAAGCCGTTGTAAAGGCGCAGGCTTGATACTTCCCATATTAATGTCCACTAAAGGCGTCCGGGTATTTTCGATCAGATAGTGTGCGAAGCACAAAGTGAAGAACTAAAAAGGATAGGTGAGTAATGAAGTTAACAGTAGATCTGCTACACCACTCTGGGATAGTTAACGTGGCAATTGGAGACAGGGTTAAGGGGAATAAGGGAAGAAGTTGTCAAAAGCAACAGTTATAGAGGACGTTACATCTACATCTACATCTACATTTAAACTCCTCAAGCCACCCAACGGTGTGTGGCGGAAGGCACTTCACGTGCCACTGTCGTTACCTCCCTTTTCTGTTCCAGTCGCGTATGGTTCGCGGGAAGAACGACTGCCCGAAAGCCTCTATGCGCGCTCGAACCTCTATAATTTTACATTCGTGTTCTCCTCGGGAGGTATAAGTAGGGGGAAGCAATATATTCGATACCTCATCCAGAAACGCACCCTCTCGAAACCTGGACAGCAAGCTACACCGCGATGCAGAACGCCTCTCTTGCAGAGTCTGCCACTTGAGTTTGCTAAACATCTCCGTAACGCTATCACGCTTACCAAATAACCCTGTGACGAATCGCGCCGCTCTTCTTTGGATCTTCTCTATCTCCTCTGACAACCAGACCTGGTACGGATCCCACACTGATGAGCAATACTCAAGTATAGGTCGTACGAGTGTTTTGTAAGCCACTTCCTTTGTTGATGGACTACGTTTTCTGAGGACTCTCCGAATGAATCTCAACCTGGCACCCGCCTTACCAATAATTAATTTTATATGATCATTCCACTTCAAATCGTTCCGTAAGCATACTCCCAGATATTTTACAGAAGTAACTGCTACCAGTGTTTGTTCTGTTATCATATAATCATACAATAAGAGATTTTTCTTTCGCAATACGTTGCATTTGTCTATGTTAAGGGTCAGTTGCCTCTCCCTGCACCAATTGCCTATCCGCTGCAGATCTTCCTGCATTTCGCTGCAATTTTCTAATGCTACAGCTTCTCTGTATACTACAGCATCATCCGCGAAAAGCCGCATGGAACTTCCGACACTATCTACTAGGTCATTTATATATATTGTGAAAAGCAATGGTCCCATAACACTCCCCTGTGGCACGCCAGAGATTACTTTAACGTCTGTAGACGTCTCTCCATTGAGAACAACATGCCGTGTTCTGTTTGCCAAAAACTCTTCAATCCAGCCACACAGCTGGTTTGATATGCCGTAGGCTCTTACTTTGCTTATCAGGCGACAGTGCGGAATTATATCGAACGCCTTCCGGAAGTCAAGGAAAATGGCATCTACCTGGGAGCCTGTATCTAATATTTTCTGGGTCTCATGAACAAATAAAGCGAGTTGGGTCTCACACGATCGCTGTTTCGGAATCCATGTTGATTCCTACAGAGTGGATTCTGGGCTTCCAGAAATGACATGAAACGCGAGTAAAAAACACATTCTAAAATTCTACAACTGATCGATGTCAGAGATATAGACCTATAGTTCGGCGCATCTGCTCGACGACCCTTCTTGAAAACTGGAACTACCTGCGCTCTTTTCCAATCATTTGGAACCTTCCGTTCCTATAGAGTCTTGTGGTACATGACTGTTAGAAGGTGGTGGGGGGGGGGGGGGGGGGGCAAGTTATTTCGCGTACTCTTTGTAGAATCAAATTGGTATCCCGTCATGTCCAGTGGACTTCCCTCTGATGAGTGATTTCAGTTGCTTTTCTATTCCTTGGACATTTATTTCGATGTCAGCCATTTTTTGGTTCGTGCGAGTATTTAGAGAAGGAACTGCAGTGCGGTCTTCCTCTGTGAAACAGTTTTGGAAAAAGGTGTTTAGTATTTCAGCTTTACGCGTGTCATCCTCTGTTTCAATGTCATTATCATCCCAGAGTGTCTGGATATGCTGTTTCGATCCACTTGCTGATTTAACGTAAGGCCAGAACTCCCTAGGATTTTCTGTCAAGTCGGTACATAGAATTTTACTTTCGAATTTACTGAACGCTTCACGCATAGCCGTCCTTACGCTAACTTTGACGTCGTTTAGCTTCTGTTTGAGAGGTTTTGGCTGCGTTTAAATTTGCAGTGAAGCGCTCTTTGCTTTCGCAGTAGTTTCCTAACTATGTTGTTGAACCACGGTGGGGTTTTCCCGTCCCTCACAGCTTTACTCGGCACGTACCTGTCTAAAACGCATTTTACGATTGCCTTGCACTTTTTCCATAATCACTCAACATCGGCAGTGTCGGATCAGAAATTTTCGTTTCGATCTGTTAGGTAGTCTGAAATCTGCCTCCTATTCCTCTTGCTAAGCAGATAAACCTTCCTCCCTTTTTTTATATTCCTATTTACTTCCATATTCATGGATGCTACAACGGCCTTATGGTCACTGATTCCCTGTTCTGCGCTTACAGAGTCGAAAAGTTCGGGTCTGTTTTTTATCAATAGGTCCAAGATGTTATCTCCACGAATCGGTTCTCTGTTTAATTGCTCGAGGTTATTTTCGGATAGTGCACTCAGTATAATGTCACTCGCTGCTCCGTCCCTATCACCCGTCCTAAACATCTGAGTGTCCGAGTCTATATCTGTACAGAAGATTTCGGCGTCAACGCGCATCTATGTTCATATTCATATATAAGTGATGCCTGTTCTTCCGGACATGACACCACATGACACCACATACATATACAGAACTTGCAAGTAGCCATAGGGCCCATAGAAACACCAAGATATAGCTGTCCAAATCATCGCCGAACTACCTCCACGTTTCAGTCTTGGGACCTAAACTCAGCCAGAAACAGCGTGCAACAAGTCTCATCTGGCTAAATGACATTCTTACATTGTTCCCATGGACCAGGTTTTGTGGTTTCAGAAACACGTATTCCTGTTACTGCCATTTGCATCAAAGATTGGTGGTTTTCGAACTGCAGCTCGTCCTACAATTCCCTGCTTACGGAGCTCCCTTCGCGTTATCGTGGTGTTGACAGGTTTAGCGAGTGACGACTTGGCAAATTCTCTAGCTGGTGTGATGAATGGCAGTTTCTCTAAACCGGAAGTATGTACACTACTGGCCATTAAAATTGCTACACCAAGAAGAAATGCAGTTGATAAACAGGTATTCATTGGACAAATATATTATACTAGAACTGACATGTATGTTACATTTTCTCTCAATTTGGGTGCATAGATCCTGAGAAATCAGTACCCAGAACAACCACCTCTGGCCGTAATAACGGCCTTGGTACGCCTGGGCATTGAATCAGAGCTTGGATGGCGTGTACACGTACAGCTGCCCATGCAGCTTCAACACGATACCACAGGTCATCAAGAGTAGTGACTGGCGTATTGTGGCGAGCCAGTTGCTCGGCCACAATCGACCAGACGTTTTCGATTGGTGAGAGATCTGGAGAATGTGCTGGCCAATGCAGCAGTCGAACATTTTTTGTATCCAGTAAGGCCCGTACAGGACCTGCAACGTGCTGTTGTGCATTACCCTGCTGAAATGTAGGGTTTCGCAGGGATCGAATGAAGGCTAGAGCCAGCGTCGTAACACATTTGAAATGTAACGTCCGCTGTTCAAAGTGCCGCCAATAGGAACAAGAGGTGACCGAGACGTGTAACCAATGGCACCCCATACCATCACGCCGGGTGGTACGCCAGTATGGCGATGACGAATAGACGCTTCCAATGTGCGTTCACCGTGATGTCGCCAAACACGGATGCGACCATCGTGATGCTGTAAACAGAACCTGGATTCATCCGAAAAAATGACGTTTTGCCATTCGTGCACCCAGGTTTGTCGTCGAGTACACCATCGCAGGCGATCCTGTCTGTCACGCAGCGTCAAGGGTAACCGCAGCCATGGTCTCCGAGCTGCTAGTCCACTCTGCTGCAAACGTCGCCGAACTGTTCGTGCAGATGGTTGTTGTCTTGCAAACTTCCCCGTCTGTTGGCTCAGGGATCGAAACGTGGTTGCACGATCCGTTGCAGGCATGCGGATAAGATGCCTGTCATCTCGGCTGCTAGTGACACGAGGCCGTTGGGATCCAGCACGGCGTTCCGTATTACCCTCCTGAACCCATCGATTCCATATTCTCCTAACAGAGCAGCAATGTCGCCATACGATAAACCGCAATCGCGATAGACTACAATCCGACCTTTATCAAAGTCGGAAACCGTGATTGTACGCATTTCTCCTCCTTACATGAGGCATCACAACAACTTTTCTCCATGCAACGCCGGTCAACTGCTATATGTGTGTGAGGAATCGGTTGGAAATTTTCGTCATGTCAGCACGTTGTAGGTGTCGCCACCGGCGCCAACCTTTTGTGAATGCTGTGAAAAGCTAATCATTTGCATATCACAGCATCTTCTTCCTGTCGGTTAAATTTCGCGTCTGTCGCACGTCATGTTCGTGGTGTAGCAATTTTAATGACCAGTAGTATACTTTAACGCGAATGAGTAGGAAAAGTAAACTTGTAACCTCCGGATACAGTGTTACTATTGTATTGCTTGACACAATAAGTAGTTTAAATAACTGGGAGTATCGTTGCAAAACAATATGTAGTGGAACGAGCGTGTGGGAACTGTGATTTTTGGAAAGAATGGTTCTCATGTAAAGGCGGTGCGTCCTATTGTTGAGTACTGCTCGAGGGTGTGCCATCCCTACCAGATCGGATTGAAGAAAGACATCGAAGCAGTTCAGAGGCGGGCTACTAGATTTGTTACCGGTAGGTTCGAACATTACCTAAGAGTTGCGGAGATGCTTGGGGAACTCGAATGGAAATCCCTAGTGGGATTTTGAGAAAGTTTAGAGAACTGGCGTTTGAAGCCGCCAACGTACATTTCCCCGGTGTTTCCATATTTTTTCTATCTCCTGTGGATGTAGATGGAACCTCTTCATCTACATCTACATCTACATCTACATCGACATCTACATTTATACTCCTCAAGCCACCCAACCGTGTGTGGCGGAGGGCACTTTACGTGCCACTGTCATTTCCTCCCTTTCATGTTCGAGTTGCGTATGGTTCGCAGGAAGAACGACTGCCGGGAAGCCTCCGTGTGCGCTCGAATCTACCTAATTTTACATTCGTGATCTCCTCGGGAGGTGTAAGTAGGGGGAAGAAATATATTCGATACCTCATCCAGAAACGCACCCTCTCGAGACTTGTACAGGAAGCTACACCGCGATGCAGAGCGCCTCTCTTGCGGATTCTGCCACTTGAGTTTGCTAAACATCTCCGTAACGCTATCACGCTTACCAAATAACCCTGTGACGAATCGCGCCGCTCTTCTTTGGATCTTCTCTATCTCCTCTGTCAACCCGACCTGGTACGGATCCCACACTGATGAGCAATACTCAAGTATAGGTCGAACGAGTGTTTTGTAAGCCACCTCCTTTGTTGATGGACTACATTTTCTAAGGACTCTCCGAATGAATCTCAACCTGGCACCCGCCTTACCAACAATTAATTTTATATGATCATACCACTTCAAATCGTTCCGTAAGCATACTCCCAGATATTTTACAGTAGTAACTGCTACCAGTGTTTGTTCCGCTATCACATAATCATACAATAAAGGATCCTTCTTTCGCAATAGATTACATTTGTCTATGTTAAGGGTCAGTTGCCTCTCCCTGCACCAATTGCCTATCCGCTGCAGATCTTCCTGCATTTCGCTGCAATTTTCTAATGCTGCAACTTCTCTGTATACTACAGCATCATCCGCGAGAAGCCGCATGGAACTTCCGACACTATCTACTAGGTCATTTATATATATTGTGAAAAGGGAAATACAGAAGCGTCCGATCTTACCCGTCGGCTTTGACCCATGACGTCACAAATACCGCGGAAACGACCATAAACAACAATTCCAATATGGCGGATATAAAAACATCGAATACGTATTGTAAACACTGAAATACACAAGTTTCACAAAAAGCCTAATGACTGTAACGGGACAAGCGTGGGAAATTGGGGGTTTTTGGGTGGGGAGAAACTAAATATGTCGTTATGCGGTGGGGGGAGTCTGCAGTGCTCCCCCATCACCCCACAGGCTTCATTAGTGTCAAATCAATATTTTCGAATCATAGGCGGCCGCTGCCGCGGCCGCATTCCAAAAAAAAAACTCCCAACCTAACCTCAAGTGGGCTACGCTACAGATCAATATGTTCATCAAATTGCTTCATATTACGTATACATGTTCTTTAAACAAGAGTACATCAAACCATGTATTAGGTTTTCCGCGCCGTAATGACGTCACACACCACAACACGCTTACGTCACGGGTCAAAGCCGACGAGTAAGATCGGACCTTTCTGTTGACCCGTGAAAAGCAATGGTCCCATAACCCACTCCTGTGGCACGTCAGACGTTAGTTTAACGTCTGTAGACGTCTCTCCATTGAGAACAACATGCTGTGTTCTGTTTGCTAAAAACTCTTAAATCCAGCCACACAGCTGGTCTGATATTTCGTAGGCTCTTACTTTGTTTATCAGAATCTTCTGAAATAAATTCGCTGAAGAATGGGTAGTCGTAGCCGTAGTAATAGACACAGACTGCGGAAGAGACATTCAGTAGTTACCCTTCTTTCACACAGATCGTCGAGACGCTGTGTGAAACGTACATAAAGAGCGTTAGTTTCTTTCCTGTGACGACAGCACGAAACCCGGGCGTGCACGGCATTTCGCAAAACGTCAAAGTGCAGTCACGCCCTTGGCGAAGGCTTATTTATGAGGTGCATTCAAAACTAACTATTGTTACGGAGGTGAGGCGACCAGCTGACATTTGGGCGGAATGGGGACGCGAGAAGATATTAATAGTCGGCGGTGACCATCACCGGAGACCTAGTCTAACTCAGGACGGCGTCACGAACCGTGACGTCGGAAGGGAAGGCCGTGAACGCGAGGCAGCGGCCCGCAGGCCACGAACTTGTGTCACAACAGACCACAATTAAACTGGAGCCTCCTTAGCCGTCGGCAGTGCCGACGCTTGGGGACCTAGTAATCGCGAAGAACGGAAATTTCAAAGAGCTTCTTAAGATACATTTACACAGGCAACAAAAACAGCATATTACCGACAATTTAGAACAGCAGTATTGCCAGCCCATTTGTTCGGCAACATTTTTGTGTTGCCTGACGATGCGACAATACACTTCTGTGCCCAGAGTTAGCAAGGAAACTTTTGTGGGTGCGTCCCTTTACAAGTAAGCAAAATGCCTCCGAAAATTTAACTTGTGAAATGATTCTGGATTCATATCTTTTCCAGGACGCTGAACCACGATTCTGAATGCATCATTCAGAAGAAAATTACCTGTGTAAAATTATACATCGGTTGCAATCAGACTGGCGATCACCATTCTGATTTTGGTTAGGTTAGGTTAATGTTTAACGTCCCGGCCACAACGAGGTCATTAGAGACGGAGCGAAAGCTCGGGTTAGGGAAGGATTGGGAAGGAAATCGGCCGTGCCCTTTCAAAGGAACCATCGCGGCATTTGCCTGAAACGATTTAGGGAAATCACGGAAAACCTAAATCAGGATGGCTGGAGACGGGATTGAACCGTCGTCCTTCCGAATGCGAGTCCAGTGTGCTACCACTGCGCCACCTCGCTCGGTCTGATTTTGGCCACTGGTGACTTACAGAGAAGTCTGATGCTCCTCTTAAATATCTACTTCTCACCGATATGCCTCTTACAAGGGAACGGTCCAGACCAACACGTCGAAACATGTCCTCATTTCTTTACATAGAAAGAATACACCCAAAGAAAGACACGGTCAAAATTTCAAGCTCTAAGATGCACTGAAATTATTTTTTTAATGTTGACAATTGCCAAATTCCTATCTCTGCAGTTGGGTGGAGGAATGTAGAGTGCAAACATTGGTTTGCTTCTTTCAGTCTCACTGTGAACTGTATAAATGGAAGAAAGACGTACACGAACTAATAAATATGCGCCAAAACGAAACTCGTGAAAGTGCGAAAGAAAAACTATTCCAAAGTTTTGCTGTTGAACTACTCGTGAGAGGCAACACATCGCTGTCGACGGAGGTCTGTGGGACCCGGAATCGTAAGTGACATGAACATGGATGATTTAAGGGTTTCTTTGATCTCATTAAGCAGACCCAAGAAATAATGCAGTGCACGAGGTTGCAAAGCTATGAAGTTTATTTCAAGCAAACATGATAGCAGATGCCAGTAATTCATGGCTTACATGAAGATTAGTTTGCTCTTACCCCCAGATCTAACGCCGCTCAGTCAGACTTCTTGAAAGAATTGCGAGCAAATACGTTTCATCCTGGATATGTGTGTCACGTGACACTGCTCAACACTACGCTCTCTCGTCAGGGGCGATCGCGCACTGGGCCGGTAAGGGCAATACAAGTAACTGTCGTAAACGGTTCTTTGTGCAGCAGAACCGAGTAATTTAACAATTTTTAAAAACTACTTGCAGTGCGCCTTGGCATCTAAAATGTTGACAGCGAATTTCTTTCGTTGTATTTTTCCTGCATAAAATATTTCAGGGTGGGGTTCGACATGTCGGATTCGAACCTTTCCTTGTTAGTTCCAGGCGTTTGCTACTCTCTGGTGGAAGGACTTGAGCATTTCATTAAATTTGTGTCAAATAGCAATTAATTGTTAATGGTAATATTTTATTGGAGTTCACTACTTCAGTGATATTAGCATGAATTTGTTTAATGTGATACAACTACACGAGCAACTTTTTACTTGTAAACTTATTAAAATAGGTACCCGTATCAAAGTTTTACAGGCCCTTAGTCACCAACATATCGTATAACACCTTGTCCGCGAAATGGAACTCCCAGAATACCCTTACCTGCACCAGTTGTGTTGAGAGTCCGAATGGAGTCTATTGCCTGACGAATCTCTGTAACAGTTCTGAAGCCAATGCCGTATAATGACATATAATGCTTCCTTCAATTCAGGAATAAGTTGCAGTGACAAGGGCGTAAGCCAGGGGAGTCTGGTGGGTGGTACAGTACTTCCCAGCCTTATCGATCGAACAAATTAGTCACGACTTGCACTATTTGCGCCCCAGCATCGTCCTGCAAAATGATGGGCGAGCACTCCAGAAAGTATCGCCGCTTCTTTCCCTAAGCTGTTCACTTTAGGAAGACAGCCTGCGACCTGCTTGGAGAAAGGAGAGAAGGCTACTGTCTTCGTCGCGCATTGTAATATTTGCATGTCAGTGGCAAAGAAGTCATGAAGGATTGCAATATAGAAATTTAATAATAAGGGAACCAAGCCTGATCCCTGCGGGAGTTCTCTGCTAGTTTCTCTGTGGAGTTCCTTACTGCAAAGTGATTGTCTTCTTACTGCTCAAAAAGCCTACTGTAAGTTGGAGTTTCTCCAATTTTTTTCACTAAGACTAACAAGTCGTACGCTTTAATCAAATCTACGAACGCAACCACTACACAATTATTGCGAGAGAAGTTTAGTTGTATCTCAGCAACTGAACGCAAAATAATTTCAGTTGTCCTTTTTCCTTTTCGAAAGCAAAGTTGCTTATCCGTAATATTTTCATGTTTTCACACCATCATTCTAAGCGCCGTTTAACAATGCTTTCCATTACCTTTGCCGAACACGATGGTAATGTGACAGGCCGATACTATTCGGGTTTATCTAATGTTTTTCCAGATTTGTGGATGGAGACGACACCACATATTTTCAGCGAGTCAATGTTGATCTTTAGTGTCCACTTTTTTAATTTTATTTTTTTAGCCAGGCTTCTGACCGGTTTGATACGGCCCGCCACGAATTCCTCTCATGCGACGCGACGCTCTTTCCTCTCCTGTGCCAACCCGTCTTCAAACCTCAATTATTTTCTTGGATTTAATACGATGTCTTCCACTAGAGTTCCTATCCTCTACAGCTCCCTCTAGCATCATGGAAGTTATTCCCTGTTGCGATGTCCTGTCATCCTATCCCTCCCTACTGTGTTTTCTGTATATTCCTTTCCTCTTCGATTCTGTGGGGAACCTCCTCATTCCTTACCTTATCAGTACGCCTAATTTGCTGCATTCGTCCGTAACACCACGTTTCAAATGCTTCTATTCTCTTCCGTTCCGCTTTTCCCACGGTCCATGTGCTACTACCATACAATTCTGTGCTCCAAACCCATTTTCTCAGAAATTTCTTCCTAAAATTAAGGTCTATGTTTGATACTAGTAGACTTCTCTTGGACAAGAGTGCTCTTTTTGCAAGTACTAATCTGCTAGTGTCCGTACAGTACGGTAAATTTTGAGCAGCAGCAGTTTCCCTTTGTGTGGGATGTGTTGTAGCATTGGGTGGTCGATTATATGCGGCCCAAGTGCAGTACCCTTCCCTTGGAAGAGCACAATCTGGAGTTCTTCCAGAGAAAATGATTGTGCAATGACACTATTTTCCTCTTCATATTACGCCACACCTTCTTTGTCCATTATGTCAGGTTGTGCTTCCGCACACAAGAACGTTTCTAAATGTTCGGCGGATGATGAAGGTGTCTAGACGTCCATTGCAAGACCATTTCTTGCGTTCCCTGTCACGTTCCAAATCCTAGTTATTTGTGATTCTTTTCAGACTGTAGTGCCGAAAATTTGCCATTATTTTCGTTGTTTGTGCGGGAATATTTTCATGGCTGTAGCGTGTCCTTTTTAAGGGCAAGACAGTTCTTATCATAGACAAATTTTTGTATTTTCTCAGAGTCTCCCTTCGTTCCTTGAGGACTGTATCATATTATCAATCCCACCAAAAGGGCGAAAACCGATGAGTCGTTCGCTTACATTCTTTTTGAGGTATAGAGACTTCCGCTGTTTCATTGATTAGTGGTAGAAAGACACCACAGTCTCTTTCAGGATCATCAGTTTGGATGATGGATTCCAGTTCTTCTTCCAGTAGTGTTTCTTACCAGTTCCAATTGGCTTTATGTTCCATTTTCGGCTGAGTGTGTGTTTCACAGTATTCCTACATTGTGCGTTTATTATGATTTGAATTTCTAAGTGATTTTAAAGTATCCGGTATCACGTGCCATGTTGTTCCGGCGGACAGTTCAGGAGGTGCTATGCCCAGTTCCACTGCCGTCTGAACTTCATTAGGCTGGACGAGCAGTACTGAATGGAAGCTTGAGAAGCAAGAGTAAAGTGTGCGTTATGTTGTCGACAGCAAGTGTCGTGAACGAATGGAACAAGTTCGTTTGCGAACGGGACACACAAAGGGATATGTCGACTTTTGCACTGTTATGCAGATATTTTCAGTGCAATGCCGGTAAAGAAGCTAAGAAATCGAATTAAATGTAATTACTCTCTAACGAGCCACGGGATAATATGGGTTCCTTATTCCTAAATAGTCGCAATATATCCCTGAACTCCTCTGAAATTTTGCCGTTGGAGTTGTGGTCGAGCTGCATAGAACATTGGAAAGAAAGGGGGGGAGGGGTTGAGGAAATAAAATCTAAAGAAATTCTACAAAACTAAGGTTTATACTTAATGGCAGTGAGACTTGGACAAGAACAGCAGCAAATAAAAACGATGCGGCAATGAGGCTTTTAAGAAAAGTAGCTGACCACAGGACCAACGACCTTGCCGCAGTCGTAATACCGGTTCCCGTCAGATCACCGAAATTAAGCGCTGTCGGGATGGGATATCACTTGGATGGTTGATCATCCGGTCTGCCGAGCGATGTTGCCAAGCGGAATTCACTCAGCCCTTGTGAGGAAGTAGCGGCTCCGGTCTCGGAAACTGACATACGGCCGGGAGAGCGGTGTGCTGACCACATGCCCCTTCATATCCGAATTCAGTGACTCCTAGCCGGCCGAAGTGGCCGTGCGGTTAAAGGCGCTGCAGTCTGGAACCGCAAGACCACTACGGTCGCAGGTTCGAATCCTGCCTCGGGCATGGATGTTTGTGATGTCCTTAGGTTAGTTAGGTTTAACTAGTTCTAAGTTCTAGGGGACTTATGACCTCAGCAGTTGAGTCCCATAGTGCTCAGAGCCATTTGACTCCTATGGCCTGAGGATGACACGGCAGCCGGTCGGTACCCTCGGGCCTTCATGGCCGGTTCGGGAAGAGTTTAGTAGTTTAATAGCAACTGAAATGAAATGATAGTATGGCATTGTTGGCCGGGAGGCCCCATGAGGGGAAGTTCGGCCGCCGTATTGCAAGTCCTTTTTAGTTGACGCCACTTCGTCGACTTGCGAGTCAATGATGAAATGATGATGAAGAAAACACGACTGATTATAGTAGCCAACGTGTTTCCTGTTACTGTGCGGTCAACAGCAAATAATAAAACAAAATGTCCGCCATTTTTATTCTTCCGGAAATAAGACCCTATTACTGCGTGAGGAAATCATCTTATAACAGAAACATACACCATGCCCACGCCTTGAGGAAGGTCGCTGCTAGAGGCGCCACAACTGTAAGATTTCTAAACACTAATATCACAATTAGTGGCGGCCGCTTCGACCACCAAGCTGAGAGAAGGGCCCAAATAAGATTAGTATACAATGCTTATGACAGTAGCGATAACTGATATTGGGTAGAGAGTAGGAGTCAAGTGGGAGTAACAAATCGACTATTCCTTGAAACATGACGATGTGTTCTGGGATAAAAACCCTCCTTCAGCCAGGTTGTCCAGGTTGTAACTATTTTTTTACCAACGGACGATATTATGTACGATTTGATGTACATTCATTGATGTATTTTACACTTCATATTGTTCGAAGTGCTAACTGTAATTGCTATAAAGCCTGAAGATCCTTTTTAGTAGCTCAATCAGTGTCAAGATGGAAACTTGGCGCTGAAACCAGTAACGTGAATGTTGCATATTTTAAGCGATCGTGACATAATAAATTAGTATACAAAAATTCTTTTGGCCCCACTTCGGTTCAGCATTCCCTTGTTGGTTATTCGGCCTAAGCGAGTACTTGAAGCAAACTTAAAGCAATTTTTCAGTGCCGCCATAGTCAGGTAGTAATTTAAACTGTATTCTGGTGAAAAGAACTGTATTTAGATACCTTGCACAAGAATATACAAGACAGCACTGTTATTTGGTTACTAACACGTCAGAAAATTAAGGAAGTTTGTCATATTGCCCATTTCGACTCTTATGGTCTCCAGTGTCATATGACTCTAAAGTAACCAAGAATGCTTCTCTATTTTTGTGCAGAATTCAGTAGAATCTGTTTAAATCCATCTATTTGCACAAGTATCACGATACATAATGCTAAGTGGACTTGATATACGCAATAAAAATTCCTGTAAATACACAGCATCTGATAATGAGTCTGCAGTGACTAAATAGGTGGCTAATGGGACAGTATAAAATGACCGGCCGTAGTCTAAATACTGCACGAGTTTCATTGTTGATATCTCTGTGATCAACTAAACAACGTGGGTAGAAGGCCTCCAAAGTAGTGGAATTCATCAGGCAAAGGGATTAGTTTGCGAACTAATGAACATAGACACAATCAGAAAAACTGAAGGGACTACCGGAAGCCAATAGATTCTCGTGCGTCGCCGCACATTGCCAAGCCTAGTGTTTCACATTTGTTTTCTCCCCTGGGGGAACTCTCCCTCGTTGGGCTAACGACACACGTGGCCTTGTACTTGTTGACAGCCACGTTCCAATGTTTCATTTTCCGTATAGATAGGCGGAACGACAATCTTCCGTCGGCCAGTTACAACCCGAGTTCAAGGAATCGGCAATTACCAAATACACACAGCTACACTCTGGATTTTTAGGGGTCTGTGACAGCGAGCACGTAAACACCTCTCTGCATTAACGAATTAGTTTCATTTCTTTGTTAAAACTAGATGGTTAGGTGAACAGATCTGAATTTTTGTACACGGCGCTTCTCAGCAAACAATTGTGCTCTAATGAAGCGCTATACGACCGCTACTGTTAACAATATACAGGGTGTTCAAATAGTCTCTCCACAGTGCCGTATGATTCTTAGCCGGGCGTACCGTATGCCGCAGTTAATATACCGAAATGAAACTCAGTGCAATACAAGTTATTAATTTATTGAATATTCGTTTTTACTTACAAATTTTCACATTAAATGTTGAAAGTGTCCCCCCTGTTGCTGAATACACAATTCAGTTGTCTAATCACGTTTTCAAACACAATCTGTAACATTTCTTCTGTAACATAAGCAGCGAAAGTGGATATTGCAGTTTCCAATTCATCGATGGATTCTGGACTGTTTTTATAGACAGTTGCTTTCGCTTCATCCCAGAAGAAAAAGTCAGATGGTGTTAGGTCAGGCGATCGTGGAGGCCAAAGTCCCTGTGAAATTATGCGATCACCAAAAACATCAGCAAGCAGTGACACTGAAACGCGAGCCGTATGCGAGGTTGAACCATCTGGTTGAAAATAACCGTTCAGTATTTCACTTAACACAAGTTCTCCTATGAATGGGTACAGAATATCACTGCAGTATAGTTGTGCGTTTATTGTTTCGTTGAAAAATATGAGACCCACAATCCGACGTCTAGAAATTGCAATCCAAACTCCTATTTCCACAAATTGAAACAGCCGGCCGAAGTGGCCGTGCGGTTAAAGGCGCTGGAGTCTGGAACCGCAAGACCGCTACGGTCGCAGGTTCGAATCCTGCCTCGGGCATGGATGTTTGTGATGTCCTTAGGTTAGTTAGGTTTAACTAGTTCTAAGTTCTAGGGGACTAATGACCTCAGCAGTTGAGTCCCATAGTGCTCAGATTCATTTGAACCATATGAACCAAATTGAAATGGTTCCTCATGAATACACAATGGATTTGCAGTACGCCACATACGAGAATTTTGCGAGTTCATGTACCCGGATAAATGAAACCACGCCTCATCAGTGAAAAACGTTTCATACAGAATATCCCATTATGTTGAACGAAATTTTTGAACCCTTGACAATAATGCAGTCTCTTGGCGTGATCAGTATTTTTCAGTTGTTGCACAACTGTCACTTTGTATGGGAAAAGTTCTAATTTTTCCCTTACAGCTGTGTGGGCCTGGGCGAGTTTGCGACTGGCTTATTCGGACTCATGGACATTTTATCGGAAATATCGAGTAGTTTATCCTCAGACAAAACGCTAGGACTACCACTTCTCGGTGCATCTGTCACTGAACCCGTACTTCGAAATTTGTTAATCAAATCTCGCACAATATCGCGATGTGTGTTGTCTCCGGGAAAACTGAATTAAATGTTTGACGAACTGTGTATTTGCCGCCAGCTTTGAACACTAGTTCGACTAAAAACAAACGTTCTTCAATGGTTAGTATTTAACAGTGACAAAAACGAAACAAACGAGCAAAGAAACTAAACTTAAACGTTCACGTCAACACTTAACGACACACACCAACGATACTACTGACGCTGGCTGAGATACACGAAACAGTAGAATGTTGGGGGAGTCCACTTGTAGGGAAGTAACCCAGGCAGGCGAACAATCATACGGCACCCATGGCTAACAACCATACGGCACTGCGGAGAGACTTTTTGAACACCCCGTACAAGAAGAACAAGGACTCCACAACAAATTTTTAGAGGTTGTTCAGGGATACTGCTGCAGATCAATAAGATAATTGTGAGTTACTAGCTTTGTTACCGCAGTCGCACTTGTTTGAATGAAATACCTTCACAATAATTAAGATTCATGCAGCATGTAAAAACCGAACTTACAAACACAACACAGAGTCAGCTTACCTTCTATTACGAACGTGGGTGCACTGAGCGACTGTGATATGATTTATAAATGATAGAGTACAGCAATCATTCGTCCTTTTTTGGATGGTTTTATTTGGCAAATCCAGATATCGGCTAGTGCCTAGCCATTATCAATGGAATATTTTCTAGTCTCAATGCATGTCAGTTCCCTGTTGTTCGGGTAGTATTCAAAGAACTGTGACTGACGCCAGAACAACAGGGAACTGACGTGCTTTGAGACTAGAAAGTAGAGCATTGATAATGGCTAGGTACTAACAAGGGAACCTCCCCATCGCACCCCCCTCAGATTTACTTATAAGTTAGCACAGTGGATAGGCCTTGAAAAACTGAACACAGATCAATCGAGAAAACAGGAAGAAGTTATGTGTAACTATGAAAAAAAGGCAAAATATACAAACAGAGTAGTCCATGCGCAAGATACGCAACATTAAGGAACAGTGAGCTCAGGAGCACCGTGGTCCCGTGGTTAGCGTGAGCAGCTGCGGAACGAGAGGTCCTTGGTTCAAGTATCCCATCGCATGAGAATTTTACTTTCTTTATTTTGGCAAAGTTATGATCTGTCCGTTCGTTCATTGCCGTCTCTGTTCACTGTAAGAATCAACCGAAAACATTTGATCGCAAGGTCATAGGTCAACCTATTCCTCCAAAGGAAAACACGTCTGATATATTATATACGACACTGGTGACAGCATGTGCGTCACATGACAGGAATATGTTGTCGACCCACCTAACTTGGCGAATGGGTAAAAAGATTCTTCTACCTTGCCCGATTTAGCTTTTCTTGTTTAGGTGTAGCGTCCCCATACTACGGCGCAGCTACTTCGCATCGGAGTGACGGATAGTAATTGTCTGAAAATAAAAAAATTAAAATTTTCACATAAGGAAAGATTTGAACCAAGGACCTCTCATTCCGTAGTTGTTCACGCTAACCACGGGACCACGGTGCTCCTGAGCTCACGGTTCCATAATATTGCCTATCTTGTACATGGACTACTCAGTTTCTATATTTTGCTTTTTTTTCATAGTTGCACATAACTTCTTCCTGTTTTCTCGATTGATCTGTGTTCAGTTTTTCAAGGCCTATCCACTGTACCAACTTATAACTAAATCTGAGTGGCATGCGATGGGGAGGTTCCCTTGTAAGAGAAATCTGGCAATGCCAAATAAAACCTGGAAAAAAGGCTGACTGATTGCTGTGCTATATTGGACTGTGAAAACAACACCGAGTAACTTCAGAGCCCGCAGATGCAAAAGTATGGTCATGCTGTTGTCGTCGGTGACGGTACAGCTCACTATGCCACGTCTAGTGGTTAATGTTGCTACCTCTGGATCACGGGGTCCCGGGTTCTATTCCCAGTCGGGTTGGGGATTTTATCTGCCCGGGGGCTGGATGTTTGTGTTGTCATCGTTTCATCATCATCCTCAACATTCATGACAGTGGCTAGATTGATGCTGAAAAAAATTGGACTGTGAAAAAACTGAGACTTTGTACAGGCGCTGATGACCGCGCAGTTGAGCGCCCCAAAAACCCAACATCATCATCATCATCATCATCATCAGTGTGCTTCGCTGTGTCGTTCCTCTATGGTATTTAGTGAATCCATACACGAGATGCGCATGGCCAATTGTCATCAGAAAACCTGTGCGTAGTACTCCTTTTTACCACTGCTAACGCACAGCTAACGCTACCGAAAAAATAAATCCTAGATAGAGCCAAGCAGTAATGAACGCAAACTCAGAGGGCATTACTGTTGTCATCAGCAGCTACCCTGAGCGAAGGGAAGCAAGACATTGAGCACATACCCTAGACATTTGCTCAAGTGTCCACTATTTTCAGTGCAATACACATAGAAAGGTTACTGGACAAGAAAATGAAGGGAAATGCAATAACTCTGTAAATAAATGACCGAGAGTATAACGTCCGAACCTCCATAATGTTACTCGAAAGACTACAGAGTTATCTTTAACAACGTAGTGACGCCGGAGGACCGTAGCGAATTGCGAGAAGATGTGCAGACTATCATCAATTTTGTCACCCCCAACGTCGACAATAATTTTTCATGCAAAACCATACAACGTTTTCGTCGTCTGCAAAAATAGTTATTTTGAATGTAACAGGCCAAAACATTTTTGATATTGAATTACTAATATTTGATTTGTTTCTTTTATGTTTTCAGTTTAAGGCGATATTATGCCGTCCAGAGGTTGCATAAATCCACCAGATTTGCTACGTGTGAGGCTATGTAACCGATAGAAAACGTATGACTACACTTCCGTACAAAAACGGGGATACTGTTAATTTATGGGCACCACAGTTAATGTTTGACATGTGCATGCAACTTGCGTGGTTGGATAATGAAGGCGAAGAAAAACAACCATCTGGCACTCGGATTTCCTTTGATATGGCTTGAGTGAAGCAACCACACTACAGATGGTTATTTCTGTTGTCAAATGTCACCGGATTTTCCTACATTAGTGTCGCTACATTCTCAAAGATGACTCTGTCGTCTGCGAGCAGCATTACGGAAGTTCTGACGTTATACACTCGATCATTTATATACAGAATTATTACATTTCCCTTTAGTTTCTTGCGCAATTACCTTTTTAAGTGTATTGCACTGAAAATAGCGCACAACAGTGTGTTTGTAAAGTATCCAGCCGTTCCACTGGTTTCTAAACCAATCCCACGCGATCCCGTCGCTTGGCCAGTACCGGTTAACACTCACAGAATATTGAGGTGATGAAGAAACGAAGGAAGAAAGTTCTCTTTCATCTTCCAGCAACGTATCAGGTCCTGACTACCAGTATTGAAAAAGACATTCATTTAGTGAACAACGCTGATGTAACGTCGTACTGAACCTGGCACTAAGAAAGGTTCAAGTTGAACTGCACGATGCACGCCTTGAAGAATTTAATTTGCTTGCGTCCGGTATAATAACCTAATATCATCGTAACAGACAAATCAGAATGCAGCCAGAAAATAAAAACGTCCTTCATGTGCCCTTGATTGACGGTGACAAAGTTATCATACCATCTCTGCACATGAAATTGCGCAACTAGTTTTCAGTGTTGAATCACGCGAAAGTGTGAAGTGTGTCCATAGGTCAACAAATAACGAAGGAAATTACTGACACCCACTTCCGGGAGCCTTTGGATAATACTGAAATAAATGTACGGATGCCGTCCAAATCATTTGTAGCTAATTTCCGTCGAAAGTATAAATCTGCTGACTACGTAAATGTTGTGCAGAAGTGCTTCACTGCGTACAAACAGCATGTCTCTAAAAATTCATCTTCTCGACTCACATCTTGACTTCTTCCCTGAAAACCTAGGTTCAGTCGTGGTGAGCGTTTTTGGCAGGAAATATCGGTGATAGGGAGTCGTGGTATCAGGATCGTTGGAGCTCAGCGACGTTGACTGATTACTGCTGGCTGCTTCACCGTAGTTCGCGCAGAACTGGCAACTGACTCTGAACGTAGATATAAATGTGAAGTATTCAGTACAGAAAGGTGAGGAGATCAACTATTGTTCTGTTATAATACTGGCAAGAACTCGCTGGAAGCACTAAAAACTAAAAAAAAAAAAACCATGAAGGCCCAACGGTACTGACCGACCACAGTGTCATCTTCAGCCCATAGGCGTCATTGGATGCGGATATGGAGGGGGGGGGGGGGGGGGGGCATGTGGTCAGCACACCGCACACCGCTCTCCCGGCCGTATGTCAGTTTCCGAGACCGGAGCCGCTACTTCACAATCAAGTAGCTCCTCACATTGCCTCGCAAAGGCTGAGTGCTGAGTGCACCCCGCTCGCCAACAGCGCTTGGCAGACTGGATGGTCACCCATCCAAGTGCTAGCCCAGCCCGACAGCGCTTAACTTCGGTGATCTGACGGGAACCGGTGTTACCACTGCGGTAAGGCCATTGGCCACTGGAAACACTAACTACCGTAAAATATCTAGAAGTAACGAGACGCAGCGCCCTAAACTCGAATGCAAACGTTGAGCGAATGGTAGGAAAAGTAGACGTAAGGCTGAGATTCAGTGAGAGAATCTTATGCAAATGCAATCCACCCACGAAGTAAGTTACTTACAAAACACTTGGTCGGTTGATACTTGTCTCATCAGTCCAGGGCCCATATCATGTTGTATAAATAGCTGAGAGAGAGAGAGAGAGAGAGACAGAGAGAGAGAGAAGCAACGAAGAGCGACGCTTTCTGTCGCGGTATCGTTCAGTCAGTGTAAGAGCATTACGGAGATGCTTAAACTCCATTGGCAGGCGCTACAAGAGAAGCACTGTGCAACATACAGTGGTTCAAAACTGAAATTCCGAGAGAATACGTTCTGGGGAGAGACAGGCAAATTTCCTCCTACATGCACCTCGGTAAGTCATCACAACGAAAAGAGTACGAGCAAAAATGCTAATATAGACGTTCACAGAAAACCTTCTTTTCCAAGCGCTATTGTTCCCCAGCGCCATTCGCGAATGAGACATGGAATAGGGAGAAAGAAATACCTTCCGCCACAGACCCTAAGGTGGACTGCCGAGTGTGGATGAAAATGTAGATGCTATGTATCTGAAGGCGGCAGATAATTTGTAAATGACAGAACCGTCAGTCCATTGAACATAACATTAGTGCAAGATAAGGTGCTCTGAAACCAAGTATAATGCCATGTGATTACATAGGCACACAGTTGAAGGTTTTCTCGTCTCTGTGTAATTATTTCCACGAGTTTAATGTCAAATACACGAAAACGAGCTGTTCGAAGCTAACTTACGAATAAGGTTCTAAACGACGAGCCGCGTGGGTTAACCGCGTGGTCTTAGGCGCCTTGTCACGGTCCGCGCGGCTCCCCCCGTCGGAGGTTCGAGTCCACCCTAGGGGATGGGTGTGTGTGTTGTCCTTACCGTAAGTTAGTTTAAGTTACAATAGGTAGTGTGTAAGCTTAAGGACCTATGACCTCAGTAGTTTGGTCCCATAAGACCTTAACACAAATTCCAATTTTTCTAAGCTAGGGTGCATCGTGGCAGTAAGAGTGAACGTAATATTGAAGCGATCAGTTGCGTGTTGAAGCGGTCTTAAGGGTATAACTACATTTTAATGTTAGGTACAGTCTAATCTTTTTGCATTGACCAAAAACATTTGATGGTTAGGAAAAAATGCGGATGAATGAAAGATATAGCAATCATAAAATTGACGGAGATGCCATGTCGTTTGAAGACGGCAATTATAAAAAGTGATGAGAACTGAAAGGAGAAATGAGGGTTAAGATTTAACGATCTACAAGGTCATTACAATATATATATATATATATATATATATATATATATATATATATATATATATATATATATATATATATAGTCGCATGGCTCTTTGGAAAAAATAAACAAAACATCACGGCTTAGCCGCAGATGACTTGGCAAAACTGGAGAAAACCTGAACTATGACTGAGCGAACTGGGATTCGAATATGAGGCTAGTGTTTAACATATTGCACTGCTGGTTCATTAAGCGGGCTTTGTTCAATACAGGATTGTCTACTTCACAAATCTTAGCGCGTACAGTCTAGATCTGGATGTTTGAATAATGCAGCGTTGTCCCCTCAGTTAAATAGAAATTGCCATACCCGAATAAACTTTCCAGTGAGGTATTTTTATACTGGATGGCAAACTTAAAATCGCCTCCCATAAAAATTTGTGGCTGGGGTTCCCTTCAGTAAAAACAACATAAACTGAATCCATCTGAAAAGAACGAAATTGTGAATCACAGTCCGCCCAGCGGCCTGCACATGGGAGAGGAACAAGAGACTCGATGAAATTGAACACTTAACACGTAACACCAGATAAACGGCAGTGAGATAATTGAGAACCAGAACGGGGACATTTACTACTTATTTTTCTAGTATGTAATTGTTTTAAGATCTGGACAAAATGGTTCAAATGGGTCTGAGGACTATGGGACTTAACATCTGAGGTCATCAGTCCCCTAGAACTTAGAACTACTGAAACCTAACTAACCTAAGGACATCACACACATCCACGCCCGAGGCAGGATTCGAACCTGCGACCGTAGCGGTCGAGTGGTTCCAGACTGAAGCGCCTAGAACCGCTCGGCCACCCATGTCGGCAAGATCTGGACAATGTGGATAGAGTTACGAGGTAATGGATACACATGCAAAATTTCGTTGAAAGGAACTGGAAACTTGGGGAAGATAGGAGAACACAAGGTACGTAAGGTATTGTAGACATGATTTACAGTCCTTCTTATTCACATCTATACAGTATCTTTTTCTTCAACAAAATCTTCCTACAGGAGAGTTATATCTGAAGATGATTGTTTATAAAACCGGAACTGGGTATGAGAAAGTTTATGAACTCGATGCAGAAGATCAACAAAATATTCATCTAATAGAAAAAATGATCGCGTTTTTCGTCTCACAAAAATATATTCGTAGGAGTTGGTGATACTGTAAATATGTTTCTTTCAAGTCTATTGCTGACATCTTAGTAGGCAATCCTGTTTAATGCCTTCACACGGGCACAGACATCACATATGTCTTCCACGTACAGGGTTGACTTTTTTTTTTAAATAATCGAAAGCTGATTTAAGTAATTAAACACGCTAATCGTTACTTCTTTTGCCACCAGTGATTAACCACCACGAAGTCCCAGAATTCCCCATTAGAACTGTGTGAAAGGAGCCGGTAGGACGTGAACTCACCTGTCGCAACGCCGCCATGGTACCGTATGTATTGTGAGGGGCCACAAGATAAGAGTATGAACTGCGCCGTCAAGGACACGGCCCACCCTTCTTATAGTCTCGTACAAAACAGACGGGGAGGAGAGGGGTGAAAGCTCAAGCGTGCCGCAACCCCTTGCTTTCCCTCCCCTCAGTGATTAGTGGTAATACCCAGGCGTAACACAGGTGGAATGCACGCACACACACACACACACACACAAAGAGAGAGGGAGAGCGTAAATTAAGATGTGCTGCGTCTGATGTGGGTTGCCGGTTGAACACAAAAAAAAATAAAAGTGAAGTTTCCACCATCGTTTATCTACGCATTTTGCATCACAGTGTAAGAGGCAAGGATTCCACTGTATACTTAACCTGTTACTTATCGCAACGACCAAATGTAGCTGAAGTAGGCCGAGCGAAGCTTAACTGATGACAGAATGAAAAGACGGATCAAAATTTCCGCTATTGACATGCGACCGTATAACTGGTTACCATAGATGTTATAAATCACAATGACACTAAAACCTAATCAATATGTTAAGGAAAAGAGTAATAACAAGTGACTCGATCATAAACCTTGTTGCTAAATTTAGATGCAATGCTAATAAAAGCTAGATATATGGGACGGTCTAAAAAGCTAGCAAGTGTTTCGGTGGGTAACTTTGCTGAGAAATAATTGTTAAGAAAAAAACTAGATACGTTGCTACGTCTCCGAATTAATTAGCACTGAGGTTAGCCAATCACACAGTCAAGCGCGCAAATTCAAGGGCTCCCCCAGAGATGGTGTCGCCAAACTTATTCTTCATTTTGTTCCCAAAAACCGAATAAGAGGGCGATACAAAAATTGGGCACGAGGCGGTAGTAAGGATCGAACCCAAGGCAAAGCCTGAGCAGAGTCGTGCGCTATCGTCTGCGCTATGAAAACAACAGACTCTAATTCTATCTGACGGCCAGCTTTAATTTGCGCTCGCAACTGCCTGATAGGCTGACTAAAAAACGGCGCAACGTTTCGAAAGTTTCTTCTCAAAAATTGTTTCTCACCGCAACCCACCCTGAAACACCATTATAAGCTTCTCAGACTGTTTCTGACCACCTTGCAGACTCCGTAACAACAAGAGTAAAGAAATTGCGAACAGTATTCCTTGCGACTCAAGACAAGTAAAAAAAAAAGACAACCTTCTTGTGCAAGTTCAAATAATCACCATTTTCTCTGTATGTTGCGGAGAGCCCTGAATTTACCGACTAATGCCTCCTTATATAATCAAGAACTGCATCGTATGATACGCAGCTCTAGTCGTTGTTTTATTTAGACTAATGATTTCTGCCAAAGTCATAACACTTTCGGGTCATAAAATCTGTTCAAGTGCGTATACCATAACTACAGTGGCTAATCACTCTGGAACGTCCTATTTTAGTGCAGTATGTATAAATAGAACGTTTCAGAACAATTCGTCATTGCAGTAATTGTGGTATACGCTAACAGATTTTATGATACAAATCTGATCACAGTTGGACAGCAATTGGGAGTCTAAATAAAATAGCACCTGCAGCTGCATATTAGGTGATGCAGTCCGTAACATTTCTGAAATCTTTCCAGTACCGCTTAAACAAAATATTTCTACTGTAATTAAAATATTAATACGAAAAGATCTTTCTCCTGCCTGCTTCCATAGAAACGCGTTCAGCATGTCAACACAAACTAAATATGTGATCCAAGAGAGAGAGATCGCGGATATAAAGCGCTTGAGACAGTTTGGTTTTACGGTCAGTTAGGCGTAATAATAGCGTCTAGTAGGATAGAATCGTCTGTAACGTCTTTAATTCGAAGGTTTTGGTAAGTGAATGTCAAAATAGAGTAAAAGAATTCCGCAAATGATGTACATGTTTGAGGCTCTTTCTTAATGACAGTGCTAATTTTCGAGATTGTCCGTGTAAAGAGACGGACAAATGGAGTGAAACGGATATCTCTGCGCCTCTCGATATACGGCCAGACGATGAAAGAAACCGAGGTCAAAAGAAGGAATTGTCAAATAGCTAAACGAAGTTTAACTTATTAGCTAGTTAGTGAAAAGTGACAATGGAAGAACTTACATTTACATTTGGAAATAGCAGCAAGGCATGAAGCTAGGCTTTTACTATGTGCTCTTTTTCTTTTACGAAGCATGGTGCCAAATAATACAGAAACCTCAGAATAGTCACTTTCGCTGTTGGACTGTAGTAACAATCAATACTTAATTTTGTTATGTGTAGGTACAGCCAGTGTTTACATTAAATTTTAGCCAAGCCAATATCTGGCATGTTTAAATTTAATTTTATATTGTGACATTTCTGAAGAAGGCTACATTATTATAGCCGAAACCTAGGTAAAGTTTCTTTGCTTATGCAACTGGAGGCCGAAATTTAATATAATTACATTTTACAGTTGCTGTTTCTGCTGCACCATGCTAAAAATACAGCCGGTATATATGAAGAACTATACTATTCCTTGGCTTCCCATTCTGCAACGGCCATTGCCTGAAATGTTCTCACTGGGTTATTCTTAACACCTTATGACGCAAAAGACACTTTTATGTCGCCATCAAGCACCGAATTTGCAACAGGAAAGTCATAGTGCCAACCTCTGAAAAAAACGAAAACTTTCAAAACATTTGCTGATATAGAGAAACAGTAGTTATGGGAACACC
This sequence comes from Schistocerca nitens, assembly GCF_023898315.1. Classification (NCBI taxonomy): domain Eukaryota; kingdom Metazoa; phylum Arthropoda; class Insecta; order Orthoptera; family Acrididae; genus Schistocerca; species Schistocerca nitens. The sequence goes on from NC_064622.1 coordinate 257,843,365, forward strand.
AAGAGCCTTCATAGGCTTTCACATTAGGAAACTACGTCTGTTGCCAGCGAAAATGAATACAACGAACCACATACACAAACACACACACACACACACACACACACACACACACACACACACACAAACACACATGCAAGCACGCGCGCACACGCACGCACACGCTCATACACAGACAGTTAGGAGGATTTGTGAGGGTGAGTGTATTTGCTAATTGCAATTTATTTCCATAGCTGAATTTTATGTACCACAGCGAGGCCGTAAAGTGACGCAGGTTTAAAATCCACACGCATGCCAGATGTAGGAGTCGAACTCGCGACAGGACCTAAAGTTCCGTTGACTACGGCTTCATAAGAGATAGAGCAGAAGTCGGGCTGAAGAAGAATTGACAAATAAATTGTCAGTGTACTTTTCAAATAAACCATTGCGGTATGTTGATCAACCTTTTGAAGGAAACGAAGGAAAATCCAAATCTGTATAGCAAGATCGGAATTTTAACAGTCAAATAATGAACACAAATCGCGAGAAATAATATAGAATTAACTCAGTCGTTTTTACTATTCGAGCAGTGGTGATTTCGTTGGAAAAGTGGTTATACAAGTCCTTCTTTCAGTTCTAGTGGAATTTAATACCGATATTTTCTAAGAGCACGAAGCATTCTTTTTCTCTCTAAATCTCTGAACACGTATTTTTACCGTCAACTAACGTACATGAGAATGAACAATCTTTCTAAGGAAATTTCTTATATAATTTATTACGAAGAACAATAAATGTCAAATGAGAGTAGCACATGTTCATGGAGGTCCGAATATCATCACAACGATGAGACACATGGAGTTTGATGTTGAACAACTTGATACTACCTATTTTGTACTCTTAATTGATCTCAGACCAGAAAATAGAAGAGTGAAAAGTAAAAAACTTCGATCGTATGTTAATAACATTCTGTTTTCTCATATATTTTTATCCAGTAAATAAAAATGAGTATAGATTTACCATAAAGAAGAACACAGGACGAATCGCAAAGTATTTACACTCACTGTTGACAGCTGTTGCGCTTCGAAACGTTAACTATATATGCTCGACAAACCATGTCATTTTTAATCAAATTATGCAAAGTCTTTAATGCAAAGTAAAGCGTCCTTCTACATCATCAGTATGCAGTGAATGTAAGCTGCAACCGTCTTTCAATTTCGCCATGTGTTTACTGCATGTTTACTGAGGTTTGAAATCAACGCTTTTGACTACATAAAGACAGAGATCGCAGTACTCATGGTAACCTTTAATCAGACTCTCGATATTTTATAGTATGTAATGTACAATGTAAAAGATTTTTTTGAAATTTTTGTAGATCTATTTGTCCTTATGTTATTTAATTTTTATGCTTAGGAGTTAAAAATTTTCTTTTTTTAATATAAATATAATACATTATACGTAACTGAATAACCCTAAACGTGTTCAGCGTTCTTTCCAGTGCAGTTTCTGAGCCGACCTGGATGAGCTAAAGTACCATAGATCCGGCACTACCCTCATCCACTCCCTAACACATTAAAATGTCGTCACATTCCTGTATGCTTAAACGACTACAGATGACTTATGTGATGGCAACATCAGGCAACACATGTTAACATGTAAATTTGCCGTTCGAAAAAACCCAAGTCAGGAATAAAACGCACACAAACCAAGTACGCTTTCAGAACGCAATGGGATGTTTTCCCTTAAGTAACTCTATATCATCAGTCCTATAATTTGGCAAGTATACATGCTAATACCTCTCAGTGAAGCAGTGTTATGCTTCCAGAATGTACCTTACAGTATCCAACGTATTTTGCTCCGTTATGAAACTTCCTGTCAGATTAAAACCCGTAATCTTGCCTTTGGCGGGAAATACCATAACCGACTGAGCTGTTCAGTGCGATCCGAAAAATGGCCTGAGAACAGATATGCTTAGCGACTGAGGTATCAGTCTTCATTCACTCATGAGCCTGGATAGATCCGTTGATAAGGTCATTTCCTCCAAGAAGGCAGGTCCGGGTTCGTGTGTCAGTGCGGCACACATTTTTAGTCTGACAGTAAGTTTCTATGTGAAACTTACCTGAAGGGAGCGTGGTGTCAGTGTATGTACACAACATCTGGAGTCAAAGTTAATACGGTGTTGAAGAGTGGAAGTATCAAACGTTCTATCACTTTTTTCAAAAAATTCCCCTTCAATGCTGTTGTGTTCTCGCTGTTCCGCTGAGGGTCCGTAGACTTATTGCAAGTGTAAAATCACGGAGAAACTATTTGTCACTAGATGGTTACTGGCCTCTGAGCGAAGCATTGCTTCTCTTCGGAGTCCCAAGTGTCATGATGTTCCATTTGTGTGGGATAGCGAAGAGATGACACGCAGGTTCTTGGTAAGTGGGCACAGCTTTTAGGGTTGCGACAGAGGTTTTGCAATTACAGAAAAACAGAGGTGGACACAACACTGTTGAGTCAGCTAAACCTGTAATCCTATTCGATGTAATTGCACTACATGCAACTTTCTTTGATTTTAAAGATACTGTGGAAACGTTGTTGTCAACACAGGCATGTAATATCTCCAAATGCATTTTGATCAAAGTGTCTCATACCCATCCATACAGAATAGCTTTTAAAAGTTTTTAGTCTGAAGGATAATAAGGTAAAAATATCAGACTAATCAAAAGAGGGAAAAACATTCGCTCATATATGCCGTAACGTATTTTATATTTATTTGCAAAGCAGAAAGACCTGTTGAATATGTTATCATTTCTCCCTCAACAGCACAGAGAATGCTATAGTAAACTTCTCGGATCCCAAGAAGGGAGCTGTGTAAGATATTAGTCAATGCTGATCGATTTTTTTCTTCAATTTAATTTTGTTATATTCTTGTACAAAAATTTAAAAGGAGCGAGAAACTGTTTTCGTTGACTACAAATCTACCAGTTTAAACGTCACTGCTCTATTTCTGTGCTAAAACTACCACAAATAAAACGTGGTACCTCAGTTTCAATGTCATTGAAACAAATACATTCTCACTGGCACTTAGAACTAAGTCACTTCCATTGCCTGGTGCGTACCTACTTTCCAATTGCTCTCACTATTTTTACAATGATGAGGTAGTAGCATAATTCTGTGGTATCAGAATAATGGTCTCAAGTTATGTACAAAAGGAGGTACAACTTTTTTTTTTTTGACGGTTTGAATTTGGCATTTTCAACGTTTAACATTTCGACTTTTAAACTGCTCTTTAACGATTCTTTCTTTTTACCTATGAATTTGACGACAAGTACATATTCTGACAAAAAGGTATCAGTCTGGCCTTGTCAGAGAGTCGTGACACTTTAGGATTTACATTTCATTAACCAATAGTGTAACTAAATCGTAAAGCGTCTTGCTTCTTGTCCAGGGTATAAGAAGAGAACCGCGTTTTTGACTTATTGTTACATGAATTTTATTAGTGAAAGGAAAATCAGTTAACGAAAACAAGGCATAGGAGTTTCCAAAACATGAACAGAAAATGTAGCAAAACAAAGCGAAACGATATAACCTTTAAAGTTTGGTAGTAAGACGTTTTTGGGTAACGGGTGTTGTAATTCGACAATATAGTTACTTGCATGGCCTTCAAGTGTTCTTACATCTCTGTTAAACTACCTTATGGCTAAACGGTGCTAAGATATTAATACTAGAGCAGCGGACAACATGTTCCACTCAACGTTTTATTGGAGCCGAGAAAGCGAGCAACGAAATCTGCGCACGACAGCTGAAGAAGAAACTAGGAAAGTTGTAGAAGTATCGTATAAAGAAAAGAGCCAACACTGGTAATTCAAGGTATAACAACACTAAAAGCTGTTAATTATTTTGATGCATTTCGTTTAATTTCATCCAGACGAATGGAGACAAAACTGTACGAAGGACACCTGTGGTTTCCTTGGGCTCAGTTTTCAACGATAGTGCATTCATTTTCTTTCAGCAGACTACAATTCATTTAAGATTTTATATTTGGGTAACTACTGAGATCATCCGTAGAATACACTTTAGAAGTTTCAGTAACTACCATGATGCAAACGAGATGTAGCGCAGTGGTTAAAACACTACACCCGCATTCCGAACGAGAAGTATTTCAGTCTTGAACAGACTATCACGACAAATCCAGAATGAGATTTTCACTCTGCAGCGGAGTGTGCGCTGATATGAAACTTGCTGGCGGATTAAAACTGTGTGCCCGACCGAGACTCGAACTTGGGACCTTTGCCTTTCGCGAGCACTTGCCCGCGAAAGGCAAAGGTCCCGAGTTCGAGTCTCGGTCGGGCACACAGTTTTAATCTGCCAGGAAGTTTCATATCACGACAAATGTCCCATAGATTCCGTAAATAGTCTTTGATAAATCCAGAGATAGTCCCTTTAAATGAATCATGAACAATTTTCGTACTTATCTAACCGCGGTGGTGTCTGTCTGTAATAAGTTCGACATCGCCAACATAAATTTTAATGTACCCGACAGTTCCATTTTTCTCATGCAGTAACGTTCTTTTAACGAATGTTTAAGCTGTATTGTGGTTCTCTGAAGATAAAACAAAGTAACTAGAGTTACGCTTTTGACAACTTGATACATTAATAACATACGAAAGGCATAGTGGAATTTGGTCTTAACTTCAGTGGATAAGTACAAGCGAAGGCAGTAAATACTGTGGTTGCTCATTTTACAAACGTTATTAGTTTCGTATCGAATTTCTCTCACTTTTTAAGTTGCTCTGTTAGCTGAACTTCTTTTACGTAGGGTATTACATCTCGCAGGCAATGAAATCGGTTGATACAGCGCAGTAGCTCATTTGGATGTAGACGGCACGCGATTTCATTCTAAATCAGTCAGGCTCTCGCACTGGAATTAGGCGAGAAATCACACAAAGTGTCAGTGAGATAGACGACACCAATTTGAACAAGCAGCTGTTCGAGAAGCGAGCCTGTATTTTCATTAAGTCGCCCTGTTACCACATCGTGTTATGGTGCACAACAGCTGCTTACGACCTACTCTCTCTCCTGTAACAGAAAAATCTTTGTCACTTTTCCTGTTCTTGAAATTAAAAGATCTTTTGTTTCGTTTTACACCTTTTCTGTTTGAAACGGAGGAGAATATGTAAAAGATTTGCCTCTTAATGCAGCAGATGGATAAAGAGAGCAAAACAATATTCTTTGGAATCGAGAAACTACAAATGCAGTTTGACTTTTATAGCTTGAAACAACTCTTTTGTTCAGCAGTGGCACAGTACCTTTTCACGGACGATGCTGGTTAAGGTGACTGCGGAGGTGTGCAGCAGGTTTTTGCCGTGCTCTTGACACGAGGGCTGAATTGTAGCAACTGGGGTGCTCTGCCACTGTCGTTGTTGTCCAATTCTGCACGCTCACGTAACCACAGGCTCACAGCGTCGCCGATGTGGCTGAAAAATATCACTTTCTTCCCTTACGGTGACAGCACGGCGGAGTGTAAAGTAACTTTCACACCGGTTGCCAGAAAGTGAAATTACAGACGTCCCAAACATCGCTTCTGTTGTCGCAGAAATATTTTCCCGCTTACGCTATCTGATTGGTGAAATGTATTCCACCGAGAAGTGGCTAGAAGCACGTTAAGGGACAGTAGGTCACTGATGTATCCACGCAGAGAGACGTGGCGCGCCTGCGAAGGATAGAGATTAGCGTTCAGCGTATAGTCGATGACATCGTTATTAGACATGGAGCACAAACTTGAATTGGGGAAATAGGAAAGAAAATCGGCCTCGTTCTTTTCCAGCCAACCATCCCGAAACTCATCTTGATAAAGGTGGGGAAATTACTGTAAAATGGTCGGGTAGGGATCTGAACTGTCAGTCTCATGAATAGGAGTCCAATGTCCCACCATTGCTCCACTTCTCTCGCTACCAATGATAGAGATACATTTTTGACTGTGCTTCCAACACTTGCAGTAAACCTTGTACTTTGTTGCGCGTCGTCCCCCTATGTAGTTTCGCCAATGAAGCCCGCTTTTCAGAATTTTATGAACGAAATTTTCCAAAACAAATAGAACATAGTTAACAGGAATATCTTTCTAACTCACTTGTGCTCCGTGGATAAATACTTTGTGAATCGTACGGTTCCTTTCATTCTTTCCCGCCATATTCACTTCAAGAGATAAGTAATCAAGGATCGGCAAGGATGTTCATGAATGCTTAGTGTCAGTTCTAGAAGTGAGCACCACTTCTAGATATACTTAACATCCTCAAGAATCTGCGGAAGAATAAGAGCCATTAATTTACTAAGGAAAGTGGCTTTTCGCAACAACATTCTTGAGTAAAATTCTTTCGTTCTCCTGCTGCGTAGGGTTTAAATTCTGAGTCAAACGTACGGGTACTCCACCGTTAGGAGCTGTCTCTTGTAATTGATACCCGGGCGGTCTTTCGTCAGATGCAGTGTTACTTGCTTATCCGGTATCGTAGATTCGGCATCATGAAAAAGACATTCATTAGCCAATGCTATCGCAGGTTATGTCGATGTCTGCGGTGGAGTGTCTTAGCTCTCGGAAAAATAACACCTCAAAGCAATTCACCCGTAGCTCGTCAGTACGTCAGTACCGAGTGCCCGCTTCTATTTCTCATAATATAGCCGCTGTCCCGCATAAATTGTTTTTTGTTTTTAATTTGTAAGTGATTCCATCTACACCACTTAAGTGCTTTCTTATTTCGTCTTTCGTCATGACCGGGAAAAAAGTCGAAATATAATTTTGTGTAGAATTAAGTAGTTACACTTTGCTTCAGTTTCTGAGTTACTGTACAAGGTATTTCACAATTCCTATAACAGGCTTCAGAACGTATTAGAAAGGAATTAGTACAAGTTTCGATGAGAAACCGATGTCCGTAACTGTACCGTTTAGCTGTAAAATACGGTTGAAGGTAGGATCACTCCCAAGTCTAACGCTTCAAAGTACGCACACAAACTGAGAAGGGGCGCCGTTGTCAGTCCCTCTTGTAATAAAGTATCACGTCACACACTAGTTTCCTCCGATTTCAACAACGGTTGCAAGAGTATACTATGTTTACAACTAGGAGGTTTCACTGTGGTGCTCTGCGATAGCACCGTACACTCGACTTTGAAAAGAAACGTCCTTTGTCACGCAGAAGAGAAACCATAGCCACTGCAACTCGAGAAGGTCGTATTTGGTTCACTAAACAACAGTGCTGAACTATATAGAACATCTTACTAAAGTCGAGAAACACAGCATCAACCTCGGAGCGTTTTTCTAAGACAAACGCAGTTCCCGTTGTTCAAAAGTAATGGCAAATGGTAAGTACTCGTTTAGAATGCAACTGAAGTTTAGTAATATGTACTCTGAAACTCACAAAATATGAAATACTTCGTTTTTATTTATGGTAATTTTCCCAAGTGAGCCAGGGAAATAAGGTCTGAAGGACACGTCACATCTCATAAAGATATACGTCCTGACTTCATCCTTTTATCTTTCGCACAAGCATTCTGAAGACTCATAAAGGCCTCCAATAAAGAAACAGCCGTCATGTGAAACCAAGCACGCTTCCATTGTGTATGAGACTCGAAAAAGAGACAGATAACAGTGGTTTTACCTTTAAATTTTCTGTGGATTATCTTAGGTTCCAAAATGCAACTGAGTATCTCAGGTTCCACATTGCAGCTCCATAATTAAAGTTGGTAGACGATACTTTTCTTGATTGAGCTAAGTATGATCATAATTTGAAATCAGTCCTCTTTTTCCTTATTCTTTCCTGTTTTTTTTCTGAATCTCGTGCAATAGGTTGCTTCGGTAGATTCCCATTGTTACGATAACTTCACTTTTTCGTTTTATACACTTCAAGGATTGTGCCTTTGCATATTCTTCACATCTCGTTGTGCCTTCTTACGTGGTCTCCCAACATTTTTCTACCGCCCTCGTTCATATTTTAGTGTTTGTGTAGGTAATATATTATCATCTATTTAATCCGTATAAATTCCACATTCCTGTCTATAATGCTGATTTTGCTATAAGTCAACCATGAGCAGCCCATGTGTTATCAGTCTTCTGCCTAGTATAGTTAAATCATTCGCTTTCATTTCAGCTGCCTCTATATTTTATGTCATTTCTTACTTTTTTTGGAGGGGACTAGTTTTTACCGCTATGCAGTAATTTAGGCACTTTGACTGTCTTATGGTATTTCAGCAATGCGTCTTTTCTGAACGTATTGTTTGGTGTCCCGCGTATTGTACAGAATAATACCTACACGTACTGAAAGTTATATCCTGGTTCTTTTACGTCGTAGAGTAATGTTGAAGACGACTTAGCCTTTATGGCAGGATTTAGGGAATATTTAAGAAATCTGATGGCAGTAATGAACCGCATGCTTAATCTATATACATGCATCAAAAAAAGTTTTGCATCACCCCGGTTCCCAGAAGTCCTGAATATAGATGTTGATTGTGGATATTGTATCACAGACACAGTCCGTTTGACTGTCCAGAGATGTCACTAAACCCGCCCGGAGATGTAAACAACCATGCACGAGCAGCACCAATTACACGGATGGGTCCGACAGCCGATCATTTCCAATCATTCCACCAGGAAGGAGGTACACGGCTCGTGTTGTCTGTAGTTCAACCCTGCCTAGACGGTCAATAACGCGGTTCGATCGCTTCCGAATTGTTACTTTGTGCCAGGAGGGGCTCTCAACAAGGGAAGTGTCTAGGCGTCTCAGAGTGAACAAAGCGACATTGTTCGGACATGGAGGAGATACAGAAAGACTGGAACTGTGGATGACATCCCTCACTCAGGCCACCCAAGGGGTACTACTGCAATGGATGACAGCTACCTACGAATTATGGCTTGGAGGAACCTTGACAGCAACGCCACCATGTGAATAATGCTTTTCTTGCAGCCACAGGACGTCGTGTTACGACTCAAACTGTGCGCAATGGGCTGCAAGATGCGCAACTTCACTCCCGACGTCATGGCGCAGTCCATCCTTGCAGCCACGACACCATTCAGCGCGGCACAGATGGGTCCAACAACATGCTTAATGAAGAACATGCTTAATGGACCGCTCAGGATTGGCATCACGTTCTCTTCACCAATATGTCGCATATGCCTTTAACCAGACAATCGTCGGAGACGTGTTTGGAGGCAACCCGGTCAGGCTGAACGCCTTAGACACACTGTCCAGCGAGTGTAGCAAGGTGGAAGTTCCCTGTTTTTTTGGGGTGGCATTATGTGGGGCCGACGTATGCCGGTGGTGATCATGGAAGGCGACGTGACGGCTGTTCGATACGTGAATGCCATTCTCCCGACCGATAATGCAACTATATTGGCAGCATATTCGTCTTCATGGACGACAATTCGCACCCCCATCGTGCACTTCCTTCAGGATAATGACATCGCTCGACTAGAGTGGCCAGCATGTTTTCCAGACATGAACCTTATCGAACATGCCTGCGATAGACTGAAAATGGCTATTTATGGACGACAGGACCCAGTCTGAAGGATCTACGCCGTATCGCCGTTGAGCAGTGGGACAATCTGGGCAAACAGTGCCTTTATGAATTTGTGGAAAGTATGCTACGACGCTTCCCCCATGAACCATGGACCTTGCCGTTGGTGGGGAGGCTTGCGTGCCTCAGCGATACAGATGGCCGTACCGTAGGTGCAACCACAACGGAGGGGTATCTGTTGAGAGGCCAGACAAACATGTGGTTCCTGAAGAGGGGCAGCAGCCTTTTCAGTAGTTGCAGGGGCAACAGTCTGGATGATTGACTGATCTGGCCTTGTAACATTAACCAAAACGGCCTTGCTGTGCTGGTACTGCGAACGGCTGAAAGCAAGGGGAAACTACAGCCGTAATTTTTCCCGAGGACATGCAGCTTTACTGTATGATTAAATGATGATGGCGTCCTCTTGGGTAAAATATTCCGGAGGTAAAATAGTCCCCCATTCGGATCTCCGGGCGGGGACTACTCAAGAGGACGTCATTATCAGGAGAAAGAAAACTGGCATTCTACGGATCGGAGCGTGGAATGTCAGATCCCTTAATCGGGCAGGTAGGTTAGAAAATTTAAAAAGGGAAATGGATAGGTTAAAGTTAGATATAGTGGGAATTAGTGAAGTTCGGTGGCAGGAGGAACAAGACTTTTGGTCAGGTGATTACAGGGTTATAAATACAAAATCAAATAGGGGTAATGCAGGAGTAGGTTTAATAATGAATAAAAAAATAGGAGTGCGGGTTAGCTACTACAAACAGCATAGTGAACGCATTATTGTGGCCAAGATAGACACAAAGCCCATGCCTACTACAGTAGTACAAGTTTATATGCCAACTAGCTCTGCAGATGATGAAGAAATTGATGAAATGTATGACGAGATAAAAGAAATTATTCAGGTAGTGAAGGGAGACGAAAATTTAATAGTCATGGGTGACTGGAATTCGTCAGTAGGAAAAGGGAGAGAAGGAAACATAGTAGGTGAATATGGATTGGGGGGAAGAAATGAAAGAGGAAGCCGCCTTGTAGAATTCTGCACAGAGCATAACTTAATCATAGCTAACACTTGGTTCAAGAATCATAAAAGAAGGTTGTATACCTGGAAGAATCCTGGAGATACTAATAGGTATCAGATAGATTATATAATGGTAAGACAGAGATTTAGGAACCAGGTTTTAAATTGTAAGACATTTCCAGCGGCAGATGTGGATTCTGACCACAATCTATTGGTTATGAACTGCAGATTGAAACTGAAGAAACTGCAAAAAGGTGGGAATTTAAGGAGATGGGACCTGGATAAACTGAAAGAACCAGAGGTTGTAGAGAGTTTCAGGGAGAGCATAAGGGAACGATTGACAGGAATGGGGGAAAGAAATACAGTAGAAGAAGAATGGATAGCTCTGAGGGATGAAGTAGTGAAGGCAGCAGAGGATCAAGTAGGTAAAAAGACGAGGGCTAGTAGAAATCCTTGGGTAACAGAAGAAATATTGAATTTAATTGATGAAAGGAGAAAATATAAAAATGCAGTAAATGAAGCAGGCAAAAGGTAATACAAACGTCTCAAAAATGAGATCGACAGAAAGTGCAAAATGGCTAAGCAGGGATGGCTAGAGGACAAATGTAAGGATGTAGAGGCTTGTCTCACTAGGGGTAAGATAGATACTGCCTACAGGAAAATTAGAGAGACCTTTGGAGAGAAGAAAACCACTTGTATGAATATCAAGAGCTCAGATGGCAACCCAGTTCTAAGCAAAGAAGGGAAGGCAGAGAGGTGGAAGGAGTATATAGAGGGTTTATACAAGGGCGATGTACTTGAGGACAATATTATGGAAATGGAAGAGGATGTAGATGAAGATGAAATGGGAGATAAGAGACTGCGTGAAGAGTTTGACAGAGCACTGAAAGACCTGAGTCGAAACAAGGCCCCGGGAGTAGACAACATTCCATTAGAACTACTGATGGCCTTGGGAGAGCCAGTCATGACAAAACTCTACCATCTGGTGAGCAAGATGTATGAGACAGGCGAAATACCCACAGACTTCAAGAAGAATATAATAATTCCAATCCCAAAGAAAGCAGGTGTTGACAGATGTGAAAATTACCGAACTATCAGTTTAATAAGTCACAGCTGCAAAATACTAACGCGAATTCTTTATAGACGAATGGAAAAACTGGTAGAAGCGGACCTCGGGGAAGATCAGTTCGGATTCCGTAGAAATGTTGGAACACGTGAGGCAATACTAACCTTACGACTTATCTTAGAAGAAAGATTAAGAAAAGGCAAACCTACGTTTCTAGCATTTGTAGACTTAGAGAAAGCTTTTGACAACGTTAACTGGAATACTCTCTTTCAAATTCTGAAGGTGGCAGGGGTAAAATACAGGGAGCGAAAGGCTATTTACAATTTGTACAGAAACCAGATGGCAGTTATAAGAGTCGAGGGGCATGAAAGGGAAGCAGTGGTTGGGAAAGGAGTGAGACAGGGTTGTAGCCTCTCCCCGATGTTATTCAATCTGTATATTGAGCAAGCAGTAAAGGAAACAAAAGAAAAATTTGGAGTAGGTATTAAAATTCATGGAGAAGAAGTAAAAACTTTGAGGTTCGCCGATGACATTGTAATTCTGTCAGAGACAGCAAAGGACTTGGAAGAGCAGTTAAACGGAATGGACAGTGTTTTGAAAGGAGGATATAAGATGAACATCAACAAAAGCAAAACGAGGATAATGGAATGTAGTCAAATTAAATCGGGCGATGCTGAGGGGATTAGATTAGGAAATGAGACACTTAAAGTAGTAAAGGAGTTTTGCTATTTAGGGAGTAAAATAACTGATGATGGTCGAAGTAGAGAGGATATAAAATGTAGACTGGCAATGGCAAGGAAATCGTTTCTGAAGAAGAGAAATTTGTTAACATCGAGTATAGATTTAAGTGTCAGGAAGTCGTTTCTGAAAGTATTTGTATGGAGTGTAGCCATGTATGGAAGTGAAACATGGACGATAACCAGTTCGGACAAGAAGAGAATAGAAGCTTTCGAAATGTGGTGCTACAGAAGAATGCTGAAGATAAGGTGGGTAGATCACGTAACTAATGAGGAGGTATTGAATAGGATTGGGGAGAAGAGAAGTTCGTGGCACAACTTGACTAGAAGAAGGGATCGGTTGGTAGGACATGTTTTGAGGCATCAAGGGATCACAAATTTAGCATTGGAGGGCAGCGTGGAAGGTAAAAATCGTAGAGGGAGACCAGGAGATCAATACACTAAGCAGATTCAGAAGGATGTGGGTTGCAGTAGGTACTGGGAGATGAAGAAGCTTGCACGGGATAGAGTAGCATGGAGAGCTGCATCAAACCAGTCTCAGGACTGAAGACCACAACAACAACAACATGCTACGACGAATACAGTCACGCATCAATGCAAGTGAACATGCTACTGGGTATTAGAGGTACCAATGTTACAGCAAGCTGGACCACCACTTGTGAAGGTCTCGCTGTATGGTGGTATAACATGCAATGTGTGGTTATCATGAGCAATAAAATGGGCAGAACTGATGTTTATGTTGATCTCTATTCCAATTTTCAGCGCAGGTTCCGGAACTCTCAGAACCGAGGTGATGCAAAACTCTTTTTGATATGTGTATATAGAAGAGGCAATGTCCTGACTGACTCATTATCGCCCAGGCAAAAGCGCTAAAGATAGAAACCTCAGAATTCGAGCTGGTGTTGACCTTATACCACAGACGTACTTAGAAGGAATTTTTCGAAATTGCGCTCGTAAGATGGTGTAACTGGGGTTAGACGTTTTTTTTTTTTTTTTTTAAATATTAGGATATTAAGACAATTTTGAAGCCACAACTACGAAATTTGGTATTTGGTTTCTAGGTAACAAATAAAGTAATATGTGTGTCAGCCTTTTTCGAAATTAAACCCCTAAGGAGGTGAAATAGGGGGTGGCCGGCCGCGGTGGTCTCGCGGTTCTAGGCGCGCAGTCCGGAACCGTGCGACTGCTACTGTCGCAGGTTCGAATCCTGCCTCGGGCATGGATGTGTGTGATGTCCTTAGGTTAGTTAGGTTTAGGTAGTTCTAAGTTCTAGGGGACTTATGACCACAGCAGTTGAGTCCCATAGTGCTCAGAGCCATTTGAACCATTTTTTGAAATAGGGGGTGAAACTTTTTTTGAACGTGTTTCACTGTGAATGCATTTTTAAATGTAAATCTGTGGATATTTGTATTTGGCTTCTCGGTTGGAAACAAAAAAATATTTGTTTCACTGTTTGTAGAAATTCAAGCCCTAAGGTCCTGACTGATTTATTGAGACGTCATATCCAGCGATATCCGCTGAGGATAGAAACTTGAAATTTGGAGGGGGTGCTGATCTTACACTGTAGACATCGTTTAAGAAGGGATCGATCGACAGTCCAATCCTAAGGGGGTGAAATAAGTGATGAAAGGCTTTTTGAAAATACGTCACTGTTAAGGCTCTTTTGAAGCTAGAACTACGGAAATCGGTATTTGATTTCTCAGTCAGAAATAAAAACTACCTGAGTAATTTCTCATGGCAGGTATTCACAGTCATGGAAATTTTTTTTAGAATGACATCATATCCGCTGTTGATTGTCACCACAGAATACGATCTGCTTAAAGGAAACCGTCTTTCAGTAATTTTGGAATTTCAGCAACTAACATGGTAAAATAATGGGTGAAAGTTTTTAGAAAATAAATCTTTACTACAGAACTACTATAGCATTGTATAAAGTTGCTTCTACTGTATGAAAATTCCTATTTGACTTCTAGGCTAGAAATTAAAAATGCGTTTTCCAGTGTTTTTGGAAAGGGGGGCTGAAAATTTTTAAGAAAATATTTCGTTGTAGTAAAACTTTTTTAAAATCTAAATCTATGGAAATTGATGTCGGACTTCTCGGTTAGATATAAAGACATATGTGTTTGGGGATGATAGTTAGTATGGAAAATAACCTCAATAACTCAAAAGGCATCATTAACATAAACCTCGAAGTCCAGTTACCAGAGGCTTTGGGTAAGAAATATTTTCGGAAAATATCGTGGGTGTTGTGTTGTCCTCATCACATTTCATACTCATCACCGGTATGCAAGTCGCCTAATGTGGCGTCGACTGAAATAAGACTTGCACTTGGCGGCCGAACTTCCCCGGATGGGGCCTCCTGGCCAACAGTGCCACACACTCATTTCCATCTCTTGAGGATAAACAGACCAAAAGGTGAAGGTGATAAAGAGTGATAAAAAGTGGAATAACATTTAATAGCAAAATTTGGAACGACACAGTAATGAAAGGATATTACAGTAATGAAGTAATGGTAGATATCAGAAGCAAGTTTTCACAAGCTAAGACTGCTATTTACATAAAAGAGCTCTGCTGAGGTCAGGTATTGTTATGGAAATGAAGAAGAAGTTTCTGAAAGCTAACATGTGGATTATCTCATTGTATGGTAGTGGAAAATATGTCACTGGAAATCCAGAGAGAAAAAAACTGGAAGTATTTGAAACATGATGCTATAAATGAGTGTTAACAGTTTAGTGGACAGCTAAAGTACGACATGAAGACGTATGTAAAAAGTTGGATAGAAGTATATGGAAACCTCTTTACCATGAGGAGGGCCACATTGGTGTGGCATCCAGGAGCCGTTAATATGATAATAGAAGAAGCAGTAGATGAGAAAATAAGTAGGAGCATACTAAGACAGATGTAGATGTAGAGGGATGTAGAGTTACGTAGAGATGAAAATATTAGCACAAGGCAGGAAAATACTGGGGATGTGGGCATGTTATATTCAGTTTATTCACGTATAATATTAGTCGACCACTCGTGAAAAGCAACCTTATAATTATATGTTCTCTTTAAAAACCACTGCTTTTTTCATGAGTTTTAATTTTCTCGTATTATATTTCTTATGTACTTGGTTCAGTTGGTGGAGCACCTTGTGATTAAGCAAGTGTCTATGGTACGTTAAGATTACATAAACTGGGAATATCGATACAGTTTTTTATATAAAGACGAAAGTTGAAAACTTGCTTCAGACCGTGACATGTTGTAAGAGCCCGGACTAGTGTGCAACAAATTCATTTTTGTTGTATTTTCATACAGGCTTCTGACTGTGCAGTAATATGTTCTAGAAAGCCAGTTTCTGTCATCATAGAAAACAGCTTCTTCCAATCTAGATGGTTGGTTTCGTATTCCATGGATCATCTGTACGGTTAAGCGTAACGATGTGGAGCGAGTCATTTAATTTTCAAATTACACATTCTCATTAAAGGAGGGCTACATGCTGACCATTTATGAAAGTGAATTCTTTTTAAAATAGTAATTACAGATTTTGGTTAGCTGTTCCCATCCACAACCTTTTACGCATTACAAAAACAGATGGAGTGGTTAAAGAGAAACTTTTTCAATATGTTTTCAAATTTAACTTTGCTGTCTCTCAAACATTTCGCCTCACTTTGAAAGAGGTCAAAAATTTTGGTGGCAGTATTGTGCACTCCTTTTTGTGCTAAAGACAACCCTAATGCGGAGTAACGAGTGTCATTTTTTCTGTTGGTATTGTGATTGTTTACATCATTGTTTCTTTTGAACTGTAATGGACTGTAATGAACCAGTAGTCAAAATGCCTAACTCCTTAAACAGACGTCTAAAAGATGACCGTACATGAGCAGCACCCATTTTTATACCACGTTTTAGTATAATGAAGACTTTCTTTCTTAAAGTAGAGTTACTCCAGAACATTATCCCATACGAAATTACTGTATAACAAAACTGAAAACGTCAAGTTCTTGATTTGACTCTCCTCAAGATTTGCAATGAATCGAAATGCAACTATTGCTGAACTAACTTTTTTGTTGTTCTAGGAGCTCCATTTCTTGTTTTATTGACACCTATTTTTTTGAAGTTTCGATCTAGTTATTTCTTTGCCACGTATTGCCCTTTATAGGTCCAGAACTGAAGATGTTGATACTTCTTGAAATTTAGGGTGAGACCATTCGCAGTAAACCATTCAGTAATAGTTTTAAGAACATTATTAATAGTTTTAAGAACATTATTTAAGTTTTCTTCTGTTGTTGTATATACATTTGGACTGATTACAATATTAGTGTCATCCACTAGAAGAACTGGTTCTGTTTTTTGCTCTGTAGTAAACTGTAGGTCGTTTACATATACGATAAAGAATAGTGGACCTAAGCTTGAGCCTTGTTGAACTCCGTACACGATTTCTCGCTAGTCAAAGGAATAAAAATCTTTTCTATTTCAGTAAAGAAAACAATATCGTCGCCTTTCCACAAACGCGCGACTGCAGTTATATTATCGGGCGAAAAAGGGCATACATTTTATATTTTCTTGTTAGAGAAACTAACTTATGCTCTTAGTTTCTTTTTGTGTACTTCAATAGAATCTCTTATTGCGCACGTGAAGTATAATGATTAAAATCCACAAATTGAGTATTATTTTGACACTATGTACGGCTATAAATGTCTAACACGCTTTCGTGAACGAGCTTCAATAATATCAACATGGCGATGGGGTACATTGGCCCACTTAAATAGGGACCCGTTGGTGCACGTGGGCAACCTGCCCCCACTTTCTTTTCAGTAAATACTCCTATTAACTTTCATAGGTGCGGCGTACACAAAGTGTAGGTCGCATCAAACACAGTTTTTAAGTAAGAAAGTTGTGTCCAGCACTGAATTTTAAACCGGTTATGTCTATGCAATGTTTTCTTTTTCCAAAAGCAAAAGCTTGTGTTCAGGTATTAAACTGAAGCGACTGTAATATTAACTCGAAATTATTACTTGTGGGACAGTACAGGGTGTATATACGGTTCAGTCGCATTAATGTGACTACCGCCTACGTCGACGAAAAATAAGCATTCACGTATCGTAGATGGTTGCACTATGAGTGGAAGGTACGTAAGGTGTGTGCGGGGGACAAGGAAGGCAGTACAGCTATTGTCGTAATGCGCAGACGAAGCAATTTATCTGATGTTCAAAAGGGCATGATCATTCGCTTTCGGACCAAGAATGGAAGCATTTCTGAAACCGCGAGGTTTGTAATTTGTACCCGTGCCGCCGCGGTTGAAGTATACCGTGCATGGCAAGGAGCTATCCAAATCCTGCGCTGAGGCAACCATGGTGCTCAAATGGTTCAAATGGCTCCGAGCACTGTGGGACTTAACATCTGATGTCATCAGTCCCCTAGCCTTAGAACTAACCTAAATACATCACACACAACCATGCCCGAGGTAGGATTCGAACCTGCGACCGTAGCAGCAGCGCGGTTCCGGACTGAAGTGCCTAGAACCGCTCGGCAACAGCGGTCGGCTAACCATGGTGCATCACAGTCCATTGATGTCAGGGGTTAACGACGGCTGAGAAGAAATGCATGTGCCAATAGACGTGTAACTGCTGAGTAACTGGTAATCGAGATGATCCGAGGGGCGACTAACAGCGTTTTCTCAAAGACCGTTCAGCGGATTTACTGTGTATGGCTCTCCACAGCAGGCGCCTGGTTCGTGCGCTCATGCTGACTACTATTCGTCGACGACGAAGGCTGGAACCTGCACGCGAGCACCGCAACTAAATATCCACTGAGTTGGTGCAGAGGGCTTTTTGAGATGAATCACGGTTTATGCTCCATCGGACGGATGGCCATTGGCATGTGCGGCCCTGCAACAATCGTCCGAAGAGTCCAGGCTGGTGGAGAAAGCGTTAGGGTCTGGGGAATTTTTCGTGGCACTCCCTAAATTATCTCGTCATTCTGGAAGGCACAATGAGTCAAGTATGCATCTGTTCTTGCGGACCATGTCCACCCCTACATGCAGTTCTTTTTCCTTGGCATGATGACATCTACCAGCAGGACAATGCAACGTGTCACTCAGCTCGAAGTGTACGTTTATGGTTCGAACAGCACCAGGACGAATTAGCCGTACTCCTCTGACCACCAAACTCCCCGGATCTAAACCCAATTGATGATCTCTGAGACCACGTCGATCGGGCTGTTCGCTCCAGGCATCATCAACCTTGAAACCTAGTACAGCAGGCCAGTCACTGGAGTCGGGATGGCTCCTCATCCCTATCTGTACCTTCCAGAGCCCCAATGATTCTCTTCCTGCACGTCTCGCAGTGGTCCGTGATACAAAAAGTGTTTCTTTACACTTTTGCAGAGAGTTCACATTAATGAAGTTCCGAGGAGCTTTTGGATGCAATTTTCTTCTCAGGGCAGAGTTGCTGAAAACAGCCTGTAAGTTGATTAAAGGCATGTTAGTACGTTATCATTTTTAATTTCAAGAAAACTGCTTGTAAAGCATGATGTGATTGTTTCTCTTATTTGTGGTTACACCTGAAATTACATGTTTTAATTGGCTTTAGCACTTGATAATTATTGTGTGAAATTATATTTTAATAAATAATATAAAATATAACATGTAATCAACCCAGCCCTTCCACCCACATGTTGCGCTGTTATCAATACAAACACGGAAGCGCAAATTTAATCACAGTTACATACACCTTCATGGAAATTCGACCAGCGAGAGAAACAAGATTATAGGTGACGAGATTGTAATCAATAATAAATAAACACGCGTAGAAGTTTGTCCACTATCTTGGTTGCCAAATGAACGCCTTTATCAAGGCTGAATCTGGTGTTACTTGGTATTAGCCCTCGTGGGAGGGATGAGAGAGGGTGGGGGGGGGGAGCAATTTTTGATTATACGTTCTTTGGATTATTTTCTTCCTGGGTAGCATTCATCTCACGTTAGGTGAGGAGAAGCCTACGTCAAAGTGACGTAACGCTACTTCATCCTGACGTAAATAAATCTAAATCGACTTCATGAGTACGTATATCGATCTTTGCAGTTGAACCACAGAGGTTGCACGGTAACGTGAAAGCTGAATGTAAATATATGTGTAGAAACGAAGTTAGAGCATTTGTGTGGTATGTTCAGCCCAGCTGAATTAATTATGAATCTGGAATCGTAACAATTGTGATGTTATTGTGTGTTTATTGAACATAATGAAATTCTGAACTATGGAACCATAACGAAAGTAAAAAAAGAAACGCTTGCAATTCTTTTTAAAATCCGACGAATCGTCCATTAATCACATGGACAGAAACATGAAATAATTAATTATTAAGCTGTAATCCAAAGAATTTGGGATGTTATTGGGTATTTCAAGAACATAACGAAAGTTAAAGAATGCTTGTAGTCATTTTTAAAAAATTCCATGAATCGTGCTTGATTGTGACGACAGAAACGTGAAATAATTTATTATTAAGCTCTAATCCCAAGAATGTGGGATGTTAGTGTGTGTTTCATGAACATAACGAATATCTGAACCAAGGAACCATAATCACAACCAAAGTAAAAAAAAGCGATTACTCATTTTTTTTTAAAGTCTGATTAATTGAGCATAAATCATGTGGATGGAAACGTGAAATAGGGAGACATTAAAGTGTTTCGTATTTTTATAAAAGCTAATGGATTGTACATAATTCTTTTGGGCAAAAACGTTAGGCCGAGAAATTAATGTGGTTCCAAAGATAATTCCGAATGTTGCTGAAATTTTAATTTTGCCTTCATACTGTAGATCAGCACAGACAATTTTGCTCTTCATAAATAAATTATTGCTGATGATTATAATGTATAATGTAACCTGTTTATAACACATGTCATTATTTTTCTTTATACGCTGTATATTGTGAAAGAAACGATGATATTTCATCTATAATTGTTACTCGCATTTTAATATTTAAGCAGTATCAACTATTAAAAAAAAGTAAGTTTTCTAGTAGTTGCCAAAAGATGTTGAACACTGACTGTCACAATGGGTGAGCTGCTTGACAAAATAACCTCAACAGCCCACAGTTTTTAGCAGCACTAAGTGATGGTGGAATACTGTGTTTGTTTATTCTCTCAAAGAAATAGACATGGTATAAATTTTGGGGGTGTTTAGCATGATTGCTACAGCTATTTCCATATTGCCTAAGACTCGTACAAAAAGTAGCTGAAAATAGCGACAGCACTCAATGCTTTCAGTTGCTAAAAATGCTGGTAAATGTGACTTGCATGTCATTGTTTTTTCACAGTATACAACGTATAAAGAAATTACAATGACTTGTGCTATAAACAGGTTATATTATACATTATAATCATCAGTAATAATTTATTTATGAAGATCAAAAGTTTCTGTGCTGATCCACAGCATCAAGGCAATATTAAAATTTCATCAGCATTCTGCACACTCCGCTGCAGAGTGAAAATCTCATTCGGGAAATTCTGAATTATCTTCGGAACCACATTAATTTCTCGGCTTAACGTTTTTGCCCAGAAGAATTATGTACAATCCATTAGCTTTTATAAAAATACGAAATAGTTTAACGTCTCTCTATTTCACGTTTCTATCCAGATGATTTATGCACAATTACTTGGATTTTCTTAAAAAATGACTAGACGCTGTTTTTGACTTTCGTTATTGTTACGGTTCCTTAGTTCGAACATTCATTATATCAAGAAACACACAATAACATCCAAAATTGTTGATATTACAGCTTAATAAGTAATTCAACTGGGATGAGCTTACCGCACAACTGCTGTCACTTCGTTTGTACACGTCTATTTACATCTAGCTTTCACGTTATCGGTGCAACCTCTGGGGTACAACTGCAAAGATCGACACGTGTGCTCATGAAGTCGATTTAGGTTATTTACGTCACGATGACGTAGCGTTACATCACTATGATGTGGGTTCTCCTCACCTAAAATGAGATGTATGCTACCCTTTCTTCCTTCAGGTCCTTGCAGTCTGTGAAGGTAATGCGCATTGGCCGCTAAATATGGACGTAAATACAGAGAACCTTCGCCAGCAGTTAAACAGCACGAAGCATCTATAATTACTAAGGCTAAGAGTGACGCAAAACCTAAGTAGTAGCGGTACTACGAAATGTTGGTATTCTCTTTCGTTTTGACGTGCTGCAGCATGAAAACAGCAGCTCCGTGAACTGAGCCAGTCGCGCCAGTTATTTCGTCAGACGCCTTCTTGTAGCAGCGACAAAGTACCCCCATCACTGAAGATCGTTGGTCAAGGTTCGAGCGGTGTTTCATCAGCCGGCAATGCAGTTGTCGGTGTTTGCTTTGCTGTGCGCTCTGAACGAGGTTCTCCATTCAGGAAATACTGCTACACGGCTCCCATTGTGTTCACTTTCACTCTCCTGAACCACAAGGTTGGTAACAAGGAGGTACAGATATTTCTTTACACAGAGTCCAATACGTGGCAGAAAAGATAAATATTCCCGTACTAGATGTTCATCAGCATACAGACGGGTAACGACACCAGAGTGTCCATGAAAGTGGTATGCAAGTTGAGAAGCGTATTCCTTTAAAAATTATTGAATTTTATTCTGCACAAAAATACTTTCTTATAATTACACAATATATTTCGAACTAATAAAGAGACCGAGCCTACTTGTCATCACCGATTTCGTACTTGTTTATGGTGTATCCAGGGCTTTGCCAGAAATGAAAGTGAATAGTAGTTCCAGATGGACGATGTTTTAGAAGAAAATAACATTTTTTATGTGGGTCGGTTGTGGCAACTACTGATGATGGCGTAGTTTTGATACAACGGGTGGCGCAGTGGAAAGAGTAGAGACTGGTCTTCCCAAGATCGTTGGTTCGAGTCCATTCAGAAACTTCTTTGTTTTAACTTTTTTGTTGCTTGTAGTGTGGATAAATTTACATAATTTTCAATATATTCTCTTTATTAATATTTTCGTTAAAAATATGGAAAATAAAGGCAAAGAAAATTTGAAATTGCGAATAAATTTTCGGGAAATGATTGTAATTTATTTGCAATCTGAAATTTTCCTTTGCCTTTCTTTTTTACGTATTATAAATATATTGACAAAAAATATCACAACACCAAGAAGGAGGCTACATCAACGAAAGCTGGTAGGCGTGTTTCTATATATGAAAGACGATATCTATTCAGATTTCGTGTCAGAGGCCTAAGAGTGCTGCTACTAGAGCCACTATGAGAATGCAAATCAGGTTTGCTTTAAAAACTCGCTGTCATGGTCGTGAGCTTTAGTTGCCTTTGGGATAGAATAGTTGATGATGGTCAAGAATGCCTTTAAGGTGACCAACACGTCGTTATCAACACCTCACTTAGTTTGAACGAGGTGGTGTAATAGGGCTACGAGAAGTTGCACGTTCCTTATGCGATGCTGCAGAAAGACTTGGCGGGAATGTAACCGCCGTGCATCATTGCTAGCAGCGATTGTCACGAGATTCTACGGCCGGAAGGTAACCGGACTCCGTACAGCCTCGTAGCACTACCGACAGAAGATCATCGTGTTTGGGGTGTGACTCTGGCGCATCGTACTGCGTCTATAGCAGCAATCTCAGCAGCAGTTGGCACTACAGAGATACAATGATCTATCATAAATCCGTTTCTTCAAGTACAACTCCGAGCAAGGCGCCCCGTAGCATTCACTCCACCGACTCCAACCCACCGCCATTTGCGACTCTAGTGTTGTCAAGCGAGAGATGATTGGAGGGCAAGGTGGAGGTCTGTTGTCTTTTCTGATGAAAGGTGGTTCTGCCTCGGTGCCAGTGATGGCCATGGGATGATTAGAAGGAGGTCAGATGGGGACCTGCAACCAGACGGTCCCTGTGCTAGACAGACTGAACTTACATCTATAGTTATGGTCTGGGGTGCAATTTCGTATGACAGCAGGAACACTCTCGTCGTTATCCTACGCACCCTGACTGCAAATTTGTGCGTCGGTCTGGTAAATAGACCTGTTGCGATACCATTCGATAACAAAATTCCAGAAGGGTGCTTTCCAACGGGATAACGCTCGCCCATATACCTCTTTTGTAATTTAGCATGCTCTACAGAATGTCGACATGTTGCCTTGGCCTGCTCAATCAGCTGATCGGTTTCCTATGTGGGGCATCATTGGACGACAACTCTAGCGTCAGCCACAAACAGCATTAACCATCCCTGTATTTACCGACCATGAGCAATAGGCGAGGAACTCCATCCCACAAACTGACATCCGGCACCTGTACAGCACAGTGCATGCACATTTCTGTGCTTACATTCAATAAAAAATGGCTCTGAGCACTATCAATCCCCTAGAACTTAGAACTACTTAAACCTAACTAACCTAAGAACATCACACACATCTATGCCCGAGGCAGGATTCGAACCTGCGACCGTAGCAGTCGCGCGGTTCCGGACTGAAGCGACTAGAACCGCTCGGCCACCGCGGCCGGCTTACATTCAATATTCTGTCGGTTATTAATGTACCAGTATATCACACTTGCAATGGCCTATCTCGCACTTACATTAACCTTTGATCTCGCAATGTTAATCACTTAAATATGTTATCTATACGAATGTATTCCCGAATTTTCATTACTCTACATGAATTATTTTTTGGTTACAATTTTTTTCCGTCGATGTAAATATCAATAAACGTAATTTACCCAGTATTATTTACGTTCATTTTCTGTGTAAGAGATATAAAACTTCAAAATAAAATAAGTTTCGTTATAAGGACTCCATCCTACGACCTTTGAATTATCGCTCTGTACTCTTTCCGTCATGCCAACCACTGTCTGTAATCTACACTAACATAGATGGCTCATGCTTCCCCCGACCTGCGCCTTCGGGAGGGCGACGGTTAACATCCGCGTCCAGTCATCCTGATTTAGGTTTACTGTGATTTCCCTAAATCGCTTCAGGCAAATGCCGGGATGGTTGCTTTGAAAGGGCACTGCCGTTTTTATTCCCCACCCTTCCCTAATCCGATGGGACCGATGACATAGTTGTTTGGTACCCTTCCCCAAAACCAACCAACCAACCCATCTTACTTGGCACGAACAGTAAATACGTGGATAATAGAACACTACAGCAGTGACCTGTGATGCTCCGCAAGCACTGACCATAACCAGTTAATATTAACTTTTCGGCTATTATGAAACTCATCTACGACAGGTGAATATCTAGACTTTTTACATAAAATATTTAGTAGCATTAGCTTGCTCTCAGTGTTCGCATTTTCTTCTTTCTCAATGCATTCCGGTGACGAAAAAATCAAAGGATAATTCAGTTAGCATTTACTAATGATTCTGCTAGAACAGTGTAAGTTCCTTTTTATCCTACATGTTATTTGAGTACCCAGCGTTGCCTGGGTGCGTATTGATTTCAGTTTTGTTTACCAGCCTCCTCCTTTGCCTCTCTCTGTGCCGTGCAATGATGTAATTTTATTGGCACATTTAGCGGCGTATGCGGATACCGCGTGACAAATGTGTTGCGAATAGAGTTAGTATCAAACAAACATCACGCACAACGCGGCAATTTTTCACGCAACTCAGTGTTTATGACGTCATGCCTCCTCAACAGTGCGTCACACAATGATATGATAATTTTGCACGTATTCGTATACTCAGTGTTATATGTGAACATTGTCTCCAAAATGTGTTGTGAATACACTTGGTGGTAAATAAGTAATAAATTAAAATGTCGTGCCCGATGCGACAGTTTTGCTGCAGTAACAGCGAAAATGTAGTGAGCAATAATTTTTTCCCTTTCAACATTTTGTAGAAGCTGTCAACGGGAAAAATTTTCTTAAAGCTCTGAATTTACATGTACAATTTTTCGCGAGTCACAAAATGCTATAGTTTTCAAATACTGTATAGTGTTCATAGTAGCCATGTGTTATACAACGTGAACGTTATGCAACAAGTAGCATTGCAGTACGGATTAAATACACTGAAGATTCTATAAGCACTATATACTTTACGCATATGAATCACGAAAAACTTTTTCACAAATATGATAAAGTTCAAATGTTGAAGCGTAAATAGCTTTTTCGAAAAGTAAATATTTTTCCCTAATTCGCGTAACATTCTTCAAATCAATAAGTATTTTGTGCTGCACAGTCTCTACAGTAGTCTGTGTTCATTCTCATGGTTCAAGCTATCACCTTACCAAATTTAATCGAAATCGCTTTCGCAGGATAGTAATAACAAATTCAAACGATAATTTGATACGTCTATTCAGTGGTGTACATAGATACTGACAGCAAAATTCGTCGCGAATACACTTTTGTAAAGGTTTGAAACTATACGTAAAGTTTGTAGCAAGCCACTATTGTCTGTTATTCGAAAAAAATGGGCGAATGAAGTTTCGGATTTCGTGCGTCGTGGGAATCACTTGGTTTTCACCATCAGCCCAGCCCCTTTGATAAGCACGTGGATCTTACAACCACAGTGAGTCATTCCGCGCAGTAAGCGATTTGTGTACAAGGTTTGGTTAAAACTGCTTCAGTGATTTAGAAGGAGATGTGCAACACATTCATGTAATACGTACGGATTCCTCGTAGAACAGATACCAAAAGTTCACGGCCGCTGTGGCCGAGCTGTTCTAGGCCATCCAGCCTCGAACCGCGCGACCGTTCCGGTCGCAGGTTCGACTCCTGCCTCGGGCATGGATTTGTATGATGTCCTTAGGTTAGTTAGGTTTAAGTAGTTCTAAGTTCTAGGGGACTGATGACCTCAGATGATAAGTCCCATAGTGCTCAGAGCCATGCAAGTGCCTTCGTAAACTGCTTTCGTTGACTTCCTTGTCATGTGTTCTAGCCGGAAGTATATGGATACTGTGGGGTCTTGCCCACTCATCGCGTGTAAGGTGCCTAGAGGATGCTACGTTCTGGGAATGTTGTACAACAATTCAAGCAAATAACATGTAGATGTAGATACAGATCATCGCGCAGCCCAAAACGCTAAGGATAGAAACTTCAAATTTGCAAAGATTCTTGAACTCACACTGTAAGCGTCGTTTAGGGTGGAATATTTCGAAATTCCACCCCTAAGGGCATGTCTTATGAACTATTTCATAATGGAAGCGGTTTTCAGAGAAGTCTATGATAATTTCAATTTGGCTTGTCGGACAGAAATATATATATAAAAAATACGTGTTCACCTTCTTTGTAAATTCAAGCCCTATGGGGTTGAAATAGGGGATGAAAGCTTTTAAGGAGAAACTTCATTATGCGAGCATTTTCGATGAAAAATCTATGAAAATTTGTTTTTGGCTTCCTGCTAGAAATAAAAAATACGCATTTCACTTTTTTGGAAGTTCAGCGCTTAGGGTGTAAGAGAGGGTCATTGTGAAACTACTTTAAATCCAAATCTCTTATAAGTGGTATTTGGCTTCTCGGTTGGAGGTGAAAGAAATACGTGTTTTATTGTTTATGGTAATTCAGCTCCCCCAACGGAGAGGGGGGAGTGAAATGGCGTCACACTGATTCACTGACTTATAGTCGATCAGCCGCTAAGGATAGGAAATTTAAATTTGGAGAGGGTGCGGATCTTATATTGTAGACATCGTCTACGAAGAAATCGTTCGCAATTCCACCCCTAAGGGGATGAAATTGGGTATAAAAGGGTTTTTGCATATATGTCGTTATTAAGGCAATTTTAAAGCTTGAACTACGAAAATTGGTATTTGTTTCCTCAGGGGGAGATAGGAAAACGTATGTTTCAGCAGTTTTGGAAGTTCAACACTAAGGGGGTAGATAGTGGGTGAAAATGTTTTTGAAAATAGATCATTATTACTAAAGGATTTATAAAGCTACATCCGTAAAATTGATATTTGAATTCTAGGTTGGAAATAAAAACAATAATGTGTTTCACTATTTTTGGAAATTCAAATCCCTGAGGGAGTGAAATAGTGGATGAAAGTTTTCTGAAAGTATTTCATTATGAAAGGGTTTTCGACGCAAATTCTTTGAACATTTGTATTTGGTTTCTGTGTTACAAACAAAAAATACGTGTTTCATTGTTGTTGGCGATCAACCCCTACGACAACGAAACAGGGAATGAAAATTTTTAAGTAAATATTTTATCATAATAAAAAAAAATTTTAAATCACGTCTCAAAAAAATGGTTCAAATGGCTCTGAGCACTATGGGACTTAACATCTATGGTCATCAGTCCCCTAGAACTTAGAAATACTTAAACCTAACTAACCTAAGGACATCACACAACACCCAGCCATCACGAGGCAGAGAAAATCCCTGACCCCGCCGGGAATCGAACCCGGGAACCCGGGCGTGGGAAGCGAGAACGCTACCGCACGACCACGAGCTGCGGGCAAAAATCACGTCTCTGTAAACCAGTATTTCACATCTGGGTTACATAGAAAGAAATACATGTAAGGGGATGAAATTTTCTATGGAAATATCACCAGAAGAACGCAAAAGACATGGTTAAAGAAAGCCATGAACTATAGGTACCAGAATCGTTTTTTGGTCAGAAATACATAACTGGCCATTAAGAGTGCTACACTAAGAAGAAATGCAGATGATAAACGGGTATTCATTGGACAAATATATTATACTAGAACTGACATGTGATTACATTTTCACGCAGTTTGGATGTATAGATCCTGAGAAATCAGTACCCAGAACAACTACCTCTGGCCGTAATAACGGCGTTGATACGCTTGGGCATTGAGTCAAACAGAGCTTGGATGGCATGTACAGATTCAGCTGCCCATGCCACACGATACCACAGTTCATCAAGAGTAGTGACTGGCGTATTGTGACGAGCCAGTTGCTGCCACCATTGACCAGACGTTTTCAGTTGGTGAGAGATCTGGAGAATGTGCTGCCCAGGGCAGCAGTCGAACATTTTCTGTGTCCAGAAAGGCCCGTACAGGACCTGCAACATGCGGTGGTGCATTATCCTGCTGATCGAACATTTTCTGTATCCAAAAAGGCCCTTACACGATCTGCAACATGCGGTCGTGCATTATCCTGCTGAAATGTAGGGTTTCGCAGGGATCGAATGAAGGGTAGAGCCAAGGGTCGTAACACATTTGAAATGTAACGTCCACGGTTCAAAGTGCCATCAATGCGAACAAGAGGTGACCGAGACGTGTAACCAATGGCACCCCATACCATCAAGCCGGGTGATACGGCAGCATGGCGATGACGAATACACGCTTCCAATGTGCGTTCACCACGATGTCGCCAACCACAGATGCGACCATCATGATGCTGTAAACAGAACCTCGATACATCCGAAAAAAATGACGTTTTGCCATTCGTGCACCCAGGTTCGTCGTTGAGTGCACCATCGCAAGCGCTCCTGTCTGTCATGCAGCGTCAAGGGTAACCGCAGCCATGGTCTCCGAGGTGATAGTCCCTGCTGCTGCAAACGTCGTCCAACTGTTCGTGCAGATGGTTGTTGTCTTGCAAACTTCCCGATCTGTTGACTCAGGGATCGAGACGTGGCTGCACGTTCCGTTACAGCGATGCGGATAAGATGCCTGTCATCTCTACTGCTAGTGATACGAGGCCGCTGGGATCCAGCACGGCGTTCAGTATTACCCACCTGAACCCACCGATTCTATATTCTGCTAACAGCCATTGGATCTCGACCAAT
This sequence comes from Schistocerca nitens, assembly GCF_023898315.1. Taxonomy (NCBI): domain Eukaryota; kingdom Metazoa; phylum Arthropoda; class Insecta; order Orthoptera; family Acrididae; genus Schistocerca; species Schistocerca nitens. Next base: position 257,872,353 of record NC_064622.1, read on the forward strand.
GCGAGCAGATATGTCACGATAAGATAAACCGCAATCGCGATAGGCTACAATCCGACCTTTATCAAAGTCGGAAACGTGATGGTACGCATTTCTCCTTACACTAGGCATCACATCAACGTTTCACCAGGCAACGCCGGTCAGCTGCTGTTTGTGTATGAGAAATTGTTTGGAAACATTCCTCATGTCAGCACGTTGTATGTGTCGCCACCGGCGCCAACCTTGTGTAAATGCTCTGAAAAGCTAATCATTTGCATATCACAGCATCTTCTTCCTGTCGGTTAAATTTCGCTTTTTTAGCACGTCATCTTCGTGGTGTAGCAATTTTAATGGCCAGTAGTGTACATTCGGGTAAGTCGCTGTTTCTATGCCCCTAATTAACGTGAATAGCTTAGAAGACGTTGTAATTTGTGAACAACATAATAATTCGGTGGACAAAAACAAAAAGACATGTATAGACCGTACAGTCTACGTGAACGGAGTAGTAGGCACTAAGCTAGCATATACATAAATAACCTTTAAATTGTGACCAATCTGTTTGCTTGTCAAGTTTCAAGGCCTAAGAAATTCCAGGTAATTAAAATCATTTGGGGAGCTTGTTATTATACTGCTTAAAGCCACAGAGTATCTTTTTAAACTAACGAAACTATTTTTTTAGTCTTGGAATTCATTTTAAAGTGATAAATTTTGTTCTTAGAGTCCAGAAATTCAAATATCTGAATCAGTTTAGAATTTTGAAGAAGAAGCTGAAGAGAGAATCATTGTCAAATAATCCAGAGTTTGTAAATCACAAAGTCGTCGATACATGATTTTTAGCCTGCCTCCTGCCTTCTACGGACGGCACCAGAAAATAAGCTGTTGCCGGCGTTACCAGTTAATGGACCGCGCTTTGTACAGATCTCTGTTTCAGAATAGACTGCTGGTCCTTTCCGCGAGAGTCTATTACAGCTGATGTCGTATGGCGCTGTTACACCATCGCTGCTAGGAAGAAGATGCACCAGAAGCACCGACGTACGTCGTAATCTTCTGAAGCAATTTGAATAAAAAAAAAAGTTCATATCAACCGTGTCTATCAAATAAACCCAGTCCGTCACGCCTTAGGAATATACTCTCCTAATCTCCGTCTCAGATATATGACGTGGTCGAGGAATTTCCGCTGCATCTTTGAATTCAGCATCCAAAAAAAGGATGGATGTTCCTACGTGTGAACAAGATGCAGAAGAAACTTTCATTTATTGATTAATGATATGAACAGTGGTGAACATTGAGAGGCACAAAAATGAATAATATCAGTCAATTTTTATTAATTTTCTTATATTGTATGGGTTATTTGCTTCAAAGTGGCACGAGTTGAACGCCAGTCGTCAGCGTTTTTGAACAGAGGCTGGGCATTTGGAGGTCTCTGGTCCGTCATTCAGGGCTTAGGCAGCTTCTCCATGACATCTACTCCCGGGAGCGGCACCTGGAACAGAAGGGATGCAAGCATTAGCGACTGCTGGTTAATAGAAAATTGTTAACAAATTTGTTGGTTAAAAAATAAAGGTCCGTATACATATAAACATTTTGGGGCGGTGTATGGCACAATGCACTGATTTATCAAGACACCTTCCAGTGATTAGAAACAGAAAAAATAACATCAATAATATACGAGTGCCTGCTGAAAATTAATACCTCCAAGCTTTTTATGTGAAAACTCTTAAAGATTCTTAACTAAAACAAACCTTACTAACTTTCTACGTCTTCACTCTTCATGTCTACTTATTTGTTTTTCAACGTAGTCACCCTGGCGACGAACACATTACCCCCAACGGTTACCAGTTTGTTGATACCGCCGTTTGACTTCGTTAACGAAGCCGCGACGTCACCTCAGCTTGCACCGCTTCATCACTATCATATTGAAGTCCTCGAGCGTGTTCTTTAAGTTTCGGAAACAGATGAAAATTGTATGGATCCAAGTCGGGAGGTTGTTCGAAGACAGTGAATCCAAGGCGCCGGGTTGCTGCAGACGTCGCAGCGCTCGTGTGTTATCAAGCAGTTTCATGCTGAGAAGCAGAGGATGCTCCCTGTGTCAATGTACTCCTCTAATTCGCAACTAGATTAAGCACGCTGTTTCTCAAGCACCGAAATAGTAACGTTATACACAACCGTATTACACGCTACATTTCTGAGCTCTGTAGCACATGAGGGCTGCAAATACGTAGGCATGAAGAAAAACATGTAGAATGTTGTAAATAGTCTTTACAGGTGTGCCGCCGGATGACGTTGTGCAAATCCCACAATATTTCCTCGGAGCAACTGTCCGACATCATCAGGTGGTTGAACCTCGCTAGTGGCTAGGTACGTCAGCCACCAGCGTGGTTCAACCACCTGATGATGTCTGACAGTTGCTCCGAGGAAATATTGTGGGATTTGCACAACGTCATCCGGCGGCACACCCGTGAAGACTATTTACAACATATCCGCTGGGAAAACCTGAAGAGTCACATCATGTAGAATGTTAATAACGTTTGTTTTAGTTCAAAAGCTTTAAGAGTTTTCAGATAAAAAATTCTGAGGCGTTACTTTTTAGCGAACACTGATTTGAAACAGAAAAATTGGGACAACAGAAGACGAAGGGTACAATATGTAGTAGAACCAAGAACGGATGAGCTGTAAATAAGTGCACGTGAAAAAAAGGGGACAAGTTGGGGTTACTGTTCCCTTCCTCGACTTTTTCACGTGTATATCGAAGGATCAAGGAAGGAAATAAATGGAAGATTGAAAAGTGAAATTAAAATTCAGGGCGAACAGATGTCAATTGTAAGATTCGGTAACACATTTGTATCTTCTGCGAAAGTGAAGTGGAACTGCAGGACCTCTTGAATGGAATTAATAGGCTACTGAACCCTAGAATATGGACTGAGACAAACCAAAAAACAAACGAAAGTATTCAGCACTAACAAAAACGCGTTTTTCGACAGATGTAACATCAAAGCTGAGGACCGCGTAGTACATACACGGTGGTCCATTGATCGTGACCGGGCCAAATATCTCACGAAATAAGAGTCAAACGAAAAAACTACAAAGAATGAAACTTGTCTAGCTTGAAGGGGGAAACAAGATGGTGCTATGGTTGGCCCGCTAGACGGCGCTGCCATAGGTCAAACGGCTATCAGCTTCGTTTTTTTAAATAGGAACCCCCATTTTTATTACATATTCGTGTAGTACGTAAATAAATGTGAATGTTTTAGTTGAAACACTTTTTCGTTTTGTGATAGATGGCGCTGAAATAGTCACAAACATATCACACACAATTTTAGACGAACAGTTGGTCACAGGTAGGTTTTTTAAATTAAAATACAGAACGTAGTTATGTTTGAACATTTTATTTCGGTTGTTCCAATATGATAAATGTACCTTTGTGAACTTATCATTCCTGAGAACGCATGCTGTTACAGCGTGATTACCTGTAAACGCCACTTTAATGCAACAAATGCTCAAAATGATGTCCGTCAACTTCAATGCATTTGACAATTCGTATAACGACAGCGAGTAGTTCGCCTTCCGTAATGTTCGCACATGCATTGACAATGCACCCACGCATGTTGTCAGGCGTTGTCGATGGATCACGATTGCAAATATCCTTCAACTTTCCCCACAGAAAGAAACCCGGGGACGTCACATCCGCTGAACGTGCGGGCCATGGTATGGTGCTTCGACGACCAATCCACCTTTCATGAAATACCGCTTCACCCACACACAAGCTATGTGCCGGACATCCATCATGTTGGAAGTACATCGCCATTCTGCCATGCAGTGAAACATCTTGTAGTAACATCGGTAAAACATTACGTAGGAAATCAGCATACATTGCAGCATTTAGACTGCTATCGATAAAATGGGGGCCAATTATCCTTCCTCCCATAATGCTGCACCATACATTAACCCGCCAAGGACGCTAATGTTCCACTTGTCGCAGCCATCGTGGATTTTCCGTTGCCCATTAGTGCATGTTATGCCGGTTTACGTTACCGCTGTTGGTAAATGACGCTTCGTCGCTAAATAGAAACCGTGCAAAAAATTTGTCATCGTCCCGTAATTTATCTTGTTCCCCGTGGCAGAACTGTACACGACGTTCAAAGCCGTCGCCATGCAATTCCTGGTGCATAGAAATATGGTACGAGTGCAATCGATGTTGATGTAGCATTCTCAACACCGATGTTTTTGAGATTCCCGATTCTCGCGCAATTTGTCTGCTACTGATGTGCGGATTAACCGCGACAGCAGCTAAAACACCTACTTGGGCGTCATTATTTGTTACAGGTCGCGGTTGACGTTTCACAAGTGGCTGAAGACTTCCTGTTTCCTTAAATAACGTAACTATCCGGCGAACGGTCCGGACACTTGGATGATGTCGTCCAGGATACCGAGCAGCATACATAGCACACATACGTTGGACATTTTGATCACAATAGCCATGCATCAACACGATATCGACTCTTTGCGCAATTTGTAACCGGTCCATTTTAACACGGGTAATGTATCACGAAGCAAATACCGTCCGCACTGGCGGATTGTTACGTGATACCACGTACGTATACGTTTGTGACTATTACAGCGCCATCTATCACAAAGCCAAAAAGTGGTCCAACTAAAACACTCTTATTTCTTTACGTACTATACCAATATGTAATAGAAAATGGGGGTTCCTATTTTAAAAAAGCGCAGTTGACATTCGTTTGACCTATGGCAGCGCCATCTAGCGGGCCAACCATAGCGCCATCTGGTTTCCCCCTTCAAGCTAGGCGAGTTTCGTTGTTTGTAGTTTTTTCGTTTGATTCTTATTTCGTAAGGTATTTGGCCCGGTCACTATCAATGGACCACCCTGTATAGTCACGGGTTTCAGCTACGTTGGGAACAAAGTAATGCGTGACCAACACAGCAAGGACGGCAAGGATAAATTACGAGGAGTATTCAGTAAGTAATGAAACACTTTTTTTCTTGAAAGCAGGTTGGTTTTATACAGGACTCCAACTAACCTTCAAAGTTTCCACTATTTTGGCTACAGACTCTAGTTTTTAACGTAATTTCCGTTCAATGCGACGACCATTGGCCATCTTACCGAGAGAGTTCGCGTGGTACCACTGTACTGGTCAACAACGGAGCCAGCCTTTAGCTCCCCTTCATCCACTTACTGCTTGCCCGCGGAGTGCATTCTGCAGTGGGGCAAACAGATGTGAGTCTGTAGTTATGAGATATGTGCTGTAGGCTGGTTAAGGAAGAACGCTTCACTGAAGTGCGCAGACTTGTGTGCGGCGTTGCGTTCTAATGGAGAAGTTCATTTGCATTTTTGTAGCGACGAACACGTTTAAGTCATTTCTTCAATTTCCTCAGGGGAGCACAATACACTTCGGAATTCACCGTGGCACCATTACGGAGCACACATCAAACAGAACAACCCCTTCAGAAGTACAGACCGTCCGCATGACTTTTGCAGCTGGGGGTGCGGCTTGGATTTCCTCTTCGGAGGAGGGATGGTGTCGTGCCACTCCGTGGATGTCCTTTTGTTTCCGGTTCGAAGTGATGAACCCATATTTCGTCTCCAATAAAGATGTTCGACAAAAAATTGTCACTGTCAGCCTCGTAACGCGTGAGCAACTCCGAACAGTTGGTCCTTCATTCCTGTTCATGGTCTTCTGTTGTGTGGCGAGGAGTACCTCAAATGGTAGACGATCCTACATCTACATCTACATCTACATGGGTACTCTGCAATTCACACTTAAGTGCCTGGCAGATGGTTCATTGAACCATTTTCATACTACTTCTCTACCATTCCACTCTCGAATGGCGCGTGTGAAAAATGAACACCTAAATATTTCCGTCCGAGCCCCGATTTCTCTTGTTTTATTATGATGATCATTTCTCCCTACGTAGGTGGGTATCAACAAAATATTTTCGCATTCATAAGAGAAAATTGGTGACTGAAATTTCGTAAATAGCTCTCGCCGCAAAAAGAAGCCGCCTTTGTTTCAGTGACCGCCACCCCAACTCGCGTATCATATCAGTGACACTCTAACACCTAATTCACGATAACACGACACGAGCTGCCTTCTTTGTACTTTTTCGATGTCCTCCGTCAGTCCTCCTTGGTAAGATCCCACACCGCGCAGTAATATTCCAGCAGAGGACGGGCAAGTGCGATGCAGGCTGTCTCTTTAATGGGTTTGTCTCACCTTCTAAGTGTTCTGCCAACAAAGTGCACTCTTTGTTTCGCCTTCCCCACAAAATTATCTACGTTATCTTTCCAATTTAAGTTGCTCGTAATTGTAATTCCTAGGTATTTAGTCGAAGATTTGTGCGACTTACCGTGTACCCAAAATTTATCGGATTTCTTTTAGTATCCTTGTGGATGACCTTGCACTTCTCTTTGTTTAGTGCCAATTGCCACTTTTTGCACCATACAGAAATTCTCTCTAGATCATTTTGTAACTGGAATTGATCGTCTGATGATTTTACTAGACGGCAAATTACAGCGTCATCTGGAAACAATCTAAGGGGGCTGCTCAGGTTGTCACCTAGATCATTTATGTAAATCAGAAAGAGCAGAGGACCTGTCACACTACCTTGGGGAACGACAGATATCACATCTGTTCTTCTCCATGATTTGCCGTCTATCACTACGAACTGTGACCTCTCTAAGAGCAAATCACGAATCCAGTCACACAACTGAGACGATATTCCATATGCACGCAATTTGATTAATAGTCACTTGTGAGGAACGGTATCATAGGCCTTGTGGAAATCTAGGAATATGGAATCGATTTGAGATCCCTTCTCGACAGCACTCATTGCTTCATGGGAATAAAGAGCTAACTGCGTTGCATTTTCTTCAAGGTGATTCATAATGATCGAGTACAGTATATGCCCCAAAATCCAACTGCAAATTAAGGTCAGCGATATGAGTTACTCCTATTTCCTTTCTTCAATATTGGTGTGACCTGTACTACTTTCCAGTCTTGAGGAACATACATTTCGTCTAATTGTATCAGTGCTACCAGCAGAGATGTCCAATTGAGCAGCCAGGTGTTAGATTGTAATCGGTCGATCATCTCGAATCAGAGTGTACGATCACAGACGCCTCACCTAACGACTCACCGAGATTTTGTTCACAGTCTCTGTAGTTATTCTGCTAGCGCCTATGAATATCTGCCATGCTCTGGTTTTCTGCGAAAAGAAACTAAATGACAGTTCACTGTTTGGAATGCACATCCGTTACGGACGCCATTTTGAAGGCTACATATAGAGGCACTACCTATGATAATTTCAAGTAACCACACGGTCAGAAGCGAGAATATTCGGCGAAGTCCCGCAACAAATTTTTCATTCTTTCCGCCGAAATTGGCCAAGAAAAAAGATTATTGCATTACTTGTTGAATGTCCCTCGTAGCATTCCTCTCGACATGTAGTCTAGTTATATGACAAACAGGCCACCATTAAACCTGGAAATTTTAAAGAATGTCAGTCTTAAAAACAATATTTTATGTATGGACCGAGCGAAAACTAAGAGCAGAATCGAAACGTTTGGGACATGGTGTTACGAAGGGATGTTGAAAATATATGGACTGATATGATTAGAAATATATGATTAGAAGTTAGTAGGTTCTTCACAGATTCGACGAAGAAAGGAATATGTGGAAAATTCCGACTACAAGAAGCGGCAAGGCATACTTTATGGCAGCAGAGAAGACAGAGGCACACATAGGCAGCAAAAAATTGAGGACGAAAACAAATATTGGAAATTAAAAGGCGAGCAACTTATTGACGACATTTGGTGAAGGTGCTACTCTGAGATAAAGCGGATGGTGCAAGAGACAAATTGGTGGCGGTCCCAATGAAACTACCTAGAAGAGCGACGTAAAAGACTGTATGTGTATCTGTTTCAGGATCTTGACAATATCTCTTACACTGTTTTCACTATTCTGAGAATATTAGCTGCCTTACCATTGAGTTGGCATGCTCAGCCTGCTACAAAGCCTCGTTCCAAATCTACATTGGTTGACGCGCGACTGAATCGTTGATGCACATTTATCCCATTCGATTCGATATATTTTGTAGTAAATAGCTGTTGTCCTTAACACTAGCCACGACATGGGTCAGCTGTTCTCAATTTGAGTAAGGCAGTAAAAGGCTGAATCGTACTTTAATAACCTCAAGCTGTTATCACTTTTATTTCTGGCAATATCATACCATTGTGATGTCACTGTGACATCAAGAGAGTAATTTTCATGGATCCCTTATTCTGACAGCCAGTTCATTACAAATTAATTAGGCAGAAATTACAGGTTTTTATCGTGCGCTGATCGTCTACTTATTCTTTACATATAGCTGGTAAGCTACATATGTACCAAGCCTGCTTGAAACCCGCCCAGCACCCATTAACGCAACTAGGGGTGGTAGCGGTGCCTTACACCAACAAACCTTTTTTCCAAGATATTACGTAATTTTTGTCCACCTATACTGGAAACAACTACTGGCGTTTCATAGATTTGCTTGGTTTTACATTTTGCGGCCAACCCACTCAATCACTTTCTCATTAGCATTTCAAGTTAATAAGCTTTGTTTCGTTGATATTACTCCAGGCATTCCACTCGAATTACACCAGTGGGGTCGCCGTCCACGACCGACGGAGGACTAATTGTCAAGTGTCGCATCCATCACTTCATGAATCGTTGTAGAGAAGTTCGGAACTCAAAACCGTGTTTGGAACACAGTTTGGTCATGGGCAATCACCTTTTCTCTCCTTGCCGGTCAAAAATTGTCAATGAACATTTCTATCTGGATCCGTAACAACAGTTCAGCACTGATTAAAAAGTTCTCAGGTTTTCCAACAGCGTCCAGTAATTAAAATTACACGAGCTTTCGCCCAAGTACTCCATGGCCATTGTCATGTGGTATGACTGACACTGGGCTACTGGCACGCCCCTTTTATACACCAGCTGCCGGCTGGTGCCTGCGCCACCGATGGATCCCACGCCTTGTCGAACCGCTGGCCACCATCTATATTTAGGATGTTACTGCTGATTTTTATTGCTTGGTCTCCTCAAAGGCGCTAAAGGCACTAACAGCAACATCCAGTTTACCATGGAGGTGGAAAAAGACGATGCATCGCCCTTCTTCGACGTTCAGGTTCGTCGAAAACGAAATGGATGCCTTGGCACTTGCACGCCATCAGCCATCAGCACCTGGCACAGAATCGCACTATTTTACAAACATTGGTGCATAATTCAAGAACGACACCAAACGCTGATCCAGATTCGATGGTGAAATACTGTTCACGAAGGTGGATGTATTTAAAATTAATATTTATTACATTTGATAGTGATATAATTATTATCAACGGCTACGACGTCCATCAACTAATTGAAGTTATTTCATACAAGCTCACAATAAGACCACCGAAGAGGAGCTGGAAAATAAATTTGCTTTCTTGCCGTTCTGTAGCTGCGTCTCGGGCAGCATAAGCTGCCTGCTGAAAAGACACAAGATCAAATCGCTCTTCAGGCCTCAATTACTGAGACCAGTTAAAGACGTAGCAGGTCTCAGAACACCTGGGTTCTACAACATATCTTGCGAGTTAGCCATCCTTGTGTCCGACGAATAGTACGCACTGTGGAACAACACAGGAAGGAGCCTATGCATTCCCGAGATATCTGCTTTAGCTGAGGATCCCTTAGAAAACGGACACCGGACAAAACTTGATGAAACATCTGTCATGGTTCACACAAACGATTTCTGGGATTGTGTAATTAAAGAAGCCACTGAAATAAAAATCACCGGTAACACCCCAAATAGAGACGGCGGCCTGCAGCTCAGCACGGCGTGGGATCCAATGATCGCTGAGGTGAAGAGGGAGCATCGAAAAATCTAGCCGACATGTGCTTGCATATGGCGACGCCACAGGCATCAGTGACGTCACAGCCTGCAACTAGTGTGCATAAGAGGCGTACCAGCAGCCTACTGGCAGTCATAACACTTGACAATGGCCAAGGAGCACTTGGCCGAAAGCTCGTGTAATTTTACAAGTAATTACTTGACGCGGTTGGAATCCGAGGGCCTTTTATTCAATGCTGCGAGACTCTGCATTCTTCAACGCCATTAAACAGTAGTTCCGCATTCAGGCTGAATGGGTGGCAATGGTAAAAGTAAAACTTCAGGCAAGGAATGACTTTATTGCTCATATGGCGCGTTTCGGAATTTATCCGTCATCAGATACCCAGGGGTGGTTTATGCGCGTAGATATAGCGTTTCAAGTCATAAGTGAACCAAACATTCGCAAAAATGTCCGAAAACTGGACAAATACGTGCAATATTAAAGCTTTGATGTTAAGTGCCAAATTTAAACAATTGTTACAAGACTGTTTCGGTGTAATGTTGACTACAATCACACTAGGCTACACTCGCGCCATAGACATTCCTGCGGTATGCTACCAGATAAATCATTTATGCATTCAGCGTCACGTGATGAATGGAGATGGCCTCTGTAAAACTAATATTGGACCTATAAATTTGGGCTCTCCTTGAACTTCCGATACAGTAGCGTACAGGTGCCACGAGTGTGGAAAATGGTACACCACCACTTTTGCCCACTTCTGTGGTAACAAGTCACAACAAAAAATATGTGAAGAGAGACGCTGAATGCTATCGGGTTAACGGATTTCCTCCTTCGCCTTGACTGTCGCCTTCTGGTCACCGGTGAACATCACGTAACGTGTGTGTCGTCCTCTGGCGTTTAGCGACTGACACAGATCTTAGCTCCGTGTCACACCTGGTGACATTAAACGTAGGCTCCCCCGAAAAATGGCAAGCTCTTACAGGGTTCAAGGGAACGACCGTTGACTATGTCTTCGGTGAAGTGGAGAGAGTGTAGCTTCATTACTGACGGTACCTCTAAAGCACTCACAACGTCCCCGAACGCACACCGAGATACCATGCACTATTCGCGAATTATTTACGTACTGTTTTCATTAACTACGCCCCACCCTCTCCCATAGCAATTGGGGAGTGCCAGCCTCAGTTCAATGTCCCACGCAGCATCACATTGACGACAAAAAATTCTGAATGGTAAGCAGCGAAGAAGGCAAGAGACTGATTCACGGAAAGCTGCATTCATTGAGGCTTTAGCAAAGCATAATGAGTGCCTTGTAGGTATTTTTACACTGTCCTGTTAGAGACGGAAAAAGCCAATGGCAGCGAACAAGAAAAATCCAGTTGCACCTTCTTGAAGAAATTTTCTTTCAGCTGAAGTTGCGCGTAATATGAAGATATTATTCCTGTTTATCCATTGAATACCTTTTTTTTGTAACATTATGTTTTACATGATTTTCGTTTCTACACATTTATTAGTTACAGTCATACAAAAAAATATGGAAACATTGATCCTATCATCTTGGGAGAGTTTTTGGGAATAATTGGGAGCATCGCCTGAAGAGGGATAGTTCAACTTTTTATGGTAAGGAAACGTGACGCTGCCAAATAGGTATAGCTTCTACACTTCTTTCATTTATTTTGAAAATTAAACTTAGATAAATAATTAAGCGAAAAAAGTTAATTTAGCAGCGTCTCGTACTATTAATCAAAACGTCCTGGATCCCGCTTTTGAAACTCTCCACTGTTAACGTTTTGAATAAAAAACATCAGCAATGGCGACCGAAGACTTTCAATAAAAAGTCATTCTCGTACTGCCAACGGCATTGCCAAAGGGCGCGGAGGAGCAGACAAAACTTCAGGGCACTCTCTTGACTTTCGAGTGGGCAATCGTTCCTAAAGGGTGGAAGAATCCGTAATGATCAACGACATGAGGATGCAGGAAGGAGTGGGAACCACAGAATTAAAGATACATCATGTGTATACACGGAACATGTGACCTGTAATTGAAACAGTATCATGATGTTCTCTACTTTGGCAAAAGATTCCGGACGAGTACTATGTTCGGATATCCGGAACGGAACTGCGAAAGCACAGGTGACAACATAAGAAAATATTGAACGGGTGAAAGTAAGATGAAGAGCTAATAGTCATGGAAGATTGGAGTGCGGTTATAGGGGAAGGGGTAGAAGCATGGGTTACGGGAGAGTATTGGCTTTCTAGTAGGAATGAGAAAGGAAAAGGAATAATTGAGTTCTACAATAAATTTCACCAGGTAAAAGCGAATACTCTGTTCAAGAATCGCAAGAGGAGTTGGTATACTAGGAAAAGACAGGGAGATTCCATCATATAAAGCACAGATTTCATACTGGAAACATCCCCCAGGCTGTGGCTAAGCCATGTCTCCGCCATATCCTTTCTTCCAGGAGTGCTAGTTCTGCATGGTTGGCAGAAAAGCTTCTGTGAAGTTTGGAAGGTAGGAGACGAGGTACTTGCAGAACTGAAGCTGTGAGGACGGGTCGTGAGTCGTGCTTGGGTAGCTCAGTTGGTAGAGCATTTGTCCGCGAAAAGCAAAGGTCCCGAGTTCGAGTCTCGGTCCGCCACACAGTTTTAATCTGCCAGGAAGTTTCATGTCAAGCACAGTTTCTGGAATCACATATTGAATTGTAAGGCGTGCCCAGGAGCAGATAGACTGCGATCACAATTCAGTAGAGATGAAGAGTAGGCTGCAGTTAAGAAACTAGTCAGAAAGTAACAATGCCCAAAGAAGTGGTATAAGGAAACACTAAGGAATTAATAGATGCACTTGAAGTTCTTTGAGGCTATAGATACTGCGATAATGAGTAGCTCAGTAGGAAGTTCAGTTGAACTGCAATGGGCGTCACTAAAAGGAGCAATCACAGAAGTTGGAAAGAAAAACATAGGTACAAAGAAGATGAGAAAGCCAAGAGTAACAAATGAAATACTTCAGCTGATCGACGGAAGAAGGAAGTACAAAATCGTTCAGAGGAATTAAAGAATATAGATTACAAGCCATTTAGGAATGAAAGAAATAGGAAGTTAGTGAAGGAATCGAAAACGAAAAGATTGTCGGAACGACTGACTCAGCAAACAGAAAGCCAAAACAACCTTCGGAGAAAATAAAAGCAATGGTGGTAACATCAACAGTGCGATGGGAATTCCACTGTTAAATGCTGAGAAGAGAGCGGATATGTGTCAAGAGTACACTGAAGGCCTTTGTGAGGGGGAGAACTTGTCTGGTTACGTGATAGAAGTCGATTGGTAAGAAATAGGGGACCCAGTATTAGAGTCAGAGTTTAACACAGGATTCGATCAAATAGGGCAGAAGGGATTGATCACGCTCCATCAGAATTTCTAAAATTGTTGGAAGAAGTGGCAACAAAACGGGTACTCACTTTGGTATGTAGAATGTATCAGAGTGGCGATATACCAGCAAATTATTGGAGAAATATCATTCACACAATTCACAAGATAGCAAGAACCGACAGTTGTCAGAATTATCGCGCAATGAGCCTAGCAGCTCATGCATCCATGTTGTTGACAAGAGTAACATACAGAAGAATGGAAAAGAAAACCGATGATCTGTTACATGACGATCACTTTGGCTTTAGGAAACGTAAAGCAAACCGAGAGGTAGTTCCGACATGGTTGATTTTTGAAGCATGAACTATAACTAAACTCCGTCCGAACAGGCCTCGCAAGACCCGACGGTACCGACCGGCCGCCGTGTCATCCTCAGCCGACAGGCGTCACTGGATGCAGATATGGAGGGGCATGCAGTCAGTACACTGCTCTCCCAGCCGTATGGCAGTTTCCGAGACCGGAGCCGCTACTTCTCAATCAAGTAGCTCCTCAGTTCGGCTCACAAGGACTGAGTGCACCACGCTTGCCAAAAGTGCTCGGCAGACGGGATGGTCACCCACCCAAGCGCCAGCCCAACCCGACAGCGCTTAACTTTGGTGATCTGACGGGAATCGGTGTTACCATTGTGACAAGGCCGCTGGAGATTATTGAATCATGGCTGAAGAAAAATCAAGAAACGTTCATAGGATTTGTCGACCAGGAAAAAGCATTCAGCAATGTAAAATGGTGCAAGATGTTCGAAATTCTGAGAAAAATAGGGTAAGCTAAGGAAAAGATGGGTAATACACAATATGTACAATAACCAAGAGGGAATAATAATAGAAGAAGTGCTCGCATTAAAAAGGGTATGAGACAGGCACGTAGTCTTTCGCCCCTACTGTTCAATATGTACGTCGAAGAAGCAATGAGGGAAATGAATGAAAGGTTCAAGAGTAGGAATCAAATTCAAGGGGAGAGGGTATCAATGTTAAGATTCGCTGATGAAATTGCTATCCTTAGTGAAAGTGAAGAAGAATTATAGAATTTGCTAAACGGAATGAACAGGCGAATGGATTGAGAGTAAATCGAAGGAAGACGGAAGTAAAAAGACGGAGCAGAAATGAGAACAACAAGGAACTTAACACAAGAATTGTGGATCACGAAGTGGACGAAGTTAAGGAATTCTGCTACCTAGGCAGCTACATAGCCCATGATGGACGGAGCAGGGAGTGTTACGGCGTAGCCCGCATCTCGTGGTCGTGCGGTAGCGTTCTCGCTTCCCACGCCCGGGTTCCCGGGTTCGATTCCCGGCGGGGTCAGGGATTTTCTCTGCCTCGTGATGGCTGGGTGTTGTGTGATGTCCTTAGGTTAGTTAAGTTTAAGTAGTTCTAAGTTCTAGGGGACTGATGACCATAGATGTTAAGTCCCATAGTGCTCAGAGCCATTTGAACCATTTTTTTGTTACGGCGTAAAGTCAAGCGCCGACAAGTCGGGAATGACAAAGCAGAGAATCGCACGCTGACCAACCGCTCTTCCAGGACGACAACACGACAGCAGCGGCCCCTATGGTTCAAATGGCTCCAAGCACTATGGGACTTAACATCTGAGGTCATCAGTCCCCGAGACTTAGAACTACGTTAAGCTAACTAACCTAAGGACATCACGTACATCCATGCCCCAGGCAGTATTCGAACGTGCGACCGTAGCAGCAGCGCGGTTCCGGACTGAAGCGCCTAGAACCTCTCAGCTACAACGTACAGCGGCCCCTATGTGGAGAGGACACAAGCGCCGCGACCGAATGGTGACGGCCCAGTTCAATAGCAGCTTCTAGATTACCCACTTGGAAAGCAGCCTCAACATTAGGCACTTCGATAGCAGTTCAGGAAAGACTTTTGTCAGAGATCAGCAGTCACTGTAAAGACATTATTTCGCATGTCGCCCTTTGCTTGCGGCACATCTTTGTAATTGCCAAAGTATTGCATTTGAATAATTGTAATAAAACTCATTAATATGAGTTGTTTGTTTGTCTAGCGAACCGAGTAGGCAGGATTCCTAGACACTACAGGGAGGACATAAAAAACAAACTAGCACTGGCAAAAAGGACATTCCAGGCCAAGAAAAGTGTTGTAGCATCAAAGATAGGTCTTTATTTGAGGAACAGCAGTGAAACATTGACAATCGAAGTATTTGAGATGTAATGCTAAGGAAGAATGATGAAAATTAGGTGGACTGATAGGATATGAAATGAGGAGTTTCTCTGCAGAATCGGCGAGAAAATAATTTATGGAAAACACTGACAACAAGTGAGCCATGGCCTTCAATGCGATTGGATGCTTGATTCGCCAAGAAGATTTTTGCGTGAATTTCGAGAGATCGAGTAGAGAAACTAGCACCGAGAGGTTGGGTTACAACGCGAACGAGGAGACGCGTGTGGACTGCGGTCGCGAGAGGGAGTTTGGAGGAGTGATGTGAGCCCGCTCGGGGAGTTGGAACCGGCCCGTAGCCAGTCGGCTGCTGCTGCCTTTGTTCGACGACGATTGCCTTTCGCTGAGATGGTCCTTGGAGGTATGAAGTAGTGGCCTACTGCCTGTTGATACCACTGGGTACGCTGCCTGATGGAACCAATACAGGCGATGAAGACGGTGAGACTTGCTGCGCTTCAGACAAATTCGAGTGTAACGGAAGATTGTGAAGTGGCGAGTTGTGTCACAAGCTTCTTGTGAATGTTCCTCAGGAATCGAGCTTAATTCTTGGTACTGCGGACGCTGATTAAAGCGTCACAACTGTACTAGACTCAGGAATTTGTTTGAATGTGACTTAGTGGTATAACTCGGTCAGGGAATTACATGGCCTAGTCTGTTAAGATTCACAACTGTAAAGGTGTCGTGTTTGCTGTAATTGCATACATTGATCCTTATTTGGGCAGACTGGCAGTAACTTGCTACATTCAGGTTTCATTCTTGTTAGATAGCAAACCTTGTGTCAATGCTCATATGTCAAGCGCCCCTTTAAGCAATATGAGCTTTCGGTGTGGCCAGTTATTGATTCCAAGTAATGTCATAAGCTTAACCAGTTTTAGTGCAGTTCTCCTCGGGTCCTTTAATTGGTAGGTTTTCCCCTGACGCTGTTGGACAATCAATTCAAGTTCTTTAAGGCGGTCCAAATGCTCTCGGCCGATAAGTTGATGGAGGAAGGAAACTGCCCAATGCAGTAACCGTATTTCTAGTATTGCTGTGACAAAGGAGAACGGATTGACGCCTTGGTCTTGAATTATGAATTAAGTTACGTACATAACAGATGTGTCAAGGTTATTATGTTTAAAAGATTCTCTTAAAGTACCTCGCTTAATTGTTTGCCACTTGTGAACTGAACTGTATTTAAGTTTGCGGCCAGCAATATATTCTTACATTCTGTGCGAGTGCACGAAATTCATTTAAGCACGTTTTGAAATGAAGTGACTAATGGTCTTATTTGTGTTGGTTTTAAATTTAATCAGATTTAATCACTTATTTCTTTATCGTCAGTATTTGTTACCCTTAAGTTTTGGCACGAATTTAGGGAGTTTTCAGTAGTTCAAGATGCTGATTGCCTTAATAATTGCTAAATATCTAAAGCAAAAATCTTAAAATACCATTATTCTGAATAGTTTCTTGAGATTTGTTGAAACAGTTCATGCTACAAAGTTTTCAAGAAAATTTTTACCTCCTTTGAGGATATTAACATTTTTACCCCTTTTTAAAGACATCATTATTTTCAATACATCTGAGATTGTTCAAGCTGAGTAAGATACGAAAAAAAATTCTCTGTAAGTTTTCGTTATCATAAATTCATGCAATTAATTAAAGTTTCTGTATAAAATCAAGCTTGAAAAATGGTAAATACATTTTCTCTTAAAAATTATGTGTGACTCGTATTTTTATTGTTGTGTTACCCTTGGGTTCCCCGTTAGCACCACAGCATTTGTGTTGGCCTTTACCATCCCTCCCTTAAAACCCTTCTCGAGAAGAAGGGACTGGATGATAAGACATCAGTTAAGATGTCGAGATATAACTTCCATAGAACTAGAGGGAGTTATAGAGGGCAAAAACAGTGGAGTAAAACGGAGACTGAAATACATACAGCGAATAATTGTGAACATCGGTGGTACTTTGAGATGAAAATGTTGGCACAGGAGAGAAATTTGTGGCGGACCGCATCAAATCAGTCAGAAGACTGACGGCACAAAAGATCCTTCTTACACATTAACCGCGACCTCTTGTTCCCGTTAGTCTTAACTGAAATATAGTTACACTTTTATAATTTGTACACAGATTTTTCTTGCCCTGCATCAACTAAAACGCTAGAGCATCCAGGTTGCCATTAAAACATGTGAGGAAAGAAGGAGTCAGAGTGAACATTTTCACATAAAATCCCGCACCAGTAGCTTGTTTTCAGAAACAAATGAAAGGGATATATTTAGATAAATTTGAATTTTTAGTTGTAGATTATAAATTGTACACTCCCTATTCGCTGAAGACCACGAGATAATTAATGGAAAGGAAGTTGTTTCAAGGATATGATAAGTGGGGTTTAAAAGGTACCACAAAGAAAACGAGTCTGCCTTAGCAGGTGGTGACAAACAGCATAACTCAAATACTGATAATTTTTTGATTAAATGTTTTTCTTTTAAATACGTATGTGTAACTACACCGGGGGTGCGGCTTGGGAAGGGGGGGAGGGGGGCAAGAAGAGTGTAGAAACCAGGACAAAGGAAAAGTATTATTTGACAATTAACTAAATACTTTGCAGTAGTATGATCACAAACAAACATAATTTAATTAGATACAAAATTATCGAAGGCAGAATATGTAAACATGAGTCAAAAGTCTGGAAAACAAGGCAGAGAGAAAAAGATCGACTACGAAGATCAACTGCAAGATCAACTACAATGGAATGGAAATGGCAGGAAACATAATACAAGTCACTGAGACGAAATGATTACTGTGCTTTGGCCGTTTAGAATAAACACATAACAGTATATGACCAGAGAAAGTATGGAAATGGATGCTAGTGAGAAAAAAAGAAACAAAGTCCACAGCCTACAAGAAGGCTGACAGATGTCGACGACGCTACAGAATTCATTCATGTCCAAGTGGTGGATCTGGAAACCACTAATCTATGGAGTCTGAGAGGCGAGAAATGGCGTTACCCGTACATAACTCGCGAAATAGATAAATGGTGAAAAAATTGTGCTACAGTTCAAATGGGATGCATCTGTAACTAGTAATCATGTACCAAACACGTACGATATTCAGCTTCAGCATTTCACAATTTCTATGTGTTACTTATGATGGTGAACATGTTGACACCACTATGAAAATTACAAATCATGACTTTTTCATTTCAATTAATTTAAAAAAAGTATTTCATTATCAGGAACATATCCTTGAGCCGTAATTTAATTGTTACAAACACAATAATGCATATTTAGTAAGTTGAAATTAGTAAAGTTCATGTTTAAATTGCTAATGAATTGTTTGAGTCTGTGAAGGCTATCTTTTTTTATTGGTTCGTGCCTTTTAAATGTGTTTGATTGTTTTCTGACGCAATTTGTTGGATAAGTGCACGCCATTATTTTTAGGACATATCAGCCCACCTCTTACAAGACGTACATATTACATGAATCAGGCTCAAGTCTTCATAAAGGGTCTAAGAGAGGTGATGGTCTTCATTTAGGACAAATGGGCTTGACTGGGACAGAGAATGGAAATGATTTTGACGTTGACGTAGGCGCGAAGGTCGACTTTCCAGTTATCTTACATCCAGTAGTCTTATTTGTTCTCTTTTGATTAGGAGATCAGTTATTCATAACTGTTAACGTTTTTAGTGTATTTTCGTGCCCTGTAGCTTTAGAGTCTACTGACCTTGGGAATGAGGTCGTCCACCTTGTCCTTAACATCCGTCACCAACTTCTCACCATCCTTGACATTGGACGTCACCACTTTCTTGCCATCCTCGCCGACCTTCACCGTCTGCTCACGTACGGTACCGTCAGGACCAGTGACTCTGTAAAGTGAAAAGCACTGTCTAGATACTTCAGTGGACCGATGTCGCAAGAAAATGAATAACAGGATGTGTAGTTTATCATCATTATTAGTGACGCACTAATTCTTACATAGTATTTCCATAGTGATAACGGCTTCAGGGGTCGATAAAGTTATTGCATAGTAGAGTTAGGGTAGGCTTACATTTTAATTTTCATTCCTCAACAATAATAAAAGCCAGTTCCACGAAAAGTGAAAAAATATGCACTTTTGGCAATTAGAAAGACTCACACTTGGGTAAATAACTGGTTCACAGATGTCTTAATTAACAGTTACATATTAATCTTGCAGCAATGTTGATTGTCAAGGTTCTGTGATAACTAAACACGCAATAAATATTTTACTTTTTTTTCACTGGGTTTTGTAGGTGTATCACATAGAACAATCACTAGGATCATCGCCTCACGTCATGTGGAAACTGTTTCATAATGAATTGGGTTCCTTAATCACTTTTTGCTCCATATTTACATCAATCTAAAATTCATAACTCTAAATGTTTTCAGTCTTCAGCATAAACTGTAACGCATGTTGTAGACCATCAAAGGTAGAGTATCCACTGAACGTAATAAGATGATCCCTGCATTAGACAAAAAGTTTTCAAGGAAAACATTTTGTTGATGTACAAACTGAGAGAAGCGGTCTGAAGTTCGAAAATTCCTTTACTAAGGATGTCTTCTGTGAACTAAAACTGCCCAGGTGATCAATATTCCTGCTGCTCCTCTTCCTTCCTCACTTTATTTTTAGCTTCAGCCTTTTTTTTCCTACTTTTATTGCCTTCTTGGTGGACTATACTGCCCTTACTCCAGAATTTATTTCTCCGCATGTCATCATCCTTCTAAGACATTATCATATTTCTACCTCCTCAATAGCTTTTAATCTGCCATCCTCCTTGCCATTAGAAGTTGTTATTTCATCACAAATCCATATTTGCACTGTTCTTCGAAAAAATACAGTCTTTTTGGAATGGAATTATTCATTTGCATTTTGAATGAAATCATTCGCACACATTTTTATTTCCTTACATTTTATGTGTAGATTACAAATAGCATTTCCACTATTAGCTGTAGATTCCATACCACTTAAAAAGGTTTTAGCTTTTTCATCAAACACTTGGTGTGTGACAATGATTATTAGCACTCTCCTTCAGATTACTACATTTACATTATACTCTGCGAGTCACCTAATGGTGTGTGGCGGACGGTACTTTCGGTCCCTCCAATCCTCTTCCATTCGCGAATAGTGCTTAGGAAGAATGATTGTCCGAAAGCCTCTGCATTGGCTCTAATTTCTCGAATTTTCTCCTCGTGGTCAGCACTCGAGATGTATATGGTGGGGGGGAGTAATATGTTGTCTGACTCCTCCTGGAAAGTGCTGTCCTGAAATTTCTATAGTAAATCTCTCCGTGATGCACAACGTCTCTCTTGTAACGTGGAGTTTCTTTAGCATGTCCGTAACGCTCTCTCGCCAGCTAAGCGAGCCCGTGACGAAACGCACCACTCTTCGTTGTGTCTTCTCTATCTGCTCTATCAGTCCTACCTGATAGGGATCCCAGATAGATGAACAATACTCAAGAATCGGGCGAACAAGCGCCTTATAAGCCACTTCTTTCGTGGATGAGTTACATTTCCTTAAGATTCTTCCGATGAATCTGAGTCTTGTGTGTGCTTTTCCCACTATCTGTTTTATATGGTCATTCCACTTAAGGCTGCTCTGGATAGTTACGCTCAGATATTTTACGACAGACGCTGTCCCCAGCTGTTTGTCGTCATGCGTCTGTTTCAATGCAAGAATGACCTTTTTCGTTTTGTAAGATGCTTTGAGCTCTCCCATTTCTGTATAAAAAAGAATCAATTCAGGAGTAGCACTTATACAGCTACAGAAATTTGTCTGCACACACAATAACACAACAGAATTAAACAAACAAGCTGACCAAAGGCGAATCATTGGAGGACTGTGGTGCGTCTAAAAAGTATGACAAAATTACCGTCAGTTCAGCCACACAGAAGTACGATAAATACATTTCAAGGTAAAACTAACAGTTAGGAACTAGTAGATAAAGTGAGCATGGAATGTTCAAACGTTTTACACATTCCAGTATATACGTTTGTCTATGTCTGCAGCCAATAAAGATCTTATGATCAAATCTTCAAGTATACAGGGTGGTCCATTGATCATGACCGGGCCAAATATCTCACGAAATAAGCGTCAAACGAAAAAACTACAAAGAACGAACCTCGTCTAACTTGAAGGGGGAAACCAGATGGCGCTATGGTTGGCCTGCTAGATGGCAGTGCTATAGGTCAAACCGATATCAACTGCCTTTTTTTTTTAAATAGGAATCCCCATTTTTATTACATATTCGTGTAGTACGTAAAGAAATATGAATATTTTAGTTGGACCACTTTTTTCGCTTTGTGATAGATGGCGCTGTAATAGTCACAAACGTATAAGTACGTGGTATCACGTAACATTCCGCCAGTACGGACGGTATTTGCTTCGTGATACATTACCCGTGTTAAAATGGACCGTTTACCAATTGCAGAAAAGGTCGGTATCGTGTTGATGTATGGCTGTTGTGATCAAAATACCCAACGGGCGTGTGCTATGTATGCTGCTCGGTATCCTGGACGACATCATCCAAGTGTCCGGACCGTTCGCCGGATAGTTACGTTATTTAAGGAAACAGGAAGTGTTCAGCAACATGTGAAACGTCAACCATGACCTGCAAAAGATGATGATGCCCAAGTAGGTGTTTTAGCTGCTGTCGCGACTAATCCGCACATCAGTAGCAGACAAATAGCGCGACAATCGAAAATCTCAAAAACGTCGGTGTTAAGAATGCCACATCAACATCGATTGCACCCGTACCATATTTTTAGGCACCAGGAATTGCATGGCGACGACTATGAACATCGTGTACAGTTCTGTCACTGGGCACAAGAGAAATTACGGGATGATGACAGATTTTTTGCACGGTTTCTATTTAGCGACGAAGCGTCATTCACCAACAGCGGTAACGTAAACCGGCATAATATGCAGTATTGGGCAACAGAAAATCCACGATGGCTGCGACAAGTGGAACATTAACGTCCTTGGCGGGTTAATGTATGGTGCGGGATAATGGGATGAAGGATAATTGGCCACCATTTTATCGATGGTAGTCTAAATGGTGGAATGTATGCTGATTTCTTACGTAATGTTCTACCGATGTTACCACAAGATGTTTCACTGCATGACAGAATGGCGATGTACTTCCATATGATGGATGTCCGGCACATAGCTCGCGTGCGGTTGAAGCGGTATTGAATAGCATATTTCATGACGGGTGGATTGTTCATCGAAGCACCATACCATGGCCCGCACGTTCACCGGATCTGACGTCCCCGGATTTCTTTCTGTGCGGAAAGTTGAAGGATATTTGCTATCGTGATCCACAGACAACGCCTGACAACATAGTCAGCGCATTGTCAATGCATGTGCCAACATTACGGAAGGCGAACTACTCGGTGTTGAGAGGAATGTCGTTACACGTATTGCCAAATGTATTGAGGTTGACGGACATCATTTTGAGCATTTATTGCATTAATGTGGTATTTACAGGTAATTAAGCTGTAACAGCATGCGTTCTCAGAAATGATAAGCTCACAAAGGTACATGTATCACATTGGAACAACCGAAATAAAATGTTCAAACGTACCTACGTTCTGTATTTTAATTTAAAAAAACCTACCTGTTACCAACTGATCGTCTAAAATTGTGAGCCACATGTTTGTTACTATTACAGCGCCATCTATAACAAAGTGAAAAAAAAGGTCCAACTAAAACACTCATATTTCTTTACGTACTACACGAATATGTAATAAAACGTGGGGGTTCCTATTTTAAAAAAACGCAGTTGATATCCGTTTGACCTATGGAAGCGCCATCTAGCGGGCCAACCATATTGCCATCTGGTTTTCCCCTTCAAGCTACACAAGTTTCGTACTTCGTAGTTTTTTCGTTTGACGCTTACTTCGTGAGATATTTGG
Organism: Schistocerca nitens; assembly: GCF_023898315.1. Classification (NCBI taxonomy): domain Eukaryota; kingdom Metazoa; phylum Arthropoda; class Insecta; order Orthoptera; family Acrididae; genus Schistocerca; species Schistocerca nitens. The sequence continues at coordinate 257,895,727 of NC_064622.1, forward strand.
CCCGGTCACGATCAATGGACCACCCTGTATAGAGCTAAAGAAACAAATAATTATTTGGGAGAAATTTTGAAAATTGTATGTTTTCAGCCCAGATAACTGTATGTGTCCCCATAAATAAGAGCTCCCCGCAAGAAAACGACGAACTATTCAGCAGTTGTTCAGTACCACTGGTTTTTGCTCTTGCCGATAGAGAGAAAGATGCAGTTGTAGTTCCTGTAGATTTTTAAAGTCCGTTTTGGGACAACATAGGTGTCCCAAATTATTACAGGGATCACATGCACTGACTTCTGCTTCTATTTGGCTTTTATCTTATCTGGCAGGTCTCTGTACTTGTACGATATAACTTAGCTGGTCATCTTCGCCATAGACATCACTGTACCGAACACCCATTTTTTTTTTTTCAAACCATCAGCAGTGTTCGGTATACAGTGATGTCTATGGCGAAGATGACTAGCTCAGCTTCATTGATCACTACTATATGGTGTTATGTATTACTACTACTGTTGTTATTGTTATTATATTGCTTTCTCAGACGTTATGTCTGGTTAAAAATGGAAAGTGACGCGGACCTTGATCAAGCGTGACTTCCTTTTAACTGTGTGGTATATGTTACATTGTTATTATTATTATTATTGTTACTATTACTATTATTGTTGTTGTTAAAACTATTGATGACTCTTGTGTAACCTCTTAAAAAAATCTCTTTCATACTCTGATGACCAGTTTATCATACTGAGTATTACAGGTGTAAATGCAGATACTTTTATTGGTGACTGAGAACAATGTGCTGAACAACATTACATCAGTATTTGCTTGATTTGCAGACTAGTAATTATAGCTGTGATGTCTAGCATGTTTTTAGGTTCGTTAGAACCTCGAAGTATATGCGGCAAGAGAAAACCTTTAATGCTTATTTTTCTCTGGCCAGCGGATCAGGTGTTGAAGTGTGGATGTGTGGACGCAAAAAGATTAGTCTATACTGTCAGGCATAGTCCCCTTAGTGGTGCAATTACGACCGTGCAGGAAACATTAGATAGTACACCGTGAAATGTGTTTGTAGGAAGACTATTAGACGCAAAGAAAAAGTTAACACACTTAAGTGAGTAAATATTAAGGCCTAATGATCACAATATCTACACTCATACCCCTAACTCCTTGAATATGATAATGAAGATAAACTGTAAACTGCTGTTCACAAACTGAGCTTTCTGTGACAAGAAAAATGATTTATTCTGTTCTCCACCTCAGTTACCTTTTTTCTGTGAAAATACCTTCACAACACTGCAGAAAACCAGTAGCACGCAAAGACAAGCTTATATACATACCTACACATGCAAAATTAGTGTGGATGCGGACACTGTGCGAACATCTCAGCGTAGAGTCGTAGTGTCGTTGTGCCACTCTTCCCTTAGATTCAGTGGACCCATAAATGAAGGACATATCGATCAACTCTTCATCAGTTCATCTATCCCTGTTGCTACGCATCACCGTTAACATAGAAGTAACACTGCCAGAAAAGCAAACCCAGGACCAAATCGAGAGCTACTGAATGTAAGCTCGAGGGCAAATAGTAACGTGGGCATTACTGCTGTCAGTTACTGGCACTTACTGTTAGTAAATGGAAGAAAATGTTTCCAAGCAGGAAATATAGCCCAGGTCGTCGACATTTGAACTTTTTTACAGGTACAGGGGGTCGAAAAAAATATGGAAACACCAAAAAGGTAACACACTGCCTTACCTAAAATGGTATAGGAAAACCGTTTGCATTCGTAATAGCATCTAGTAGTCTCAGCGCTGATAAATACATATCCTGTATGGTTTTCAAGAGTATTTTATAGCATTCTTCCTGCAAGATAGTGGCAAGTGCACTTAACAATGATCGAGCAACTGCACACCTTTCTCTCCAAAAAAGACCGCAAAATCTCAATAATATTCAGATGTGCCGAACGTGGTGACCAGGGGAGATGTAACAGTTAGTCCTCGTGCTCACAAAACCAGTCCTGGACGATGCAAGCTGTGTGAACAACTACTCTGTCGTTTGGGAACACAGCACTATTGGGGAACAAACGTACCATGTGATGGACTTGATAAGCCAGAATGGTCATCTAATCCTTGGCATGACTGCAACCCTTAGGTCGCATGGGATACGGTTTTAGAACAACGTTTCTCTGTTATGGCCATATGCATCACTGACGAGCCTTTTCGGTATTCTTGCTCGAACTGCAATTCCCAGCTTATGGAGCTCCCTTCGTGTTGCTTTCGTTCTGACTGGGTTCACGTGCGTGACATACAATTCTGCACTGACTTTTGCTGATGTCGTTGGTCTTATTTCTCCTCAAAATCTTCTTCAATGGCAGTCGATCAAGATCACTCACAAGGGAACCTCCCCATCACACCCCCCTCAGATTTAGTTATAAGTTGGCAGAGTGGATAGGCCTTGAAAAACTGAACACAGATCAATCGAGGAAACAGGAAGAAGTTGTGTGGAACTATGAAAAAATAAGCAAAATATACAAACTGAGTAGCCCATGTGGAAGATATGCGACTTCAAGGGTCATGCGCGGTCAGGATTGCCGTGGTCTTGTGGTTAGCGTGAGCAGCTGTGGAATTACAGGTCCTTGGTTCAAGTCTTCTCTCGAGTGAAAATTTTATTTTTTTGTTTTCAGACAATTATTATCAGTCCGTCTGTCCGTCCGATGCGATCACTTTTTTGGGAGTGATAATCACATCCACAAGAAAACCTATATCGGGCAAGGTAGAAGAATCTTTTTACCCATTCGCCAAGTGTACAAGTTAGGTGGGTCGACAACATATTAGTGTCATGTGACGCACATGCCGTCACCAGTATCGTATAGAATATATCAGACATGTTTTCCTGTGGAGGAATCAGTTAACCTATGACCTTGCGATCGAATATTTCGGTTCCCATTGGAGAGGCACGTCCTTTCGTCTACTAATCGCACGGTTTTGCGGTTCGGTCGCAAAACACAGACACTAAACTTATTACAGTGAACAGAGACGTCAATGAACGAACGGACAGATCATAACTTTGCGAAAATAAAGAATGTAAATATTTCACTCGAGGGAGGACTTGAACCAAGGACCTCTCGTTCCGCAGCCGCTCACGCTAACCACGGAACCACGGCGCTCCTGAACTCTCGTTGTCCTTGTTGTAGCCTATGTTGCGGAAGGATTACTCAGTTTGTATATTTTGTTTATTTTCCATAGTTCCACACAGCTTCTTCCTGTTTTCTCGACTGATCTGTGTTCAGTTTTTCACGGCCTATCCACTGTTCCAACTTACAACTAAATCTGAGGGGGGTGCGATGGGGAGGTTCCCTTGTCAGTACAAACTTTCGTTCGTGTTGTAGCTTAGTGCATGATGTTTGTCGGCCCTTCCTGTATCTAATATATAGTCTTCGATGTAGAGCCTCTTGAAACACCAAAGACTTCCTTGGTTGCGGAAGCACCCACCATGTTAGCACGAACAGTCTGTCTACGTCTGAATTCAGTTAGCTCCGGCATGATATCCTCACTACCACGTAGAACGCTGTTCTGACCACGACTGAAGTTTGCAATGCGTTGAGGACATTCTACAGTCAAATACAACAGCTCACCCAGGAGGCTTCGCTAGCATCTGCATTCTCGCGGTGTTTCCATTTTTTTGTCGAACCCCTGTACTTTCAGTGCAACGTAGACTCAAAGATAAAGGCGGGAAGGAGTAAAAAGATCAAAAGAAATACAATTAGTCCGTAGTGGTTCACGAGAAACCAGAGGTTTTGTGATGCACCTTTTGCATTTCTTGCTTTTGTGTTTTCGTTTTCTTTAAAGGCAAAGAGGAAAGGTGAAGCGGTAGCCGAGCGTAGAGCCTGCGCCTACCGTCATGTATTTTTGATTTTCAGGTGTTAAAAAAACATGTTTTTCCTGTGCTTCGGTATGAGGAAGGACTAGCTCTCTGCTAATGAACGAGGATAGATGCACGTTATATTAGAGCGTAATCGGCGGTAGCCATTTTGGTTATGAGAATAAGTGAAAAGTCTGTATTTTTGATGTGTGTCCGCATTTCGTTAGTGAAAAACTGAGTTATTATTCCAAGCAGCACTGTAATAAGAAGAATTGAAGCCCACCTGTGTACTTCGGAGTTATCATAAAGATCCGATTACCATATCATGGACACGGTCAAGGTTTTGTAGGTGAATACGGCGATCGGACGTAATATTATTAATTGGTAAGCAAGAATCTGCAGTAAGATAAAGACTATTTCGTCCATGCAGAACTAATATGAACTTATATCAACTCATTTACAGGCATAGCCCAGTTTACTGTGCGCCGAAGAATTAATCTTATTATTTCCGTGTATCTAAACATTTTTATTATATTATAGTTTCCCATACGAAAACAATCAGAAAATATCCCTGGACAACGAAAAAAATTTTGTCGGTAGATTTCGGGTTCACCCTATACGGGTGTAGCGCATATTAAGTGCCTATATTTTTATATTTGCTACATTAATATCTAAACACACAAGCGTGTCATTTGCTTTTCTTTGCGTCGAACATTCTCCTCATAAACACGTCACAAACTTAAAGACATGATGTTTTCTGCACAGTCGTACCTACAACACTAAGCGGTCTACGTCTCTCAGTTAACTCACGGTTTCGCGTCCATAAGTCTGCACTCCAATACCTGACGTGCTGCCCAGGGGAAAATAAGCATTAACGCCTTTCTCTTGCCACATGTAGTTGGAGGTACTAACCAACCTAAAAACATACCTCTATTGGTAGCTATAATTATCAGTCTGTTAATGAAGTAAACACAGATGTAGTGATGTTCAGTACGCTATCCTCAATCAACAGTAGAAATATCAGCACTTGAACCTGTTACACCCTGAATTTCCGTGCAAGGTGACGCAATAGATAAGGCACTGAACACCTCAGTTCAGATGTCCCTTTGTGTTCTGCACATAGTGACCTCTTCGGTAGGACGTTAAACGCTAACATTTTTCCTCTTTGGAACTATATAATGCCACATAAGAATAGGTTGTCCATACGATAACTGCCTCTATCAGTGCTGCGTCTGTAAACATCACTGCGTGTATCCTTCATTGTAGCACAAAAAAATATATATTTGTTTGTTACGAACTCAGTTGATACACCTAAAATATAGCCTTAGTGTGTCATGAATAGATATAAGATGGATTTGAGCACAAACTCTATTTGCTAATTTGAAAAGCCAGTTGCAGTAAGCGAGACACGTAAGCATCGGTGAAGGCAGGTCCCAGGCACCTGTTCAGAGACTCACTTGGTTGTTGAGACACTTCGGCCGTCACCTCCAACAGACGAGGTAGTGAATGACGACTGTGTCTTCATCTCTTCAGACAGGGCGGCGCCGACGAGAAGCAGCAACACCAGCAACTGTATTACGGGATCACTAGTTAGTTGATTAAGAAACTTTAAGATGTTCCAGGAATTAATGTAAACAACAGTGGTGAGCACTACTGAAATCTAAACCTTTATAGACAATGAGAAACAATAACTGGTGACAGTTCCTTATGCTTTGTTATTCATACAGCGTGTCCCAGGATGAATGGTCACAATTCAGGGATTCTTTTTTTTTAAAAGAAGGATAAAAACAGTCAACCGGTTGCAAAAAATTTTCAGCATTGACCTGGTTACAATACCGAGCAAGGATATCTTCATCAGAATCAGTTACAGTTACTTATACAAAATTTTAATTAACATAGGAGAATAGTAGACACTCCAAAAACCTTAAGCAGCACAAGACGTATCAGAATCAGAACAGGTATTACTCACGTGCGTTCACATTGCACGGAGAGATAGTAAAACTATCTGAGCTGAAGTGCACTAGTGAAATAAGCAAAAGTTATCGTGTAAAATCAACATTACAACCACAATTATGGCAAGCGGCTAGGGCTGACATCAAACTAGAAGGTTTGACAAGTGATTAAGCCGCTACATGGAAGCAGTGCAGTGCACACTACTTATGGGGCGCGAATGGCGTAGACCACAAATTAAGTAAATAGCACTATTATACTTGAAATTAGTTATTACAAGAGACAAGACCTATAACAGATAAGTAAATGCAGTTTATGAATGAAATGTACAGCAATTGCTGCATACTGAAACAGCATTTGACACACGCCACCTGCCCAGCACATAACGCAGCAAAGGGCTCAGAATGAATAGAATTAAAAAGTAAGAATAAAAACCACATGGATATAATAAAGACAATTAAAAGACGAGGAAAACGATGTTTGAGAACCTTCAGCCAAAGAACGACAGTATATCAAAAAGCTGCGAATAGCGTTTTGAAGCCGTTAAAGAAATTTTTGTTTCGCAATCGCAGCTGTTCATTAAGAAAGAGACTATCATTAACGGACATTTGCTTAAAAACTTCCAATTCTTCAAGTATATCAAATCTATAACCTTTCTTTTCTTTATGGACGATGGTAACTTTATCAACTCCCTTCGATTTGTGGCCTGTAACAAGAAAATGAACAACAACGACCAATTATGCACATTCGTACCTTTTCTTCCTAATAAATCCTACTTGTATCTGATACAGATGGCTCTTCCGGTCTGTGCTATGCGATAAACTTGACAAGTATCGCACGTTATTTTATAGGCTACTGAATGACGCAATGGAGTAATGGATGATTTCAAATAGTGTATTAGATTTTACTGCAAATTATTATAAGTGGAAAAGGCATCTATGCATCCATATCTTTTTCTAGCAGACGATGAATTCTATAGGAAGCGGTCCACGAGCACTGAAAGAAAAAATATTCGCTTCCGTCACTGTCAGTTCTAGCAATGTTGCCTAAAGTAGTGACTCTGTTGCTAGTTTCTGCTTTGAAAATATTATCAACTAAGGCAAATTATTTACGTGATACTTCTGAAGAAATGGAAGTTTTTAAGTGCATATCCGTTAATGATAGTCTCATTCTTAATGAACAACTGTAACTGCGGAATAAAATTTCTTTAACTGCTTCAAACGGATATTCGTAACTTTCTGACATACTGTCGTTCTTTGACGCAAGGTCTTTACACACAATTCCCAGACATCGTTATCCTCCTTTTTTAATTGCCTGTTTTATATCCCATGGCTATTATTCCTACTACGGTATTCTGTTCATTTTGGGCACTTTAATGCTTTATGCACTGGAAAGACGGGGTATGCCAACTGTTGTTTCAGTTTGCAGCAATCACTGTATATTTGATTTATAACCTACGATTACACGTCTGTTATTAAGCCTGGTCTCTTGTAATAATTTATTTCATTTGTAATATAGTTTTTTTTCTTAATTTGTACAGCTTCACTCCATTAGCGCCCCATAGGTGAGGCGCACTTCTCTGTTTCCTGTAGCGCCGTAAACATATGGCACATCTTTCACTCCGATGTCAGCCCTAGCAGCTTGATGATATATGTGTAATTGTGCTTTTAATGTTGACTTTACAGAACAACTTTTACTTATTTGACTTTAGCACTTCAGCTCATATGGTTTTATTATCATTGCATACAACATGAAACTATGTAAGTAACAGCTCTTCTATTTGTAATGGGTCTCCCCCCCCCCACCTACCTTCCACCTGTACACCCAACATCTCCTTTCCCAAGGTGGCTTCCATCAACTCCCCTTCTAGATGATGCCCTCTCTCCCTCCATTTATCCCTCCTATCAACTCTGATCCTCACCTCGCCCTCCCTTCCTCTGTCCTTTTCCCTGGCTCCCTCTTCCCCCCCCCCCCCCGCTCATGTTTTTTCCCCCTCTTCCCTGCCTACACCCACTTTGACTTCCTTCTCTCCCCAGAGTCCTTTTGCATTTCCCCCATCTGCCTTTCCCCACTCCCTCTCGCATCTGCCTTACCCCCCCCCTTATGAATCCTCTCCATCTGTCGGCTCCTCCTCCCCCCACTTCGTTTTTCCTTCCCTACCCACCTTTTTCCCCCTCATCTGTCCAGCCCCCTCCCCCCTTCTGCCGTTGGCTGTGGTGTGTCATCTTCATGCCAACTTTTTAGTGCAGTGTTTTAAGTGAGGTTAAGTGTCATGCGTCTTTTCCGAAGCATTGCGAACAGAAATCATACTGTCGCTGGGCGTGATTTTTCTTATATTTCTTGTGAACAGAAACCAGACTGTCGCCGTGTTTTTTAATTGTCTGTCTACTATTTTACCTGTCTGCATCCTGTGTATTTTATTAGCATCGCCAACCTTTGTTTTATGTTTTCACTTCCACAATTTTCCGTCATTTTACAATTTAAGTCACTGCTTTTATCACGTGCTTTTATGGTTTATTATCTTCTTCTTACGTTTTAAAAATTCAGTAGGCTGAAGAGCGGCGTACTAAGCTGCTGCCAGCCCATCCCCTTCGGGGGGGGGGGGGGGGGGGGGGGGATGGGTCTCGTGCGACGTAAGGTTCTTAAAGTATTTGTTATTCTCATACACTAAGAAAAACTTTTTTACAGGTAACTATAACTTATTGTGATGAAGATATGCTTAATCGATATCGAAATCAGGTCAGTGCTATAAAATTTGTACAGCTGGTTGGCTGTTTTTATCCTTCATTACAACTTCAATATGGTTCCTGCAAGTCAGCCATGTTCAAGTTGGTGATATGACAGGAACGATAATTCGAAGCAAAAATGTCTAATAAACATGGGCTCTAAAATGCATACCTCAAGACCTACGAGCACGCCATCCTCTTCTGTACTGTGAAACAAATCTTTTCAGCTGCAAGCTCTTGGCTTTCTGTATTACGCGAGATAGTAAGATGAACCAAAGCAAGGAAAAAAGTCCAGTAAACATGGGCTCTAAAATTCTAACCTTAAGAGCTATGAACACCTGCTCATGTGCACTACTGTGAGAGTCATGTCTTCTACTGAACAAGTGATCCTAACTCTTTAAGAACCATGTTGACTAGACTTCTTTGCTCCGAATGGTCATTGTTGTCGTATCTAAGAGTATTGAGACACCCTGCATACGGGGCAGTCAAAAGAAAACGAGAGAGTTAGAAAAAGTAAGTACGACTGTATGCAACACAACCTTCGAGATGTGTATCCACTTTTTTCTATCTGTGGCGTTTTCATGTGACTGCGAGTTACGTGAATGTCAACGCAAAGCAAAAGATTTATGACTTTATTAAAGGAATCGAGAACACAGAAAACAGTGGACAAATTCAGATAGTTATAATATGTTAATTCGCTATGACAAGTGGTAGTTCAGAGCAAGTGAAAGCTGAAGACTCGGGATCCTAATACACATGACTGATAGAACTGTTTGTAATGACACATACAAACATAATAACAGTTGCAGTAAAGTCACGATTATCTGGAGGGTGCCGTTTATCTGCGCGTCGTCCGGCTATCTTGTAAAACGTGAGAAAACAAGTGTGAATAATTGTGTTGATTAGAATGAGTAATTTCATTTGGAATTCACATCTGTCGTTATGGAGACACAGGTGACGAAAACATCAGCAAATTTTTTATATTAATTTTGTTTTTTATTGCCCATTTGCAACCTACGTCTTCAACCATTTGTTTTGTGCACGGTAATTCTGTTTTCTTCTACAGTTTTACTCTCTATAACTCCCTGTAGTACCAAAGAATCTATTCTTTGATGCTTTAACACATGTCCTGTCATTCTACAATTCTTCTTGTCTGTATACGTTCTTTTCTCTGTCGATTCTACAGAGAACCTCCACGTTCCTTATCAGATCGCATAATTTTCAACATTCTTCTTTAGCACCACATCTCAAATGCTTCGATTCTCTTCTCTTCCCGCCGGCCGGTGTGGCCGTGCGGTTAAAGGCGCTTCAGTCTGGAACCGCGTGACCGCTACGGTCGCAGGTTCGAATCCTGCCTCGGGCATGGATGTGTGTGATGTCCTTAGGTTAGTTAGGTTTAATTAGTTCTAAGTTCTAGGCGACTGATGACTTCAGAAGTTAAGTCGCATAGTGCTCAGAGCCATTTGAACCATCTTCTCTTCCCGTTTTCACATACTGCGTGATTTACTGCCATATAATGCTGTGCCCCTAATGTACGTTCTCAGAAATTTCTTCTTGAAATTAGGGTCTTGGTCAGCAATCCCTTTCTGCCTGTGCTAGTCTGTTTCTGATGTCCTTGCTTCGTCCATAATTGGTTATTTTGCTTCCAAGGTAGCAGTATTCCTTAACTTCATCTACTTCATGATCACAAATATCGATGTTAAGTTTTTCGTTACTCTCATTTCTGTTGCTTCTCATTACTTTCGTCTTTCTTCAGTTTATTCCCAATCCACATTCCATTCTCATCAGACTCCAGTCAACCGGTCCTGTAATTCTTTTTCATCATCAGAGAGTATTGCAATATCATCAGTGAATCTTTTTATCGACATCCTTTCACCCTGAAATTTAATTCCACTCTTGAGCCTAGCCTTTATTTCCATCACTGCATCTTCGAAGTTTAGATTGAACTGTAGGGGCTGCAACACCGTCTTTCATCGTTTCTAATTTGACCACTTCGTTCTTGGTCTTCCAGTCTTATTGTTCCCTCTTTGTTCTTGTTGTGGTTAATTGCGACGTCTATGAACGGGGACTTTAGCAGCTAATTGACGTGGACAAAATCCATAAATTATGTTCGGTAGAGGATGAGAGCTAAGACGTGATTTTCAAGAAACCTATTACGCATACAGAGCCACTGACCAGGGGTCACACGTTGTTAGAGCAAGCAGGACAAACATCACTTAAAACTTCCGAGCTAGCAGGTCGCGGTCGATGAATAAATAGCCCGGAAGATTAAGTGAAGTCAGTAGCAGCTTTGAAAGCTTACATTGTATTAAGCAGGACAAAATTCGTTCGACTGTACCCATGTTTTCACTCTCCAGAAACTGAGAACCGTCGTTGGAAAAAAAATTAATGACAATTAAGATATAGAAAAAATAGCCGACTATTTCGCGAAACAGAAATTAAAGGAAGCGATACGAAACACAGAGTGTTTACTCTTAAAATAAGAGTACATTGTCTTTTTCCTGCAAGTGACGCTTAAATAATGCTATGGTGCTTAAATGTGACACGTAACATGTTTTCTAAACGCAGTGAACAACAGTTTTTAGTAAAAACACGTTTATCTTAGATTATTTGTCTTTTTTCGATTATTTGTGCAGTCTCGAGGCCACCTTAAGCCGGATACTGGGGAGCTTGCTATACGTGTCATTTTGGCGCGTTTCAGTCAGTTATGCATGATTTCGTTTCAACCTACTTCTTTCTTCTGTTTGATTTAAATCCATTTTTACTCTATTTTCAACAATATTTTATACGTTCTTCGCTCTATGTCTGCCCTGTCTCTTTTATTTATTTATTTATTTTTTTACTTCTTTTTGTCTTTTTATGTTACTGGTTGGAAAACAATATTTCCTTAGAGGGGCGTTAACTAAGTAATGCAATACATTTTCTTCTGAAAGCCAGTTGGTTTTATTCTTGATTGCAACATACCATATTATTCCCCCTCTTTTGGCTACATTTTTTTTTTCTAGATAATCTCCATTAATTGCAATAGCCTTACGCAATCTTACTGGCAGGCCCTCTTTAGCCGCATAATACCATTTTCTCGCCGACGTCCGAGCCAACATCTTGCTGCATCAATAACCTCCCCATCATCCCCGTACTGCTATCCGCGGAGTACATTGGGTCGAGCAGATGGAAGGTGCGAGATCCGGGCTGTAGGGCTGATGAAGAAGAACATTCCAATGAAGGTTTGTGAGCTCCTCTTGGGTGCGCAACCTTGCGTGAGGTCTTGCATCAAGAAGGAAAAGTTTACAGTCTGTGGGGACAAACACAATGAAATCGTTTCGTCAGTCTCCTGAGGGTAGCATAATACACGTCAGAATTGATTTTCGCGCCTTGAGGGAGGACATCAAACAAAACAGCCCGAGTCCCAGAAAACTGTCGTCATGACTTTACCCGCTGAGGGTGCCACTTTGAACTTTTTCGTCGGTGATTAGGTGATGTGGCTCTACTCCACGGGTTGCCGTTTTGTTTCCCATTCGAAGTGATGAGCCTATGTCTCTTCGCCTGTGACGATATTCGACATAAAAATTGTCACGAACAGCCGCGTAAAGCGCAAGCAATTCCCAACAGATGGTCGTCCGTTACAATTTTTGGTTTTCTGTTAGTCGCCGAGGAACCCAGCGGATACACACCGTTGAGTGGCCCAACTGGTGCACAATTGTGCCATCGCTACCAAAAAGACGTCCAGTTGAGCAGCCACGTGTTTGATTGTGACCCGTCCATTACGTCGACTGAGAGTGTACGCACGTTCCATCATCGCAGTAGTCACAGCTCTGTGTGGCAAGCCGGCACTCGGGAGATCGGACAGGTTTCCGTGATATTGTTGTGATGGTGACCGACGCCTCTCCCAACGTGTCACCGTGCTTTTGTTCACTGTTAGGTCTCCGTAGACAATTTGCAGTCACCTTTGAATATATCTGTGATGTTCCTGTTTTCTCAATGACAGTTCTTTGCTTAGACACATCTCCGCTGCATATATATATTTGAAGGCTACGAACAGCGCTGCCACCTATCGAAACTTCATGATACCATAGGAGCTGAGGGGGCAATGTTCAACAACGTTCGGCAACTTTCGCATATTTTCAATCGAAATTGGCGGAGAAAAAAATGTGTTATGTTACATATAGTACTCCTCTCGTAGCTCCCTACACAGAGATTACCTTTTTAACATGTCCTGAAGTGAGATATCGCGCTGTTGAACTTTACCATGCACGTGACACCGGACCATTTACGTTTCCTATTAAAAAGGTAGGCCAGCCTCCGTTAGTTAGTTAATGACATGTTCAACACATCATTCGAAAGTTTCTAGTACGAAAATTATGCAGAACGAGTCAATTTACAGGATATTTATACATGATTACTCTTAACATCAGTGAACATAAGAACTATGTATAATTTTTGTTTTACAGGCTACCAACTTTAAAATAAAAGTTCCTCCATGGAATAGAAGCAGCTGTTCAGAAGGAATAATTTTAGGTTAATTTAATACTTGCTTCGCCACCTGACAAACATTTTCTGTTCTTATACATGTACGTACATCTGCATACATACTCCGCAAGCCACCGTATGGCGCTTCACGGAGGGTACCTTATGCCACTACTAGTCATTTCCTTTCATGTTATATTCTCAAATGGAGTGGGGGAAAAACGACTGTCTATCTGCCCCCTTACGAGCTCCAGTTTCTCCTGTCTTCTTAGTCCTGACGCGAAACGAACGTGGGCGGCAGCAGAATCGTACTGCAGTCAGTTTTAAATGCCAGTTCTCTAAATTTTTTGTTTCCTGAAAAGAAGTCCTCTTTTCCACGAAGATTCCGAGTTCAAGAAGCATCAACGTAATACTTGCACGGTGATCGAACCTATCGCTAACACACCTAGCTGCTCGCCTCTGAATTTCTTCGATATGTTCCTTTAATCTGACCTGGAGGGTGTCCCCAACACTCGAGAAGTACTCAAGAATGGGTCGCACTCCTCTTCCATATGCAGTCTCCGTTGTAGATTAGCTACAATCTAAAATTCTCCAAATAAATCCAAGCAAACCGTTCGGCTTCCCTATGTTATTGGGAAAATGATCAAGAATTTTTGTGGTGCGCATTCAACTCCTATCTGAGCTGCAGATAGCTTTATGGTTCAAATGGCTCTGGGCACTATGTGACTTAACTTCTGAGGTCATCAGTCGCCTAGAACTTAGAACTAATGACACACATCCATGCCCGAGGCAGGATTCGAACCTGCGACCGTAGCGGTCGCTCGTTTCCAGACTGTAGCGCCTAGAACCGCACGGCCACTCCGGCCGGCTAGCTTTATCGATGTGCAGTTAAGATTTTGTAGGATTGGACATCATTGTTCTTTTCAAACTGTGATACATTATTTACGAAGAGTTCCAGTAACGGATATGTGTGCTGTGATGGTGCAGTTAAAATGCGTAACTCTTTGAAGAGTGCCGCGCGGAATGGCCCTGTGGTTTGGGACGCCATGTCACGGATTGCGCGGCCCTTCCCGCCGGAGGTTCGAGTCCTCCTCGGGCCTGGGTGTGTGAGTTTTTCTTAGCATACGTTAGTTTAACGTAGTGCGTAAGTGTAGGGACCGATGACCTTAGCAGTTTGGTCCCTTGAGGATGCACATACATTTTGAAGAGCACCTACATAGTGACCTCGGCTGACTATCACACTCTTGCTGTTCGTTTTTGAGCAGGCAAGACTTTCTTCTAAGTGATAAACTACGTCTTAAAATTATTCCACAAGACATTATTGTGTGGCAAGATGCGATATACGAGGGTTGGAACGTAAATAGTGGCAACTATTTACTCACAACCGATGCAAAAGAGTTACATGTTTGCACCTGTTACTGCCCTTAAAGGTAGTCACCAGCGTTGTGTAGAACCCGCTGTCAGCGATGTGGAAGGCGTAGTATACCGTTGTCAGAGCCTGTTCTGTTGATGGTGCGAATGGAGAGGTCTAAAGTTATGGTGATTCTCGTGTACGACTGTGATGGTGTTATCCTAGCGCATTACGTTCCTCCACGCCACACCGTTAATGCACAGTATTACTGTTCGTTTTTGGAGCATCACCTGCAACCAGCTTTGCGAAAGAAGCGGTGACACTTTCTGTGCAACCCACCCATCATTTTGCACGACAATGCGCTGGCGCATACAACGCAAGCTCTGTTCGGTCGATGAGACTGCGAAGTACTGTACCATCCACCATACTCCCCCGACTTAAGCCCTTGTGACTTCGATTTGATTCCGAAGATGAAGGAACCACTTCGTGGCATTCGCTTCAGAACTTTTCCAGAGATTCGACAGGAAGTAGACGGCTCCATTCGCAGCATCAACAGATCAGGCTCTGCTAACGGCATACTACGCATTCCACGTCGCTGGCAGCGGGCTCTACACAACGCTGGTGACCACTTTGAAGGACGGAAACAGGTAAAAACATGTAACGCTTTTGTATCGGTTGTGAATATATAGTTGCCACTATTTAAGTTCCAACTTCGGATCTCGTTATCCGAGCGGTAATCGTGTCTAGCGTAACTGCCATGGGGAACTTTGGCGTTTAATTCCCCATACGGGATGCATTCAGCCTCGTGAGGCCAATTGAAGAGCTACTCGAGGGACACGTATTACTGAGAGAGCGGAGTGCAACCTCATGCCACTCCATATCGCATCAAATGACATTGCAGAGGCCACCGTGGCCGCCGGTAGGCATCATGTAGGCTTCTGGTTCTGATCGCGGTTTATCAGACACCTAGTCAACCACTTTTAATAATGCTGTTTATTCACATAAATAGCGTCGTTATCGGTTTAGAACCGACAGATTCATCATCAGACGACTGTTCGTGTTAAAATACACATCTGCTGTGTTTACATTAGTTTACATAAACATTTTTCTGATGATAAACCTATCGGTTCGAAACCGCCAACAGCGCTATTTATGTGAGTAAATAGCGTTATTAAAAGTAGCTAGCTACTGTTTCCTATTCTGTAAGAATCATCTTGTAATTTGTACACAGTTAAGCTATCAAAATATCAGTATTCGACAAAGTAGCACATGTCCAAAGTTTAGTCTAAAAATTTCTATTTTCATGTCAAATGACCTTAGCAAGGAATCCTTATTTTCCCAATATCTCCAAAAATTTCTCCTGACTACTCATATTGCTAGATATAGAGTTCTTCAAAGCCGCAATAACACTGTTTTTGTTATTACTGTTATCACCATGGATAAAAAATAAATACTACCAATGAGATTAATAAGGAAAGTAGGGCACCTAGCGAAATTCCAAAGCATATAGCATCATCGAACTAGGAAGCACAGGAATATACAACACACTGTTGTAAGTAAAATAGCGACCAACAAAGAATGAGGAATGTGGTAAGCGTTACGCAGAACTTACTGACGAAAAGAACGTATTGGTGTGGGGCGACTACTGCAGGGAAGAATAAAATGTTTCTACTCGCATGATCTAACAACAATCTAGAGGCAAATTTCAGTGGGGGCTGTAGTTTACCATTCTGGAAGTTAATTTCGACCATTGGTTAACTTAGTACAGCCTGAAACGTTCATTTTTTTTTAAATCCCCATTCCTACATCGAATACTTTACGCAAAGGATTTATTCACGCCTCACTAGGTGTTGTATACTTCTGATGCAATCCCACTCACCTTGGACATTGTTTTCCGCGGAAGAGCACCCGTTGCCACCTGGAACACAGATACCCTTCCGACTACTGCCTTTATAGCAGACTCAATCTTGAAGACTATAACGACCCGTTAACGTCATTTTCCCCTATCGAGAAACGATTTAAATTCCATTACTCTGCAATTTTTCCATTCACCTATTCTTATCTAACGTTGCCGCTGACACATAAAGCCTCTCTCCTGAGGAAGTTCAAGCCTTCTCTTAATCAGTAACATCCTTTATTGTGGCAGATCCCCAGTTTCACTTCATCTTCAGTATACGTATCGTGATGGACATTGCCCAGGCTGCGTCTTCATTTGCTCGGTCTCTCGACATGGGTCTTCTATTAGTTTACGACACATAGTGAACCTCTGCCAACTTTCTGTACGATTTTTGGCACTAGCAAACCAATATGCACTCTCTCTCTCTCTACTGAAATATAATTTTGTCTGTTAATGTGGCTCGCTGTTATACACTAGGATTACGATCAGATAATCTTTCATAAATCAAAGAAAGCGCGATATTTGTGAATCCTTCGTTATTAAAAAATTCGATGTCCTGAAACTCCACGAGCAAGCAGTTTCACCAGCATTGGTGGCTTTCTATTCTAAAAACACGAGAATTCTATATTCATATAAAGTGAAGAACATCATTCACATAATCTCGAAGTTACTAAGGGCAGATAAATACGAGAAACAATGTAGAATCAGCTTGACAGGTCCTGTCTGCTGTATCCAAGTTGTGAATTAGAATAATATGCAGAAGAGTGGGAAAGAAACCTGACGACCTGTTTGATAATAACCGATTTGGTCTTAGGAATGACAAAGGCGTTCGTCATTACAAGACTGTGGAAGATGTTCGAAAATTAGTGTATACTATAGGGAAAGTTAGGTGCTATATGTACTGAATCCAAGAGGGAATGAGAAAACAGGCATGCTGTAACATTTAGCATTTTTTCCGCCTTCCATCGTGTGTAGAAATTATGTTGTAAATGTTTTTATAGAGCATTAAGTATTCTTTCAGTGAGTATGCTAGGCCTGTTACTGCGTATAGTCAGTGATAAGGATCAAATGTAGAGTAGAGCCTCATAAATGGTACTACCTTTTAATTTGTATCACTCACATAATTCACCTGTCCAACCATGTGTCATTTTTTAAATTTATTTATCGTTTGGCGTAAACTCTTGGACACCTGTAGCAAATCGGACATTGAGAATACTCCAGCTGAGGAGCTACGAAGACTAGTACATCACGTTGTAGGCACATTAGTTATAAAACATCCATAAAATATGTAGTAGAATGAACAGTACAGTGTGTGATGCAATAGACTGTAAAATGACCAGTAAAAGTGGGCCGTAGAGCAACCAATAAGAGGAAGAACAAAGTGTACATTCTGATCAGTAGTTGAATGAATATTAAAGTCAGCTATAAAAAGAACATTAAAAACAACAATTAGTAGTGAATTTGAGTGGATTAAGGGATATGGGTAGCAAGGCTTACAGGTTAATTCTATGTCATCCATAGAGAAAATTGTTGCATCCTTCAGTTCATACGGATCTCGTTTTGGTCCTTGGTACACTCTGATGTTCCAGATACTCACAATATCGTCAACTTTCTGACGCAGAGCACGACAGTAACACTGTAGGCCCGAGGATTTGCACCATTTATACAGAAAACCATGGTATACTGCACGTGACGTTCGAATCCAGTCAACAGCTTTCCACTGTCAGCAGGGAAGTTCGAAACCAGTTAGTCTTAGTGTGGGGTCGGAAGTGGAACAGTAGATCGTCACGTTGTCCGCGCTCTTGTCAGTTAAACACTGTGCCACGACGTTGAAGTCTGTGTCAGGTAGTTGGTTCGCTATGACTAATGAGGGTTTCTCGGACCTCAGCTTTCTCAGTGATAAATGAGGAATGTCATTACGCACTAGCAATTCCGGGTCACTTTGAATCCTCTTGCCGGCCGGAATGGCCGTGCGGTTCTAGGCGCTTGGTCTAGAACCGAGCGACCGCTACGGTCGCAGGTTCGAATCCTGCCTCGGATATGGATGTGTGTGATGTCCTTAGGTTAGTTAGGTTTAATTGGTTCTAAGTTCTAGGCGACTCATGACCTCAGAAGTTAAGTCGCATAGTGCTCAGAGCCATTTGAATCCTCTTATTTTGACTGATAAAGAAATCATTTCGGCTTAGCGGAGTTGGGGGCAAAGTGGCTCAGCAAGGGTAAGATTGCAGCGGTGTACTTTTGATACACTCAGTGATCATACGCATTACGTTGTGCAGTTTGTCATCTAGCTTCCTTAAATAGCTGCTACTCAGCCTCAGTGTGAATGATGTCCACCCCACCAGCTCTCCTATGACCGAACAGGCCTCGGAAGGCCCAACGGTCCCGAAAGACCACCGTGTCATCCTCAGCCCATAGATGCCACTGGTTGCGGAGATGAAGCCGCTTGTGTTCAGCACAAGGCTCTCCTGGCCTTTGTCAGTTTCCGTGACCGGAGCCACTGCTTATCAAGTAGCCCCTCAGTTGTCGTCACAAGGACAATAGCACTCGGTCGACTCCGTCCGAGTGCTATCCAAACCCGACAGTACTTAACTTCGGTGATCTGACGGAAACCGTCATTACCACTGACGCAAGGCCCCCGTCTGATGCCACACTGTTTACGCAGAGTGCTGATGAGTGTTGATTTTAGCTGCCATAGCTTCTAGGTTGCTTCTGTCAATGATATCGTGCGATCGAGTACGACGCCAAGGTACTTAGGAAACTGGTAATGGGGAAGCAGCTCATTGTTGAAGTACACTTCGGGAGATTTTAAGGCCTTCCTTTCATTCTAGTGAAAACCCGTTGTCCCTGTTTTGATTGTGCTGACAGGCAGTTTCCAGTTAGTGTAGAATTTCCTAACAGCCTTACGATTTTGGGATAGGATACTGTCTGCATCTGCCGTCCGCCTGGCTTGGACAGCAGTATGATGATGCCACATTTGGGACAGAATGTGTCTGTGGCTGTACCTAGCTTTTGTGCGAGAGCAGTTCGACGAGTGGTTCAATTTTATTTTGTGACCTGAGAAAGTATTTGTTTGTAAAGCTAAACATCTGTATTCTTACAGAATGTAAACCCTGCCAACGGTGACAAGTAATGCCTGAAATTTGGTATTCTCGGCACTGTGGATCTCGGAATGTTGAATTCCCTAACCACTTCCGTGGTGGATTGTCCCATGCTTCTAGCACCACCTAGAATTCAGCGTTGAAAGTCTGTTAATTCCCATCGCGAGGAGCATAACCGCATCAGAAACCATTTGACATGAATCACCTAAGCAGAAATGACAGCTCCACCAATGCATTGTTCTTTTACACCTTGCGTAC
Source organism: Schistocerca nitens (assembly GCF_023898315.1). NCBI lineage: Eukaryota > Metazoa > Arthropoda > Insecta > Orthoptera > Acrididae > Schistocerca > Schistocerca nitens. The sequence continues at coordinate 257,915,315 of NC_064622.1, forward strand.
TTGTTACTACCGCCATCTATAATAGGTGCATACCATTATCCCATGACCTTTGTCCCCTCGGCGTATAGCGTAGAAAAATTAAAAATTGCATTAGTGTTTGTATGGTAAAAAGGAAGTTTAAATAGTATGGCGCGTCTTATAAATTGAACTACCATTTTTGTTATACAGGATGAACCAGAACTCTTCCAATAAAATTTCGGAGGTTCATTGGGGATATTTTCTGAGTATCTTGGTGTAGGGTACTCTTGGTCTCTGGCAGCTCTTTACAGAGTAATGGCGTACCTTTTGATTCCTTGTCCTCATTTACCTTTCTATCTGTACTGCTCTGCAAGTATCTGCATATCACTGCAAATTTCCACTATATGCACTGTGTATGTTTTCTGGAAACACTTATTCCATTCGGTGATGGTATTTGATGTTGTCAATGTGAAAGCCCATTTTGCTCTCGGGCCTCAAGATTTCATCCACTACTGCTCGGTTCTGTATCGTTTCTTTTCCGGTTCAGTTAGTTGCTCGTTAACAACGGTGCATAGCAGTACTAGGTATATGTTTACTGATAGTTTGCCGAGATGTACCTCGGGTATGGGTTCACTGAATGTAATTGAAGAGCAGCACAACGACATTATGCAGTGTTCTTCCACCTAAGGCAACCCTATTTACTTTTGTATCTGTTTGAGGATTGCTGAATTACTCTTTGTTTTGTGTAGCTGCAATGCAGACCTTTCCACTCTTTTGAAGTATTTTCCTGTAGAAAAGGTAATTGTTATGGCAAACTGAATAATTCGTAATTACATTGCTACCCTGTAACGGGACACTGGAGACAACGGGTCCCTTCTACGAAAATAGTCAGAAAATATGCCTGAACAACCTCCGTCATTTTGTCAGTGGAGTTCTGGTTCATCCTTATATTCTATAGGTACTTTTTAACATATTTTGGGCTACAGTTTTATCAATAGATTTGATCCAATAATTGTATTACTATGTGTTGTGTTGTCGACGGTTGAAGTAGGGAGGATGTAAAATGTAGACTGGCTACAGCAAGGAAAGCGTTTTTGAAGAAGAGAAATTTGTTAAAATCAACTACAGATTTACGTGTCAGTAAGTCTTTCCTGAAAGTATTTGTATGGAGTGTAGCCATGTATGAAAGTGAAACATGGACGATAAATAGTTTAGACAGGAAGAAAATAGAAGCTTTCGAAATATGGTGCTACAGAAGAATGCTGAAGATTAGATGGGTACATCACGTAACTAATGGGAGGTATAAAATAGAACTGAGGAAAAGAGGAATTTGTGGCTCAACTTGACTGGAAGAAGGGATCGGTTGGTAGGACACGTTCTATAGGATCAAGAGATCAACAATTTAGAGTTGGAGGGAAGCTTAAAGGGTAAAAATCGTAGAGGGAGAGAAAGAGATGAATGCACTAAGCAGATTCAGAGGGATGTAGGCTACAGTAGTTACTCGGAGATGAAGAAACTTTGCACAGGGTAGAGTAAGATGGAGAGCTGCATCAAACCAGTCTCTGGACTGAAGACCACAACAACAAAAACATGTATACCAGATTAAAAATGTACATGCACGCCATTTCAACGATTAAATTTTGCCCATTGTATTATTTCATTTTCCAACCACAAAACTAAATGGATTATGTTAAATCTACACAGAAGCGGCAAAGAAACTGGTATAGGCATGCGCATTCAGAGATAAGTAAACAGGCAGAATACGGCGCTGCGGTCGGCAACGCCTATATAGGAGAAAAAGTGTATGTCACTGTAGTTAGTTCGCTTACTGCTGCTACAGTGGCAGGTTATCAAGATTTAAGTGAGTTTAAACGTGGTGTTATTGTCGGTGCACGAGGGACGGGACACAGCATCTCCAAGGTAGCGACGAAGGTGGGATTTTCCCGTACAACAATTTTAAGGGTGTACAATGAATATCAGAACATCAAATGTCCGACATCGCTCCTGCCGGGAAAGATTCTGCAAGAATGGGACCAACGACGACTGAAAAGAATCGTTCAACGTGACAGAAGTGCAACCCTTCCGCAGATTCTTGCAGATTGGAATGCTGACCCATCAACAAGTATCAGCGAGCGAACCATTCAACGAAACATAATCAATATGTGCTTTTGGAGCCGAAGACACACTCATGTACTCTTGATGACTGCACGACAGAAAACTTTACTCCTCACCCGGGCCCATCAACACCGACAGTGGACTGTATTGAGCACATGGACGCATACGGGTATGGAGACAACATCATGAATCCATGGGCCTGCATGTCAGCAGGGGACTGTTCAAGCTGGTGGAGACTTGTCAATGATGTAGTACGTGTGCAATTGGAGTGATATCGGACTACTGATACGTATAGATTCGACTCTGACAGGTGACACGTACCTAAGCATCCTGTCTGCTCACCTGCATCCATTCATGTCCATTGTACATTCCGACGACTTGTGCAATTCCAGCAGGACAGTGCGACACCCTTCACGTCCAGAATTAATACAGAGTGGCTCCAGGAACACTCTTCTGAGTTTAAACACTTCCACTGGCCACTAAACTCACCAGACATCAACGTTGTTGAGCATATCTCTGCTGACCACCCAGTTCCCCAAACATGAACATTACTATCATATGTGGGACGCCTTGCAACGTGCTGTTCGGAAGAGATCTCCACCCCGTCGTAGTCTTACGGATTTATGGCCAGCCGCGTAGGTTTTATGGTGTCAGTTCTCTCCAGCACTACTTCAGACATTACCCGAGTCCATGTTACGTCTTGTTGCGGCATTTCCGCGTGGTTGCGGTGCCCCTACACGATAGTAGGCAGGTGTGCCAGTTTATTTGCTCTTTAGTGTATAATTACAGATTCTCTTACTACATTTCATGTGCTGCATAGCTTTATTGCTTCTTTTAGTCATAAGACACGATAGTTGCCAGTGACGCAACTAAAAAGGAGTTCAGAATGATGTTTATTTCCTTATTAGCCGCCGCAATAAAAGTGCGGTCTTCTACTTACTACAGTCCCAGTGACTTAGTAAAAGTGAATTAGTTATTATAAATTTCATTTTTTATTATTATTATAAGTATTATTGCAGTAATAGTCTGCCTGGGATAGTGATGAAGTAAAGCAGTTAAACCATGTCATAAGTCATGACTGGGTATCTCCATCGATGAGGCTGGTTTCAGCGGAATTGCCTTATTTCCCGCCTGCGAAGTGTGTGAGCTCTAGCTTGTTTACGTTGCGACCTCGCATGCGCGCGGGCTTCGTACATTGCAATCATAGGAAATAAGTTCAGAAAATCTACGTTACCTTTTATCTATTGATAGGAATATGTAAGATCGAACGCCTTAGATGTGTAACGTTTCCTCCACGAGGAGGCTTAGATCCCGCCATCGGAACTGCTGGGTATCCATCAGTCGATTCTCAGTAACACCGTTTACTTTGAAATGATCAATGGCACAGCATGCGAGCGCGTTTTAAACACGACCAAACAGGGACTACGTTACCGTCACGGTGCAGATTTATGTCGGGCTAGGACCCGAGCACGGATTTCACGCTTTACGCTAGCAGTGTCGTTAACTGCTTTGGTGGTCGGTCAGTGTGGCCGAGCGGTTCTAGGCGCTTCAGTCTGGAACCGAGCGACCGCTACGGTCGCAGGTTCGAATCCTGCCTCGGGCATGGATGTGTGTAATGTCCTTAGGTTAGTTAGGTTTAAGTACTTCTAAGTTCTAGGGGACTGATGACCTCCGATGTTAAGTCCTATAGTGCTCAGAGCCAATTTAACTGCTTTGGTTATCCGTGCACGACTCAGAGCCACACTCAAAAGTCGATATGTCGTCGTTCCTGCTGTGCTCATACACACATTATGTAATTCCCGCACAGAGGGTATTTGGTCTGAAAACGGATAAATACAGCATTACATTCCCTTATTCAGCCTATGGTTGTTCGTATTCGCATTGCGAATACATTTCATGTATTTTATAACGGTTATAGTCGCCACAGTGTCTGTTCCTTCAGACATGCAGGCATGTCAGAAAGAACATCGCATCGTTTTTCTTGACGTCAAGGCATGGAAATATTGATCATATATCTCATTACGTTTGAGCTGGAAATATGTTCTAAGATTCTATAACAAATGGACGTCGAGGATATTGAGCAGTGGTTTTGTGGAGCACTTCTTCTGTGCTTATACTATACGGGTATAATCAGTGTTTTCTTACAATTATTGGGCATGGTTTTCTGTGTGAGGCATCTGTGGTAGCTTATCTGTTATCAATTTCATCTGGCTGTGGAGCTTTGTTCAATTTTAGCAATTTGTAGCTGTTTCTAAACAACATTTACAATTACATCTACACTCCTGGAAATGGAAAAAAGAACACATTGACACCGGTGTGTCAGACCCACCATACTTGCTCCGGACACTGCGAGAGGGCTGTACAAGCAATGATCACACGCACGGCACAGCGGACACACCAGGAACCGCGGTGTTAGCCGTCGAATGGCGCTAGCTGCGCAGCATTTGTGCACCGCCGCCGTCAGTGTCAGCCAGTTTGCCATGGCATACGGAGCTCCATCGCAGTCTTTAACACTGGTAGCATGCCGCGACAGCGTGGACGTGAACCGTATGTGCAGTTAACGGACTTTGAGCGAGGGCGTATAGTGGGCATGCGGGAGGCCGGGTGGACGTACCGCCGAATTGCTCAACACGTGGGGCGTGAGGTCTCCACAGTACATCGATGTTGTCGCCAGTGGTCGGCGGAAGGTGCACGTGCCCGTCGACCTGGGACCGGACCGCAGCGACGCACGGATGCTCGCCAAGACCGTAGGATCCTACGCAGTGCCGTAGGGGACCGCACCGCCACTTCCCAGCAAATTAGGGACACTGTTGCTCCTGGGGTATCGGCGAGGACCATTCGCAACCGTCTCCATGAAGCTGGGCTACGGTCCCGCACACCGTTAGGCCGTCTTCCGCTCACGCCCCAACATCGTGCAGCCCGCCTCCAGTGGTGTCGCGACAGGCGTGAATGGAGGGACGAATGGAGACGTGTCGTCTTCAGCGATGAGAGTCGCTTCTGCCTTGGTGGCAATGATGGTCGTATGCGTGTTTGGCGCCGTGCAGGTGAGCGCCACAATCAGGACTGCATACGACCGAGGCACACAGGGCCAACACCCGGCATCATGGTGTGGGGAGCGATCTCCTACACTGGCCGTACACCACTGGTGATCGTCGAGGGGACACTGAATAGTGCACGGTACATCCAAACCGTCATCGAACCCATCGTTCTACCATTCCTAGACCGGCAAGGGAACTTGCTGTTCCAACAGGACAATGCACGTCCGCATGTGTCCCGTGCCACCCAACGTGCTCTAGAAGGTGTAAGTCAACTACCCTGGCCAGCAAGATCTCCGGATCTGTCCCCCATTGAGCATGTTTGGGACTGGATGAAGCGTCGTCTCATGCGGTCTGCACGTCCAGCACGAACGCTGGTCCAACTGAGGCGCCAGGTGGAAATGGCATGGCAAGCCGTTCCACAGGACTACATCCAGCATCTCTACGATCGTCTCCATGGGAGAATAGCAGCCTGCATTGCTGCGAAAGGTGGATATACACTGTACTAGTGCCGACATTGTGCATGCTCTGTTGCCTGTGTCTATGTGCCTGTGGTTCTGTCAGTGTGATCATGTGATGTATCTGACCCCAGGAATGTGTCAATAAGGTTTCCTCTTCCTGGGACAATGAATTCACGGTGTTCTTATTTCAATTTCCAGGAGTGTATATCAATTATCTTTCAGTGGCACAAGAATTAAATTGGGAAGCAACATTTGAAAAGCAAGTTCAGCTTTCCTGAGCTGGCATTGCTATCCTCAGTTTCAGTCCCTTCTCGTCCTTCAGCGTCTGGACACAACTTTTTACTACCACTAACAGTCTGTACATGCGACCAGAATTTCGTTGGGTTTTGTGGGAGATCCTTAGATAGTGTTTTGGTGCGTCAGTCATTGTAGGCTTCACTCGCACCTCTTTTTATGGGCAAACGTGTTTCGTTAGAACTTGCCTCCCTCATCACTGACAGACTACGTTGCATTTTAAGCCATTTGCAGCATATTACAACCCAGTAGCTGACAAACGGCTTCGCACAAATCATGACAGCAATTTTAGTCAGACTAGGATTGCTCAACTGTTGCATAGTCGTATGGCAGGGCTGTTTGTACAAAATGCTATCTGTGGTTTCTCCAAAACCGGAATCTGGCCACTGGATCCACTGATTTTTCAGGTTTCGAATTTCGTGTCGGCTGTATTCAACCCAGAACGAGAAGCTAGAAATCAATAAAAAAAGAAATTAGTGGAGAGACAAGTCAAGAACTACAAAGAAAATCAAGGCAAGTTAATGGAGATTGAGCACTCCTGGATCACACAAACAAACCTGTACTGGAAGAGTGTCAATAGATCCACAAGACAACTCCCCCATCTCAACTCTACGGAAAATATGAAGAAGAAATGCAACAGCATCTCTTTACAAGAGACTCCTCCTTGACAAACAGTCTGAGAAAAACAAAAGTGGGCCTAACAACACTAAAGGTGACAAAACCAAACGTGTCAATACATCTTCAAGTTTGTCGTGCAAGAACTGCGAATTGACTGGGAGGAAGAAAAGATTAAGTTCCTCAAATGTTTTGTTTGGTGTTGTAGCAGATGTGTGAAAGGATGTGTGAGGAAAGAACTATTTTACTGTGATAGCTGCAAATCTGAATGAGTAGCTGTTGCTGAAATTCTTCAGTGTAAGTTCAAAAGTAGCCTAACATTTTAGAAAATGAATATTGCATTAAGAAATCAAATTTGTTTGCTATTGTCTTAAGAATTAAAATAAATATTGGTCAAACTCATCAAATATCTGTATTTCTTGCCATAGCTGAAAGCATCTTTAGCGGTAGAATTTTAGAAGACCTGGTTCTAAATTGTACGACTTGGGCCTCTCCACCTGTCGTGTTATATCGTATCACTGTGAAATGTGTGTCTTGAGGTTGAAACTCTCCTCTCCGTGCTTTCTTACAAATAAATTTCCTTTTGGAGAGGGTCCGCCATGATCAAAACACAAATTCTTAATTTTCTTTTTATTTCCATTTTCCAATATGAAGGAAAACAGGAAATTGTGTTTTGCTCAACGCGGACGCTCTCCAAACAAAACTTGTAGAATATTTCTTTTAGAAACTCGTCAAATGTGTCTGCGAGAATGGGCTGCATATCATTCAGTTAAAGTACAAGGTGTGGCTAGAAAAAAGCCGGACTAGTACTGGTGAAACAATAAAACGAATGCAATAAGGCGGAAAGTCGCGTGGCCTGTCACGTGACTCTCGCTCCGCCTACTGCTCGAGTTTCATCTGCCTCCTGCACTCAGTCTGCCCGTGGCGTCTGTTTTAAATAGTTGACGTTTTGTCTGTGCGTCGGAAAATGTTGAGTGTACAGAAAGAACAGCGTGTTAACATCAAATTTTGTTTCAAACTAGGAAAATCTGCAAGTGAAACGTTTGTAATGTTACAACAAGTGTACGGCGATGATTGTTTATCGCGAACACAAGTGTTTGAGTGGTTTAAACGATTTAAAGATGGCCGCGAAGACACCAGTGATGACACTCGCACTGGCAGACCATTGTCAGCAAAAACTGATGCAAACATTGAAAAAATCGGTAAACTTGTTCGACAAGATCGCCGTTTAACAATCAGAGCAGTGTCTGAGTTAACAGGAGTTGACAAGGAAAGTGTTAGGCAGATTCTTCATGAAAGTTTCAACATTAACAAAGTGTGTTCAAAAATGGTTCCAAAGTGTCTCACAATTGAACAGAAGGAACGCCGAAGAATGATTTGTTCTGACATCCTGGAAAACATTGAAAGTGATCCCACCTTCTTACAAAATGTTATTACTTGCGATGAATCGTGGTTTTTTACTTACGATCCCGAAACTAAACGCCAATCGATGCATTGGAAAACTCCTGGTTCTCCACGACAAAAAAAAGCACGAACGTCAAAATCGAAATTCAAGGCAATGATGATTGTTTTTTTTTGACATCAAAGGGATTGTGCACATTGATTGGGTACCAGAGGGACAAACAGTGAATCAGCATTACTACATTAGCGTCCTGGCTACCCTACGTGAGCGAGTACGGAGAAAACGGAACGATTTGTGGAGAAAAAAGTCATGGATCCTTCACCAAGACAATGCCCCAGCTCACAGTGCGTTGTCAGTGAAGACGTTTTTGGCAAAACACAACATTCCCATCTTAGATCATCCACCCTACTCACCTGATTTGGCCCCCTGTGACTTTTTTGCTTTTCCCTAAAGTCAAGTCAGCTTTGAAAGGAACTAGATTTGAGACTGTTGAAGCAGTAAAAGAAAAAGCGACGGAAGTAATGTATGGACTTACCGAAAATGATCTGCAGCATTGCTATGAACAGTGGAAAATTCGTATGGAGCGGTGTAGAGAGCGAGGAGGAGAGTACATTGAAGGAGATAACATGAAATTGTAAATAATTGTAAATAAATGTTTTTTCCAGCATCAGTCCGGTTTTTTTCTAGCCGCACCTCGTATATTAGATTTCAGTAAAATCATAAAAATGTTGAAAGCTTTATCCTATAGCTCTGCCTACTTCTTGAGTTCTATAAAAGGAGATGACACGCATTCATTTCTTTGAGAGAGTGCAATTCCACCATTAAAGATAAGCGAACGCATCCTGCATCGATCAGCAGAATTAAGCCGACTAATTTTAAATTAATTAATACTGATTAAGTTTACGATAAAAGATTAGACTTCGCGCTAAGCACTTTGTTGTACGAGTCCTGCAATACAGTAAACGAAAAGGTACATAAAACATTTCTGTTATTATTTTACAAATGATACTAATCTCACTTAAAGTAGTGTTCCCAGCTCCAGTCTCAACTTTGCATTCAAAATTATTTTTTATGAAATCTGTCTTTCCTACAGCTCAAAGATTGTAAAACAAGGGTGGACCTAATAAGCCCAAGAATGAAATTCTCGAATTAGAAGGCATTAAGACAGGTATCCCGTCCTGTTCTATTCAAATTTTATTCCGATGACGCCATGCGTTAAATAAAAGAAAGTGTCGGAAATGGTATTAAAACTGATAGTGCAGAAGGTAGCTAACAGCTGACACCCCGTTTGGGTTTTGTTGATGCAGGGATTGGACAAAAATATGGTAACACCAGAAACACAACAGATTATCGTGCTTAATACGGTGTAGGAAACCCATTGACTTTCAAACCAACTTCCACTCGTCCCGAAATGGATAAATGAAGGTGCTGTATAGTTTAAGGGGAATCTTACACCATCCATCGAGCAAAATAAAGGTAAGGTCAAGTGACGACGATAGCGGCGGGTAGCGATCACACACCTTTCTCTTCAAAGCAGACAACAAAAGCTCAGTAATATTGAGATCTGGTGACCGAGGTGGCGAGGGGAGATGAGACAATTCATTCTCGTGCTCTCAAATCCAGTCTTGACGATGCTAGATGCATGAACAAGAGTCTGGTCGTCTTGGCACACAGCATCACATTTCGGAAACAAACATTGTGTCATGGGATTTACCTGATCAGGCAAAATAGACACATAATCCTTGGTAGCAATGCGATCTTGGTGAGTATTCATATGGTCCAAAGAATACCACCATAGGGATGCCCAGATCATCTCCGAACTCAAGCCATGTTTCACTCTTGGGACGTAAACTCGACCAAAAGTGGAATAAGTGTGGTGTCACCGCCAGACACCACACTTGCTAGGTGGTAGCCTTTAAATCGGCCGCGGTCCGGTAGTATACGTCGGACCCGCGTGTCGCCACTGTCAGTGATAGCAGACCGAGCGCCACCACACGGCAGGTCTAGAGAGACGTCCTGGCACTCGCCCCAGTTGAACAGCCGACTTTGCCTGAGATGGATTACTGACAAATACGCTCTCATTTGCCGAGACGATAGTTAGCATAGCCTTCAGCTACATTTGCTACGACCTAGCAAGGCGCCGTATTCAATTGATATTGAGATTCTATTAATGTATCATCAAGAGCGATCTTCTACAAATGTGGATTAAAGTTAAGTATTCCAGAAGCCACGTACTTTTCTTTATAGCATTCATTACGTATCCTGTTTCAGACCTCACGCCAGCCTGCATGAGTTTAAGCGCGTGCCTTTCGGCTTCCTCTCATTGTGTCTAGGCTGTCTTGTCTAGACACAACAATAAGTGAGACACAAGAGTCATCCAACCGACTGACTTTCTTCCATTGCTTCACAGTCCAGGATTTATGACTTTTTTACCGCCTTTCCCTGTAAAGGGCATCTGCATCATTTCTGAATGGTTTTGGAATTCCAGTTCGCCTTGCAATTTCCTACTTATGGAGATCCTTTGGTGTTGCGTTGGTGCTGACAGAGTTTGCGGATGCGACACTCTGTTCTGCACTGACTTCTGCAGCTGTCATTCGCTTATTTTCGTTTAGTCCTCTTCAATGACCGTCCGTCAGGATCACTCAACAAACACAATCGCCAGCGTCGTATTTCCGCTTTTGGCATAATTGTTCGATACTCTGCCTCTTGAACACCAAACACTTCGGCTCCCTTCGTTACGGAAGCACCCATCATAAGATCAACAACGATTTTTCCACTTCAGAATTCGCTTAGCTCCAGCATGCACTCCAAACTAGATGGAATACTGTTCTGGCCACGGCTGATACTTGCAGCGTATTGAGTACATTGCACAGCTGTTGTTCAAATGGTTCAAATGGCTCTGAGCACTATGGGACTCAACTGCTGAGGTCATTAGTCCCCTAGAACTTAGAACTAGTTAAACCTAACTAACCTAAGGACATCACAAACATCCATGCCCGAGGCAGGATTCGAACCTGCGACCGTAGCGGTCTTGCGGTTCCAGACTGCAGCGCCTTTAACCGCACGGCCACTTCGGCCGGCTGCTGTTGTTCGAGGTAAAATACAACAGCGCGACTTGTAGGGGTGACTACTACATGTATTTATGCTCAAGCATACATTTCTCGCGAACTTTCCATATTTTTGTCCATCCTCTCCACTGATACTGATTTACATGTACTAAGCTTTGATCTGATGATGGCAATATTCGAAATCGGAGCGACGTCATAAGTAAATACAGGTAACCATCAAGACGGCTTTGTTCACAAAATGTGATACAGACACGGTTTGCTCGACTGTATATATTGACAGAATGGTCCGTCACCCGAATATGACCGAACGATCAAACACGGCTCCCAGGGTAGAGCCATCAGCATCCTCTGTTATCCTTAATATCCATAGGAGGAGGACTAATTCCTCCAGAAGCAGCAGCTGGCGGAAAACAACTAAATTATTAGGACAACTCTCATCCTATCAAGCAGTTGTTCTGATGTCTTTAATGCCTGCAGTATGTCGCATTGGTAGACGACGAGAAGTCAGTACACTACCAATCCATGGGACATTCAGCTCTCTGTTAAAAGCATCCTGCTGTATTTCTCCTGGGCAAAATAATCCCCTACTTCCGGTCTATTCGAAAATGAAACATCAGGGAAAGAGATAGTATTAGAATGCTGATGCAGTGTGGGAAACAAGAAAATTCAAATGAAACTACAATGAAATCCAGACCCTTAGCTGGTTACATCCGTTGATAAATTTTTTTTTCTGATTTCATTTTGTTCGTTGCATTTTTCCGGGGCCTGCGTCTCGTGACACCTGTTCAAGTTCATGATTGAACCCGTCACTCAGTTTTTTTTTTTTTATTACAGAGAGCAACAAACACTCTGACCGAACACGCTGAGCTACCGTCCCAACTATACGACTGAGCCTTCGAGGGCACAAAGGATATGTGCAACTGCAGGGATGTATCTCTTGCACGCTCCCCTTGAGACACATACTCCCAACTTACTGCCCATACACTACATTTGTAGTGCCCCTGTCCACTATACTCATTACTGGCGGCAGTCAATCTACCGATTCCGTAAGAGCTGAGCAATGTGAGTGCATCCGCACTGAAGAAGATCAATGGCCTGTAAGCCTTATCTACTTGAAGGTAAGCCTTGCCTACTTCTTCGAACATGTCTCAAAGAACAGATGCCATCTTTATATAGAAAATTCAAAGTTATGCGACTGGATTCGTTGTTTCCCGTCTGAAAGATTACAATTCATACTAATATATAGGAAATAATGTAGTGAAACGGAAGTGATGTATAGGATTCCCCAAGGAAGTGTTCAAGGCCCTCTGTTGTTTTAATGTACACTCCTGGAAATTGAAATAAGAACACCGTGAATTCATTGTCCCAGGAAGGGGAAACTTTATTGACACATTCCTGGGGTCAGATACATCACATGATCACACTGACAGAACCACAGGCACATAGACACAGGCAACAGAGCATGCACAATGTCGGCACTAGTACAGTGTATATCCACCTTTCGCAGCAATGCAGGCTGCTATTCTCCCATGGAGACGATCGTAGAGATGCTGGATGTAGTCCTGTGGAACGGCTTGCCATGCCATTTCCACCTGGCGCCTCAGTTGGACCAGCGTTCGTGCTGGACGTGCAGACCGCGTGAGACGACGCTTCATCCAGTCCCAAACATGCTCAATGGGGGACAGATCCGGAGATCTTGCTGGCCAGGGTAGTTGACTTACACCTTCTAGAGCACGTTGGGTGGCACGGGATACATGCGGACGTGCATTGTCCTGTTGGAACAGCAAGTTGCCTTGCCGGTCTAGGAATGGTAGAACGATGGGTTCGATGACGGTTTGGATGTACCGTGCACTATTCAGTGTCCCCTCGACGATCACCAGTGGTGTACGGCCAGTGTAGGAGATCGCTCCCCACACCATGATGCCGGGTGTTGGCCCTGTGTGCCTCGGTCGTATGCAGTCCTGACTGTGGCGCTCACCTGCACGGCGCCAAACACGCATACGACCATCATTGGCACCAAGGCAGAAGCGGCTCTCATCGCTGAAGACGACACGTCTCCATTCGTTCCTCCATTCACGCCTGTCGCGACACCACTGGAGGCGGGCTGCACGATGTTGGGGCGTGAGCGGAAGACGGCCTAACGGTGTGCGGGACCGTAGCCCAGCTTCATGGAGACGGTTGCGAATGGTCCTCGCCGATACCCCAGGAGCAACAGTGTCCCTAATTTGCTGGGAAGTGGCGGTGCGGTCCCCTACGGCACTGCGTAGGATCCTACGTTCTTGGCGTGCATCCGTGCGTCGCTGCGGTCCGGTCCCAGGTCGACGGGCACGTGCACCTTCCGCCGACCACTGGCGACAACATCGATGTACTGTGGAGACCTCACGCCCCACGTGTTGAGCAATTCGGCGGTACGTCCACCCGGCCTTCCGCATGCCCACTATACGCCCTCGCTCAAAGTCCGTCAAGTGCACATACGGTTCACGTCCACGCTGTCGCGGCATGCTACCAGTGTTAAAGACTGCGATGGAGCTCCGTATGCCACGGCAAACTGGCTGACACTGACGGCGGCGGTGCACAAATGCTGCGCAGCTAGCGCCATTCGACGGCCAACACCGCGGGTCCTGGTGTGTCCGCTGTGCCGTGCGTGTGATCATTGCTTGTACAGCCCTCTCGCAGTGTCCGGAGCAAGTATGGTGTGTCTGACACACCGGTGTCAATGTGTTCTTTTTTCCATTTCTAGGAGTGTATATTAAGGGCTTAGGTCAGAATCTGGGCAGTCCTCTTACATTGTTTGGATGTGGTGCTGTCGTTTATCACCCAGGAAGGTCATCAGAAGATTAAAACCACTTGCAAAATGATTTAGATAAGATTTCTGTACAGTGTGAAAAGTTGGGATGAATACTAAAACATAAAAAGTACTCCTCCGAATGCGAAAATATTTGTTGAATTCCACCTATAAATGGAGAAATAAATGGAATCAGAGCTCCTCGAAAAGATTTAAGTATTCATTTTTCCCCACGTGCTATCCGGGAGTGGAACGTTCGAGAAATAATTTGGGAGAATCCTCTGCCAAAAACTTAAGTGTGAATTGAAGTGCAGTCCTGTAGATGTAGATTTTACTGTGGAAATAAATGTATATATGTATATGTATTCTGAATTAGTTATATGTGACGACGAGAAGCGGGGGATTTTTGTTGTGGCGATCACTCTATTATTCATACTGGGTGAAATAACCATACAGGAGGAGCAGAAATAAGAACTAAGACAGCTGCTGACAGTAAATGTTATCTCCTGCAGACAGAAAATTTTTTCATGGTGAAACTAAAAGGGTTTTCGAACCGATATTGTAATTGCACTACTACACTTTCGAACGACAGACGCTGCTGTCTGTGAAACTGAAGAGGTGTATGGTAATATTACTGAAGCGAAAAATTGCAGAGTTGATGAGAGTTTAATCAGAATGAGAGACTGGAATGCTGTCATCTGTGTGAAGAAGAGAAAAAAATGTAACCGTAGAGTTTCTTATCGGCGACCGAAATGGGAGGTGAGGAAGATTAACAAAATTATCTCCTGCCCCAAATTAGTCATTGCGAGCAAATTTTTTAGAGAGCCCCTTCAGAATGTAATTCAAAAATTCCGAGGATGAAAAAATTCATTAGCTATAGGTTGGTAGCGCAAAGATTCATGAATCAAGAAGCATCCAGTTGCTGATATTGTTAATGACGATAACCTGGTATTAATGAAACATGGGCACAAACTCAAAAAGCTGAATCAGCAGCTGAAGCATTAGAACCTAGACTAAATTGGACAAACGAAATAATTAAACTACCTTGGAAGAATATGTAAGAAAAAAATGAAATTTCAAGGAGCTACTGACACAGAAAACCGAAGGCATATCCTCCAAAGAAGTGTAGTAAATGCAGCGCAAAACGTAGGAGTTCTTTAAAAGCAGAACAGGTGCAGTCATGGATAACAAGTGAGATACTGAAATTAATAATGAAACAACCAAAAGAAGGTTTCGAAATTGAACGTTAAGAAAATAACTCACGCAGATATACAATTATCCTGTAAAGTACGAAAGTTAATGGAAAAATGATGGGGAAAATAAGTCATGACACAAATACAAGACTGAAGTAAGGTAACATACAATCCTGGAAATTGAAATAAGAACACCGTGAATTCATTGTCCCAGGAAGGGGAAACTTTATTGACACATTCCTGGGGTCAGATACATCACATGATCACACTGACAGAACCACAGGCACATAGACACAGGCAACAGAGCATGCACAATGTCGGCACTAGTACAGTGTATATCCACCTTTCGCAGCAATGCAGGCTGCTATTCTCCCATGGAGACGATCGTAGAGATGCTGGATGTAGTCCTGTGGAACGGCTTGCCATGCCATTTCCACCTGGCGCCTCAGTTGGACCAGCGTTCGTGCTGGACGTGCAGACCGCGTGAGACGACGCTTCATCCAGTCCCAAACATGCTCAATGGGGGACAGATCCGGAGATCTTGCTGGCCAGGGTAGTTGACTTACACCTTCTAGAGCACGTTGGGTGGCACGGGATACATGCGGACGTGCATTGTCCTGTTGGAACAGCAAGTTCCCTTGCCGGTCTAGGAATGGTAGAACGATGGGTTCGATGACGGTTTGGATGTACCGTGCACTATTCAGTGTCCCCTCGACGATCACCAGTGGTGTACGGCCAGAGTAGGAGATCGCTCCTCACACCATGATGCCGGGTGTTGGCCCTGTGTGCCTCGGTCGTATGCAGTCCTGATTGTGGCGCTCACCTGCACGGCGCCAAACACGCATACGACCATCATTGGCACCAAGGCAGAAGCGACTCTCATCGCTGAAGACGACACGTCTCCATTCGTCCC
Source organism: Schistocerca nitens (assembly GCF_023898315.1). Lineage (NCBI taxonomy): Eukaryota > Metazoa > Arthropoda > Insecta > Orthoptera > Acrididae > Schistocerca > Schistocerca nitens. Next base: position 257,931,154 of record NC_064622.1, read on the forward strand.
TCCATTCACGCCTGTCGCGACACCACTGGAGGCGGGCTGCACGATGTTGGGGCGTGAGCGGAAGACGGCCTAACGGTGTGCGGGACCGTAGCCCAGCTTCATGGAGACGGTTGCGAATGGTCCTCGCCGATACCCCAGGAGCAACAGTGTCCCTAATTTGCTGGGAAGTGGCGGTGCGGTCCCCTACGGCACTGCGTAGGATCCTACGGTCTTGGCGTGCATCTGTGCGTCGCTGCGGTCCGGTCCCAGGTCGACGGGCACGTGCACCTTCCGCCGACCACTGGCGACAACATCGATGTACTGTGGAGACCTCACGCCCCACGTGTTGAGCAATTCGGCGGTACGTCCACCCGGCCTCCCGCATGCCCACTATACGCCCTCGCTCAAAGTCCGTTAACTGCACATACGGTTCACGTCCACGCTGTCGCGGCATGCTACCAGTGTTAAAAGACTGCGATGGAGCTCCGTATGCCACGGCAAACTGGCTGACACTGACGGCGGCGGTGCACAAATGCTGCGCAGCTAGCGCCATTCGACGGCCAACACCGCGGTTCCTGGTGTGTCCGCTGTGCCGTGCGTGTGATCATTGCTTGTACAGCCCTCTCGCAGTGTCCGGAGCAAGTATGGTGGGTCTGACACACCGGTGTCAATGTGTTCTTTTTTCCATTTCCAGGAGTGTATATTCGATCATATTTGCCGTGTTATCACCATAGTGCATCAGCGTGCATATTGCTTTTAATTATAAAATTTATTTTAGTCATTGTCCGCATATACCGATTTCGACTGCTAGTAAATATCGATAGCCTTTAAACACAGACTAGATTCCTCCAGTAAGAGCCTCATGAAAATGTGATTCCTAACTTGGGTTGACACAGCTCCTTTTGAGAAACTTTACAGTTATCAATAAGAAATTAAAGCAACTGAAAAGAACCGTCCATAGCAAGAAGATGGAAAGGGAGATTCCATCCCTCTGTCTCAATCTCGGGAAGCGTAGCACACACTGAGAAGGAACAGCTACCAAGGTCTTGATGAACCAATAACGGCAGTTGTACGGGCATCAGGGCGAAGACTGGAGCAACAACTTTACAAGCACATGAATAGAATTTGTGTAACTGGGAAGTTCCTGCAGATACCGAAAAGAATACATTTATTAATTTTTCGAAGAGAGCAAGAGTGGATGAGCGTGAGAAATATAGCATGCACCAGAGTAAATATAATTATAACTTACCCGGCCATGATAGCTTGCATTTCGGATTTCTTACAACAGTTAACTAGATATCAACAGCCAGTCCCCATTAACACCGACGTAACCTCATCAAAATAATACGTTAATTCTATAAGTGATTACAAAATTTTTGAATAAATTCAAAGTAAAAGACAATCCCTATAACACCGAGAAATGACTGCGTGACTTGCAGGTTAATAAAAATGAAAGAAAAAGCTTACACTTTGTGGCTCTGTACACTGGACAGAGAAGAAATGTTCACACTATTTCCATTTATTTAAAACAGGGGGAGCAATTATAGGTAAGTAGTGAGAAGTTTGATTCCAACAGCAGTTACGACCATGTGCTGTTTGACTGCTAATAACGTCGTTGCAAAAAATGGCTGAGCACTATGGGATTCAACTACTGAGGTCATAAGTCTCCTAGAACTTAGAACTACTTAAACCTAACTAACCTAAGGACATGACACACATTCATGATCGAGGCAGGATTCGAACCTGTGACCGTAGCGGTCGCGCAGTTCCAGACTGTAGCGCCTGGAACCGCTCAGCCACTCCGGCCGGCAACGTCGTTGCAACACGGAACTAAAAAGGTAGTTCAACGGTTAAGGATAGCTGAGTTACTTGCAGGGAGGTGCAGTAGGTCAAATCGTTTGTTATAGCGAATGGAGAGGCTACGTTATGCGAAGCAACAGCATTCATCCCACATAAGGTGTAATCTTATCGGGTATCAGAGGACGTTTTGACCATATCATCTAACAGAGGCGTGTCATTAATGTCATAGCAGGAACGGTAGAAATGTTTATTCGGTGTGGCAGTCGGTACGACTTCCTGTCCTTAACCAATCTCTTCATCTCACAGTAGAACTTACAGCTAACAGCCACAATTATTTGTTGGATACATACAGATATCTCTCTTTCCCGCACCTCTAAGGCTGCCTCTAATAGCAAGGAAGGTATTATCCGGTGTTTGGGCATACATTCTATGGTCCTTTTCTCTCTTCTAGTCAGTACTTTTCAATTGCTCATTTTCCTCATTGATTCGGAGAAGAACTTCCACATTTTCTGTCAGTCCCTCATTTCCAGCATTCTTATGTAAGACCCTCTTTTTCCGATATGCCCTTAGTCCATGATTATCTTCTATACGAAGCTGTGTTCAGTAGGTCTCTCATTGCATTCGACAGTTCCTGTAATTCATCCTGAATCTCACTCAAGATAGCAAAGTCGTCGGCAAAGGTTATCTCTGATTCCTACCACCCTGAATTTTAATTCGATTCCTAAACCTTTTTTTTTTTATTTTGTCATTGTTGATTCTATGCACATGTCAAAATAGCAGAGGCCGGCCGCTGGTGGCCGAGCGGTTCTGGCGCTACAGTCTGGAACCGCGCGACCGCTACGGTCGCAGGTTCGAATCCTGCCTCGGGCATGGATGTTTGTGTTGTCCTTAGGTTAGTTAGGTTTAAGTAGTTCTAAGTTCTAGAGGACTTATGACCTCAGCAGTTGAGTCCCATAGTGCTCAGAACCAAAATAGCAGAGAACGTCTGTGCCTTCTATAATTCGAGCACTTCTGTCTTGATCCACCACTATTATCGCTGCCTCTTGATTCTTGTACGTGCTGTATATTACTTATCCCGTAGCTTATATTTGTTTCAGAATTTCGAACGTCTCCAACACTTCCCGTTTCCGAACGCTTTTATCAAGTCAACTATTCCTGTGAATCTGTCTTTATTTTTCTGAAGTATTTTTTTCATTATGATGCGCAAGTCCGAACTGCCTCCTGTGATTTTTACCTTTCCTGAATCCAAACTGGGCGTCATCTATCACATCTTCAGTTTTCTTTGCTATTCTTATGTGTATTATTCTCGTTAGCAACTCGGACACACACTTTATTTGTTAAGATGATTTTCCGATAGTTCTTGGTTTTATCTGCTCTTGCTATCTTCGAGACTGTGTGGATGATATTTCACCCGAAAGTCTGATGGCCGACTGTTATCCGTCCTTGTTTGATCGCAAGTCTTCCGAAGTTCTCCCAAACGCTGACTCTAATACTAAATCCAACATGGTTTCCAAATGGAAAGTTATTTCTTCTTCTATTATGTCAGTAGAAAATTCCTTCCCGTCGTAGAGGCTCAACCGTGAATTTACTTTCAAAACCTTTTCTTAAGAATTTACTTTATTTACTAGCGATTTATCAAGAACATTAACACATTTAATCACACTATGTGAGCGTGGAAGTAGTTTCCAGGGAGTAACTGATGAAATCAAAATTAAATTGACTGTAACAAATGGGAATTTTATTCCTAAAAGCATTAAAAAAAACAGATTTAAAATTATAAGCAGAAAGCACCCTCTAAATATCAATTTACAATTTATTCAGAGGCAGAAAGAAACAAATTTTTGAGTGTTTGAGCTTTCGGGCTGAGAACCTTGCCGGTCCCTTTTGACACGGCCGTAGTCACAACCGCTCACAACAACCTCTGAAAGACTACACAGGTGCACATCTGCTACGCATCAGATTACCTTAAGTAAAAGTTTTAAAAATTCACACAAGCACACGAACTATGCACCCCGTAGGAGGGATGGAAATGGTACAAAACACTAAAATTAAAAGATTAACTTGCCACCGACGGTGCAACTTGATTTTAACTTCTAAGAAAGGCCTTACGGTGGAAGGGTGGCAAATTTATATACTAAAATGACCATTTAAATAAAAGCCCATGAAATGCAATCTTACATAAAATTATACAAGGTTGGCCAAACAAGCTCTACAGTACACATATACCGCCTGTCAAGATGATAGGTAAGATACAAACATATTTCAGGAATTAGGCCGTTACATTTCAAGCAATAAATTCGTTAACACACCGAATCCGACAAACATGACAGAGGCAGCTATTAACGTTCGGCAGCTTGATAGGGAGATTACCGAACAACCCGAACCGCAAGTTGGTCTAACCCGCCCATACTCCACAAGGGAAAAACGGACCACCCAATTTATAAACAACCACCTTCCCGCTGGTGGGCAAACGGAGAAGAATGGTGGGACTACCCCAAGACAAAGCGGCTCGTGACCTCACCAAGAAAACAAGTAGAAATTAACAAGTAAATGAAACAAACTATCTCCAATCACTTCTAATGAACTGTGATTTCTGGCGAAGACCTGGCACAGCACCCCCAAAACGCTCTCCCGAACCGTCCGCTGCCAGCCGCTTCAACGGACGCAGGAAGGCGCGCCGATCTCCCGTCTCACGGCGTCGCAGCTCGACCGGCTAGACCGATGTCGTGGGTTGACTCCTGTTGCTCTCGTGTCGGCCGCGAAGCCACTACCCCTCCCTATATGGCGCGGCCCACTGGACTCACGTGGCGACCTCACTTGCGCCGACGCTAAAGGCGGACAAGTCATCTTGTGTCTCAGTGCGCGACCGACTAACCGATCGATCCAGCCGCCAATCACTGTTGCTTGAGCAGCTCGAGCAGACTGGCGGCCTAACGCGCAGACTCATATGCGGGAACTAAGCCCCGACCGGGCGACCACTCACTGAGTTCTCTTACTGGCGGAATGGAAAGACTTTCATATTGCCGGCTTTAAAGGTTGATCCAAACGAAAGACGTACTAGCACTCCAGACGACAGACACTAACTGCCTCACAAATGCGGACGATGGATAGACTAGCAAGCTGGGGACGAGAGACTGACCCAGACTCACCCCAGATTGACCAACTGACGAGCTCATAGCGCCCCTTAAATGCACGTGAACAGGCAACCTTTCCCCTTTCCCACCAGAGGGAGACACCAAAGCCGCGATTGACTCAGCGGTGCCACTGCCAGAAACGGAGGGCGACTGCTTCACACCCTTCAAAAGAGCAATTTTTACCACGGTTCAAGGCCCTCAGTGTATTCATATCTGGTGTTAATTTAATCCCCAGCTGTCATTGCTGGTCATCCGGAAGCAGGCAGAATAGCGGTTGGTAGTCGTTATTTGGTTGCAGCTCACACTTAAAGTCTTCTGACTGATTTGATGCGGCCCGCCACGAATTGCTCTCCTGCGACAACCTCTTCATCTCAAACTAGCACTTGCTATCTTCCTATCTTCTGCCATTTACGGCGATATCTTTGGGCAGTAAATGACAGAAGATAGACAGGGTGTTCGGGAAGTTGCCGTGTTGGCGTGACATCTACGTGTGGCTACACAGGTGTGAACCCGCTTAATTTCATCGTAAAATGCTTCCTGTAGGTCTGGTTATGATACGCTTTTCACGTTCTTACTCTCGCTATTTCAGGACGTACATGGATCATTGTGGTACATTAAATTGCTGTTCTGCAAAGAAAAAAGTATGATGGAGTAAGGTTCGGCCTGAGAAAAATCTTTTCCAAAAGAGGAATAGTGTTGTTACCTTTGTGGACAGCAGTGCCATCTAGTTCAAACCATAACTAGCAGATTTTATATTTCATTAGCGAGCCAATGAAACCGTGGATCATTAAACAATAACCTTCACTGTTCAAATTTTCTTCAAAAAATGAGGTCCAATAATGCATCGTCTAGACCTTGCTATCCACACTCCAGTTTTCTGAACATGCAATGGCGCTTCAAGCATAGCACGAGGATTCCTTGTTGACCATAATCGTGTGTTTTGTATGTTAAGATGACCAGAGAGGCGGAACCAGGCCTCGTCTGTATAGTAGATGACATCAAGAATATCAATGACATTCCTCTCAATAAAATAAATATATAGGCCATTAGCAGTAACAGGGTATTTATCACCAAGTCGTAACAACACGTACGTTCTTCAAGTTAAAGCAGCATAATTTAAAAACTAACTGAACATCTAAAAATGTCACATCGCTTTCAACAACTTTCATCAGTTGAATAAGTCTTACACTACAGTAGAACGAATTAAAAAACAACCGCTCATCTGTGAAAAAACTGTTCAGCCAATTTTTGTTCTGCTAGCATTGTTTTGAACTTTCCATGTAATGTACATGCCTAGTCCAGTGCACAGCAACTTTTCAAACGTAGTTTATAATGGCGATGATGGCTGAGGCATTGCTCAGGAAAGCCTGAGGTTTAGCTAGTCTGAGAGGAGAAGAGTACCACCGATAATGTGTGTGAAGAACTATCAGAATTAAGTGCTAAGGTGCCGACAGTAGGTATTTTCTTCGGATTGATCAAAAACACTTGTCTGTATGAACCATGCAATAGATCTGCATAAGGTGCAACAATGTAGTATGAGGGAAACGGCTCAATAATGGTATTCTTAATATGTTGAAAGTAGGAATCAGGAAGTTGTTCATCTGTGTCAACAAACAGGGAAGAGATTTTAAACTGATTGGTGGTGTCACGTAATTTAACGATGCCACTGTATTCTGTTGAGAAACAAGCTGCATTCCTGAAGAACCCATCAGAGCTACTTCCTCCACCGCCCTACCCCTTCCCGATTACACACACACACACACAACAAATACATCACTGTTGAACATAAACAAAATGTATATCCTATTTCTATACCAGCTACTGCATGTTGTGTTTAATATGATGTGCAATAAAGAACAGATTTTATGAGCACCGGATTAATAATTAATAGTTCATAAATTAATAATCAGAAATGAAATAGAGAAGCAATAAATAAGAGTTGAGTAAATGTTTCCTTCTATTAATCTTTCTACACCTATGTTACTTTGTGTTTCTTACTTCGAGGGAGGCTAACTCAAAGATTAAACCACTGATGTCGAATTTAGTACCTTTTTTGTATTCATTCGACCAAATAGCTAAATTTCTCGGTCTGCTTTCACCCTACCCGACCTTAAGTAGTCGTTTATGACCTTTAATTTATAGAAATTGTGTTCACAAACTGCTACCATCATTGGCGTTTGCATAAATTTCTCCAAAGCTTTTTAAAAAATACAGGTATAACCATCATTTGACTGTACAATAGATTTTATTCCTCAATCTAAATTTCGGTAACAGATTAAAGCACAATAAAATTACAAGTATCAGAGAAATACCGGAACAATCAGTTAAATTTATATATGTGCTGCATGATTTGTTCTGTCACTTACATATCCAAAGTCATTAGATTTGAGTGGAATGCAGTTCATCATCGAATTTTTTTTGCTTTACTGAATTTCGATTCCCCCCAGAGGGGGGGGGGGGGGGGGGATTGGCAGCAGCTTAATATGCCGCTCTGCCACCTACAGAAGAGTTATAAAACATAATGATCTGATAACAAACAATAAAAAACAGGCGATAAGACCGTGACTCCTTAAAAGCTGTAAAATGGCGGAAAGTTGTGGAAGTAATAAAAACACAAGGTTGATGATGCTAATGAAGCACACAGTAAGTGGTCAGGCACAATTAAAAAACACAGTTACAGTCTAGTTTCTGTTTGCAACACTTAAAAAAGGGGATGCATAACACTGAACACTCACATAAACACATCACAATAGAGTAGACATGAAGATGACACACCATTGCCTAAGGCAGTTGGGGGAGGGGACCTGGACAGACGAGGGGAAAAAGGGGGAGGAGAGGAAAAGCAAAAGGGGGCAGGCGATGGAGGGAGAGGACAAATAAAGAAAGGGGGCAGGGTGGATGTGAGAAGCAGTGGGGAAGGCAGAGGAGGGGAAAACAAAAGGACTTGGGGACAGAGAATCCATGCAAAGAGGGGGTAGGCAGAGTAAAACACCATGGAAAGAGGGGGGGGGGGGAAGAGGGAGCCCAGGGAAAGGACAGAGAAATGAAGAGGGAGGTGAGGATCAGAGTTGATAGGAGGGATAAATGGAGGGAGAGATGGCATCATCTGGGAGGGGGAGTTGATGGAAGCCACCTTTGAAAGGTGATGAAGAGTGTAGAGGTGGAGGGTGGGTGGGACACAATGGTGAAGGCGCTGCAGCAGGCAGGGGTTCGACAGGAGAGGAGCAACAAGGGGATGGGGGAGGGGGGGATAAAGTTTGTGGGTAGTATAGAGGACTCGGATATATTCGAGGAAAAGGAGCAGATGGGGGAACGGAATCAGGTCATAGAGGATCCACGTGGGCGACAGCAGGTGTATATGAAAGGCGAGGCAGTGTGCATGGTGCTCAAGAACCTGGAGGGACATAGAATTTGGGAGGCGGGGGGGACGCGGACATCCAGGCGGGACTGGCATAATAGAGGATGGGACAGATCAAGGATTTGTAGGTGTGGAGGACTGTAGAGTGGTTCAACCCCATGTCTGGCCAGAGAGGCTATTGTGGGTTTTGGATTGGATAGAGCGGAGATGAGGGATACAGGTGAGGTGACAGACAATGATGAGTCCAAGGCAGTTGAGGGTGGGGGAGAGGCAGACAGGATAGCCACAGAGGGTAAGGGAAAAAATCAAGGAGCCAAAAGGAGCGAATGGTACGACCTATGATGATTGCCTGGGTCTTGGAAGGTGAGCCGTGCGTGGCTCATGTTCGTGCCATCTCTCTCTTTTACATTTTGTTTTTGCTGTACTGCCACCTCATTTTGTCAATTCATTACTGGTGTTACTGAGTTGCTGCCTCGCCTGCCCATGAGTGGCAGCAGCAGCGCTTATCGATATAAGCCCTGGCGTATTATCTTTGCTGACTGCTATTACTTCTCGGTTGCCATGTGTTTTGAGTTATTTCGTATCAGGCAGCAGTGGCGCCAGCAGTGGCGCCAGCAGTGGCGTTCGGTCCCGACAGTCGGACAGTTGGGACACGGTTGGAGTCTGTCGGGTTGAAGCGGCAGTGAGGTTTGAATAGCCATGACTCGCCCGACCGTTGACGGCGCACATAGTTTCAATAGGGACGGTCTTGGTTGATCGTTGGTTGGTCTTCTTATCCGATGACATGATTGATCGCCTATCGTTTATGGGTTTGCGATGTGTGTGTCTCAACTCGTGGTTCGACCACGTCACTGCATAGTCACTGCTTTTACCATTGGTCGCGTTCTTCGTCCAAGTGTTTGTGATATTGTGTATAGCTTGTGATGTCGACTGCCCAGTTATTTAGTGCTGTTTCCGTGCTGATGTGTAGCAGTTGGTAGGTTGGCGCAGTCGCGATGTAGCACCAGTGGGGCATGCAGCGTTAGGAAGGTGCGTATAACCATCATCTGCCCGACGATTGCCGATACACATATTTTGAGTGGGGACGACTGTGGTTGACCGTCGGTCGGTCGTCTTCCTAGACGACGTGTATTTGGCTGGCGATTGCTAATGGGTTGGCTGTGTGCGCCGACCCGTAGTTCGTCCTCGTTATTGCACAGTCACTGCCGTGAGCATCGTCTAGTCCACATGCAGAGGATGTTCGTGGGGTTGTCTGTAGTTATGTGATTTTCCCTGACAAGTTTATTTAAGTGTTGTCGGCGTACTGCCTCTGAGTTAATTGGTCGTTTGATTCAACTACGTGGGTTTTCGGGTCGTCCACACCTTCCGAGTCGTCTGTGATCAGTTCTCTTTGGTTCTATAGTATCTGCTGTCAGCATCGTTGGAATTTAGGTGCGAGTACGGAGCGTAACCTTAGTGTAAGTGTGGAGCGGAAACCACCTTGAACATTGGTCTGTTGACGGTCCTTCCGTTGGGTTGCCGTCGGATTGAGGATGATTGGGCCGACTGCCTGTCTCACCTAACTGAACGTTGGTGTTTGAATCGCAGGCCTACGCTCGAACATCTGTGCACCCTTGTGTGTACTGCGTTGTTTTTTTTTTAATCTGTTCTTGTTGTTGGTACTTGTATGGCTTCTAGCCGGTTTTCTGATTTAAATTAGAGTTGTTTTACTGTTAAGACCTTCGGCCTAGTTTGAAGTACTGTTTCACGTAAGTCCTTTGGCATTTTAAAGTATTTTTGAATTTTTAAGTCTTCGGCCTTCAGCCAGTTTGAATTTCAGTTGTTTGTTCTTAAGGCCTTCAGCCTAAATTAAAGAACTGTTTCACGTAAGGACTGTGGTATTTTTTAAAAAATAATGTTTTGGAGTTTTAAGTGTTCGGCCTTCAGTCGATTTGAATTTAACTTGTTCACTTTACCCTAACTAAAGAATCCAAAGCTATTTCAATGTTTGGATAAGTACTCTTGATCCATACCTATAAATAACCATCAAAACATCCAAACAAGCCGTGTCTATGTCCTTCTGCAGCTCTGTGACAATAACGTTCGCTTTCTCATGGTAGGGGAGGAAAATATTTGTTCTCGCAGGCTCGCTGGTAGTTCTTTGTGTTCGTTATATATATAGATATTGCAAATTTGTGTAAGTGACTACGGGACCAAACTGCTGAGGTCATCTGTCTCTCGTGTTACACACTACTTAATCTAACTTAAATTAACTTACGCTAGGGACAACATACACACCCTTGTTCGAGGGAGGACTCGTTGTTCCAACTATGATAGGTATCAGTGTGACGCGCACATAAATTTACCGATAAATATTCATTTCATCATGATTCCGAATTATACTTCGTATGTACCCCACCCGGAATGTACCACTACGATTATCACTGTTATTATTGTTCCTTTCCGAATGAACAGGATGTATTGTAGTGACACAAGTGTGGATGAGAGGTATAAGAAAAACATACTTGGTGGCTCATTGAGTGTGTTGTATCCCTGTTAGATTATTTTTGTCACGTATACCCAAGTCATTTGCTACCGTTTCTAGCGGGAAGAAAATACCGTAAGAATGACTGAACAGAAACAGTTATCAACGTTAAAAGAAAATCTGACAATTTTAAAAGTAGACATCAAAAGCAGAATTATATATGATTACAAGACCGGACTAATTTTAAACTAATTATTAGATTTCGGTCGTAGCTCATTCTTTTATAACATCAAAATATGAGATGTAGTGTTTCTATTCACCCCACAGAGGGGGATGAATCGAAGCAGCGGTGTTACTCTTTTTACTTTTATGTTTATTGTCCTTTGGGGTGAACAAAAACACGTCAAAATTTGTTTTAGATCTAGAAGAATAAGATACAAAATGTTTGTGGTCCAACAAAAGTTTTGTTCAATAGAAAACCTGAAAATATTGCACGAATTGTGGTTTTTCTGTTTTCCAAATAAAAAATTTTATATCTCTAATTAGTATCGCAGAACATGGTTTGTTTGTTAATACATTAAGACAATCACAACATCTTTAAAAATGATGACTTTACATCTATAAATCGTACTCCCCAGAAATAACGAAGAGCTTTCGAACAACATCTGATTGACTCGAAAATCATTGCTCATTGTCAAAATAAGCGTGTTTAATCTTTATTGTGTTTTTCAGAAAAATCATCAACAGAACCGTTGTAACCTTTGTCTTCTAAACAACAAGATTTACTTTCATTCAGTTTTACTGATTGCTCACTGTTTCCATAAACTTTAATCACGGCAAGTGATTAAAGTATATGGATTCATGAAGTGGTCTCCATAACTTTACACGTCCATCCACTCGATACAGTTTGAAACGATACTCGTCCGACCAGGCAACATGTTTCCAGTCATCAACAGCAACATGTTTCCTGGAAAGGCGTAAAGCTTTGTCTCGAGCAATCATGAGTTGAGAACAGTAACAGTGTTTCTTCATTTTCGTCAAATTAATGATCTTCTTCTGAAGAAACACGGACGATTACGATTTCTGTTCATCCCACAAATTCTGAAAACATAACTCCACCTTTCCAGTTAGCTGAAACACAAGTTAGATGAAAGTATAACTCAAAACCGAGCGTTTGGTTAACGAAATAGGACCGAAAATTTGCTTACCATGTGCTGAAATTAAAAAAAAAAACTGTTTAGACTGGTTGTTACAAATAAAGGTCGAAGTAAAATTCAGCACCACATCCATTGTTCGAATAGAGTGAATAAAACTTCAACTGACAGTGTCCCCAACTTTGGAATTCATCACTTCCGTTTTAGATTGGTCCACTTCCGAAACAGACAAATAAATCTTTTGGTGGTATTCCCATTTGTCTTTCGACATGATAACATAAAACTTTGTTGTAAGCTCCACTTTCTGTTCACCCTACTGTTGATATTCTCCCCATTTTATGGTACTCGAGGTAATGGACGGCCGATATGGCGGAGTGGACGTACATGAGTCCGTAAAAAAAACTCGAAATTTGTGTTAAGGTCTTATGGGACCAAACTGCTGAGATCATCGCTCCCTAAGCTTACACACTACGTAATCTAACTTAAACTGACTTACGCTAATAACAGCACATACACCCATGCCCAAGGGAGGACTCGAACTTCCGGCGGGAGTGTGACTCCGGGACGAGAGGTAACAGTTAATTTGTGCGCATGATCTCTTGTTTGAGGGAAGACAAAGCGGACGCAGCGAACGAGTGCGTAACGCAGAGGAAAGCAGCAACCTCGTTCAAGGTTATCGTCAAGCAAGTAAACAGTTCAGGCTGGGTTTCCAGCTAATGACACACCAACGGTCCTTGAACAGGTACTACGCAGTGTAAAGGATTGCTCTTCATACTGTGATGCGTCGTAGTGTATAATTTGATTTTTGAAGCTGTAGACCCCTAGATGAAAGACAAGTACCAAAACACCATATTATCCTGCTTTTGCTCATGTTTGCGTTATTGACGTTACGTTGACACAAATTAGACGAGTTCCATCATAAAGCACCAATTCTATATTTATCAAACCTTTCACAAAGTTTTCAGCCATTTCCTTACTCCATTCCTTTAACGACATACTATAGCAACAGCTCATTTGGTTTTCAGCGCCAAAGAAACTGATATACGCATGAGTATTCAAATACAGAAATATGTAAACAGGCACAATACGGCCCTGCGTTCGGCAACACCTATATAAGACAACAAGTGTCTGACGCTGTTGTTAGATCGGTTACTGCTGCTACAATGGCAAATATTAAGATTTAAGTGAGTTTCAACGTGGTGTTGTAGTCGGCGCACGCGCGATGGGACGCAGCATCTCCAAGTTAGCGAAGGAGTGGGGATTTTCTCTTACTACCATTTCACGAGTGTATCGTGAATATCAGGAATCCGATAAAACATCAAGTTTCTTACGTCGCTGCGGCCGGAAACGATACTGCAAGAACGGGACCAACAACGACTGAAGAGAATCGTTCAACGTAACAGAAGTGCAACCCTTCCGCAAATTGCTGCTGATTTCAATGCTAGAGCTTCAACAAGCGTCAATGTCGGAACCATTGAACGAAACATCAACGATATGGGCTTTCGCAGACGAATGCCCACTAGTGTACCCATGACGACCGCTCGACACAAAGCTTTACGCCTCGCCAGGAAACATGTTACCTGTTGATGACTGTTCATGACTGGAAACACGTTGCCTGGTCGGACGAGTCTCGTTTCAAATTGTATCTAGTGGATGTACGTGTACGGCTACGAGAACACCTCATGAATCCATGGACCCTGCATGTCAGCAGGGGACTGTTCAAGCTGCTGGAGGCTCTGCAATGGTGTGGGACATGTGCAGTTGGAGTGATATGGGATCCCTGATATGTCTAGATACGACTCTGACTGGTGACACGTACGCAAGCATCCTGTCTGCTCACCTGCTTCCATTCATGTCCATTGTGCATTCCGACGGACATGGACAATTCCAACAGGACAATTCGACACCCCGCACGTCCAGAATTGCTACGGAGAGCCTCCAGTAAAATTCTTCTGAGTGTAAACACTTCCGCTGGCCACCAAACTCCATACATGAACAGGATTGAGCGTATATAGGATGCCTTGGAACGTGCTGTTCAGAAGAGATCTCCAACCCCTCGTACTCTTTCGGATTTATGGACAGCCCCGCAGGATTCACGGTGTCAGTTCCCTCCAGCAGTACTTCAAGACATTAGTCGAGTCCATACCACGCCGTGTAGATGCACTTCTGAGTGCTCGCAGGAGTCCTACACTATATTAGGCAGGTGTACCAGTTCTTTTGGCTTTTCAGTCATATATCTTTCGTTCACTATGTTCCTTGTTAGACGTTTCATTTGTCGTCTCGTTAAAAGACGTCATAATTCTGTACGTGGGCACTCAATTTGATCTCCAGTATCCTCTGCTAATATATCATTCCTAATGCTTCTAATCGCATCATTTCTGACTTTCCCATCGTTCGTGTCTCATGGTACTTTTCCTGGTATCGTGTTTATATTTTTTACGTTGAAATATATTTATTGTTATAGAAATTCTTTTTGTCACGTGAAATCCCTTCTATTATGCCTTTCTTCTTTCTTACTGATCTGTTCTGCTTCCTAGATAACTAGAATCTATCTTCCTATTTAAGAGTATGGAACAGAGTTAATTTAAAAATACATTTTTTTTACTTTCAATGCAAGTCGCTTTTGTGAGACCAATTCACTGTTTTATGATAAAATATAGTAGGGTTCCATTTTGGTATCTAAGAGCGGAAAAAAAGACGATTATAAACAAATGAAGCCAGAGATGCGGAAGTAAGACGAGTGGATTCACATTTCAAACAAATTTTGAGGAAGGTAATGTTTTGCTTTTATACATTTCATACATCCGTTCACAAACATCTCTTCGCATCTTCAAACATGTGCAATTCCCTCCTCTTACAATAATCATGGCATCCAGCATTTCACACACGTGTCTGATTAATACTGCAATGTCCTCAGGGAGAATCATCTCCCATTCCTTCAGGAGGGTCTCCCATAGGCCTTGTAGAGTCTGTGAAAAGTGCTGACCCTGAACATGCTCAGGGTTTCCACCAGGCCAAGCAACAGCATGACTCTCAGCATTATCCGAGAACTCTGTCACAACTCTTCCAATATGTAGGCGCGTATTGTCAAGCATTAGTCTAAATCCATCACCAACAATTGAAGCAAAAGGCACAGCACCGTCCGGGAGAATTTCTTCCACATACCGATGTTCTGTAAGTTTCTCATGCTCCATGAAGACCAAACGCGTCCTAATAGTCATACTGATTCATGCTCAAAGCATCAGAGGACCTCCAAGAAAAGGCGTCCTGGAGGATAAATTGCAAGGGGAATATTTTTTCCAGGCCATCTCCAGACCTTCTATCTGCTCTTAGTTGATCGTAGGCCAAATCGTGATTCATCGGTGAACAACACGTCCTCCCATTGTTGTGGACTTTTCCCTTGCGAAATGTAGCCGAGCTGTGTGGTGTGCTCTGGTCAGTTCTGGGCATGTAATAGCTCTTCTGGACTGAAGATTTGTTTCTTCCAGTCTTCTTCGGACGGTTCTGCCATTAACACTGTTGATCCTTCGAACTTTTTGAAGAAAACTTCGTGTTTCAACGGCGATGACGTGACGTTTGTGGAGAACTTGAGGTGGTGGAAGGTGAACATCTCTTGCTGGTGTTTCTCTTTTCGGACCTGCTTCTAATTTCATTCCATAGCCTCCAATTTTCCTGTACATTCTTGTAACTTTTAGTTCTCAACACTTCGGTAATGCATGCTTCAACCACCCTTATAACATCTTAACGACATGTTTACACCAGTAAGCTGATCGCAATAATCACAGCAAGATCCTACAAACACGCACAATAGATACGAGAACAATACAAGGTACAATAATAAGTGCTACAAGAGCGGGAAAACATTATTGCCTCACACCTTGTGTCTTGCCGCGGCAAGAAAACCGACAATGTTTTATATGTAAGTGCCGTCGCGAAAGACTTCGTTCTCATCCTGTGTCTTGTTTTTCAGGTTGCCTGGCAAACATAAATCATAGCTATTGCAATAAACAGTCGACCCTTCATGGTATGCTCAATAAGCAATGCCAATGACATGCGAATGACATATCCTGTGCTAAAATATAGGATAAATTGCTATATTTTAATTATATAGATAATTACACATCATTTATTATGTGTTGCGCTTTTCACGTCGTTCAGTGTCGTTTGCATTCCCAAGTTCTGATTGAGGTTTTCGAGGGGGTTTTCTTGCTTGTGGCGAGTGGCGGAATGAGTCTGAATTGAATGTCAATGACGATACACCATTTTTCAAAAAAATCTCACACTATTCCTGTAGCCCTTTAGGAAAGTGTGAGTAAACAAATAGAGAAGATGTTAGAACAGTCCATTATTAGGCACAAATAAAGGTGTAGATCAGATTAATGGGTTGGAATGCAACAGAGCACGGCAAATGGAGGAATTATTGGTCAGTTTACAAGGAGTTAAGTTCATAAATAGTATGGACTTGACGTCACGTTGTCGACAAATCTCATTACATCTGAGTTCCAGACCATGCATACTGTTTTTATTTGAGGGGAGGTCATATCAATTCAGAGTGCTCCTTTCAGATGTAACGTATTAGTAAGTACATTCATGAGAGATTTAGATCAAGCCCTAGGTCAGAAATGGTTTCAGAAAGTTATATTGCATATAGTACATGTTTTGATAATAATAAAAGGTGGGAAAACCTATTCAAACTTTAGAATAGATGATACATCGAATCCAGGAGCAATCTGGAGTTTGAAAAGGAAGAAATTAAATATATAGTACATATAGACAACGAAACATGGAACATAAACGTGAATGCAATATTGTAGAAATGGAAGTGGGCGTGTATGAATATGAGACGGGAGATATGATAGTGCGAGAAGAATTTGACAGATCATTGAAAGAACTATGATGAAACAAGGCTTCTGGAGTACACGACATTCCATCAGAACTACTGATAATCTTGCGAGAGACAGCCATGACAAAATTATTCCACATATTGTGCATAATGAAAGAGACAGGCGAAATATCCTCAGACATCAAAAAGAATGTTATAATTCCAGATTCAAAGTAAGTGGGTTCTGGTAGGTATGAATATTACCGAACTGTCAGTTTAAAAATTCATGGTGACAAAATACTACACGCAAGAATGGAAAAACTGGTAGAAATCGATGTCGGCGAAGACCAGTTTGGATTCTCGAGAAATGCAGGAACACGTGAGGTAATACTGACCCTACCACTTACCTTAGAATATAGATTAAAGGAAGGCAAACCTACGTTTATAGCATTTGTAGGCTTAGAGAAAGCTTTTAACAATGTTGACTGGAATACACTCTCTGAAATTCTAAGGGTAGCAGAGATAAAACACAGGGAGCGAAGGTTCATTTACAGCATGTACAGGAACCAGACGGCCATTACAACGGCCTACAGGCACGATTGGGAAGCAGTGGTTGAGGAGGGAGAGAGACACGGTTATAGTTTATCGCCGATGATATTCACTCTGTGCATTTTGCAAGCAGAAGAGGAAACAAAAAAATGGAGCAGCAATTACAGTTCAGGGAGATAAAATAAAAACTTTGAGGTTTGCCAAGGACATTATAATTCTGTTAGCGACTACAAGGTCTATGTGGTCGAGTTCAATCAGGTGACGCTGAGGGAACTAGATTAAGACAAGAGACATTAGATGTAGTAGATGAGTTTCGTGATTTTTCCGAAGTAGAGAGGATATAAAATGTAGCTTGGCAATTGCGAGGAAAGAGTTTCTGAAGAATAGAAATTCGTCAACATTGAATATATACGTCTATGATTTAGGATATATTTTCTGTAATAAATTATATCGAGTGTAACAATATATGTAAGTGAACATGGACAATAAAGGGATTAGACAATAAGAGAATAGAAGGTTTTGAAATGTAGAGCTACAGAAGAATGCTGATGATGAAATTGGTAGATGACAAAACTAACAAAGAGATACAGAATAAAACTGGAGACAAAAGAAATTTGTGGCTCAACCTGACTAGAAGAAAGTTATGTGGTTGGTTGATTGGTTGGTTGATTGGTTGGTTCAATGGCTGGGACAGGAGAAGGTACCAAACTGCTTGGTCATTGGTCCCTTGTTCCTATAAAATAAGTCCACGAGTGAAAGAATGAAACAAACAAGACTAATCGCACAATAATTGGAGAAAAGAAAAACCGCAAGAACTTCAAAATGGCAACAAACACTACAATGGACAAAATAACACAAGAAAACCACAGAGAGACGCAAGAAACAGAAGGGAATAAAACAGTAGAGCAGACTACCGTAGCTGGCTGATCACAAGAATAAAAATGGATGAACCAGCCGCTCTGCTACACACTAAAACCTCCAGCCTAAAAGCACTAGGGTATACACAGACGGACGAAGGACATGCACTAAAACTTAAATGGAACGATAAGACCCCCTTCACGTATAAAACGTAAAACTAAATCAGCTGATGAGGCATTGTTACCCAAAACTAATGGCAACGAGTTCGGTAACTAAAAATTCATTCGCAGGGCAGCTTAAACAGGACAGTGCAACAGAATGTCGACCCACCACCAACCGGCCGCCTCACTGATACTGGTGTGGGTCATCACAGTGAAGGAGGTAGCTGAGGGTCAGCCACATGTGGACAATGCGTAGCCAACAGAGGGCCACAGACTCCTTGAGAAAGGCCTGCATGGAGGATTTCTGCACATTCGTAGCATCCTTTATGGCATGTAGTTTATTGGGCAGATCTAGATTATGTCATTCCATATCCCAAAACCAAAGAACTTTGCGGCGTAATACCGACCGCAGGTCAGTTTCAGAGATGACGATCTGCAGATCCGGCAGCCTGTCAACAAGTTCGTTCCCTAGGATTCCGACGTGTCCTGGGTTCTAGACAAGCATTGCTGAACGTGCGGACCATTCCAGGGCATAGATCGACTCCGGAAGTCGCTATCAAAGGATGGCGAGGGTAGAACTGGTCAGTAGATTGTAAGCCGGTCAACGACTCACTACAGACAGGGAACGACTCACTGAAGCAGGAACAGATATGCTCAAGAGCACAGGATATGGCCACAAGCCTTGCAATGTAAACACTGCAGCCATCCAGCAAGAAGGGATGTTCAGTGTGTCCTGTGTGAGCATAATCGAAGCCAACGTAACCATAAACCATCGGGCCATCAATGTAGACTACTTCAGAGCCCCAGGACGTGTCGGGAGTCGAGGAGAAGCGACAGCAGAGAGCCTCAGGAGGAACTTAGTGTCCTTAGTGCCATGCAAAAGGTCCAGCCTAAGATGTGGTCTAAGTATATACCATGTATTTCCTTCAATAGCTACGTCGTGTTGAAGTCAAGATGATGCATCTCTCTTCTGAGCGTCTAGTTGCTTTTCTAGTGGTAGTTTTGAGAAATCATGACACTCCTTTGGTGAGATGTATGACTTGCTGATGCAAATGTCATCAGAGGTTAAACTGCAGCTGGCTGCCTGGAAGCCACAGCATTTAGCATATTATCTTCTACAATGTCTGGAGGAGTCATACATCTACCTGATTCCATTGGTCCTTCTGGATTAGACAGATAATTACAACTTCCAGTCTTTTCTGGGTGATGACAATGATGATGATAAAGCTGATGTGAGGAGGACGCACGACAATCTCGTCTTTATGTCCGTATTCAAACATAATGAGATGAGTGTAAATAAAGACGGCAAAATTATTAAAATGGGAATTACGAATAAAGCCGCAAACAACGTCCTAAAATCTTGCACACACACACACACACACACACACACACACACACACACACACACACAGATCAACGAATATCATATCGTCAGATTAACACACAGAAAAGAGAACACAGTTAAAAGAACCTAGCAGATTCGGACAGAGGTCAGAGCCTTTCATCCCTCCGAAGGGACTGGATAGTTTTCTTTTCCAAGCGCAGCTTATTGTCTGTCACTGCTCCTCCTACAATTGCATGGCTCTGTTTCTCACCGAGATGACAGCATGCTGGGGAATGGCGCATTATGTAACGTTATGTTCCATGGTGGCATCGTCTGCCTGTTCATTTCCCCATATTCCCACGTGCGCTAGTACCCAGCACAATGCTACCTTCTTCTCCTACCACTGTAGGATGTACAGTCGGTCATGTATGAACTGAACCCTTTCCTCTGCTGGGTACATGTACTGAAACAATTGTAGATACTAAAGGAATCTATTCAGATCAGCAATTGTTTGCCCTGAAGAAACCTCATCTGTTCCATTGCCTTCAGGATCACGTGGACCTCTTCAGAAGTTACAGTACAGTGAAGGGGGAGGTGAATTCTAAGGACACGGCTGGGGAGGACGACTGAACCCTCAAGTGACCCCTAGGTGGGAGCCACCATTGTACACAACTTCAAAACTGTGATGCCTATCTAAATGTTAAAAAACGGAGACTGAAACGTGAACTGTTACATAAAATTCATTAAATGTAAAATAATTTTGGATATCTGTAAGACCCAAGGAAGAGATGGCTCCAACCTTGTGGTAAAACGTTAAAATTAGCTTCACCCATTTCCAAAAGACAGTCCTTCTCACGAATCCTATAGGGCTTCGTTGCTCAGTGTCGAATATGATAGTGCCTTCCCGTTGGTGGCCAAGCTACAGGGTGGTATATAGGCGTGACGCACCATGAGCTGTCATTGCCTGATGTGAAGAGGCAACTGGCCAGCGTCAGCACCAAGATTCGGTAAATGGAAACGAACGTATGGTGTCAGTGGCCGGAAGTTCAGAGTCGGAAGTTCGGCCGCCAAGTGGAAGTCTTATTCAGTGCGACGCCACATTGGATGACTTGCGCGTCGGCAATGGGGATGAAATGATGATGAGAACAGCACAACACCGAGTCCCTAAGGGGAGAAAATCTAACGCCCCAGTTGGGAACTGAACCCAGACCCCCGTGCGAGTCATTCCAACGCTCTGGCCTTTCAACTATTGAGGCAGACAGCAGACACGGTATGAGGGTTGTTCGAAAGGCACCAGTACCCAACCGAATACCTCCTTCGTGCACGTTGATCAACATTTTTAAATTATAGAGTCGTGCAGACCAAGACACCGCGCAACCATAATCAAGACGAGGTCGCACGAAAGCCTTATAAAACGGGAACAGACGAGTCCGTCTGTTCCTCATAAATTATTGCTAAGACATTAAAAAAAAAAGAGACCCGAGTGCTCTTAGGAACCGCCCTTTCAGGACCCTTTGGTATAGGAACCGTGTAAGTTTAAAGTCAAATGGAAGGCCCGGAATCTTCATGTGTCGTTAACGTTAAGGACAATGTCCATCACTGTTAACTAAAGAATTCTTAAAGCTGAACGTGAACGGTTAAAAAGAATGCACAGATCACTCAGTTGAAAATTTAAAACCTCTCTTCTCCATCCATTCATCCAATCATCGAAGAGTCAGTTGCAACTGACGAGTTGTTGTTGCAGGGTGCAAGAGGAATAAAACGCAGAGCCATCAATAAACATAGAAACTGGACAGGGCGTATAACAACAGACATTATATTATACTTGAATCGTAGTGGAGTCCATTTTATCTCTGTCAAAATGGTTCAAATGGCTCTGAGCACTATGGGACTTACCATCTGAGGCCATGAGTCCCCTAGAACTTAGAACTACTTAAACCTAACTAACCTAAGGACATCATACATATCCATGCCCGAGGCAGAATTCGAACCTGCGACCGTAGCAGTCTCGCGGTTCCGGACTGAAGCGCCAAGAACCGCTCAGCCACCGCTACTGGCCTCTGTCTTCCCGGTGTTTTCTTTCACTTTCACCCAGATAGGCGGCGGGAATTTAATTTGCAGTTTTCGTATATGATTGCTGGCTTAGTCTGAAACAGGACGGCCGTGGGTTGTGAGGTGACAACAGGCAGGCGGGGCTCAGCGTAAGGGTATAACGCGTGGGCTTTCAAGCAACGGTTCCTTAGGCCGTTAGTTCTGTTCGTGCCGAGATAGACTTGTCACTCCTTTTGGTAGTGGGGATCACGTTGCTGTATTGACAATGTCCCGGCCTTCACTGTATTTGCACTTTTCTGTCTATCTATGCTGTGCGGACTTGGACGCTTGCAGTTTTGCCCTCGCCGTTTCGGAGTATGCAAGGGCCATTACTGGAAAATTTTGTGGTCAGCATTGCTCGCGTTCTGTAATCTGTGCCTTTGCTGTCGTTTTCTTAAGGATCATTGTATTGCTTCAATTTTTTGTGGTTAATGTTGGCCGCAGTCGTATTGTTTACACTGGTGGAAATTTTGGGTGTAAATTAGTGACCTGCGTCGGCGATAAAGTGTGCCACTGAAAACTTTACTCGCTGTTGATTACCGAGACCATAAGCCGTGCAGCACTTTCAAGTTCAGCAGTTTACTAGTGAAACTTAACTGTCGCCTCCTGTGTAGGGCTGTTTGATGTTTGAGCTTTAGTGTTTAACCAAGTTCTCCAAGTTCTTCAGTTAGTTTGATTAACTTGGTCATGAGCCGAAACGTTGGGCTCACGCTTCACAAGGCTAAGAGACACTTCTAACAGACAACTCACAGGTGGGATGCAGGCTACAGAAATACGAAATACGTGGACAAGAATCGTCATCTACTTAAGAGATCACGGCTATAAGCCCAAAAAATCCATCATAAAATAAGGTAGCAAATATTACTCCCAAAAACATGGCAAAAGGAAATAGAACTGTTCACTGAGCTTGAGATTTTTTTAATTTTTTGTAAAATTTGTAATTTTAATTATTGTAGGGGGAATTCTTTGTATTAATATGTGTCAAGCCTGAGGACTGATTCAAGGAAACACTGCTTGTAATGCCTAGTCAGTAAGTATTCCCCTGGAGGAATAAGTTCAATTATTTACTTGTTCTACTTGTTTGATTCAAGTAGGCACCTGGTCGTGCAATTTTTGTGTAAAGTTTACCTAAATTGTTTGGCGAGAAGTTCAATATTATATTTTTTTATGTTCCCTTACCTGTAATGTAAGCTCTATTTCCTTAAGAAGATGGCAACTGTTGTACACGTAATTTGTATTTCTTTAGCCTAAATCTCACCTGTGTAGTGTTTGCTAGCAGCGTCTCAGCCTTGTGTAACGTGAGCCCGACATTTCGGCGGTTGCCGGCCGGTAGGATGTGTTGCTGTTGTGCCTCTATACCTGGCTTCCGGCTGTGTTTGGTGCGTGTCCGCCATTGATATAATGGAACGGTTCACTTTAGAGGCTTGGCTTCTTAAGGTAAGTTTTTCCTTTCCCTTCTTATGGCTCTTAAGTTCATGGTTTAACTTCTAAATATTCTGCCTAAATGGCTATATATGAGAGATGTTGTAATTAAATTTCGATTTCCTCTGGTGTTCAAATATTTGCGTATATACTTGGTATACTGAGGAAAATTTTAATGTATTTTCTGTTCTGATTGCCATCTTCTTATATTTTATCCTTAATTATAACTCATGATTCTTTGTTTGAACTTAATTTGTCGTTGTATCCGTTCTGTGGCTGTTAGAAAATTTGTGAGATCTGTGATGCTTGGGTGTTTATTACAAATTCCCAGTTTCTAACATAATGGCTGTCACTGTTTAAGAAGATTGTGCAAGAACTATCTTTTATTATTTAGGAGACGTTTTATTAATATTTACTTTTCATTCGTTGCTGGAACTGTAACTTGGGGTAGTAAGAATTAAAAATTTAGTCATGTCGGTCTGTGGTTAAAAATTAAGAGGTCTTACTTTCTTTTAACAATCTCTTCTGTTTCGACATCTTTGGTGGTTATTGTATTTCACTTTCCGCTATGGTGTGCATTTTTAATAAATGTGATCATTCAAACGACATATGATGCAAGAATTGTGGAACCACCTTTCCATGTGATTCTTTTCCTATCCCAACCTGTATCTTGAGATTTCAGTACTATCAATAGTTATAGCAGAGTCAGTCATACATAAAACACTACCTTGAGGAACACCATTCCCCCGCCCAAAGCGGTCAACGGGACGTCACAGACTCTATATCTAAAGTAACAGATTGAGAGGAGGCATCACACAGAGACATGCTCGAAAACCCAGTTTATGAAGCTGTCTGAGGATAATATTCCACAAAGTAGTGTCGTAGGCCTCCTCGTTGTCAAAAAAAATAAATAAATAAAAAAAATTAAAAAAAACCATACCGAGGGAAGCCTGTTGTAGAGCCGTTTCCAGGAGGGCCCAAGTATCAAAGTTGAAGCGATACCTTCTGGACTCACAAAGAATGCGACTAAGGAGCTGCCTGGATTCTAAGATCCAGAAAAGGGCGTGGTTAACCATCTGCTCAAAGGTCTGTCCAATGAAGTCAATGGTGGCACCACTATGATAAGTGCTCAGGGATGGTCGGTCCTTCCAAAATTGTAAAAGTAGAATTAAAATGGCCTCTCTGCATGAGTTGAGAAAGTGACCTGATCCATAAATAAGGTTAAAAAGGCTGAGTAAGATTTCTTTACTAGGTACTGTAACGTACTATAGTGGATCCTGTCACGGCCATGTGACGTGTCACGAGCTGCAAACAACGCAGAATCAAGCTCCCAAATAGAGATGAGGCAGTTGCATTCTTCATCTGTGGTGGAACTTAAGTCCCAACTGCTCCTTTCAGCAAGGCAGTGGTGGTATCTGTGGCATAACAGTCCGCCATATTCTGTTAATTTTCTCGTGATTTGAAGTTCCCATTCCCCATTATAGCAGCCACAGGGCAACTCTCCCAGAAATCCTCCTGATGGGCTCCCACACGACTGTACTCTTAGGGAATGCTTATGACGGTCAGGAACTGTTTCCACGATGTCTTATTGCTCTCCCTTATAATTCGGCGATATTTGGGCCTTGCTATACGAAAGGCTGCGAGGTTCTTGCAGTTGACTGGCACTTGAACCTACTCAGTATCCCCTGCCTGGTCCTGATGACAGATTGGACTGTCGCTCCTCCAAGGGTAAAGCTGCCTGATTATTGCGAAATCAATGCTTCAGCAGTCCGGTGAATCATTTGGGTAATATGATCAACACATTACTGGACACTGTCGTGGTGTTCAAACACAACAAGTTTGACTGTAAGGCACGTAATCTGCTTTACTGTGTGACTACCGCGATGGCTATCTTTTGGACACCGTTATGCCTACCAGGTAGGTCCAGAATGAGAAACAATCACATGAATGTAAGTCGTCGACCACTTCCCATTGAGCAGTGGCTGGAGAGGATACCGAGAGATCGAAAACAGGATTGATATTATTGCAATGCTGATGTCCTTGCTCAGCCCCATGTTCAACAGACGTGCACAAGAGAAGAGGATACAAGAAGTCTCAATTGCTCTACACCTTGGGCGGGTGGTTGCAGAGCTCCAAAGCATAGTGTGTGCATTAAAAACACCACAAAGGATGAAGGGGCGTGGGAGGTGAGTAAAGGGGTCATGGAGAGCCTCATCGTCTAGCACCTTATATGAAGGCAAGTAAAGTGAGCAGATTGTTAGCCAATGAGACACATGCACCGTTATAGCTCCTGGTTGTAGGCTGGTCGTGAGGAAGAGAAGCGAAGAGTGGTAGGCATTGCTTACGAATATAACTACTCCACCCTTAGCTCTTTCACCAAGGAGGTTGTTCTTTTTGCAAAGAGTGCACCCGCTCACCTCAAGTGCGTCAGAAAATTTAAAATTTATCTCTTGAAGACAGAGACGCACTGGTCTAACCAGAGCTAATAGCTGTAGTTAATCCACATGTGTCCTGAACCATTTCAAGTTTCACTGAAGTACGAAAACCATCTTAACTGCGAGATTTTCCTCTGTATTTCGCCCTGCCATTTCTCCACGGATGGGAGACTGCACGATAGGTGGGGAGAGGTGGGGGGGGGGGGGGGGACGGCGTTTCTTGACGGATTCTCAGGTTCCAACAGGAAGATGTCGACATCCACGTCATCATCTGGTCCATCAGGCAGAACCAATGTCGCTTGTTCTGATGGCATTGGACTGTATCGATTTGGTCTGTAGGTTTTCGTCCACACCTTAGTTTTGGAGGACAATAATGAGGCCAATTTAACAGTGTGAGGGTTTGGTACTCTTGCTGAAATCACGTTCAGCTGCCACCGCTATTTCAGATGTTGAAAGCTTGGTTTTTCTAGTTTCTTTGCAGACTTGCAGCTGCATTGACAACTGCTTGTAGATGTGCTCAGCTGTCAGCGTCTGGGGGGAAGCTCTAGGTCCTTTAAAGGCTGCTTTGATACCTTGAACGTCAGCGACCCTTGCAGTTTCTCATTTCTGTTGGAGTTCTTTGATGCCCATGTCCCTGATGTCCTGACACATCACCATTATTTTACAACAATTTGTCCCAATGTGGAGTTAAACGTTTGTACTATACTCTCCAAGCATAGTTATTTGTAATGCCTTGTTTACCTGGTTACTTTTCAGTGTCT
Source organism: Schistocerca nitens (assembly GCF_023898315.1). Classification (NCBI taxonomy): domain Eukaryota; kingdom Metazoa; phylum Arthropoda; class Insecta; order Orthoptera; family Acrididae; genus Schistocerca; species Schistocerca nitens. The sequence goes on from NC_064622.1 coordinate 257,957,466, forward strand.
TGAAAAAGAGCGTAGCATTTCGCAACCTCTTCACAGATTTAAGTTGCCCCACGAGACCCTCTTGAGTATGTGGAAAGAACACTTTTTTAACGAACCTTCATCATGTTTAACAACAATAAATGCACTACTCATCAAAGGAAGTGGTTCGTTACTATTACTGAATGCATTATCTGGACTAGCAACACGAGTCATCTTTGGGGTTTTCTGCTAATTTAGCCCGACGGACCATTCGGACTGCTGGGAGTAGAGGAATGTGTGTTAGGCTTCATGTAGGTCCCAACAGCAGCAAGAGAAATCAATGTCCGACCAGACAGAGCCCTGCCTGCCTGGTCAAGCCTTATACACTTAAGGTGTGGCAGTTTCTCCCGAGGTTTCCCACTAACGACTGTTCCACCCCATCACTTACGTATCTGATCAGCATGCAGCACACCTTCAGAATGAGGATTTTTTTTATAGAGATTATTAATGTTCTCGCAATCTGGGCAGTTTAGCCAAGATCACAAGTCCCTGAGGACATACAACGTTCCTCTGCAGCGCCGCACAGAGGTCGTTGAAGACTCCCCACATCGTACAGTTCCAGAGCACTGGTGGCACTCATCATTCCTCATCTCAGGAAACCCATATTCGCCAAGCCCGTACCCGTCAGGCGAATGGTGAGCTCCCTGCAGTACTCGCCACTTAGAAGGACCTCGGCACATGTGTCTTTATAGAAAACATTGCAGATTACTCCCAATTTAGAAAGTGGTCTGAAATACGACATAAGGAAACCTGTCTTATAGAAAGTGTTGTCATTAACTGGATAAAATTCCTTTTCTCAAACCCGAAGTTATATTCTTTGGCGACGCTGGCTTAAGCAAACTTAGATCAACATATTATGCAATTTGTTAAATTGTCACATGCCAAGACTTCTCAGCATCCGTGAGTCTACATTGTTTAACTGTGTACAACATACAAGTTTTTCACTGTGCACTGAAAACACCATAAACTAAAAAGTTAGCATTCGAATCCTAATCTAAATATCTAACACATCTCAAAATGTTTAATATACAGCTAAACGTGTGTATTTGATCACAAAATAGCCAATTCCTCTTAGCTGTATATTTTACGCAAAATGTGAAACTTATAAGTAGACATTAATTGTAATTTCTAACAATGAAAAAGTTATAATAACATGGAAATAAGAAGATAACTCACCAAACGTTTCACTACTGCAATCAAAGAAGTCATGGCTTCAGGTCAACATATAAGGATATCAACATGAAGAAAACAAAATAACTATACAGAACTGAAATGGAACAATCCGCTGTGTGCAATGTTCCACGCCCTCCCTTATTTTTTTGGAGTAAACTTGTATCGTTATATCCATTAAGGGCAACCATCACAATAGCAGTGACTCGTTGTCAGGAGAAAAATTACTATTCTAAAATGTTGGCCTTAATCTTCACAGCCACAGCCTTGTATCCATTACGGATACAATCAGAGAATTACTTCGTAAAATTATGCAAGCCATGATGTCTCCTGTCAGATAACGAAAGTTAGTTCACAGGAAATATATTTAAACAACTCTCAGCTGAAATTAAAATAAAACATATAAACAATTCAAGGTATCATCCTCAAGGGAACCAATCGGGGAGTATTATACATGAACTGGGGATACTTGGTCAAACGAACTGTGCCAAAATTCATAATTTGTGGGTCGATTAGCTTTGTGATCTTGCCAACCCTAATGACTGAGTACCCTCATTTAAGAAATGGTCTGGCAGCAGCTATATATACTCTTAGGCCAGAAGGTATGGGATGAACAGTTGTTGTCCAAGTTACCTTGTTCCAGGAATGAGCAGCATAATTTAAAAGAGGTATATCTTTGGAAGGGCAGCGATAAAAATAATTGACAGAAAACGACTGAATAAATAAACTGTGAACTGGTGATGGTGGAAGTACATACAAGGCGTTCCAAGTATACTAAGCACTCAGTGAAATTTTTTCATAAATGTAATGAAACATGGGTTGTTGTAGAACAATCTCACAAGAATGCACAAATGGGGGAGACGAAAAGACTTAACAGTGTGAACACGGGACATGAAAGGACTTTATAGTGTTGATCATACACACCAAAAGAAGTTTTGCATCACAACCCTCCCGAGAGTTCCTGAACCTGTACAGAAAATTGGGATGGAGATCACCTTAAACATCATTTCCGCCCTTTTTATTGCTCATGAAAACCACACATTGCATGCCGCGCCGCCATACAGCGAGACCTTCAAAAGTGGTGGTCCAGATTGGTGTACAAAATGGTTCAAATGGCTCTGAGCACTATAGGGCCTAACTGCTGTGGTCATCAGTCCCTTAGAACTTAGAACTACTTAAACCTAACTAACCTAAGGACATCACACACATCCATGCCCGAGGCAGGATTCGAACCTGCGACCGTGGCGGTCGAGCTGTTCCAGACTGTAGCGTCTAGAACCCCTCGGCCACCCCGGCCGGCACTGGTGTACACACCGGTACCTCTAATACACAGTATCACGACTTCTTGCATTGGTGCATGTCTGTATTCGTTGAGGCATACTATCCACAAGTTCATCAAGGCACTGTTGGTGCAGATTGTCCCACTCCTCAACGGCGATTCGGCGTAGATCCCTCATAGTGGACGGTGTGTCGCGTCGTCTATAAACAGCCCTTTTCAATCTATCGCTGCCATGTTCGATATCATTCATGTCTGCAGAACATGCTGGCCACTCTAGTCGAGCGTTGTCGTTATTCTGAAAGAAGTCTTTTATAAAGAAGCACCACAATACCTCTTATTTGTCTCCCATAATTATAGTAAATTTTAATGAGAGTTGGTTGGTTGGTTGGTTTGGCATACAAAGGGACCAAACTACAGGATCATCAGTCCCTTTTTCCTCATGCAAACTAATCTTAAAGTAAAACAATTCCCAAAAGGAGTTGGGGAAACTAAAAGGGCTTAAAACAAACGGGGAACCTCACCGAAAGATAAAACGAAAGAGGCGAACAAAAAGGGGAAAATGTACACTAAAAGGAAAATTAGAGGAAGGTATGAAAATCATAGAGCAGATGGGCTGGGCCGGCTGATAACAAGAATAAAAACGTATGAGCAGCCACCTCGCAACACACTAAATTCTCAAGCCTACAAGACAAGGCGAGATGAGTGCCCATAGGGAAAAGACGATCACCAAGGTTAAAAAAAATGCAAAGAAAGAGTGACGAAGAGGTAAAATGGAGGGAGAGTGGAGGCTTGGGAGAGAAGGCCAGATGGCCACCCTTAGAGTGTCTATTAAAAACCAAAAACCCTCACTTATAAAACTTAAAACTAAATCAGCCATTGAGGCGCTGTCGCCCAACACCATAGGTAGGGTGCTGGGAAGGTTAAAAGCGTGCCACACAGCGGATAAAATTGGGCAGTCCAACAAGATGTCGACGATATATCGGAGCCACAGCGACACCAAGGTGGATCCTCGCGACGGAGGAGGTGACAATGTGTTAGCCAAGTATGGTCGATGGGGAGCGGCAAAGGACAAGAGAGTCAATGCGAATGGCTCGCATAGATGTCCGCCACACATCCATGACACCAGTACTGTTTTACGCAAGCGTTCCCACACATAGTTTTTGTTTCCTGCGCAAAGTTATTGTAGCTTCCTTTTGGATTTTAAGTTCTCCCAAAGACACATTCAGCAAGAAAGCTTCTGTTAGCTAAGTCTCTATAGATAGGTTTCATAACATCTGCTACTGGCATTGGTAGGGGATGATCGTGCCTGTATATATCACCAGTCACAATAGCTCTCTGATATTTACGCTATAGGTGGCTGGTGTGGCCGAGCGGTTCTAGGCGCTACAGTCTCGAACTGCGCTACCGCTACGGTCGCAGGTTTCAATCCTGCTTCGGTCATCAATGTGTGTGATGTCCTTAGGTTAGTTAGGTTTTAGTAGTTCTCAGTGCTAGGGGACTGATGACCTCAGAAGCTAATTCCCATAGTGCTCAGAACCATTTGAACCATATTTACACTATGACTTGGGGCCCTTTGGATAGGTGGAATGACAGGGATCCTCGTGTGTAGCAATTCTATGAAAGAGGCTGGACCACACAACTTTCCTCATTTGGAACAAATTATTAGTTTTTCTCCTGTTATTCTGCCCATTCTTACAATCTATACGGATAAAATGTAGCGTATATGGATAGCATGTAACTGTAAACTCAATTCGATTGTTTCTTGAAATAAATCCTCTCCCTCGAATCACTACGAGTAAAAAGTAAACAGAATGCTGAACTGATGTTCAAGTGTTACCTACACTCGCTTAGCACTGGGATGACCATGTAGTGAAGGAATAAATAAAGACAGAGAAAATCTACTCCATCCAGGATAAACGAAGCTGAACTGACAACAAACAAAAGGAGGCCTTTCGTTGTTCATAAAATTCTCTCTCTTTCCTATCTGTATACATCAAATATACAGATATTATATTCTTGTTCAGGAAGAGCTGGGGTATAACTTAACGGAAGAAAAAAATCGTTATTTCGAAGGAATTTCACTTTAAGGTACTGTAATCAACGAGCGGGACTACCGCGTTTGTTAACCTATTAAGTGTCGAAAGCCCTGGTAGCGTCACATTAGGGCATCAGAATTTTCCTGCAGAATCCCCAAGCACAAAGTAAAATTAACAGGTCCATGTGATGTCTGCTGAGTTCAAATGAGTTCCATTGCGGCTTGGCCAAACGGAGCTCACATACGTTCTCCAGCACATGATGAAATGACGAAATCTGTTACACACGGTCAAGCTGAAATATACCTTTGATATGTGTGCCAATTATGAAGAACAGTTTGTACCACCTCAGCAAGACGCTAGAGCGTTACCGAGAAGATCTTTCTAAGATGTCTGGATTCAGAAAAGTAATGGAAGGAAAGCGAAATAGACAGAAAGAAGAACATGAAACACAATTGGCGGAATTGAAATCTCTAGTGGAATTATCTGAAGCAGCTCTTCATGATCTAAACAAAGTGTATACAGAAACAAGCGTTGCAATATCGGATCAATTGGCACACTGCACAGGGCACTGAGCAACCTGAAAATGAAGTTGAAAGGCTTCAAGAAGAAAGTGATGATTTCATGGGCTAACACACACCCAACCATAACAACTTCGGAATGAAACAATCAAACTGCCTGACAAAGTTGAATATCTTCAGGAACTCCTTCTAAAATTCCGTGAGAAGCTCATTGCTAATAAAGCAGTAAAGGAGGCAAAATAAATGTTCTCTCTCGTAAGGTACAGTTGTTGCGGGAGAAACAAGGAAGACGTGAAGCTGTTGAGAATACTTAAAAAAAAAAGATCTGGGCAATATGAGAAAAAACATGGAGCATTATGAAAAAGATGGACAACATGGTCGTGAGGAATCAAGAAATCCGGGAGCTGCTTTGAGTGGAAGCTCACGTATGGTGACAAAAATAAAGAAAAAAGTGGGGGAATTGTAAAAAGAGGAGAAAATAGAGGGTGTTCTCGGTGACAGAAATGATGTATAAATTTATTGCAGCGCGTACTGAGTCAAGGAGAAACTGTCCAGGAAGAATTTTTACGTCTTTCAGTGTCCAACTGGAAAAAATTCGTCATTCAGACGCTGAAATCTAACGGGAACAGGAAGATGATGTTTAAATATGTTCGGTTGTAGACAATTTTACTATCACAGAGAAGAAGTACAAACATCTGCACTATGGACGCATCTTTTGTCCTTCATGTTCAACACATACTGTGGCAAGTGGATCGAACATCCTACCATCTAGAGTTTGTTGACGTGTGTCGCACAATGCTTAGTAAGAAGACTGATACATACTCCAGTCTGAAACTGGAAAACGTAATCCGTAGTGTAACTTGTGTATTGTACATGTCACGACCGCTGTTGCAGGATTACTTTCAGCACAACACCCCACTGCCACTGTAAACTTGTGATATTCCTTTCCATTCCTATTTTTGTTATCCACTTTATATTCTGTACTATGATTTTATTTGGTTTCTAGCCGCTGTTAAGAGTTCCTGTTTTTTACTCAGTACGCGATAAATATCTTTCTTTGTCACTGCATTCGTTTGTAATAGTTTGATGGAGTATGTTTAGGGGGTGACGTTATCTCACGTGGCTTTTGACACAGTTAAAATCAGACACATATTTTAGGAAGAAATTAGTCATCTTAAATCATATAAAAGGAATGTGTCCGGGTAAATAGTATATTTAACACAATGGGCATTTTACACAGGACAACAATGCAAATGACATGCAGTTGTAGTAAATAAGATATTCCAAAATAAAATAAAGCATGGTGATCGTGTTCTGCCCTTTATAACATCTGTGTGTAACTTGTTTTTTTTCTGATTTTCAAGTAAATATTAAACGAGCATTCTTGTTTACGTATCATTAAATATATAGTTTATGTATGCTCCCGGAAGTCGGAAGCACATGAGCTTGACTCACGTCAGTGTGAGGTTAATTTAACAGGGGCCATTTTCGCGGAGAAAAAATGGTACATCACATAATGTGAAGGAATGTAATTTGAATGGATGTATCATATATGACACAAGAGGTCGCTAGAGTCTACGTAACAGCGACTATTTTCGGTCAGGTGACTTGGGCAGCCTGCTGGAACGGAGTTTACAAACAGATAGGACGTATGTGCTGTTCGAAGTCGCCTTGTGTGTGCATCAGAAACAGACTAAGCATTTGATAGTGGACCTGTAAAAATTTCACCTATGGCGATCGCGACAAACTCCGAAATATTTTTAGCTTGTGTGGCCTTAAAAATGTGTGTATGTGAATTCCTAAGGGACCAAACTGCTTAGGTCATCGGTCCCAAGACATACACACTGCTTAAACTAACTTATGCTAAGAACAACACACACACCCATGGCCAAGGAAGGACTCGATACCTCGGGCGGGAGGGGCCGCGAGTCCGTGACATGGCGTCTCAAACCACGCGGCCACTACGCACGGCGTGTGGACTTAACAAAATCCGCGTTGTGTGATATAGTTGGTAAACAATTGTAAATATTTCGTGTGTGTCGCTAGCAATGACCTGGAAACATTTTTCAGCGTGCGGACTCCGAATAATTTCGGGTTAGGTGACGTAGTCTAGACTTCTAGAAACTGTTCTACAGTTAACTTTGTAGGTGATTTGCAAATTAAAATACCGTTAGTCTGTGATCGTATAACTTCTATTTATAAGTGTGCTGGAACAACTTCAAACAATTTTCGTGGATTTTCGAAAGGTTGGATGAATGTGTGGTGAAGGTCAAATTACTCATGTTCTAGCACTTATAAATACTACGCAAAAAGTGTGAAAGGCTGTTTGTTGTTTGTTTGTTTGTTTTTTGTTGTTTTTTTTAATAAACCCAGTTTGTGAAAAGATTAAACTTTAGAAGTGAAAATTACTTCACCATAAGTTCTTGCATGCCTATTTCATAAATTTGTGACACATCATTTAGGGTTAGTGCAACGGATGCGTTGGTTCGCCCCTGGGCGGTAACAAAGCCAATATTTTGAAATCCAACCACGCATTAGGAGACCCCAAGAACAGTGTTTTTCTTGATTTTAATTAATTTTTGTTCATGATAATGCACAAGGTACACACAAGGCGAACTTCGGTGGAAGCAACAGTGATTAACTTCACCGTCAGTCTTTTATTTAACCAATAGCAAGCAACAAGAACAGCAGTGTGTGCAGTGTATTATCATTTTACAGTCCCAAATATTAACACAATTTCGCCGCAACTATGAGACTTCTACAGAAAATTGCAACTGTAAATCCAGCGAGCGTAAAGTACTATTTCTTCTGATTTTTTAGGGAAGAACAGTAAACTGAGGAACAGTTTCCATTTTATGAATCACGGAAGTCTCTAAAGAGTGCAACTATTGAAGAGAATATCTTCCGCTTTCATTGATACAGTTATCAATTTAAGGAGAGTAATTATTCAGACTGTCCACAATATTTCACTCTGGGTTAGAGGTATTATTGTAGTTAATTAATCTAAGGCAGGTGGGGCATATTTCACTAACTAAAAGCAAACTATAAATAATTCTACTAGAAAGTGATCAAATAGAACAAAAAAAGATAGTCAACATGATGCAGAAGGAGTAAACAATCGGCTGTTTAATAAGAAATCACACAAATGGAAAAATAATGCAAAAAATTAAGTACATTCAAAGTAAAAATTCCCAGCATCAACAAAGCAAACACGAAACACTCCAAGTTATCTGGAATACGGCTCAGGACTCAGAAGTAAGTATAGACGAGTCACAGAGTGGTGAACGTTTGCTATTAAGATTTCAGAATGTTGCTAATCTATGTGAAGAATTATTAGAAGATGGGGAGAGAGAAACGAAAGCATATTTTAAAGGTAGAGTAAGTGGTTAGACTGAAGACATACCAGTCGATATTATTCTACGGTCAGTAAGCGTAACATATGTTACTGACGAGAGCTCTGTGGAAGAACACGGGCTGCTTTAGGAAGCTTACTGTTTACCAGTTACTGGGATTAAAACATTTGAAAGTACAGGAAAAATGGGTAAACCAGTTAAATAAAAATTAATGGTAAAGTATAGAATTGGTAGTTATAGTATTGGTAGTTATAGTTTTGAATATCCATTGTTTCTGGTAATGGGACTAAATCGCCGTATTTTATCAGGCAAAGACTGGCAATCTGAAAATATGATATTAGTAGACTTCGATGAAGCAAGATTTCCTTCCCATGTAAAGAGGCAATAAGCGAAATACACTGACAACTGGAATTGGCCACGTCACAAACATTAGGAGCGGGAGCACGATCGTTAGATAATTGCATAAATGATTACCATCATAACAAGTTAGTTAATGAGGAAGAAGATGTACTTCAAATAATCAATAGGACTACCTCTCTTTATAACACTGAACAGATAGACTAATGTCTTTATTAAAGAAACACGAAGTAATATCTTCATTGAAACCAGGGACAACTAACGATATTAAGGCTTCTCCATTAGCACTGTTAACTAAGGGAACAGTACAAACAGAAATCGAAGAAATGGAGAAATCAGGTATTATTGGACCTTCTGAAAGCTGTTGGAACAACCCATTAGAAGTACTTAAAAAACTAGATGCATCAGTGCATTTAGTGTTAGATAACTTAAATCGAAAAATCGAAGGAGAAAGGCAGAGGCTTCTAATTACAGATGATAACTGACTACATTTGAAGGAGCCAAATATATTAGTACAATGGACTTAACATCAGGCTACTTGCAGCTAACATTACCCAGAAAATCTAGGAAATATACAGTATTTCTTTACGAAATACTGTGTTCAGATGTTGCCGATCTAAAGTCTTTGCCTTGAATCGAATGTACAGGGTGTTTATAAATCACTTATAAAAAATAACCTTTAATGGTGAAAAGGGTAAATAACTTACAGAAATGTTTGATAAGGCACTGGATGCAGTATATTTTCAAGTTTTATTCCTAAAACGCTGTGGGTTCTTTGAATTTTTTCACAATAATTTCTTCAATAGTCTTGATTTTCTCTCACGTGATATTTTTTCTGTTAGTTTTTGACACCTTCTGTATCAACTCTATGTTAGTACACAAATCTAAAGTGTCTTCAGTGGGGCACCTACATTTTGTGATTCCTGTAAATAGATATCAGTGACCAGTTTGCAATTAGTTAGCCTGACCATCCGACGTTTGACGATAAATTTGACGCAGCAATGAGCGAAAACTGCTTGCGATGATTTTAATCGCTCTCTTTTTTTTTCACTAATTTCAACACCGGAGGAGAGCGTTCTCACTTTTAAGAAAAACATGAAACATCTACACCTCAGTTTTGGTGGAAGATATACGTAGCTGCCACTTTCTGTTGTGCTGTACTTCCAAATTTGCTCTCTTTAACTGTATTTTTTGCTGTGTGAGGTTACCTCTTTTCTCATTTTTTCTTTAAGTATGCTGGTAACTGCTTTGTTTCATACTCCAAGTGCTCAATGGCTTTCAGTTCAGATTTCTGAACTGTCTTTAAATAGTTGTTTAGTTTGGTTACTGATGCGAGTAACTGATGGTACTTCTGTGGTTTGAGAAGTAAAATCTAGTAAGTCAGACTATTTTCACCGTTTTTATCAGTTTTGCATGGTCTGTTGAGACACTGTTGTAGAAAATTGCCAGTTGTTGTTTGATTGTGCTATAGTTCCCAGTCATTAATCTCTCTCTCTCTCTCTCTCTCTCTCTCTCTCTCTCTCTCTCTCTCTCTCTCTCTGTCAATATATGTAGTGTTATTCACACAAAACGTTAATTTCATTAAATCAGTAAATTTTTTTGACTGAACTGAAATAGAATTGTAGTCATGGCTCTTGTCTCTAGCAGTGTAATTCAATCTCATCACTTTTCAGTGGAACAACTACGGCTACCTTAGCCAAACACAAGAATATTTCGATCCTACTCATTATAAACGCTGCAGCCGTTTCACCATATTTTAGTCAATGGTGCGAACAACATGATAACATAATTGAGGAAAAGAAAAGGGGGTGTATAAATATTGTATTTCTCCACTTCTGATGGTTCACTGTAGAAGTATGTTGTGATCAGAGTTCGTCTAGTCTCCCTATTTACGTCAGCTAGATATCAACAAATGGTTTATCCTAATGATTAATACGAAGTAACACTCTCTGGCGCCGTTTAGTTGAGGGAAATGGAAAGACATAATATTCAGGCAACGAAAGAGAGTGACGTGCAGCTTCTTCCAGGGTTCTATACACCCTCCTGTATATATCTGTAACTGCTGCTAATAGGGACATACTGACGACAGATAGGGCCACAGGAAACTGTTGAAACAGATACATATGATAACCTGTTTAGTAAACACAGTCGTGGTCGCCCTTAAGTTGTTAATTTTTATCTTATGATAACCGGTTTCGATTTTCTAAAAACATCACCAGAGCTACAGTCCTTGATGACAGTAAAAATCGCTGGCGTGGAGCAGGTCCGTCCGTGCTGGCCTGCAGAACACTGAAGCAGTGATGGTGATCTCTGTAGATAAAAATTATCATCTTAAATGTGACCACGACTGCGTTTACTAAATAAATTATAATATTAATTTGTCGCTGTTTTCCTGGAACAATGTTCCTTTAGACACATGTGAGGTTATATTATCATGTAGATGACTTTTGCTCTGGAAAAAAATAGACTTTCATTGGTGGAGGAAGGTTCATTCATATGTTGCTCTCCTTGTAGTGTGAAATAGGATTTATTGCTTATAGAGAAGTAATGTACATCTGCAACGAACGGCTCTGACCCCAAATCTGCTGCTCTGTACATCTCGTCAGTTGCTTGCTTCTGCATGCTTATACATGCTAACTACTACTACTCTAAGTTGTCTAAGGTAAAGGCCGTAGTCCGTTGTGGTCGCGCGTCATCGTAGTCACCGCGACGTCATCTGGGACCAGGGCGCCTTTCCCTGCACAGCTGCGAAGACGCCTGCGGTGATATGAGCCAGCTGGCTGCTGCTACAGCGTGATCACTCGATGAACCTGTGGCCGATGGTCTTCCTGGCTGGCGAAGACGGCGGGGGTGGCGGTGGCAGAGGAACCTTCGACGGAGGAGCCACGTGCGGCTCTACCGCGATCACCGTCTGCTTTCCAGACTCCACCTGGACCGGTACCTGCAATAAACCGCCACCAGCGCTTGTAGAGGTGAGCCGAAGATGGTGCCAGAAGGGGCAACGTGTCTCTATCTTGATTAAAACATAGAAGAGTGACAAAAATTGCTTATGTTACTGGTGTGACTACATAAGTTATCAACTAACTAACTGACGAGTAATGTGCAAACAACTGAAAGTTACATCAGTTCAAAATTTCATTTATGTACGACACGAAGTTTTTCTCATATAATGCTGTAACCTGCATATTCACAACAGCAGCAACGGTTAAAGGAAAGGTGGAACGTCTTCAGATTGTTATTTTACGTGATCTTCAGTCCGAAGATGGCTTCACGCTGCTTTCACGCTAGTTTTTCCTGGGAAGACATCTTCATCTCTGCATAACTACTGAACCTCATATTCCATTTCAAAATGTACTCGGTCCTTGTTGTTACTCTACAGTTTTTGTCCCGCACACTTCCTTCTGTTACCAAGCACACATTTCCCTGATGTTTCAGAAAGTAGCTTTCATCGGCAGCACCACATTTCAGAAGCTTCTTTCTTTCTCTTCTGAACCCTGCACCCAAAATAAATATCTTCAGAAAAGACTTATTAACACTAGAATTTAAATTAGATGTTAACATTGTCCTCTTTTTCAGAATATTTTTCCTGCTATAGTTAATCTCCATTTAATATCCTCTTTAATTCGGCCACCTATATGTGAAACTCATAGACTATTAGCGTCTCATTTCCTAATGTAATTCTCCCAGCATCGCCTGATTAAAGTTGATTATATTCGTTTACTTTTCTTTACGTTTGTCTTACACTCTCTTTTCATGTCACTATCTGTTTCGTTCAATTGCTCTTCCAACCATTTTTCTCTGACAGAATTACTATATCATACTCAAACCTCCAAGTTTCAGTTCTTCTTTCTAAACTTTAATTCAATTTTCTAATTTCTACTTGGTTCCTGTACTGCTCGTTCAGTGTCCAGATCGAATAACATCAGGGATAGAGTACAACAATATCTCACATGCTTCTCAACCAATGTGTCTCTTTCATATCCTTCGAGTTTTATAACAGCTGTCTGCTTTCTGTACAAGTTGTAAATAACTTTTTACTCCTGTATGTTATCCTTTCTGCCTTCATATTTCAGAAGAGTGTGATCCACTCAACGTAGTTCAAAATGTTCCCTAATCTGAAAATACTCTGAACGTAGGTTCTCATTTCTTTAGCCCACTTTCTAAGGTAAGTCGTAGGGTCAGTACTGTTTTTGTAGTGGTCTTCAGTCCGAAGACATACCAAATAAGATAAATGTGCGAAATGATATTCACCTTCCACGTCTTCTGTTATCTCATTCCCTCCCGCTCTGTACCACGAACCGGTCGGGTCGCTACCTAAAAAATCTCACCACAATAGTTGAATTTACTAATGGTTATTTTAAAGACTCTTGTTTCAAGTTCCGTAACCGTTCATCACGTTGATTCATCGGGAGCGAATTAGTCACTTGGCGATTTTTTTTATGACTTTTTTGTGGAAGAGATATATTAACCCAGTAAGTACCCGCCTTGGCTCTGTAAAAAGAATGACACGTGTCTAGTGAATACATTATAATATAAATGTCAGTTTTCCCGTCGTAAGAGTTATGCCAAAGAACTGCGTCAGAATTGTTAATACCTTTCGAGATCTATTGGTTTAATAGGTACTGTAAGCAAGGGAAAATAATTGGTTTGGGTTGAATGATTTTTACAACGAACCGTTAAGGTATGATATCATTTTCACAAGCAGTAGTGCTCCATATTGTTACCTGCATATTCTTTGAATAAATGCGAGTGGCCTAGTTTATATAACCACAAATTCAGTCTGAATGATGTACACACGTTCTGCCTTGTGTATTCTCAGGGAGACTTACCGCAGGCGGCTCCGGCTTGGGGATGTGCTCTCCCTCGGCGTGGAATCCCTGCTCGTCTGCTTCGTACGTCAGCTCGACCTTCTTCTCCGACTGCTTGTCAACCCAGGAAGAGCGGCCCTTAATTTCTGGCACTACCTTGTCGTCGATTCTCTTGAGCAGCATGGACTCTTCACGCACCGTACCATCTGGAGAGTCGTAGCTGGGACGGAGAAATAAAAAAAGAAACTTTACTGTAAATGTGATAGCTGTTTCTCTTAGCCTTCAGACTGTGCTTTCATGTGGAACCTTGAAAAACAACGACACAAAACTAGAAAGGGAACGAAACGATCTTTACCCTAAACTGAAAAAGAATGGCATGCAATAGATTTTGTTTGTACATATCCCAAATTCTATTAATTTTTTGACTGGGAGTGTGTTTGCTTTATTCATGTTGAAAATATACATTTCCATGTAGTAACTTATGTAATGTTATTTGATTTCTCTGAATGGCGAACTGTTCTTTTTTCATTTCTTGCTGAGGTCATTTCTACTTTCTTCCTCCTTTCTGTTTTAGGTGTCACTCACCTGGACAAAAATGGAACATCACTACACTTTGCTTGATATTTAACGTGAATTGTGCCAAAATCAAGTTTCGATGCGAATAATATGCTCTCCCCATCCCGCTTTCTTTGGCTGACTTATTGGCTGACTTATTCAACGCCGTGAAATTAGGTTTGCAGAAGGAGTAATGTTCTCTTTAGATATTCATTAGTCACACTGCTGGCAAGAACGTTTGGAACGAAATATTAGAGGAAACAGCATGAAATCCATGGTACATTGGACTCCATAGGTAAAAAAAGTTTTGAACGAAAAAAATCTAGAAAACAGAGACTCACTACGAGGTAACGTTGAAATCAAAACCTCTGCCTTCTAGGATAAAATAATGTGTAGAGGAGTGAAGAAGGCTTCCAAACATGAGAGTGAATAAACATTAAACGAGAAGGCGGTACAGTTTTTGGAGTGTCAATCAGTCATAAAAGTGGTAACTTTGTTCACACTTGAGCTGCTTAATGTAACATACAGTACCTATCTTCTTGAATGTCAGTTGGCAGCTCGATTCACCATAGTTGGATATTTGAACACGAGATACTACATTTCCACGGTTCTATACTGATTAAAGAAACACACTAAGTACTGCTATTAACGGGCGTCCATCATTTAACACAATCGACTTGTCGGAACTCCTGCAAATTCTCAGATGCACTCAGTAGTCGGGGTTTCAATAATCAGTTGCTTGATTGTTGACTGTCGACTTCCTCCAACCAAGACACAACAGCTTCATACGTAACATCAATCGACAGCAAGCCACACAGTCATATAGCGTGGGCCAGGACAGGGACTGAAAGAAGGGAAGCTTATCTGAAGACCAAAAGGATTAGAATACTTCTTACGACCAGAGGGTTGCGAGAGATGAAGTTAACGCAACAGTGGGGAGAGTGTAGAAGGCGAGAGTCATACCCTCTCCTTGGTACTCACCTGAAGCTGGCGTGCCAGTTGGTGGGGTCGCCCACGGCGGAGGACGACCTGAAGACGGCCCTGGGTTTCGGCACCTCCTCACCCAAGCAGGCGCCCAACACCGCGACAGCAACCAGCAGCTGACACACAGGCAAGACCACAAGTGACCCCCGAATCTACATCACACTCCAAACACACTACGTTAATTTAAGATACTCTGAGATCCATACAGAAGCCACCCTGCTTCTTGCGCGACACACTATTCATGACTCGCTGACATTCAGCTACATTCTGGCTACAATTGCGTACATTAACTTTTCCTGTGTGTTAGCTGCAACAGAAGTATTTTTTTCCAATGGAAACCTGAGGCACATATTTGTGAATGGTCAGCCTTTCCATCACGCGCAAGTCCTGTCAACTGTTGGGCATCTGTATCAAAATATCAGCAAGTCAGTGTTACAGTGTGCAGCTCGTGACCACCAGAATACATGAATGTGGTCGGTTCGTTATATTACACTGTATAATTGAATATTGTTATTTTGCATGGTAATTATTGAATGTTAATTTTACTATTTATTATAACAGAGAATATTTGTAATTAGTTGCTTTAGTCCATAAAATGAAGCCAAGTGTACAAAGTATGTTTTGAAAACGATTATATATTTTTGTATAAATCTTGCATCCAAAATCATTAAAAAATCACCTAAGTGCATGACCACAAAAATAAAAATTTTTCATCCTCCAGAAAAAATTCAGTTGTGAAAGAGTTAAGAACCGTGATTTTCATTTTTCTTCATACTTATTTAGTCTGGAGGTCAGCATAGAAGTCAGTTTCCTGTAGCAGTACGACGGAATTCTCAAAAAAAAAAAAAAAAAGACTCGAAAAGACGCCTTTCCATTTGCTAATCAGATTTCCGAACTCTGTTAAGTTTGAACCATTTGCAATGTATTAAAGTGGTCGTTAGTAGCCGAATGCTAAGCCTAAGACACTTTTAATTGGAAAGCCAGTTGTTGAAATCTTCGTAATATATTTTATTTGCGTTTTCACATTTATTAACAAATGGAAACGTTGATTAAGAAGTAACGAATCACAATTTTCCAATAGAAATAACGTATTTGACATAAAAGCTTTCGAGGTATGGTACTGCGTTGTATTGCATAAAATTACTGCTGGAGAAAAACCAACGTTTCGGCAACGGTAGCAGCAGCCTTCTTCGGGTCCGCTGCAACCGTGGCCGAAACGTTGGTTTTTCTCCAGAAATAATTTTATACAATATGACGCGGTACCATACGCGGAAAACTTTTATGTCGACTGACTCTGGCCGCGGAAGCCTCCGCAATTATATTAAATAACATATCATTTTTCATGAGCAATGATGCCAAATTGCAAGTACTTACAGTCAGTTAAAATTTAGTACAAAAACGCGTGACAAGAAATTAAAACAAATAAAATAATTTCGTGTTTTTAGAAACTGAAGAGCTAAAATGTAGAAATTATTTTTTTTTCATTTAACAATAAGAATATTCGCATTTCAGTATTACATTTTATGTTACTTTCATTTGATTAGTAAGTACACATAAAAATATGATATTTTTGGTCACAAACTATGGTTCTGCACTTATTAACTGACATTTCCATTTCATAATAAATAAGAAATTTAATTAAAATTAGAAACAGTTGACAGAACCAGGATTCGAATCATCGGCTTTTCGGTGACAAAACGTTTTCACTCCTTTAAATAAATGACGTCCAGGCACCGACCAACAAATCCTCTCAGTATGAAGAAAGTCAAAGAAAGGCAGTTCGTGAGGTCCTTTTGTCAGAAAAAATGGCCTCATTTCGTTCACAAATCTTTCATGTTGTCGACAGCGTGTATTCCGCAGTTTATTACACTACTTAGATGAAAAGAAGTCATGGCTCGGATGTTTTTATAAGAAAGTCTGTTCATTATTTTTGCCCAGTTTCAAGTAAATGGTTATTTTCAGATGTGAATGTATGAAAATGTCATTACAGTCAGTGTCGCGTCAAATATAATCGCTCATTAACGAGTTTTCAATGATCGATGGAAATCAGTACCCTTGTGGATAAATTTTTTCTCGTACTCGATATCGTACCACCACATCTCAATACAAATGCAAGTTTTGTTCGTTGTATGGCACTTCTAACATTATAATATACGATTTCTACAATTTTCTGAAAAAAAAATCAGGTTTTTGTCCAGACAGAGCTAAGGCGTCGCATTGGACCAGCAAACGCGAGTACAACGCGAATATTTGTCGAGCAACTTCCAGTAGTCAGGGTGACGCATAATTTCACAGTAGGTACAAACCCCCTCCTTCCAATCTTTGTGTGTTGCTCCTAACAAAATTCTGAATGCGTCTATTCTTTGCAAACATTCTATTACGTCGGCCTTTAATGCCGTGTCTGAGACAGACACTCGAAAAACGTAGTCTACTAAAGTTTTTAACGTTAGTGTGGAGACAGTTTTCTTCACACTATCGCGCTCGTGAAAGGAAATTTTAAGGCAAGAACTTAATTTCGTACAGCTGCACTCGAATATAAGAGTACGTATTGTCTTTAATTTCTATCTCCTATCTGGTCCACATTACGTGCACACCGTCAGCTGATTTCGGCAACGAGGAAAATGGAATTGCCTTTTAATGCATATGTAGTTGTGGCAACCGATATGAAAAAACTTCCCGAACGTCCCATCGTATTTTCTCTCTCTGTGCGACGTAGTATTCATGCCCTTTGTCATAATTTTGCCTTAGGAGTGCCTTAAGTACAATACTTCTAGAACACCAAACGTTCGCATTGTATTTTTTCTCGTATGTGTAGCACCACTCACCTTGATCATGATGTCCGAGGTATATTTCGGTGACAGACTGCCTCGGATCTGGTGGTTCCTCGCATTTATACCTGTTGCCCGCAGTCCCATCAGATAACGAGCTGCTTAATCTTATCCGGATGCGGATCAACAAATTAAAATCGATTTCCCAAGGAGGCGAGTCGTTACTGTGGCGCTCGCAGAGGCCTCTCGTTTATGACGTCTACCGTTGTGTGTCCAGATCACAAGATTCTCGGTATTCCCCATCTCAGGCTGGCTGTTGTTTGTTGGCATCTGGCAATAGCAGCTGCATTTTCTGTAGACTTTTCCAGAATACGTCTACAACTGTATCGGAGAAAAAGTATTTTCTCTCTTCCCCTGTCAGTCGTTCCCTCACCCTTCCCGTCATCCTAAGCATAAATTTACCAATCTGTAGAATATCGATAAACTGTTTGTCTTAGACATATCGTATCAGCTTTCCCTTCTTGCAAACGGTAGGTTTCTGGGCGTAACGTGTTTTAGGCAGCCCTCCAAGGACTAAGTGAACGAAGTATGTAACTTTAATTTGACAAAACATGATCAACAGAGTAATTTCAGATAATAGTATCGTTGTATCGAGCTTTCAAAACGGCAAATCTTTAGTCTCGCAATTTTAGGATGCTTCTTGCCATTTCATATAAGTCTTTCTCGTTAACTTTAATAAAGTTTAATTTCAGTATAGCTATTTCCCGTAACACCTGTCCAGGATTCACAATTGTATTATTATTTCAGGTTTTTATTCCAAGTATTTACAAAGCAGATACTAATTATGAAATATTGAGTTATGGTTAGGTACCGATGTTCCTAACTGTGATCCATCCCACATATCGCACGGTGCACTGCAGTTGTGGGTCATCTGTCTACTTATTTGAGGAAGAAATGACGGAAAAATTTCACTTAACACATTTATTTTGCTATATAAGGAATTAAGTACCGATTCATAAGAAAGTAAGTGACCCATTGTTCATTTGCTCCATAGGTCTTCGAATTATTTTGCAGAATATAATTCCCTGTTGTTTGACACCTTAAGTGGTGGTGGTGGGGGGGGGGGGGGGAGGGTTGAATTTTGCAGGTTATGTCATATTCTTTGTACATATGAAGACCCTTTCCTTTAGGTCAAAATAACACTTTCTCATCTCTTGCCATACAATTCACTTCCGCCTCAGTTTTGCAAACTTTAGTGAGTCCACCTAGTTAAAGACCATTCAACAGGTAACACAACATGCAGTCGTGGCTATTGAACGGTTTTTAGCAGTTAAACAGATCGCCCTTCAGTCTCTCAAAATGAGAAAATTCAATCGAATCCCCCTAGCTAGACCTCGTCCTCATATTCAATAATGACATAAATTTTAGTTTTAGAATTATTCGCTGTCTGTTGTTTTTTTTTTTTTTTTTAATCACGTTCTTTGTATCTGGGACATAAGGGCTGCATGGTTTCCCACGTATTCCATTTTAATGCTAATCTTTCACTATTTACTTTATTATAGCTCCAGTTTATATTAAAAAGAGCCATTTTAATTTTAGATATTTAAATACCAGACCAGCAATTTAAAATAATTTAACCCTGTAGATTCAAATTTTGTGCCATAGTTACTTCTCAAGTTGAAATATAAATGTATTAATAATACCTGTTAAAATCATTGTTAAATAATGAGAAATGACAATAACTTATCGTAGAATAGTATACAAAATCTCGTTCTTTTCTAAAGGAAGTTCAGGTACAGTAATTTGCCAGTTTCAAAGATTGCAATACCTATCGCACTTCCGAGCGCAGCGCAAAATAAATGGAGATGATTGTGTAATTCTGCGCAACAATGTAATTCGTGATGGCACCTTGGAAAAGTAGTTACAAGCATACATCCAACATATTTATCGGAAATTACTGTACTTTCTTTTTGAACTGATCTGTGTCATAAATGAGTTTCAATTGCCCTTCACCTTACTTACCGATGGGAATATGTGCCGCTTTCTTGAAAACTTCAGTTCTTTTATCATTATATCGAATATGTTCCCCTCACCATTATTCGATCACATTTAAGCACTGCTTCACATTAGCATTTCCGAAGATTCCATATGCTTTGAATGAGTAGTGTTTATCTCTGCCTTTAATAGTGCGTCTTGTTACTCAGTAGTATAACTGATCCTTGAGTTTTCTGTTGTACAGCTACATCAGGTTCTTTACAGTCTCTCTGAATATTAACTTGGCATATGCTGTGACTGTCAAAATTTTCGTTTTGTGCATCTTGAACAAACTTCTTTCATTAAAAGAAACTAGATTTTCTCTTGTAATCAGTAAGCAGATTCGTTGTCGTTTTGTCCCTGTACTTCCGGCATTACATGCCTCCTGCAAGGAAAAATATCAAGAGGGAAACTACGAGTATTTTAGTTGCTTAATTACTTCGTTATTTGCATTCATGCTGGAAATCGTTCAAAATACATCACTCTGAGTTGGAATATGTCATTTCGTTTACGAAAGCAGCAACTGTTCTCATTGTTTTTGAATCTCCATGCTAATCATATACATAAATATTTTGTATTTTTCTGTGAATGTAGATTTTCTTCGAGCATATTACTGTCAAAAAAGCTATCGGTTTCCGGGTAATTGGCAGTGTTGAGACATAGCGACGTTTCTTTCAGCAAAGATAATGAATATGGGGTTCGTCGCACCTTGCGGTATCTTGATTCTCTACTCAGCTTAGAAATATGAGAGCATTTCATCCACTTTTATTCATTTGTACACCAACGTTAAGTGTTAAATTGATTAACTCTGACTTCTCTGAGAGCATGAAGGCTTCATCATCTGTACAAAAGTAGAGCAGAATAAACTGTGGAGAAAAATTATTTCAAACCGCGTTTGTTACTATCAGTACCCCCCGTTCATTGGGAAGATATCCAAATATTTTAGTGGTTACTTTATTTGCTCGTTGCTCCTTTGGGATGAAAGTAATTCATGAGCTGATACTTATGCACTTGTTACGGAAGTAAATTAGAAAGTGTTATATAAAGTTGCTCAAATAGATCTTCTGAAAAAGTGTGACCCATACCACACCTCTCAGACATTCCTCAGCACTAAACGTTGTGTATACGTGTGACATTAATTAACGGTATGATTGCAGACACGCTACAAGTAGGGTGCTCTGGCATTCTCAGTACCTAAATGAACACTCACAAGCAAGTTAAACTATTCAAGATTATGCATAGTACATTATGCCAGTTTGCTTTGAAATTAAGGACGTACTGATTAATGATGTAGTAGTTTATGAACTACATTTCCTCCATGAATCTACAATTTAACGACAGTCTATGGCATGTTCTTTGTTTTTGTTGATTAAAATGATAGTCAGTGTCCCAGGAAGAGAGATCTATCAGATGATGAGTAAAAAAACAAAAGAAATAAAAAACATAAAATTTCGTTATGACAAACTGAATCATCACCAGTTCCAGCAATTCTTCAGAAGTTGAGATGCTGAGTGTAGTGACAAAGTTTATTTTACAGAAGTAAGATGGCACAATCGAAGCCAGATGTTAAAAAGATTTTACAGCATAATTAATGTAATAAAATCATTCATGATATCAAAAGCAAAATCGGTGCCGAACTTGAAGATGCCTAGTGGGTGGCAGATTTACCATTTTTCGTAGTCACCTATTTATCAGTACAATAATTCAAACAATATTGAAACTGAAATTATGGCAAGCGCAAGCAAATGCATTTTTTAAAATTAGGACACGTTGGTCAAACATAATTATAAGGACAAGACGAAGTGCCAGCCATTCGTTTCAATTTGATGCGAGAATTTTAAATCCGGTTTCAAGCTTTTAGAAAAATATTTAGAATTTTTGTATTTATGCGAGATATTTTACAGAGAGTATAGATATGTTGCCAGAAGATTTTCAGATGTAATGCAAAGAGTCACAATCTACAAAAGAAAAATTTGATCATGTGTCTTTGTTGGACTGTTACAAGTAATATCAGCCCAGAGAAAATATCCCTTACTGCACAGTAATGCATTATATACTGTATGTAATTGTGTCTGGAAACGTGAACGTTTGTGAGCAGTTATTCTGAAGAGTAAAGCACAAATCTCAGATTAACTTGAAAAACATTGAAAATTAAACCACTTTGCTCGAACCTAATATTGATACAATAGTTTTCCTAATTCAACGTCATTCTCAGATTTAAACTCAAATGTCACATTAATTTTATGATTTGTAATTACTCATGTATAAAATCATTAATTAAATCTCAATTAATTCCATCTTACTGTTTTAGAATAAAGAATCACAAGTTAAAAAGTATAAATTACTTAAATGTGTTAAGCACATACCTCCAGCTACTCTCTTTTTTTTCAGTTATTGTTGGTGTTAAGTATATTATGTGCAGCTGAAAAATAGTCGTCTTTCTTCAATGTGGTCTTGATAAGCTAAAAGGTCGTACACTCCTGCCGATAATGGACTATCGTTTTAGTGGAGAATTACATAGAACATGTCATAGTTTGTCATCAAATAGTACAAGAAATGAGTTAATAAACCCAATAAAATTTTAATTTATCTACCTTAGACCGGTTTGCGCAAGTAAACTTTCCTACAGTGTCTACAAATAAAACTATTTCCATCTTAACAATGTAATTTGCCCATCATCCATTCGTTTATATGTAAAAAGAACAGACAGGAAGTCACAATAAACACTGTATCACGTCGTGAGTGATTTGTCCTCTTGGAAAAAAATGATTCCTTTTACATGCTAATGGGTCTACCTAATGCGACTCTTTCAAACACTCGTTGGCAGTAATGGCGGCCGGTCACAGTCTCCAAGCAATCTGATACCAGTTCGTATGCTGTGCGGAGCACTTCGTGTTATTTTGATATATTACACTGCTTTTCAGATTTTTTAAGGTTTTCTTAAAGAAATCTTGATTTTTTAAGTTTTCATTAGTTTCATGTCATGTCCTGTCCGAGATTTACATTCAGTTAATGTGGGGTGTTTAAATTCATATGTTTCAATGTGCCCTATGTCTGGAGGTTAGTTGGAAAGCTCATTGGAAAAATTTTTGACTAGTTCTTACTTTTCGGTAGTTTAAGTTTTAGTGTTTTTAGGTTTGCAGGAAAAGTAGCGTTATGTGCGACAAATGTTTATGTTGCTGTATATTAGTGAGTATGCAAGAAACATATCGGAACTGAGGGTTGGTATTTCATTTGGATTATTGCAGTAGAGACGCGAGTAAAGTATCAGATGGAGCTCCCCCATGGACTTGTAGATTGTACAATCGAGTCAAGAGAATTGTGGAACGGGGAAGAAAGATTTGTGCCCTTCAGGCAGAATTAGGGGTGGCACATTTTGAATTTGATGGACTGTAGCAGGAAGAGACAGTAGGAACAGGGAGAAGGTAACAAGTAAAAAGTAAAGAGAAAATTTTAGTTATCACAATACAGACAATGCTTAACAAGAGTTCGACTTGTACATGAAACAGGAGAAGACTCTCAACCACTTCTTGAACAGAATAAGTTGCAGCCAGTGGTAAGATTAACATCAAGGCCAGGTCGGTAGAAAAGTCAAGTAGAAAGAAATGAGTCCTTCTGCTGGGTAGCAGTCACGTGAGGGATGCAGAAGAACCGTTACAGGAAAAGCAAGTTGTATTATACCATGACCATCGTGATACCTGCTGTCAAAATTAACCAAGTGACAGAGAAATGGGGGCCGTGTGCAGAGATTTTGATCAAAAATATCAGGTGCTTGTAGGAAAGGAAGCAGGAAATAGACTACGTAGTAACTTACAGTGACCTGGATGAAACAAGCGTGTTGGCACACGCACTCATGTGGGATTTGTAGAGGTTCTGCAATGACACGACCAGCCCTACGTAAATCCATCTGTCAGCCGTGCGTTTGAAACGCTGAATGGGTTGGTTTTGATTTGATCTGTGTTGAACCTGCCGCTGCGCTTGGAAGTTGGGGATACTGAAATCATGTCCTCCACCTGAATAGGATGGGGAAAGCCTGATTAGCTGAGCGTCTTGTAAAAAATTGCTCTGAGCACTATGGGACTTAACATCTGAGGTCATCAGTCCCCTAGAACTTAGAACTACTTAAACCTAACTAACCTAAGGACGTCACACACGTCCATGCCCGAGGCCGGATTCGAACCTGCGACTGTAGCGCCTAGAACCGCTCGGCCACCCCGGCCGGCAGCGTCTTGTAGAAATTGTTAAAGGGAAACAAGCACAAAGTGCTCAATCCCAGTGATAACTGTAGACAGGGTGGCACATTTCTTTTAGTTTTATTAGGTTATAGGAAGACAGCATTTAAACAAATTAGAACACAACAGTACCACAACATAGGTATCAGCTTCCAGAAAAATAACATTAGATTGTTTCAACAGAACATTAAGAAGCTGAAAAACAAGATAGGTGTGCTTCTTATATATCAAAGGAATATGGAAATTCAGAGATAATAGTTGTTCTGTGTCTCTCTGAACGACAAATAACCACAGGGATAGAGAAGTTAAATTTTACGGGCTATAGACTAGCTTAGTTTACACATTTTGTCAGTTCGGAAAAGGAAGCAGATCCAACATATGAAAAAGTTGGACATAATGTGGCAAATATTAAAACAATCTTTTTTGTGTGGATCAGAAACTAGAAGCATGTTCTTGAGACTTTTTACTGCAAAATGCTTATCTTGTAACTGTTCCCCCCACCCCCACTCCCCTCTTGGAAACTTTCAGCTATTTATGAGAAATCTAAATTCATTTTTCAGCTATCTAACAGACAATAAAAAACAATTAGCAATTTCTGCAGATGTCGGGATAGATTTCTTGAAGTATTCTGTTAGGAAAAAAATGAACTGGTATCGTTATTTTGCTGTTTCAGTCTGATTTCAGAAGTGTATTTTCCAACTTGTGTACAGCAAGGTAGCAGGTCTCTCACTTACAATTTCTTTTTTAAATGCTCAGACTGAAATAATTAATGTGTAGCCCCTACCCAACTGCTAATTGAGTACCTGATCATGATGTACAGCTAATGAAAGTCAACAATGTAACACCTTACACCTCTGAGGCACATTCATACAAAACAGTGAGGGTCATAATGATACCAGGATGCAATGTGATAAAAATAAGACATGGAATGGGGTGAAGTATATACGCAAAGAGATGCTAATATGAAATTAAGTATTATGAAAATCCATATTTGGAAGGGGCTTACCTAAATTTTATCCAGAAAGTCTATCAAAAAACAGTTAAGCTATTGACAAGAAAAGGAAAATTTATACGAAGGTCAGAACACTCGACATCTGGTCTTACCCACATTTCTCAAAAATTACTTTAAAATTTTAAGGATGGTCATTGAAATGTCCAGAAATATGTACATTTTGATAGAACTAATCCAAATATAAGGATTAAATCAATGCGAAATATTGTGAGGTGGAAGGCAGGACTATTGGTCAAAGGATGCTATGCAACTAAACTAAATGACAGTTCTGATAATCCAGAAGTTTTGGTATTTTTCACACTAAAATGTAGACTTTCACGGCCGGAAATATCATGTCCATTATAATTATCCGGGCTGTTATGCCGTGGTCGGTTGACGAATTCTGTGTCGATTCCCAACGTTTCGTCTCCGACTGCGGGAGACATCTTCAAGGGGGTCCGTAGCTCAATGGAAGGTCCAACACACCCACTGGCTCGCTACTGACTGCCGCTAAATTCCGTGTCCGCGCGCTCCCACGCCGCGGCGTGACGTCACGTGTTTTGAAAACGTCAGTGCAATTGGCCGCTGTCCGTCGCCGACGATCGCCGTTGCCATCACCCAGTAGTGGGTGGGTGGTACACGACTTCTTTAACACCGACATCCATATGCCGTTTAATTTCACACCCTCCTCATTACGGTTGAAATTATTAGGGTGTTTAGCGATTTCGATTGCCTCCCTGCAGAGCCTTTCGTAATATCCGCTTGTGGCCGCTAGTACTTGCGTCTCCTCGAAACGAGGCACCCACGCAGAAATCATACTGACGTACAGGCTACTGCAAAATCTAAGGTTTTCCTGCCGTTTGTTAAAAATGTAACGGAAAGAATAGGGAAGATCTTGACGAAGCGGAATATTACCGTAATTTACAAGCCTACCAGGAAGATACAGGAATACCTTAAGCCTGCCAAGGACGCTCGCAAACCACTGGAAAAAGCTGGAGTGTATAGGATCCCATGCAGCTGTGGTGATGTTTATGTGGGCACCACTAAAAGAACTGTTTCTAAACGTTTGGAAGAGCATAAGGGAAATTGCAGAAGAGGAGAAACGGAACGATCAGCTGTTGCGGAGCATGCTTTCCAGCCAGGGAACCACAATATTCGTTTCGAGGAGACGCAAGTACTAGCGGCCACAAGCGGATATTACGAAAGGCTCTACAGGGAGGCAATCGATATCGCTAAACACCCTAATAATTCCAACCGTAAGGAGAAGGGTGTGAAATTAAACGGCATATGGATGCCGGTGTTAAAGAAGATGTGTACCACCCGCCCACTACCGGGTGATGGCAACGGCGATCGATGGCGACGGACAGCGGCCAATTGCACTGACGTTTTCAAAACACGTGACGTCACGCCGCGGCGTGGGAGAGCGCGGACACTGAATTTAGCGGCAGTCAGTAGCGAGCCAGTGGGTGTGTTGGACCTTCCATTGAGCTACAGACCCCCTTGAAGATGTCTCCCTCAGTCGGAGACGAAACGTTGGGAATCGACACAGAATTCGTCAACCGACCACGGCATAACAGCCCGGATAATTATAATGGACATTATTTTTCACACTCACTTTCTAAACGTATCAGCAAAAACCTGGAGACACCAGAAGGTTTCAGATTGATTACATAACGGTAAGACAGAGATTTCGCAACAAGATTTTAAATTGTAAGACATATCGAATGGCAGATGTGGATTCTCACCACAATTTATTGGTTATAAACTGCAGATTAAAACTGAAGAAACTGCAAAAAGGCGGGAATTTTTGGAGATGGAACCTTGATAAACAGAAAGAATGAGAAGTAGTAGTGGGTTTCAGAGAGAGCATTAAGGAATAGTTGACAAGAACAGAGAAGATAAATACAGTAGAAGATGAATGGTTAGCTTTGAGAGATGAAATAGAGAAGGCAGCAGAGGTTGAAGTAGGTAAAAAGACGAGGGGTAGTAGAAATCCTTGGGTAAAACAAGAGTTGTTGAATTTAATCGATCAACGGAGAAAATATAAAAATGCAATAAATGAAGCAGGGGAACGGCAGTACAAACGTCTAAAAATGGCTAAGTAGAAATGGCTAGAGGATAAATCTAAGGATGTAGAAGCATATATCTCCTGGAATAAAACAGATGCAGACTACAGGAAAATGAAAGAGAAGAAAAGAGAACCACCTGTATGAATATCAAGAGCTCAGATGGAAAACCAGTCCTAAGCAAAGAATGGAAAGCAGAAAGGTAGATGTAATATATAGAGGATCTATATAAGGGATATGTATTTGAGGCCAAATTTACGGAAATGGAAGAGACCGTAGATGAAGATGAGAAGGTGTCTATGATACCGCGTGAAGAATTTGACGAAGCACTAAAAGACTTAAGTCGAAACAAGGCCCCGGGAGTAGACAATATTCCTTTAGAGCTACTGATGTCCTTGAGAGAGCCAGTCCTGACGAAACCCATCTGGTGAGCAAGATGTATGAGACAAGCGAAATACCGTCAGACTTCAAGAAAAGTATAATAATGCCAATACCAAAGAAAGCAGATGGTGAGAGGAGTGGAAATTAATGAACAATCAGTTCAATAAGTCAGGGTTGCAAAATATTAACTCGAATCATTTACAGTAGAATGGAAAAAACTGGCAGAAGGCGATTTTGAGGAAGATCAGTTTTTATTCCGGAGAAGTGGAGAAACAAGCGAAGCAATGCTGACCCTACGACTTCTGAGAAGATCTACATCACATTCCACAAGCCACCTAATGGCGTGTGGTGGAGGGTACTCCCGGTACCATTATCTGATCCCTCCAACACTCGCGAATAGTGCGAGGGAAGAATGTTTGTCGGTAAGCCTCTATGTAGGCTCTAATTTCTCGAATTTTCTCCTCGTGGTCAACACGCGAGATGTATTTGGGGGGAAGTAAAATGTTGTCTGACTCCTCCTGAAAAGTCTTGTCACGAAATTTCAGTAGTAAATCTCTGTGTGGTGCACAACGTCTCTCTTGTAACGTCTGCAAGTGGAGTTGTTTAGCATCTCCGTAACGCTCTCTCGCCAACTAAACGATCCTATGAC
This sequence comes from Schistocerca nitens, assembly GCF_023898315.1. Lineage (NCBI taxonomy): Eukaryota > Metazoa > Arthropoda > Insecta > Orthoptera > Acrididae > Schistocerca > Schistocerca nitens. The sequence continues at coordinate 257,985,665 of NC_064622.1, forward strand.
GAAACACGACGCTCTTCACTGGATCTTCTCTATCTCCTCTATCTGTCCTATCTGATAGGGAACCCAGGTAGACGAACAATACTCAAGAATCAGGCGAACAAGCGCCTTACAAGCCACTTCTTTCGTGGATGAGTTACATTTCCTGAAGATGAACCTGAGTCTTGTGTCTGCTTTTCCCACTATCTGTTTTATATGGTCATTACACTTAAGGTCGCTCTGGATAGTTACGCCCAGATATTTTACGGCAGACGCTGTCTCCAGCTGTTTGTCATCGATAGTGTATCTGTACAGTAGTGGATTTCTTTTCCTATGTATGCACAATAGGCTACATTTATTTACGTGCTGGGTCAACTGCCAGAGTCTGCACCATTCATCAATTCTCTGCAGGTCGTTCTGCAGATTCTTAGTATCTTCTGGCGTTGCTACTTTGGTACAGACAACTGCATCATCTACGAATAGCCTTAAAGAGCACCCGACGCTTTCTTCTAGATCATTTATATATTTTGTGAACAGCAACGGTCGTTTCACACTTACCTGTCGTACTCCTAATATTACCTTTATCTCTGTCGATTTAGTTGCGTTAAGAACGACGTTTTGAGTTCTGTCTGCAAGGAAGTCCTGAAACCAATCGCAGGTCTGCTCCAAAACTCCATAAGCTCGCATTTTTTTAAATTAAGCGGCAGTGCGGGACGGTGTCAAATGCCTTACTCAAGTCAAGGAACACGACATTAGCCTGAGCACCGTTGACCAATGCGCTGTGAATCTTATGGAGGAACAGAGTTTCGCAGAATCTCTGTTTGCGGAATCCATGTTGATTTTTATAAAGCAGCTGTCCATTTTCCAAAAATGGTTAAGGAAAAGCAAACCTACGTTAATAGCATTCATAGACTTAGAGAAAGCTTTTGACAAAGTTTAGTGGAATACTCTCTTTCAAATTCTAAAGATCCCCAATGTTATTCAGTCGGCATATTGAGCAAGCAGTAAAGGAAATAAAAGAAAAATTCGGAATAGGAATTCAAGTCCAGGGCAAGGAAATAAAAACTTGGAGGTTTGCCGACGTCATTGTCATTCAGTCAGAGACAGCATCGGACTTGGAAGAGCAGTTGAACGGAATGGACAGTGTCTTGAAATGACGAAATAAGATGAACATCAACAAAAGCAGAACTAGGATAATGGAATGTAGTCGAATTAAATAGAGTGATGCTGCGGGAATTAGATTAAGAAATGATACACTTAAAATAATGGATAAGATTTGCTGTTTGGGAAGCAAAATAAATGATGTTGGCCGAAGTAGAGAGGATATAACATGTCGACTGGCGATGACAAGATAAACATTTCTGAAGAAGAGAGATTTGCTAACATCGGGTAGAGATTTAAATGTGAGGAATTCCTTTCTGAAGGAATTTGTTTGGAGTGTAGCCACGTCTGGAAGTGAAACATGGACGATAAACAGTTTAGACAAAAAGAGAATAGCTTTTCAAATGTGGTGCTACAGAAGAATGCTGAAGATTAGGTGGATAGATCACGTAATGAGGACGTACTGAAGACAACTGGGCAGAGGAGAAATTTGTGACACTATCTAATTAGAAGAAGGGATCGGTTGGTAGGACACATTCTGACACATCAAGGGATCATCAGTTTAGTATTGGAGGGCAGCGTGGAGGGTAAAAATCGTAGAGGGAGGTCGAGAGATGAATACACTAAGCAGATTCACAAGGATGTAGGTTGCAGCAGTAACTTGGAGGTGAGGGGGCTTGCACAGGGTAGAGCAGTATGGAGAGCTGCATCAAACCAGTCTTTCGACTGAAGACCACAACGACAACAGCAGCGAAAAGAAGATTAAATAGTTCAGTTGAAGAAACAAAAGAATGTATTAAGAATGTTATTCCAGAACACTTTTAGCAACTAGAAGTAGTACCAGAATCCTTCACTGAAATTAATAAAATTGTAAAAGTTCTCAAAACCTAAAGCTCCTATGAGGCTGACGGTCTTTCAGACAAAATCCTCAAGAGCTGTTCTAGTAGAGCACGTGATCAACAATACAGACATTTTCTCCGAACACATTAAAACATGCCGTTTTTAAAGCTCATTGTAAGAAAGGTAACAATAAAGACTTAAATGATAACTATTCGGTCTACGTACGCGACATAGACTCCCATTTAATTTTAAAAAAGCACTTAGAATATATTAGTTTAGATTCCAGAACGGTTGCCTGACTACGTTTGCTATTTACACATTCACTCACCAAATATTACAAGCCTTGAATATTAAAATAGCACCAGTTGTGAGTTGTTGTGACCTTACTAAGGTATCTGATTATGTAGATCATGTTACTCTCTTAGAAAAACTTAAGTTTTAAGGAACTGATGGCTTAAGGAAAACGAGTCACCCTTAACATACAGAATGAAAAATATTCTGCTAAATAAGTCAAACAATATTGAGATGAAAGTAAATTTTAGTGAATGGAAAGAAATCACTAAGGGAATCCCACAGGTTCAATTTTGGGTCCAGTCCTGTTCATTACACAGGGTGCTCGTTTTAACTAAACACTGAAATATCTCGAAAATTATACATTCTGTCAAAAAAAGTTATAATTCCAATTTCTTTGTCTCGGAGGGGGACATATAGTGGTACCACACTCGACCTCCCACCCTACCCTGTGCGTGGGTGGCTGGGGCAACTTTCAAAGCTATGGTTCTACGGAAAAACCTACATACGTTTTGTCTGAAGCGTTTTATTCGTTTCGCCACAGATGACGCTATAATCTGAGGTATAGAAATGGGTACAAAGTCGTAATTTACGACATGCTACTCAATGGCTCTTGAATCTCCAGTAGCAGGTGGGACCACATTCTATGCTGCGATATTGGAATAGAATTTCATAACTTCTAATTGCAAAGTCCATTCGCAACGTTGTATTCCTCCGACATATCGATCAGGTGAAAACTAATTTTGTTATTAGTGTAAGTGCTCAAACGCAGTACCGCCAAGTTCAATGCACTGAGTATACCCTTTTAAAATGACTGTAGATAGGACAGTAACATATCTGTGAGAATGTCAGCGCAGGGGTTTCTGATGCGGTCAAACATGTCTTCACGGTCTGTTGGCACTTGCTGGTACGCCTTATCTTTTAAGTATTCCCACAGAGAGAAATACGACGTCGAATAAAACGACCTAGCGGGCCAATTAATAGACCCACCTCTGCCGATCCACCGACCACGTAATGCGCAGGGCAACCGTCTTGCTAAAACCACATACGTTGTCGAACGTCCAGGACAACACCCTGCAGTAGTATCGGTAGTTCCTGTTCAAAAACGTTCGATATTCGCGTCCATTCAACGTGCCATCGATAAAATAAGGGCCAATGAATTTGTTCCTCGTCATGCCATACCATACGTTAACGGACCAAGGACTTTGATCGTCATCTTTCCGTAACCAGTGGGGTTAATCTACTCTCCAGTAATGCATGTTGTGTCGGTTAACGCTACCATGGTTTGTGAATGTAGACACATCGGAAAATAGTAACTTGGCAAAGAACGAGGGTCGCGTTTGCATTTGTTGACGAGCCCATTCACAATACACTACGCGGTTACGGAAACCGGCACCTTGAAATTCTTGATGCAGTGACTCATGGTATGGATGATACGACGATGCAGTATTGTGACTATACTGCCTACGGACATACCTGAATCGCGGTGAAATTGCCGGGCGCTTGTCTGTGGGTTTGTGGTGCACTGCCGCAAATACAGCTATCTCATTAGCTTCTCCTGTAACATGTTTGCTTCGTTTGCTTTCGCCGGTCTGCACGCTGCCATCAGACATAAAGGCGTTCACAGCCTTGCAAAAGAACGAACGACAACGAGCTTTCTCTGGGAAACGCTCAGCATACAAGGCAACAGCAGCCTCAATATTTCTCCTTCATCCTACGTAAACTAGTATCATTTCAAATTTTTCTTCTGTGGTTGCCACATTCATCGTCCACTAGCAAGTATGTTCTCCAAGTGATAGGTAGGTGTGAACGCAATAAACACAGCGCAAGTATTGCGTCATTTACAGCGGTTATCTCTTCTTCGTTTGCATGATACCTGAGCTCCGGTCGCAGTGTACTGGCCTGTCCTACCCTCGAAGCATGAAGGTGGGGTCCCACGTACCATTGGATATTGAAGGGCCATTGAGTAGTATGTCGTAAATTAGATTCTATACCCATTTCTATTCCTCCGATTACTGCGACACCTGTGGCGAAACGGAGAAATTTCTTCAGACAAACAAGGTGTATATTTTGCCGTACAGTATTAACCTGCATAAAAAAACTCGTTCCTACTGAAGATTTCAATATTTCCCCCCGCCAGCCATACACGGAGTGGGATGGGGTGTCGAGTGAGGAATCATTGGATGTCCTCCTGCGAGACAAACTAATTGGAATTATTATTAATATTATTTTTTTGATCCGATGTTAAGTTTTTGAGACATCTCAATGTCTTCAGTTAAAATGGACATCCTGTATATGTGAATTACTACCTACTTAGCGATTCTCAAGTAGGTTTGGTACATTGGTGATGACACTAGTGTTATAATAAATCCCATTAAAGAGGAACTCCAGAAGAAATTGTTAACATCTTCCTCGAAGAAATACAAGGGGACATGGCCTTTTGGCTTGTGTCACAGGATCTTCGGCCGATGTTTAACGACTTGCCTAACGTTTTGCCTGCGCGAGTGACTGGCATTGTCGAAGATTCAGCGTCCATTTCGGGTGTCGGTGAGGGTGGGGGGCGAACCTTTGATAGCACGAGAGGCTGCTGGCATTGTCAAAGGCTCACCTCGAATTGCTGAAGGCGGTGAAGGTGGAGGATGTACCTTTGACAGTGACAGCCACTTGTGCTGGTGAAATGTCAGGAAATTTGTTAAGCAAACAGCGGCTGAAGACAGAAGGCAACAGGCAGTACGTTAACAAGTTGCTATGAAACCCTCAACAATTTTGAATCATTAAGTGGTTTTCTGAAAATGGACAGTCCCAAATTTTTGAGAAAATGCACTATATTCAACTATGAACAACAAGCAGAATCATACTTACAACTGAATTAGTAACAGAATAAGAGGCAGTAAACAGGGTAAAACCCTCCAAATTTTTGGTGGACGTTTTGATGAAAACTTGAAGAAAAATTTCCTTGAGCTTCTGAAACAGCTAAATTAAGCTACGTTTTCTCTTCGTGTGGTCGCTAGTTTTGGAAACAAGTGAAACAACCTTCGAACTTACGGAATAATTGTATGAGTTAGCATCAATTAGAAACAACATATTGATTGAACATAAGCGAGCTATGGAATAATACGTAAATTTAACCTGCAGTCATTTTTTGTACCTCCTCAACGCTTCAAAGCGCGTCCAGCAGAGGTAAAGAAAAAAATCTATCTTCAGTAATCACCTTATTGACGATAAGCGAACAAGACATAGCAACTAATCTTGAAATTTTACATACTGCAAATAACAAACAACCCAGGAACTTCTTGGAGAAAGCGTAAATGTGAAGTCACATGTAAAGAAGGGCGGATAAGTCACGAAATGACCAAGTATGACTTAGGGAAAAGCAGTTCCTAGAGCTATCGACAAGACTGATGTGCGAATGTTCTGTCATGCAGAATGCAGTATACACTACTCATCTACAACTTACTATTCTTGTTAACGATATCCTCACCCCATCCCCTCACACACACACACACACACACACACACACATACACACACACACACACACACACACACACACACACACACACACACACACACACGATCACTAGAACGCACACTTATTACCTATAATTGCCTGAATTTATCTGTTTCTCTTTACCCTACGTCTCTTACCTTAAACCTCATTTCGCCATCCTCGCTTTATTCTCATCCCCCCTCGATAACATAATTTATGTAACATTATGATATACAATTGTATCCTATTTGATTTAACACACTCCACTCTTAATTATGTTTAAAACGATTGACAGACAAAGAGTTTAAAATGATAGAGGTACCTTGTGTGAACTCCATGACGTTTTAAATGCAGTCGACTTTAAAGTTGCAGATGCAGATGGACGAACAGTGATCTTTTCACTTACACTCATGCAGTACCACTGGATTTACATGCCACTGCAGGATAGCATTCCGATCACGTCATAGTTGGATTAGTGCTGTGGTTTTTTGCGGAGCATACGAGGAATGACTGGAGCATACGACAAGTGATTTTCCCGGTCGTGACAGGATGATGAACTGCAGCACGGCACAGACAGTAGAGTTCCATCATATAAATTGGAAAAAGTGCTAGGATAAACAGGAAAGCACAAATGCAGCCACAGATGGTTACTGACAGTTGCAGAGTCGTAAATAACCACACTGCGCCAGTGTTCTCTCTAGATACCTGATACCTTTTCAATGTAATTAATTCTGGTTCTCAGTGCGTAATGGTGTTGTTAGGAACAATGCAAAACTGATTAGAATAATTCATTGTCTGGTAGATTTTTATTTCGGAATGCACCGTATACAAACTGTAGATTAAAACATAGATATTTATATGCGTTGTTCTGTGTTTAATGTTTTACTATAGTGAGAATTATTTCATTCAATAGGTTTTAATATGTACGTCCTTACGTTCCGTATTTCTTGTGAATTAATTTTAGTTACCTTCTACATTGTCACTTTTTTTTTAAGAAATATCATATCGGCGTCAACCAGGCACGGAATTAAATAATATTCCAAATAAGCCGCTTAGACAGTTAATTTTATTACAACAGGAATAAGGGAATATTTCGTGTTCGACACTGTGAAAATTAGAGTAAGTTTTTCTGTTTTTCTTTTTCATGGCAGTAGGCGCGTCAGATAGGAAAACAAACTGAAGGTTCCTATGTGATATTATAAAATACGAGCTCACTTTTCCACCTACTGCATGTCCAGAGGGAGACAACCACAATATTCCTTTACAGAATCGCTTTTCACTGTCATTCACAGATTTACGTTTGACTCACAGATCTAAGAAAACATTAAATCCAGCATTTCAAGTTTTTAAAAATTATACCTGAAAGTGGGACACAATGTTCTGTCTAGCTAACGACTAGAAAATACTTGGTTATTGCAAGCGATTCATTCTTTTTCAAAGCTCCATACTTTCCAAAATATTACATGTCCATACATGACTGATGTTCGAACAGAACCGTGAAGTAACCCAGTTTGTATTGTGCCCACCAGTTGGTGTTACGAGTGCAGTGCCTTGACAAAATGGCGGCTAAAGTGCAGGAAGCACCTGACGATGAGCATTTCGCCTCCAAGCTGATGGTCAGCGATGAACCAAACTTCCAATTATCTGGAAAGATGACTCACCACAATATGAGAGTCGATGTTGGTTCTACCTAAACGAAGAATTTAGGCATCACTGGAACGGGCGTAGTGGTGATTTTGACTTGTGATCTTTTTTCTTTGGTAGTACATTAAGGACCGTGTTGATGTGCTCCACTACCAACGAAACTGGAAGATCTCAGGGAACCCATCAGGATGTTGCTGTGTGAGGTATGTAACGAACTAAGGCTTGGGCATGTGTCGTGAAACCAAGGCGGCACTCATGGAAAATATGTAGAGTGGAAAATGCAAACTTAGGTAGTTCACGGCTCTATTCATGGACCAGTCATATTTGTAGATGTAATACTTTGGAAAATATAGAAATTTGAAAATGAATGAATTATTTGTAGTAGCCTTGCATGTCTGGAATGTTTCATGATCGATGTAGTGGAAGGTACAATCTCTTGGACGACTGGTTCACATAATATTCGGCTTCAGACTCCACAAATGGTTCAAATGGCTCTGAGCACTAAGGGGCTTAACTTCTGAGGTCATCAGTCCCCTAGAATTTAGAACTACTTCAACCTAACTAACCTAAGGACACCACGCACACCCATGCCCGAGGCAGGATTTGAACCTGCGACCGTAGCAGTAGCACGGTTCCGGACTGAAGAGCCTAGAACCGCTCGGCCACAGCGACCAGCTAAACTTCACAAAATTCAGCCCCCATCCTGCACGCAGATTAAGGCGATTTCCCTAAATTGTTTAACGAGAAATGCCGAAATGGACCCTTTATATGGGCAACACCGATTTCCGGCCACATCCTTCCCTAATCCAAGCTTTTGCTCCATCTCTAATGATTTTTCTGTGGCGGGTTCTTATACTTAAAAATTGTTTCCATTGTTTTCCCCCAAATCGTCATTTTGAATGCCCTCCTGGGACCTTCATCAGGAATCTTTTGTTGTCCCTGATAATTCAGTCTTCCGGAGACACCAGAAGATAAGTTTAAAAATCAGAGTACTGGGGTGACAACGTCAGGTTTTGAGAAAGATGAGAAGGAATATGAGGTGTCCAAGTCACCTAGCTTAGGGAGAGATTAGGAATATATGGCGGGTACTCGAATGTATCCAACTTGAATTGACGTAACTTCTGCGTTGTGTTACGTGTAAGCATTGCACGGAATTTAGTACACCATTCCACAACGGTAGTTTTCGACGGACATGCTGCCACACACAAATTCTGCATTCCCTGATGGATTTCTACCGATGTTTATCCTTCAGCAGCCAAAAAAAGAGTGACAGTACCCTCTTCCTGTCTGGAACCATTTGATAATAGCGTGGCCACAGTTCACCTTTCCGCATTTACCGCAGGCATGTAGGAAGGGCACACATGCCACATGACTTCCCTGCCAACATTATGGTGCTTATATGTGCTTCGCACACGTCCGAGAGAACAGACACCACGCATTCGTACAATGACGAGCCAAAGATCTGGTACAGCTGCCTAATATCGTGTAGGGCCCCCGCGAGCGCGCAGAAGTACTACATCACGAGGTGATGTGGACTTCACTAATGTCTGAAGTAGTGCTGGAGGGAACTGACCCCATGAATCTGCAGGGCTCTCCGTAAATCCGTAAGCGTACGATGTGTTGAAGATCTCTTCTGAACAGCACGTTGAAAGGCATCACAGATTTGCTCAATAATGTTCGTGTCTGGGGAGTTTGGCGACCAGTGGAAGTGTTTAAACTCAGAACAGTGAATCTGGAGCCACTCTATAGCAATCATGGACGTGTGGGGTGTCGCATTGTCCTGCTGGAATTGCCAAGTCCGTCGGAATGCACAATGCACATGAATGGATGCAGGTGATCATGCAGGATGCTTACGTGTCAGCTATAAGAGTCGTATCTAGACGTCTTTGCAGTTAAGATCCGACGCATTTGATTCTACATTTCATTTACAATGTAAATGTAAACCTTCGTGTTCTAAGGTTGGTATTTAGTGTTCCAAATTTGGTTGTACAGTACAATACTGTCAGGCATTTCAACGACTGGTAGAAACTACGTTTAGTGTGATCGAGTAACTTCGGAATGCTTGATACCGGTGACTCCCCTCGCCTCTCACCGTTTCGGTGCTTGGTATCGGTGAGAGTCCATGGCAGGTGTGCGTGTCACAGTCACTTCATGGGCATTTTACCTTATTACAGTGGTTGTGGTCTGTATTCCGCCGGTAGCGCATAGGGACCAGCGTTAGAGTTATGGCGGTTGAATGGAAACACACATCGAAATCAGTCACTCTGATGGAGGGGTTCGGGAGCGGCCACCGAAATCAAGCAAGTGGTTTGGAGACTCACCATAATCAACCCTGCAGATAATAGAAAAGTACGTTACCAAACAAGTAGCTTATTTGTCAGAAACGTGAATGTCTAACCATATTATTTCTGTTGCACAGCCGAGCGGTTCTTGGCACTTCAGTCCGGAACCGCGCTGCTGCTACGATCGCAGGTTCGAATCCTGCCTCGGGCATGGATGTATGTGATGTCTTTAGGTTAGTGAGGTTTAAGTAGTTCTAAGTCTAAGGGACTGACGACCTCAGATGTTAAGGCCAATAGTGCTTAGAGCCATTTGAACCATTTGAACCATGTGTGGACTGTATTCGAAAAAGTGTGATGATGATCTCTCCATTGGCAAAAGGTTTCGAATTAGTCCCCCATTCGGATATCTGGAAGTGGAGTGCCAAGGAGGAAGTGACCTTGAGAAAAAGTTGGATTAACCAACGAGGGGATTACGTAAAAATTCTACGAAGTGAAGTATGCAATGTCAGAACTTTAGAGGTAGTTGGGAAGCTGAAAAGGGATATACAAATTCTTAAGCTAGATGTAGTTGGAGGGTCAGTGAAGTGAATTGGAAAGAAGACAAGGAATTATGGTCAGATGAGTATAGGATAATATCAGCGGTAGTAGAAAATGGTATAACGGAAGTAGGATTTGTGAACAGGAAGGTAGGCCAGAGGGTCAACGTGAACGGTTTCGTGATAGGGTTGTTCTCACCATGTCAAGAAAGAGTTGTGGGAGAATATGGGCTTGGTAGCAATAATCAGAGAGGAGAAAGACTGAGTTCTGCAATAAATTTCGGGCGGTAACAGCGAATACTGTGTTCAAGAATCACAAAAGAGGCGGCATACTTGGAGGACCTGGAGACAAGGGAGGTTTCCAGGTGGACTACATCATGGGCAGACATAGATTCCGAAATAATATTGCAAGGGGGCTTAATTAAAAAGAAAAAGACTAATATTAATGAATAAATGCAATAATTTTACTAGCTGTGTGACCGGTTACGAAGTCTCGTAACCGGTTGGCCCTGACTAGTATTAGCACGCAATCTGACTGCATAAAATAAAAATAAAGAATGACAAGGAATTTGCATTAACACAATTGATTAATTAAATCCCCTGCAATTATAAAAGCTACGAAACAACAAAGCACAAGTGTAACTGTTCTGTGTATGGCAGTGTGACTCAACGTACATGTATCTGGCTCGGTTCTTTCTCAATACGACAAACGACAAAATATTTTAAACACCATTTACAATGAACTAATTGAAAAACCAGAAATACTATAATTGCACATAAAAATCAGAATTACAAGTATAATAAATGAACACGAGCCAGATGCTTTGCTGACTGTACCTGTGAGCAAGAGGGATTGTTATTAAAGAAAACTGTAATACGTTTTTACCTCATTATATACTGACGAAAATATTCCATTACACCAGCATTATAAATCAAAAGCTCATCTCCTTTCTCAAATATATTGTTACAATTGCATCTTCTTCCATCTATACATTACACCAACCGAACAGTACAACATTTCAGTCAACACTCAGATCGTCTACTCTCTCGCCCAACAGAACAGCGACTGCTCTCGGCATCCTCTGAACTACCACCTCGCCCAGTGGAGGCGGTGGAATAACAATCTTTGGCGCAATCTCTGGCGCTGTGACTCAGTGTAGCCACCTTTCAATATATTGGATCGCATGGAGTACCCAAGTGCAAATATAGACTGCCACCACAGTTTAATACTGATGAAGAGTAGACTCACGTTTAAGGGAATCGTTCGAAAGAATCAGTGTGGAAGGACATGGCATACTGAAGTACTGAGGAATGACGACACACGTTTGAAATTCGTAAGGTTGTCGACACTGCGGTAAGGAATACCGGAGTAAGCAGTTCAGATGAAGAGGTGTGGAGATCTCTAAAAAGGGTAGTCACAGATGTTGGTGAGACAAACATTGGTGCAAGGAACGTAACTGCTAATAAACCTTGGTAAATAGACGAAATACTTCGACTGACCGACGAAGGAAGGAAGTACAATAGTGTTCAGAGAGAGAGGGGAATAATGCAGCAATATAAATCACTTAAGAACGAAATAAATATGTAGCAATTGCAACGCAGCCAAGGCGAAATGGCCGCAAGAAATATATGAAGAAATTGCAAAAGAAATGATCATCGGGAATTATTACTAAGCACATAGAAAAGTCAAAACAACCTTCGGTGAAATTAAAAGCAATAGCAGTAACCACTCTCTTAAATTCTGACTCTAGTAGTGGATTCCTGTGTCTTCCACGTCGACTCCAATTTCTTCTTCTGTCACATTATGAGACAAATCCTCCCCCTGATAAAGGCCTACAAAGTAGCCTTTCCATCTACCCGCTCTCTCTCCGGCGTTAAAACGTGGAAATCCCATTGCACTCTTAATGTTACCGCCCTTGCTTTTAATTTCATCGAAGGTTATTTTCACTTGATAATGGCCATAATGCTCAGAAAAAAATCAAGAGACGTTCATAGGATGCGTCGTCCCAGAAAATGAGTTCAACAATGTTAAATGGATCAAGATGTTCGAAAATGTGAGAAAAAATAGGGTAAGGTATTGGGAAAGAGAATACTCAATATATATTATAAAATTAAGTGTACAACGTGCACGCCTCTAAAACTCACAAACGAGTCCCGGTACGTTCAAAGGAGTTATACAGTGTGGTAGCCCTCTGTCCCCCATCGACGAAAAAAGGCGTGCTTTTGAAGATATAAGGACTCAGAAGTTTGGCCCTCTAGAAGTTTCTAGAACATTCCAGAACATTCGAGAGTATTCGAGAGCATTCCGAAAAATTCCAGAATGTTCCGTAATGTTCTACAATGATCCTGGATATTCTGGAATGTTCGAGAATAATCTGGAGCATTCTTGAAGATTCCAGAATGTTTGGAAACGTCCCGGAACATCCCAGTTCATTGTGGAACATTCCAGAACACTCTTAAATGTTGTGGAAACATTGCGGACCATTCAAAGCCTTTTTATTATGTTCTGGAATTCGCCACTGATAGGCTACCCTTGGTAGGGGCATACAAAGAAAGGCCCGTCGTGGGTTCTAACGTCAGTTTCTTATCAGTGGCGAAGAGAAGAACCGAAAAAAACAGTGTAGTGAGTAAATAAAAACAATTTGTGGAGTATGTGTAATCAAAGAGGTGCAGTACCGATATAAACCTAAAATAAAATGTGAGAAGTGTGTAAAGTACACTTAGTGTATTTCTTACTATAAAGTACTATAAAGCTACCCTTGGTAGGGGCATACAAAGAAAGGCCCGTCGTGGGTTCGAACGTCAGTTTCTTATCAGTGACGAAGAGAAGAACCGAAAAAAACAGTGTAGTGAGTAAATAAAAACAAATTGTGGAGTATGTGTAATCAAAGAGGTGCAGTACCGATATAAACCTAAAATAAAATGTGAGAAGTGTGTAAAGTACACTTAGTGTATTTCTTACTATAAAGTTGATTTTATTTATAATTCAGACAATGCCCAAACGTAAAAGAGGAGATCTTTCCAGTTCTGAATCAAAACGGCGAAAATAAAAAGAACAGTGAAAAACCGAAAGAGACTAAAAGCGTTAAGCACATTTAAGTTCCCAACGCGTGACTATGAGCACCGTAAGAAGCAGAGAAACCGAAGAACAACGAAATGAACGGATTGAAGAATCAAGAGTTGCGACACAATCTCATAATAAAAGACTGTGATCGCAAGCCAGCCATTAGAAGCGCTAACGTCTGGCAACATTGCAACGCAAAAAAAATTCGGTAGGGAAACGCCAGGTATCTGTTGTATTCACGGAAAATTCGATTGTCGCCATTGGAAGACCTCCGTAGGAATTTTTGAATTACGAGGTGTGGCTAGAAAAAAACCGGACTAGTACTGGTGAAACAATAAAACGAATGCAATAAGGCTGAAAGTCGCGTGCCCTGTCACGTGACTCTCGCTCCGCCTACTGCTCGAGTTTCATCTGCCTCCTGCACTCAGTCTGCCCGTGGCGTCTGTTTTAAGTAGTTGACGTTTTGTCTGTGCGTCGGAAAATGTTGAGTGTACAGAAAGAACAGCGTGTTAACATCAAATTTTGTTTCAAACTAGGAAAATCTGCAAGTGAAACGTTTGTAATGTTACAACAAGTGTACGGCGATGATTGTTTATCGCGAACACAATTGTTTGAGTGGTTTAAACGATTTAAAGATGGCCGCGAAGACACCAGTGATGACACTCGCACTGGCAGACCATTGTCAGCAAAAACTGATGCAAACATTGAAAAAATCGGTAAACTTGTTCGACAAGATCGCCGTTTAACAATCAGAGCAGTGTCTGAGTTAACAGGAGTTGACAAGGAAAGTGTCGAACAAGTTTACCGATTTTTTCAATGTTTGCATCAGTTTTTGCTGACAATGGTCTGCCAGTGCGAGTGTCATCACTGGTGTCTTCGCGGCCATCTTTAAATCGTTTAAACCACTCAAACAATTGTGTTCGCGATAAACAATCATCGCCGTACACTTGTTGTAACATTACAAACGTTTCACTTGCAGATTTTCCTAGTTTGAAACAAAATTTGATGTTAACACGCTGTTCTTTCTGTACACTCAACATTTTCCGACGCACAGACAAAACGTCAACTACTTAAAACAGACGCCACGGGCAGACTGAGTGCAGGAGGCAGATGAAACTCGAGCAGTAGGCGGAGTGAGAGTCACGTGACAGGCCACGCGACTTTCAGCCTTATTGCATTCGTTTTATTGTTTCACCAGTACTAGTCCGGTTTTTTTCTAGCCACACCTCGTACATGACCGCGGAAACTCCAGAATCAAAACACTTCCTTCAAAATACAAAAGCCTGATTCCAAATAACTTCTTTCAGTGTCACTTCGAGCAGTACCAACAGAGATTAAATCGATTACGTTTTCTCCATTCAAGGACAAATTTTTCATAACATGGGATCATTGCTACTACCCAATGAAAACGATAACTTTCCGCAAGTATGTTTCATCGGAAATGACGAAACAGAAACTGATCAACGATGCACAAATATCACATAATTGAGACGAGAAGTAGTCCAAGATCTACAGAGGATCCTAGACAAATACAATCAACTGCTTCACATATTCAAAACTCTCACAAGACCGACTGATTTCTGAAGTAATAAAGTTATAATTCGAGCCGACAAAAGACCATCTGGAGAACACGAACGATGATTTAATGCGCCTCAGATAGACGAAGTCGCCAACGTAACTGTGGACAATGAAAGCACAAGCCGTGACATCATTGTCCAACGAAAAAGAGAGGGACTACAACACATTGTAGAGAAAAACGGTAAACCCTGAAGAAAGTGTGAACTTCTCTAAAAATTTCTAAAATCTTTGCAAGTACCAGGAATGTCATTACGCTGCCTTCGACTTAAAAGTCGATCTTCGATCATACTACCCATAAAACGCAACTAACCAAAACTATGTAATAGAACAAAGATGATCGTCAACCAGCTTTCGAATAACATCATCGAAGTTGAACTTATGACTGGAAAGTAAAAATGAAGCACACCATTTATCCCCAAAGTATCACTGATCTCTACTGAACTGCCGTTCCAATTTAAAAGACTGAAATTTCCAATCAAGAAGTTAGCCTACAGTTTTACAATTAACCAAGCGCAAGGACAAAATACGTTTCCAATATTCTTTTTGTCTCTTGTACTTTAAAGTTTATCTTTTTATTCCAACTACCACACAATCGCATATCAGCTCCCTGAGCGAAGCCGTGTACCCTAGCTAGTATAAAATATGTATAACATACAGTATGTACAAGCTCCAAGAGGGAACGATGAGTTTGAAAGACAAAGAACAAAGTATTGGGATTAAAAATGGCGTAATATGGGGATGGAGTCTTTTACCCCTATTGTTCATTCTATACGACAAGCAATACTTCAAATGAATGAAAGGTTCAAGAATGGAATTTGAATTCAGTGAAAACGAAGAAGACTTTCAGGTTCTGTGGAATGGAATGAACAGTGTAAAGAGCAGAGAATATGGAATGAGTGTAAACTGGAAAAAGACTAAAGTAATGAGATCTAGCAGAAATGAGAATAGCGAGAAACTTAACATGAAAAGTGATTATCACGAAGTAGACGAAGTTAAGGAAATCTGCTACCTTGGAAGCATAATTACCCGTGACGAACGAAGCAAGGAGGGCCTAACAACCAGTCTGGCACATGCAAAGGAGGCAGTCTTGGTCAAGAGAAATCTACTGGTATCAAATATAAGCTTCAATTTGCGGGGAAAATTTCTGAGAATGTACGTTTGAATCACAGCATTGTATGGTAGCGAATCATGTAGAGTGGAAAGACCGAAACAGTAGAAAATCGAAGATGTGGTGCCACAAGAGGATGTTGGACACTAGTAAGTGGACTGATAAGGTAAGGAATGGCGCGGTTTCCTGCCCTATCTGTGGATCTTATGGGAAAAACTGACAAGATTAGGGGACAGGATCATATCACGGCATCATGGAATGACCTCAACGGTACTAGTGGGAAGTATAGAGGGTAAAAACTGTAGGGGAAGCGAGAAGTTTGAATACAGCCAACAAATACTTGGGGACATAAGGAGCATGAGCTACTCTGGAGTGAAGAGATTAGAGAAAGATAAGAATTCGAAGCAGGCGTCATCTAACCGATCAGATGACTGATGAAAAGAAAAGTTGTGGACCAAAAGACGACAAAAATTTCCAGTAAATATGAAGTCAACAGTGCTTACCGTACGAGCTTTGAACACGTATTCATCTTCCCCGTTATGAAAAGCTTCACATCTGCTTACAGCTCTTTGCTACTACTAACGACCCGTAGAACGCGGTAAACAAATGACGACACATCCTTGTGCTATTGCCGGCGGATACAATATGCAGCAAACATTTGTTACTGTTTTTACTGAAAACTGTTCTGGATAAGAGCAAAGCATAGATAAGTCATAACAGACCCAGTTCCTGTTTTAATATATTTGTGAAATGTTTTTAGATTGTAGCTTTATCTTTGCACTAACGAGCGCAATGGAAGCTTATTATTCTCGACAGAAAATGGCAGGCATCTCCAGTTACGTTTCACACAAGCGCAGTTCGTGAGGACAATAATAGCCATCAGATTAGTTTACTGTTTCACTGTAAAAGAATACTATGTCCTCATTTGTTTACTCACTTGTTTACTGAATTTTTTGGTTGCTCGCAACAACAAAGAGCTTGCAGTGGATGAGATTTGCGTTACAGTATCTAAGACGAACAAGAGCTCTTGGCACTAAAAATATGCACTTAAGGGCCCATGTTTGCTGGATTTTTTTTTCTTAAGATAGGGAATACTTTATTAACAGCCTGTTACTTGATCTGTTAAGATGTCGTAAGTGGTTCACAGTGGTTGGTTGACATATTTTTATACACGGTGAGTCGCCTAACATTACCACTAGAAACACCTCCCAAACACAACAAACACCGAATAACCAATTCCGCAGACCGAAAGTGAGGAGAGGGGCTGGTGCAAATGGTTAATAAAAACCATTGACAAATGCATGGAAGTCTTATTTTCAACACATACTCATGATTTTTTAATGGAAACCTGTTATTATTCTTAGCACAACCGAAAATACAAAAAAATGCTTAATCAATTCCGTTTCTTACATTGTATGATGTTAATCACATCCAGAGTAATTTGTAATTTAAAGTTGACGCTTGAGTAACTCCTCAGCAGTTCAATCGTGTGTATCGGAGAGAACCGAATTAATTAGGGATACAGAAAGAACAGTGATGTAACGTAGGTACAGAAGAGACGTTACGTCGACAACATTTTTATTAGTCTTTTTCTCTGAAGAATACTGTAAGGCACTGATTTGTTAGAAGAAAATGTAGTTAAACTTACAAACTTGTTCTATATTTACAATTACAGAATATAGAAGTGCGTGTACTGACATTTCAGGTCAATAAATGTTCTAAGTGGTACCCATAATTTGCTGCACGCATTTGCAATCAACCGCGTAATGAATGTCTTACCAGACGCATTACATCTGGTGTAATGTTGCTATAGGGTGCCTCAACACGATTTTTCACATCCTCTGTGGCTGTAGGCACATCACGGTATACGTTCTCCTTTAACGTACCCCACAGAAAGAAGTCTAAAGGTGTAAGATCAGGAGAACGGACTGGTCAATTTATGCGTCCGCCACGTTTTATGAAACTCCCGTTAAACATTCTGTCAAGGGTCAGCCCAGTGTTCATTGCAGAATATGCAGGAGTACCAACACGTTGATACCACGTACGTCTACGTGTTTCCAGGCCGGACATTTTCTATCAATTTAGGCAGATCATTTTGTAGAAACTCGATGTATTGTTCAGCTGTTTGGGTGCCTTCAATGAAGTGAGGAACAACGAGATGTTCGCCAATTCCTCCGCACCACACATTTACATTCCATGGTCGCTGTCGCGCCACCTGTCGAAGCCAACGAGGATTGTCCACGGACCAGTAATGCAAGTTTCGTAAATTTACTGACCCGTGGTTTGTGAAACCTGCTTCATCGGTATCCCATTCTCTGTTAATGCCCATTGACAGAAATTCACTCGTTTATTGATCTCCATGTAATTGCTGATGCGGCGACGGGTGAAATTTGTGACGATGAAGTATGCGCATTACACTACTTTGATTCATTGCACTGCCTCTAGCGACGTCACGTGAACTCATGTGTGGGTTCACGTCAACATGAGCTAACACACCAACTGCACCTCCTTGTCCTGTGATGGATTTGTTAAGGACCCGTTTTCGTGTTACGACTATACCCGTTGCATAAAATTGTTTGTAGATGTTTCCAAAGGTGCGGCGCGTTGGATTATCTCTGTCGGTGTAACTTTTTGCATACGACCTGCAGGCTGCAGCTGCATTTTGTCTACACTCGCATAGATTAGTGTCATCTCTGCCTTTTCAGATTTAGAATAAATCATTTCCACATTTCTTACAACACTGTACACACTGTTGTACAAGCACCTTCTCACTTCCTAATGTGTGTACTTCTGTTCTTACTTGTGAACAGTACACTGTCACAGACGTCTGGTAACGCAATGTACTACAGTTATTCTGAGTACAAGGACTAATTCAGAGGGCACTAATTGCAAAATGGCTCTGAGCACTATGGGACTTAATATCTGAGGTCATCAGTCCCCTAGAACTTAGAACTACTTAAACCTAACTAACCTAAGGACATCACACACAGCCATGCCCGAGGCAGGATTCGAACCTGCGACCATAGTGGTCGCGCGGTTCCAGACTGTAGCGCCTAGAGCCGCTCGGCCACCCTGGCCGGCCGCTAAATGCAGACACTGAGACAGCCAAACTCATAAACACCGTAGTCTTCGTAAACATACCCCTACAGGTCTTGTTTGTCACAACACGCGACTGAACGTCTGAGGTTTCTAGCGTCAACTTTACATTGCAAATTACTCCGGATGTACTTAACATTTTACAATGTAGCGAACGGCATTGATTAAATATTTCTATTTTCAGTTGTGCTAAAAGTAATAACAGGTTTCCATTAAAAAAAAAAAGTGTTGAAAATCATACATCCGTGCATTTCTCAATGGTTTGTATTAACCAATTACACGAGTCCCTCTCACTTTCGGAACGTGGAATTGATTATTCAGTGTTTGTTGTGGTTTGGGTGGTGTTTCCAGTGGTAATGTTAGGTGACTCAGCCTGTATATTGCGTCATTTATACAAAAAAATGCTTCTATTTTGGACCACTAAAAGTTTTCCTTGAGTTATTTGAAATGGGTGAAATAGATTAATAATCAAAGCTACAGTTTTTATTGGTCTAATTTCACCCCATCGCGTTTCAGTAGAACCATTATGAATACCAAAGCCAGACAAAATAATAGTTGGATAGGGTCGATTACGCTTGCTGCAGACGTTTCATCGTATCTCAGACAGTGGTGGGAACAACAAGATAACATAAATGAGAAATAGATAGAGGATGTATAAATATCGTCTTCTGCATCTCTTATGATTCAGTGTCGAAGTATCTTGCGAGCATAGGCCTGCTAATCTCTCTACTTGCGACAGCTAGATAGCTGTCATATTGTCTAATGAACATTAACACTCTCTGATCTAGTTGTGGGAAAGGGGAATATCTCTTGCTCGGTTGACAAAGAGAATGACCAGCAGCTTTCTCCAGGATTCCCTGCAACTCGCTGTGTATATCTGTAGCTGGAGCTAATGGGGTTATATTTGAAATGTAGCCAGTTACGGCAACAGAGAACAGTTAAAACAGGGGCAGATGTTGTTATGTTGTAATATTGACGAATCAGTCGCTCTGAAAAAAAAAAACACTTTCATTGAGGGAGGCGAGATGCATTCATATTTTGTTCTTCTTGTTGTGTTAGATAGGATTTATTGCTTATAGAGAAGTAATGTACATCTGCAACGAAAGGCTCTGACCCCAAATCTGCTGCTCTGTACATCTCGTCAGTTGCTTGCTTATACATAGTAACTACTGCTACTCTATGATGTCTAAGGTAAAGGCCGTAGTCCGTTGTGGTCGCGCGTTATCGTCGTCGCCGTGACGTCATCTGGGACAATGGCGTTTTGTCCTACACAGCTGCAGGACCTGTCCCGATGACGCCGATGGTGATATGAGCCAGCTGGCTGCTGCTACAGCGCGTTCACTCGATGAACCTGTGGCCGACGTTCTTCCTGGTTGGCGAAGACGGCGGGGGCGGCGGTGGCAGGGGAACCTTCGACAGAGGAGCCACGTGCGGCTCTACCGCGATCACCGTCTGCTTTCCAGACTCCACCTGGACTGGCACCTGCAATAAACCGGCACCAGCGCTTGTAGAGGTGAGTAGATGATGGTGCCAGAAGGGGGCAACGAGTCTCTAGCTTGACTAAAAGATAGAGATACAAAAGTGAAAAACTGCTTATGTCACTGTTATGACTACATATGTAAATATCCAAATAATTGGCCTGTAATGTGTAAACAACTGAAAGTTACACAAGTTCACAATTTCATTTATGAATGACTGGAAGTTTTTCTCAAATAACGCTGTAATCTGCATATTCACAATAACAGCAATGGTTAAACTAAAGATGGAACGTCTTTAGATTGTTGTTTTCAATATGGTCTTCAGTCGAAGAATGGCTTCAAGCTGCTTTCACGCTAGTTTTTCCTGTGAAGACCTCTTCATCTCAGCATAACTACTGCAACCTAGAGCTATCTGCAACTGTACTCGAACCCTAGTCTCACCCTAGGATGTTGGTCCCCTGCACTTCCTTCCGTCACCAAACTGACAATTACTTGATGCCTCAGGAAGTGTCCTCTTCCTACGGTAGCAGCATATTTCAGAAGCTTCTTTCTGTTCTTGTCTGAACTGTTTATCATCCACGTTTCGCTTCTGTACAAGGCTACACTGCTAGTATCTTCAGAAAAGACTCTAGCACCTAAATTTACACAACATGTTAACTAACTCCTGTTTCTCAGAAATGCTTTTCTTGTTATAGCCAGTCTGCAACTTACATCCTCTTTACGTCGGCCTTCATCAGCTATATTGTTGCCCAAATACTGAGACGCATCTATTACTATTATTTTATTGCCTTTTTAAAACTGATTACATTGCTTTACCTTTGTTGATTTTGATCTTATAATCTCAGTCCACACGCTATGCATTCCACCTAACAACTATTCCACGCCCTTTGCAGTCTCTCACAGAATTACCGTCTCAGAAGGAAACCACAAAGCCCGTCCAGTAGTGCAAAGCCATTGTACCAGGGTGGCATAGTGGGTAACGCATCTGCCTAGTGATCGGGAGACTCGTGTTCAAATCTTGCTTTAATCTGATTATATGCATCATAGAAGTTTGAGACTTGAAACGGTTTCTGGACTGATATAGTTTCATGTGATGAAAACCTCAAAGTGGTTGTTCCTTCTTCCTAGATTTAAAACACCCGTTCCCAGTTTCGTTCTAGTACTGCTTCCTCGCAGTGCAAATTAAATAGCATCATTCATATGGTACAGCAGATCTTACACCTTTCTCAACCACTGCCTCCCCTTAAAGACTTTCGACTTTTACAACTGCTGTCTGGTTTCTGTAAATAATTTTTCCGTCCTCTGTTTTATCATTTCTGCCTTCAGATTATCCAAGCTTCCTCCGACTCTAAAGATGTCAGAAACGTATTTTCCCATTCTTTAACCTACCCTATAGGATTGGTATTGCCTCACATATTCTGCATTTCCGCCGAATTCAACCTGATATTCCCTGAGGTCATCCTCTGCCCGTTTTTCTATTCCTCTGTCAGTAGTTCGTCTCAGTATTTTGGTAGGATGAGTTATTAAACTGGCGGTTCGGTAGCTTTCATAATCGTCAAGATTTGCCTTCTTCGGATGTAAAATCTGAGAATATTTTGCCTGTCTCATGTATCTTAAACACCAGATGGGTTTCCAATTTGATAGTTTAATGCTCTGTCAAATTCATCTCTCAGTATCACATCCCCCATCTCATCTTCATCTACTTCTTCTTCCCTTTCTATTATATTGTCTTCTATTACATTTCTTCCATAGAGCCACACTCTACATTCGTTCAACCTTTCAGCTGTCTTCGTACTGGCTTGTCATTCCAGCTCTTGATATACAAACAGCTGCTGCTGTTTTCTCCAAAGTTCATTTTGATCTTCCTATAGGCGTCATCCATGTTTCCTCTAGTTGCGTCTGCCTCTACACCCGTGTATCCACTAAGATTGGTAGCACGAATGTTTTTTACGTAATCTCTTTTGAATACCGATTGCATTTTGCTAGTGTGCTACCAATGAACCATGGTCAGTCACCTGTTTCACGTACGACCGAGTCTGCGTGACCATTCCTTTTCGTAGCCCTAGAAATTTCTACACCTAGGAATTTTTGTGAGTTGACTAACTCTATAGTGTATCATTACCATTGTAACAATGCGATATTACGATTTTGCATTTTGTGACGTGCTTAAATTTACAGTCTCTTCATGTAAAGTGAGTTGCCGGTGTTTGCTCCAGTTCGAACTGATCGATTATTCTGAAGTTTTTCAGATAGTTCTTCAGTCTGCAGGAAATCTAAATTTATTACTAATATCGTCTGCAAGGTCATTAATACAACCCCAAATCCAATGGTCCCAAAACTCTTCCATGAGGCACTCCAGAAATTATGTCTGCTTCTGTCTACATATTGTTTCCTCCCTAGCAAGAAATCCTCAATACTGTCATAAATTTTGTTTGATATCCCACACACTAACGCTTTTTTTTTTAAATAAGCGTTGCTGTGGTACAGAGTGAAGTGCTTTTGGGAGTATTCACCTTGATCTATAGCTTTCAGGACATCATAGGAGAAAAGCGCAAGTAGGTTTTGCATGATCGTTGTTTTCGGAGTCCTTGCTGGTTGGCTTGGAGGGTTCCCCTGAATCTTGGTCATTTACTCTGCGCTCTTCTGACAACCTCTTTGGCATTATTGGACTATTTATAACCTAAATTTTAACCTGTCCGTTATATGTATTCAAGATACATGCTGGATCTGCAATCAAATATAGCATCTCAAATCAGTGACTGTGTGCTTCCTCCTAATTTTCTCATTAACTACTCTACCATAAAATTTAAAAAAAACTTCCATCAGTCTCTTAATTGCCTTACGAGTACCACCTGCAACATTACATTTGAAATGCATCAACTTCCGCGTAACACATTTTAAGGTGCATAGATCACTGTGCTGTTAGAATTGATTGTATAGCTGCTATTTTAGCTGATTTCATTCTCCAATTTCCAGGCACCATTCTCATGCGTCATTATTCATCCCCTCTTCTAATATGTCTCATCTGCGTATCTTTTGTTTTTAAACCATACTGTGCGCTACGCAACCTCAACACTTCGTTTAACATTTCTAAACTGCTCGGATATGTAGCATAAGATATATTAAGGAAAGATCAAGCTAATTTATTGTGTCCCTAAATATAGTCTTACGGCTTTATGAGGCAGACAGAATGTGTCCTCGACGGTTTCGGTGATCAGTAGCTATTGCTACCTGTGTTGATGGAGAGCAGATGTAATAGTTTCATAACTCTAAACTGTTTCTTTGACTGCTTCTAATTAACAGAAATGTGGCCGTATGTTAGTGGCATCTTCTTGATACCAAATAAGTTATACGTGTGGATAGATATTCACCTTTTACGTCTTCTGTTACCTAATATCCTCCCGCTGCCAGTCCTAGCCAACCACATCCAACGTGTGTCTAAGACATCTGACTACAATAATTAAATACGAGGGCGGTTCAGAAAGTAACCTCCGATTGGTCACAGTGCGGGTTGTGGGGGGAGTAGCGACGCCATCTGTGCGTTCACGCACTCAACAGGTCAGTCGGCATCAAGCCGTGGTCGAGTGAACGTCGTACCTGCGCTAGTTTAGTTTTTGTGGCAGTTTGAAATGTGTGCTGCAATAGAAAACCCCGCCAAATGTGAAGTGCGTGCTGTCACAAGGTTTTCTACAGCCAAAGGATATTCTGCAGCAGCTATTCATCGTGAGCTTTGTGCCGTGTACGGACCGAGAGTTAGGAGTGAAGGAGTTGTCCGTGAATGGGTACGTTTATTTAAAAGTGGACGAGAAAACGTTCGTGATGAAGAGAGGAGTGGTAGACCATCATTGGTGACTGACGAACTCGTTCAGACAGTTGATGCAAAAGTTCGTGAAAATCGACGTTTCTCAATGTCGGAGTTGTCTACTGGTTTTCCACAGATTTCTAAGACTCTCTCGTACGAGATAGTGACAGCAAGATTGGGTTACCGTAAGTTCTGTGCACGATGGGTGCCCAAAATTCTTACCGACCACCACAAAACTGAAAGAATGGCCTCTGCATTAGACTTTCTGTCACGTTATGAGGACGAAGGAGAACCATTGTTAAACAGAATCGTGACCGGTGACGAAACCTGGATTAAGTACGTGAACCCTGAGACAAAAGAACAATCAAAGATGTGGGCACATTCAAATTCGCCTACTAAACCGAGAAAAGCCTCGCAAGATTTTTCTGCCAGAAAACTGATGGCAACGGTGTTTTGGGATGCCAAAGGGGTGTTGTCGGTTGAATTCATGGAACGTGGTACGACCATTAATCAAGACGTGTACTGTGAAACAATAAAAAAGTTACGACGGGCTATACAGAACAAACGCCGTGGTATGCTGACTTCCGGTATCGTTTTTTTGCACGATAACGCCCGTCCTCACTCTGCTCGCAGAACAACGGCCCTTCTCGAGTCCTTCAAGTGGGACGTTATCAACCGTCCACCTTACAGCCCAGACCTGGCGCCAAGTGATTATCACCTCTTCATGCATTTGAAGAAATGGCTCGGGTCACAGCGGTTTGATGACGACGAAGAGCTCAAAGATGCGGTCACAGGCTGGCTCCAGGCACAAGCGGGTGATTTTTATGCAGAAGGAATTTCAAAGCTTGTGAAGAGATACGATAAGTGCCTCAATCGCTATGGAGACTATGTAGAAAAATAGTGCAAAGATGTAGTTGTAAGATGTATATATTAAAATATTTTTATTTAACTTGGTGTATTTTTTTAAATCAACCGGAGGTTACTTTCTGAACGGCCCTCGTATAATAATGATTAGGTTTAAAGATTCTCTTTTCAAATCTTCCTGTATCTCATCAAGTTCGGTAATCTAAATTGATTTTATAAGCTGACGATTCTGTATTTTCATGAACCTATTGTGGAAGTGGCATTGCTGAGAAAGAGATCTATTTAACGCTAAATACTTCTCTCTCCCCGTCCCTTCTTTGTAAAAACGAATGACATCTATCTAATGAATATACTGCTGCACGAACGTCAGTTTTCCTATTGTACAAATTTCATCAAGCAACTGCATCGCAATTATTAACGTTTCCGATTACTATTTTAACACGTAAGGTAAGCAATGAAATACATCTGATTTAGGCTAACTCAGTTGTACAACAAACTTTCAGCATATTACAGCATTTTTACATGCTGTTCGGCTGAACATTGTTCCCGAGATATTTTCGCTTGTTTGATGTACGCCATAAACTGGACTGAATGATTTACACACGTTCTTCCTTACCGCAGGTGGTTCCGGCTTGGGGATGTGTTCTCCTTCGGCATGGAAGCCCTGCTCGTTGGCTTCGTACGTCAACTCGATTGTCTTCTCCGACTGCTTGTCAATCCACGAAGAGCGCCCCTTAATGTCTGGCACAAGCTTATCATCGATTCTCTTGAGCAACATAGACTCTTCTCGCACGGTACCATCTGGAGAGTTGTAGCTGAAATGGAAATAAGTATTCATTGTAAATGTAATAACTGTTTTTCATAGTCTGCAGTCTGTTTTCATGGGATGCTTTGAGAAAACAAAGAAACAAAACTGGGAGCAAAATAAAAATACTATTTTCCATAAACGGAAACAATAATAAGCAAAAGATTTTGTGTGTTCCTCTTCCAAATATCAATAATTTTATAAATTTTCATATGGTAAGTTATCTACTTGTTTAATGATAAATCAACTCTCTCTGAAGGACTCTTTTCTTTCAGGTGCTAGTATGGTCGTTTATATTTTCTTCCAACTTTCAGTTAATAGTTTCAGTGATCCTGACAATAATGCAATGATAGTATACATTCTTTCGTATGTATTTACACGTGTACATTCCAGTTGTTTCCCAGAAAGGAAAATATTCGGCTGTTGTCTGTAAGCTGTTTCTGGTCCGTTGCGTCAATAAGTGTTTATTGTGGTGCCACGAGCGGCTTTCGTTGGGAAAAATGAGAAAATTATAGCATTTTTCTTTGTCTGTATCGAAGCAACTGATTTATTTAAGACTGCGGAATGAAGTTTGTTAAAGTAGTAATATTACCAACAAAGATCTGTTACCAAATAATTTAATTATGGATTAGTAACACTGCAGACGAGACCGTAATATTTTAGGGCTAAGCATTAAATTAATCAGTTTTGGAAGAATTTTGAAGAAAATTAAATTCACGAAACAGGGATTCGCCACAACGTAACGTTGAAATTGAAACACCAGAGTTGTAGGATGAAATTTACAAGTGTGGAGAAGCGAAGAAGGTTATAAAATGTGAGAATGAATAATTTCTTCGAGGCAGTCATACAAAACACCAGTGGCCCTACACACACATTGTTCAGGCTTGAGTTTCTTAATGTAACATATAGCACATATCTTTTTGAATGTCAGTTGGCAGTTTGATTTTGTTTCGCTGTTGTTCATTTCACATTAGTTCGATGTATGAATGCGAAATACTTCCACATATTACCACGGTTGTATACTGATTCGAGAAACACATTAATTTTTTTAAAATCATATGGGACTTAACTGCTAAGGTCATCAGTCCCTAAACTGATACACTACTTAACCATAGTGTCCTAAGAACAAACACATACCCATGCCCGAGGGAGGACTCGAACCTCCGACGGGACCAGCCGCACAGTCTATGACTGCAGCGCCTTAGACCGCTCGGCTAATCCTTCGCGGCAACACATGAATTATTGCTTTTAATGAGCGTACTTCATGTAACACAGTCAATTTGTCAATACTCCTTCAAATGGTCAAATGCACTCAGTAGTCAGAGTTTCAATGATCAGTCACTTGGTTGTTGAATGTCGACTTCCTGCAACCAAGACACTGCAGCTTGATACATGAGATCAATCGACAGCAAGCCATATAGTCATACAGCGTGGGCCAGGACAGAGGCTGAAAGAAGAGAAGCTTATCCGAAGACTAACAGGATTAAAATACTTCTTACGACCAGAGGTCTGCGGCAGATGAAGATAACGCAACTGTGAGGAGACAGTATTAGCCGAGATTGAGACCCTCTCCTTGGTACTCACCTGAAGGTGTTGTGCCAGTTGGTGGGGTCGCCCACGGCGGAAGACGACCTGAAGACGGCCCTGGGTTTCGGCGCCTCCTCAGCCCAGCAGGCGCCCAACACAGCGACAGTAACCAGCAGCTGACACATAAGCAAGACCACAAGTCACCTCCAAACGTACCTCACTCTCCAAACACACTATGTTTCCATAAAGACATCAAAGAGCCACAGAAGTAATTTATTAGACGTATAAGGTCCTATGTTTCTTCCGTAACAGCACTCTTAGTGACTCTCCATCATGCAGTTCGTTTCACGAGGATACCTTCCACAACTCGAAAAAATCACATCTGCGTTTTAGGTTTCCAAGCCCTCTTAAGTATGAAATACACTGAAGACTCAAAGAAACTGGTACAGCTGCCTAATATCGTGTGGTGCCCCCGAGAGCACCCAGAACTGCCGCAACACGACGTGGCATGGTCTCGACTAATGTCTGAAGTAGTGCTGGAGGGAACTGACACCATGACTCCTGCAGGGCTGTCCATAAATCCGTAAGAGTACGACGGGGTGCAGATCTCTTCTGAATAGCACGTTGCAAGGCATCCCAGATATGCTCAATAATGTTCACGTCGAGGGAAGTTTGATGGCCAGCGGAAGTGTTTAAATTCAGAAGATTATTCCTGGAGTCATTCCTAGCAATTCTGGCCGTGTGGGGTGTCGCATTGTCCTGCTGGAATTGCCCAAGTCCCTCGGAATGCACAATGGAAATGAATGGATGCAGGAAACCGGACAGGATGCTTACGTACGAGTCACCTGTCAGAGTCGTATCTAAACGTATCAGGGGTCTCATATGGCTCCGACTGCACACGCCCCACTCCATTACAGAGCCTCCACCAACCTGTACAACCCCTCCTGACATGCAGGATCCATGGATTCATGAGGTTGTCTGCAAACCCGTACATGTCCATCGCTCGATACAATTTGAAACTAAACGAGACTCGTCCGACTAGGCAACATATTTCCAGTCATCAATAATCCAATGTCGGGGTTCACGGGCCCAGACGAGTCGTAAAGCTTTGTGTGGTGCAGTCATCAAGGGTACACGAGTGAACATTCGGCTCCGAATGCCCATATCGATGATGTTTCGTTGAATGTTTCGTACGCTGACACTTGTTGATGGCCCATAATTGAAATCTGTAGCAATTTGCGGAAGGGCTGCACTTCTGTCACATTGAACTATTCTCTTCCGTCTTCGTTGGTCCCATTCTTGCAGGATCTTTTTCTGGCCGCAGCGATGTCTAGAGTTGATGTTTTACCGGATTCCTGATATTCAAGGTACATTCGTGAAATGGTCGTACTGGAAAATCCCCACTTCATCGCTACCTCGGAGATGTTGTGTCCCATCGTTCGTGCGTTGGGACACACCACGTTCAAACTCTCTTAAATCTTGATAACCTGCCATTGTAGCACCAGTAACCGATCTAACAACTGCGCCAGACACTTGTCTTACGTAGATGTTGCCGACCGCAGCGCCGTTTTCCCCCGGTTACACATCTCTGTATGCCTATACCGGTTTCTTTGGCGCTTCAGTGTATTTGCAATGTATTAAAATAGTTGTCGGTATCTGAGCGCATCCTGAGAGTTCTGTCAATATTTCTAATCTCGGTAATGGCAAATTAGAAATAGAAAAAAAGAAACTTCGAAATATTATTATTAGAAGCGATATGAAATATAGATCAGAAGTATGGACAGTTAAATCCCAAAACATTTAAAGTCTGACGGCAGCTGAGATGAGCTTTTGAATAGGGTCTGGTGGGAGGGAGTCATCGAAGTGGGAAAGAGTTAGAAATGAAGGAATTAGGAAGAAACTGGATGTCACAAGTACGATGTTGTGGATGAAAAATAACCCTAAGTTATGGATGTACGAAAAGGATGTCACAGGAGAAATTGTCACAACGGATCATGGAATGGGAACCACCAGCAAGGAAGAAAAGAGGGAGACCTCTGAACACATGGATAACAAGAATTTCAGACTTTAATTAGAAGGAGAAATAGTGTAGAAAATTTATGGATCGATAGACACAAACGGAGACTAATAATTAAATCTGAACTACGCATATAATGTTAGAGTGCTGGAAAACGTAAACATACTGAAACAATTGCAATATAACAATAAACTTCATATTTATTCAAAAATGGAGAGGTTAATTAACAAACAGTGGATAAAATTTTTCTAACAGTAATATTATATTGTATTTAATTAGTGCGAAAACGAAAAACGTTAATTAGAAAATTATTTTTTTCACTTCTAGAGATTTAACAGTTATATTGACGAACAGATATTTTCTGTAATGATAAAGCATTTCGATTTTTTGTATCAAATCTTAATGTAACTGAAAATTAAGAATAAAATTTTTATTTTACTGAAATGAAAAATCTAGAAAAATGTCAGATTGTAAAATCTCTTTGTACGAAATAACTTGCTTCATTTGTTTCCATTAACAAATTGATGTTGTAGGTAGCTCGTATTCCATACTATATTACCCTGAAATAACTAAGAGATATCATTGCCCCGATGAAGCTATATTTGATTTTAATAAGATGGTCCATTCATCACTATGAGCTAATTTTAACTAAGTGGTCTTTTGCAAGAGTACATGCACATATGATTGTACATCAGCTGTTAGTGCATTGTAAACGAAGTCGAAAATACGCAAAGAGTCGCGCATGTTCTAAGTATATCGTCGATTCCACTGCATATAAATCATATTGCAAAACATTATCCGGTTTATGTACCCTCACACCTACTGGCAAATGAAATAGTTTAAAAACGTAACCCTGTACAAGTCTTTAATAACAATGGAGAGTCGTTACGTTGTGCTGTATGTGGGAATATTAAACAGCGTTAGAAGAACTAGGATTTATTTTAAGCTATGCTTGATGACTGTGGACCCAAACAGAAACAAAATACCATAAGGAGTTACCAAAGGTACCCATTTTCCGGAGTGGAATATTCTTTTGTTTCGAAATACTTTCATTACTTACCAATTGTCTAACTTTTCCTCCTTAGGTATTATCAGGCTACGACCAAAATTGTTATACTTACGCACGTTATATCGCACACATCATTACGTTTGTCATCTGTCCCAAGATTCTTGTATTCACAAAATATATTGCGTTCAACACCAAAAAAATTATAAAAAATTGCGTTCCGGTATGCGGATGTGAGATGAAAAAGAGGAACAAGAGACGCTCTTATCTGTCTATTGCTAGAGCAAATACGTAACTAGGATCTCCAAACAAAACTGAATAGCGCGTATGGAGTCTTTCCAAATAGAAGTGGCTACAAGCACAACCTGCTAGAACCAACAACATAGTCTCCAACTTTTAACGCAGTTCTAATATGAACATGGAAACCCAGATAGCACTGTTTCTTTTTCGAATACAGGAACAAAAAGTGTCAAACAACAAACCGTAACAATTCGGGATACTGAACATCACGACTTAATTATTTAACGTAAGCGAGTCTCGTCATGACTAAGTAACGCCAGTTTGCTAGTAAAATGTATTGATGCTTCTTCTTAGCTGATGAAGTTGCGTCTACAGGGTGGTCCAAAAGTTCGGAAACACCCTGATAAAATCCAAATGGAATAGCAAACAAGGAAACAGTGTCCCTACACACGAGGAACGGGAAGGGGGAAACTTTATAGGCTATGCCACCAACATGGCGGCCATCTTGAAAGCCGCCATCTTGGATTCAACTCCAAAATTTCAAATGGGAATGTGCTCATGTGACATATCAAACAGATAAAGAATTTCACCAGAAAAACAATGCCGTTATTATTTTAAACATAGCTTTATTCATTCTCGGGTTATAGCCAATTACTTGCGACAGCAGTGGGACGCTCGGCAGCGTGAGTATTAAGTACTGAGAAGTCATAAAATGGAGCCTGAAACGGTGCAAAGTGACTATCCCATGCCTGATATGTTACATGTGTTTACTGTTAGGTATCATTTACTCATGCAAACGTTTTAATCAACGGTTATCTGAGGTTATGGGATGAAGAAGTGTTTTCCTCGTTGTTAACGGAGGACAGGATATTTCCAGAATTCTTCCATCATGATGGAGCCCCACCACATTATGGGCACAATGTGCGAGCATACCTGGACGTGCAGTTCCCTCAAAACTGGATTGGTCGTAGGGGTGCTGTAGAGTGGACACCACGTTCACCTGATCTGACTTCTTTGGATTTTTATCTTTGGGGTCATGTCAAAGCACTGGTTTATTCTGTGAAAATACGGGATTTGCATCATCTAAAGCAGCGCATTGTTGATGCGTGTGGTCAAATTCAGCCAGATGTGTTGGTCAAAGTTTATCAGGACTGGGTTCGGAGGATAACATCTACAACATAATGGACAACATATCGAGCCATTCCTATGACTGTTGGTGATCTCTCGGGACTGTGTAACATCGGCGTAATGTCTCTTCGGCACATAACACATATGCTGCTGAGCGTCCCACAGCTGCCACATGTAACTGGCTATAACCCGAGAATGAATAAAGCTACGTTTAAAATAACAACGGAATTGTTTTTCTGATGAAATTCCCTATCTGTTTGATATGTCACATAACCATATTCCCATTTGAAATTTTGGAGTTGAATCCAAGATGGCGGCTTTCAAGATGGCCGCCATGTTGGTGGTCTAGCCTATAAAGTTTCCCCCTTCCCGTTCCTCTTGTGTAGGGATTCTGTTTCCTTGTTTGCTACTCCAATTGAATTCTATGAGGGTGTTTCCGGACTTTTGGACCACCCTGTATTGTTATTTTGACAAGCTACAAAACTGATAAGAAATTTTACTTATCTTTATCGCAAATTTGTAAAAGTCTGACCACTTTCTATTGATAAACAGTCTTCAGATCATCAAAATCTAGTAACAGTTAGGAACTATTCTTGTATTGTTACCCACTCTAATAAGGTTTCAACGGTCAGTGGAAAACGGTATTCTTATAAAAATTTGCGATTAAGACAAACAAAATTTAGTAATCGCATTCAAAGCATGACCATGTCAAGCATTGCAGAGCTGATTATTTGCCCAAATTCAAGAAGAATCGAATAACTTTTTTTTCGTACGAAACATCGTCCAGTCACATTTTCAACTAGAAACTCGACACATTTTTAAAGGAGGCAACTGCTATAATGTACGCTGAATTGTCAGAGGAGAAGAGCAGGTTTTCTTCGTTGTCTGGCCTTTCCAGACTTGCAGTACATAATTTCTATAAAGTTCTGAAAGAAATCAGATTTTTGCGGAGACAGAACTCAGACGTCGAACTGGACCAACAAACGCGAGACAGCGCGAAATGGGGTATCAGGATTTATATTTGTCGAGCAACATACAGTACTCAATGTGACGCGTAAGTCCACAATAGGTACAAACTTCCTCCTTCCAATCTTTGTGTGTTGTTCCTAGTAATATTTTTAATGCGTTCATTCTTTCCAAAAATTCGACTACTTCGGTCTTTAATACCGTATCTGAGATATTCGAATAAGGTAACTTACCAAAATTTTTAACGTTACTGTGGAGACAGTTTCCTTAACACTTGTTTTAACTAACGCCGTTGCGAAAAGGAATTTAAGACAAGATTAGTGATTTTGTCCATTTGCACTCGAATACAACCGTACGTACTTTCTCTAACAAGGGAACATCCCCATCGCACCCCCCTCAGATTTAGTTATAAGTTGGCACAGTGGATAGGCCTTGAGAACCTGAACACAGATCAATCGAGAAAACAGGAAGAAGTTGTGTGGAACTATGAAAAAAATAAGCAAAATATACAAACTGAGTAGTCCATGCCCAACATAGGCAATATCAAGGACAGTACATGCTCAGTAGCGCTGTGGTCCTGTGGTTAGCGTGAGCAGGTGTGGTACGAAAGGTCCTTGGTTCGAGTCTTCCCTTGAGTGAAAATTTTAATTTTTTTATTTTCAGACAATTATCAAAGTTCAGGCACACACACACACAATCAACTTCGCTCTCCATGTTCAGATTTGCTTGGACATATGCAGGATTTGACGGTGTACACACGGAAAAATTTGAAAACGTTAAAAACATATGTTTTGACAGAGCACAGGGAAAACTGTGCGACTGTGAAACTGTTGCATTCATTTGTTGCAGTTATGAGACAAACTCTTGTGATTTGATCACTTTTTTGGGAGTGATTATCACATCCACAAGAAAACCTAAATGGGGCAAGGTAGAAGAATGTTTTTACCCATTCGCCAAGTTTACAAGTTAGGTGGGTCGACAACATATTCCTGTCATGTGTCGTATAGAATATATCAGACGTATTTTCCTGTGGAGGAATCGGTTGAACTATGACCTTGCGATCAAATGTTTACGGTTCCCATTGGAGAGGCACGTCCTTTCGTCTACTAATCGCACGGTTTTGCGGTGCGGTCGCGAAACATAGACACTAAACTTATTGCAGTGAACAGAGACGTCAATGAACGAACGGGCAGATCATAACTTTGCGAAAATAAAGAAAGTAAACTTTTCACTCGAGGGAAAACTTGAACCAAGGATCTCTCATTCTACAGTTGCTCACGCTAACCACGAGACCACGGCGCTCCTGAGATCACACTATCCTTGATGTTGCATATCTTCGGTATGGGCTACTCAGTTTGCATATTTTACTTATTTTTTTCATTGTTCCACACAACTTCTTCCTGTTTTCTCGATTGATCTGTGTTCAGTTTTTCAAGGCCTATCCACTGTGCCAACTTATAACTAAATCTGAGGGGGGTGCGATGGGGAGGTTCCCTTGTAAGTAATACCGCATCAGAAGACAATTCCGCCTCCACCTTGGCCGAATTCTGAATACACTGTCATCTGATTACGGCGACGTGGAAAATGAAATTGTCTTTTAGTAGATACGTAGCTGTGGCACCCGATATGAAAAAACTTACTGTGAGTCCCTTGATATTGTGTCTGTTTGCGCAGTTTAGTGACCGATGTTCACGGCCTTTGTCATAATTCTGCCCTTAGGAGTACTTTAAATGCAGTATTTCGAGAAGGCCATACGTTTGCTTTGTTTATTGTGTGGTGTGTAAACACTACGGAAGAAGCAACACTCACCTTTATCATGATGCCCAGTGTGTATGTTTCGATGGCAGACTGACATACCTCTCTTGGTTGCTCGCATTTATACCTGCTACCCGCTGCCCCAGCAGATAACGACCTTCTTAATCTTATCCGGATGCGGATCAACAAATTGAAATCTGTTTCCCAAGTAGGAGGGTCGTTACACCGGCACTCGCAGTATCTCTTGTTTATGACGTCTACCGTTGTGGGCCCAGATCACAATACTCTCGGTATTCCCCACCTGAAGTTGAGTATTGTTCGTTTGGCACCCTCAGCAGTTTCCAGAATACATCAATAACTTTATAGGGGAAAACAACTTTCTTCCTCTTTCAGTCGTTCCCCTCGTCATCCTAAACTAAGCATAAATTTAGCGATTTGTGCAATACCAATGCACCAGTTTTCTCAGACATTTCGAGCAAGCGTTTCCGTCTCGAAGACGGTAGGATTCTAGGTGAAATGAATTATATGCGAAACTTTAAGAGGGAACTGAATGATGAACCTGACAGTCTCTTAAATCTGCTTGAAATTTAAGATAACGAGATCAACTAAATAATTTTTTTGGGAAGATGGTACAAACATAGTATCGTCAAATGAAGGTCTAGAAATGGTACATTGTAATTTGGCGATGCTTCTTGCTATTTCACACAAAACATCATTGTTAATTTTCTTGCTATTCATGATATGTGCCTCTTTTGGAACTCTCTTGCTTAATGAAATAATTTTTAATTGCCGTCTCCTTTCCGTACTGATCCCAATATTTGCTTCTATCTAGAAACTTTTAATTCATTTACCGCTCGCTTGAATATATTCTCCTTTTATTTTCTCAAATTTAAGAATTTTTCGCATTATCTGCCTTGAAAGCATTCCGGAAATTTCTTCATACTTTTGATGAGTAGTGTTTGTCATTGCATTTCGTAATAGGTGTTATTAATCACTACCATAATGCATCCTAGACAAGTTTCTTATACGGCTACATCAGCTTCTAAATATCTTTACCCTCATTGTGACATATTAATTTCGTCATATCCTGTTACTGTCAGAAATACCAATTTGTGAGCACTTGATCGAACTATCTTTCATCGAAAGACAGTAGAATTTTCACTTATAATTCAATATGTAGGTTCACTATTGCCGGTTCCCGTTCTTCTGACATCTTATACTTCTTGCAAGCATTACTGCTAGGAGGGAAAAATTCTTTTTGTTGATTAGGTACTCATTTGCATTTCACGAGGACAGCGTTCACAGTACATCACATTAAGTTGGAATATCTCATTTCCTTTACAAAAGCGGCAGATATTCTCATACTTAGTGAGCTTCCATACTAATCATTTACATGAATAGCTTGTATTCATGTGAGAACGAAAAACTTGCAGGCGTTTACCTCTAATAATCAGCTCTCGAGTTTCTGGGTGAGTGGTGGTGACGTTTCTTCTGCCGAAGAGTATGCGTATTACATACCTTGAAACGTTACAGTAACTCAACACTGTAACCTAGCCGGATAGCCGCTCGGCGTAGCCGTGCGGTATAAGGGCACCTTGACATGGTTCGCGCAGCTCCCCCTGTCGGAAGTTCGAGTCCTCCCTAAGCATGGGGGTGTGTTGTCCTTAGCGTAAGTTACTTTAAGCTAGATGAAGTAATGTGTAAGCCTAGGAGCCGACGACCTCAGCAGTTTGGTCCCATAGGAACTTACCACAAATTTCCAGTTTCCAGCTGGATATCTGAGAGCGTTTCATCTACACTATCTGACTAAAAGTAACCGCATATCCATATGACATGCGTCACGAGAAACGAAGCCGCCAGTTTAAACAGAGACGGCGAATGCTGTGTTGTTAGTAGACAAGCAGTCTCAATAGAATGGGTGGGCCGGGAGAACTCAAGTGACTTTGAACGTGGACTAGTCATCGGATGTAGCCTGAGTAACAAAGCCCATTTTCAGCCCTTTTAAAGCTGTTGGTGACGTGGCTGTGAAGCGGAAACGCGAAGTGACGATCACAATTAAACCAAAATCAGACTGCTCTCATGTACTGAAGGACATAGACTGTCGAACATTGATGGATGTACATAGGAAGTTAAAAATAATGGGGTACAATGGTCAAGTAGTTCTGCATAACCCACAGGTGTCACAGTCAGCGTTAAGCAACACTTCAGATTGTGTAAAGAGCGACGTCATGGGACAGCGGATGACTGAAGACAAGTGGAGCCTAATTTTAAGCTTCTTGAAATAGTCGTGCAATAAAAAATTATATTATTCACCACGGATATTCTCAAAACCATATTTTACGTATGTATGAAACATTGTGAAGGGGGACACGGAACTGTAAGTCAGTGTGTAAGATACTATACAATTAAATGGAATAACAATTCTGATAATTCATGAGTTGTTGGTACTTTTAACAATCACTTTCTAAACGTACCAGCAAAAATAGGATTAAATGGTTCAGTTGAAGACACAAGAGAATATATTTTAAAAAATATTCCAGAAAGCTATAAGCATCGTTATACTACGTTCTAAAAAACTTAAGCTCCCGTGGTGTTGATGGAGAATTCTGAAGTGTTATAGCTAAATAAGCAATATTCTTAGCGATTTGTGTAAGACATCATTGGTAGAGGAATTTCTCCACAAAGGTTAACAGATATAATTTTAAACATGTTTGTAAGAAAGATAACAAGGAAAACTTAAATAATTACCATCCAAATTCCTTACTTACGTGTTTTTCCAAAATACTGGAATATGAATCCTACTGAAAAGGAGTTTCATATTCAAGTAGAAACAATGTACTCAGCACACAACAGTTTAGATTCCAGAGGGACTGATCAATGAAGGACGCTATTTGTACATTCACACATCAAACACAGAATGCCTGAAATAATGAGACAGTGCCATTTGCCATCTTTCCAAGCCATTGATTGTACATATCATGTTACTATTTCAGAAAACATTGGTTTTACAGTACTGATAGCTATAAAAACAACAGTTTTGAATCATATTTGAAAAAGAACATGCTAAACGTTGTGCTATATACAGTGGTGTCCAAATTTACACAAGGTGTGTCACTGCCAAGTAACAAAGCAGATGAAATTCGGGAAATACATAGAAAGAATTGCTGCGATGTAGTGTAGGAGGTAACTGAAAGGAATACGCAATGAAACGGACAGAAATCACACTTTTATTCAAAGGCAATAATTTTATCGAAGTTACTGCTATCCATGATGGTCCTCTGGACATTCCTAAAAGGCAGGACATGGTTCTCAATAGGATGTGTGATTACCAAGGACAGCAGTGCATGCTTTGCAACGTGTTCCCAGGCTGGCCAAAAGATTGGTATGTAGTTCTTATGGTAGGACATTCCATTCATCCAAAAGCACAGTTGACATCTGCTAGAATGTTGTAGGTGCATATGGTCGTCCTCCGAAACGTCTCCTGAACGCATCGCACATGTCTCAGAATGGTATTTAAGTAGGGGGAATCAACAGGCCAATCCATGCAATGGCTTCTCCTTTTTCCAATAACAGTTTATATTCTTCCATAATGACGGTTGTTTCTTCCACATACTCCAGTTTTCGTTTTTTGACTTCGGTATCTTCCAATTCCCGTTTTCTTTTGCGTATGTGTAATACGATAACAGCAGTTAAAGAAGATATTTTATAAACAGGGGATGATTTAAATCTTTGTCATACATGTGCTTTTTTCATTAAGATCTGCGGAATAACATTGTCTGTGGTAACCTGTCCTAAACCGGTAATGTCTATATTGGGCAGTATTGTGCAGAACCATGTTCTGAACGGAGAGAAATATGTTTCCTCAGCTTTAATATAAACAATGCTGTCGTAGGAGCGTCCGCAACTCATCATTGTAGCAGAGGTTCAATACTCCGCTTCAGTTGTAACGTTCTTTTTATTTAGAAGACGACCGATTTCGGACTCTTATACGCCCATCATCAGGTTTTATACTGAAAATAAACAAGAGAGCTAAGCAACAATAGCTCAGGTCTCTTGATTATTTTCAGTATAATTACTGTCCGCCCCGATAGCTGAGTGGTCAGTGTGACGGATTGCCCTACTACGGGCCCGGGTTCGATTCCTTACTGGGTCGGAGATTTTCTCCGCTCAGGAACTGGGTGTTGTGTTGTCTTCATCGTTTCATCCCCATCCGGCGCGCAGGTCACCCAATGTGACGTCGAGCGTAATAAGACCTGCACCAAGGCGGCCGGACCTGCCCCGCAAGGGGCCTCCCAGCCAATGACGCCAAACGCTCATTTCCATTTTAAGCATAATTTCTTATGGTCGGCATATAAGAGCCCGAAACCGGTCGTGGTTCAAATAAAAAGAACCTTATAACTGAAGCGGATTATTCAGCTTGTGCTTCAATATATTACTTATATACAATATTTACATCTTCTTTGTTAGCGTGTGTGTTAAAAATCTCCAGGTAGTTTACAGGCAAATAAGTAATGCAGTAGGCGGGCAGAACCTAGTATATAACCTTTTCGCGGGTTAATTTTCTGGAGGATTTACTTGTACATCTGTCAACTTTTCTGTTTCTTATAATTCCAATAGACAAACAATATAATACTGTTAAACACCAAATAGCAGTTCTTCTATCAGTTATATGACAAACTACACCACACAGAATCGACTGGCACAGAGTACTGTGGAGCAAGTTGTAACTACCATGTTTTAGCAATTTTAATACGTTTAAACAGTCATCCAAAGGGTTAAACACACTATCCATTGTTTAGTTGTATACTCAAGCTTCTAGTCTGGTAGTACCATGTTTTTACCAAGGACAGTGTGAAAGTTTCTCATAGACACAAATCAGGTTGCTTGAAAAGGTACTCATTGGTAATTTTGTCCACTGTTGGGCCTGTGATTTGGTGTATAAGTTTGTCATATGTTCTTACTCTACAACTGGGGCTCACCCACATTAAACTCTATTCCAGCTGTCTTATCTATCGTTTTTTAACGATAACGTTGCCATTTCCTGGTAAGTCGTCTTCTTACACGCGAGAACTGTGGATTGATGATAGTCACACATTTCCATTGTGTTAAAAATACCAGGAAAAAATTGTGTTATATCCACGTCCAATATGTAATAAACGCCTGCACAAAGCTCTCGCAATATTTCGGGCATTCCTCTGTATGAAGCACCTTCAATATACCAGGATGTTATTTCAACGTTGGCCAGTTTCACTTCATACGGTACAGCTACAGGATTTTTACATTATTTTTTTTATTTTTAGATTATTTATATTACAGACAGTGGAATATTAGGGATAAGATTGCTCGCAATCTTGATACACCCTAGATTTCCGCATTCTCCCACAATCTTTGGAGCCATCAATTCTACTTCTCGATGTTCTTATTCAGCACACATTACTGCGTTATTTTGACACAGAAAAACGTTTAGAGAGGCACATTCTCATCAAATGGTCGCCAGAGTCTAAATTATCAATCTCACGTATCACAAAATAAAGTCATTGGCATAAGAAAACCTCGTCTTTCTTATAAAATAGCCAGCTTGAACCCGCTGCTCTGTCACATCATACTACCCCTCGTATTCAGTCGTGTGGTAGGCCGAGTTGTCATCAACTTGCTCCTACACTGCACAAAAAAGTATCACTTTTTTTAAGCCCTGCAATTGTCCTCCATTGGGATGCATAAATATAAAATTTGGCTCAAAGATGCCTACGACCTTTCTCTGTGATGGTGCAAAAGCGTGGCGCCCTGCGATGTCTGCTTCTGGCTCGGCAACGCTTCAGACAGTAAGGCGTCAACAGATACGAAAAATATTACCAAAGCTCAGAACTTCCTGTTAGATGTATGATGGGTTAATGATATCATATTCACACCATATTTCTCCAAAATTCTGCCCAATTCGATCGCAGACCTGTCTCACGATGGGAAGTTCGGCACACCCCTTGTTACTCACATTTTACCCCTTCTTTTGACGCATCTGCAATCAAGGTCATAACTGCGACATCAAGTGTTGGAGTAAAGCGGTTTTGTTATGGGTGGCAGAGGAAAACATTTCGGACACACTGCCACTCAGATCGAGACTAAAAGCCCTCAGGGTGTCAATGGAATCACCCCTTCCCTTGGAGCGATGATTCCCACACATTTCACGATCGAAAACTGCGAGTACAGTCGCAGTTCGATAAAGAACAGGACATTGCAAACAACGCTCGATACTAATAACAGCCAGTTGATGATTCAGCACTACTCAGTTATCGTTCGTCTGCAACCCCACCGAACACGTTCATTTTTAAAATGCTCAGTAAAGGTTCGTGGGTGGCACCAAGAGTGTTGTTAGAGTGGAGGGGAGGGGGGTCTTAGAGGGATCCTTTGTAATTTCATTCACGTACAAGACAATATTGCACCCATCCGTGATCAGGCCACAGAAGGGCATCAACACCATTTGTTTGCTTCGGATCACGTTCAAATTTCGTCTAGTGTTTGGAACGTCGAGTGGCTCCATCCTATATACAAGAGTCAAAACTGCAGTCGCACTGCGCTCCAAATGGATCAGATCTCGTTCAGCGGTGTTGCAGCCACATGGTGTTCTTCGAGTAGGGTTAAATTGTCCAGAGGTTGTCAGCAGTGCCGAACGTTGTCAACAACACCGTTCTGTTCCTTTTCACGCTGCGAACTGTCGTTTTCGCCTGCAGAACGTGTGGGAATCAACGCCCCAATCGAAGGGGTGGTTTCATTTGCGCTCTTTATGCCGTCTCCTGAAGGCTTTTCAACTCAATTCTGAGGGTCACCCGTAAGGCAATCACATGAGTTCAATGCTTTGTGACGTGGTTGTGACCTCCATCGCAGAGGCAACCAGGAAGCGTTTAAATGTAATAGGGGGCACGACGACCGTCCCTTTGTGTGAATGTGACAGTGGCATTGGGCAGAGTTAGGACGAAATTTGGTGTGCATGTGACGTCAACATTACACCTTACAACTCGCTTGAACTTCTGAGCTGTGTTGCTTTCTTCCCGTGCATCGCCAATTCCGTTGTTGGCGCCGCAGGGCGCCACGCGTTTGTACCATTACATAGGAATGTTATAGGTGCCTTTGAGCCAAATTTCAAACTTATACATCGCCATAGGAGACAAAAGGGAACCACAGTGTATCGCAAAAATAATACATTATTTACCCACTGCTTTTACAGTAATTGTCAAACACTGAGAGCACAGCGTCATGCCAATGCACCGGCTTACCAATAGTTCGCTCACTTTCAAAGGTAACGACTTGTGGTTCTCCTGGTATTTGCATTTTTTGACATCTGTGAAA
The DNA here is from genome assembly GCF_023898315.1 of Schistocerca nitens. Lineage (NCBI taxonomy): Eukaryota > Metazoa > Arthropoda > Insecta > Orthoptera > Acrididae > Schistocerca > Schistocerca nitens. The sequence continues at coordinate 258,027,599 of NC_064622.1, forward strand.
TTTTATTTCACATGCCGCATTTACACTAATATCGGAAAGGATACATGCTACCACTTAGCAATCGGTTCTATCTTCCGTCTGTAATTTAAGCACGTGTTCAAATCTGTACTGATGAATTTCTGTTTTGAGTCCTTAGGTGAACTTAGGACGTTGTAAGCAGGAGAAGAAGAGACAGAGAAAGTGTATGAGGATATTGTGCGCGCAATTCAATACGTAAAGGGAAATAAAAATACAGTAATCATGTGGGTCTGGTTGTGGATGTAGGGCAACGAATAGAAGACATAGTTACGATACAATATGGGCTTGGCTGTAGGAATGTGACAGGAAAAAGAGTGGTTGAATTCTGCAATAAATTTCAGATGGTAACAGGGAATTCTCTGTTCAAAAATCACAAGAGGTGGAGGTATACTTGGAAAATGAGTAGAGGCACGGGAAGGTACAGTATTGGTTACATCATGCTCAGACAGAAATTCAGATATCAATATTGGATTGTCAGGCATACTCAAGAGCAGATACAGACTCACATCACAATTTAGTAATGACGATGAGTGGACTGCAGTTTGACAGCATCACACGGCAGAACCAGTGAGCAGGGAAATGAGACACTAACGTAGTAAGGAATGATAATGTGCGTTTAAAGTTTACTGAAGATGTGGATACTGCGCTAAGGAATATCTCAGTAGGCAGTTCTGTTGAACAGATATGGACATAACTTATGAGAGTAATCACATAGCCGCCGCCCGGAGTGCCCGAGCGGTTCTAGGCGCTACAGTCTGGAACCGCGCGACCGCTACGGTCGCAGGTTAGAATCCTGCCTCGGGCATGGATGTGTGTGATGTCCTTAGGTTAGTTAGGTTTAAGTAGTTCTAAGGTCTAGGAGACTGATGACTTCAGAAGTTAAGTCCCATAGTGCTCAGAGCCATTTGAACCATAATCACATAGCCCGGAAAGGCAAGCACAAATAACTTTGAAGAAATTTTGGGTAACAGATGAAATACCCCAGTTGATCAACGAAAGAAGGAAGCATTAGGATGTTCCTGGAAAGATAGGAATAAGGCTATATAAATCACTCAATAATAAAATAAGTATGGAGTGAAGGGACGCCAATGCGAAATTGCTGCAGAAAGAAAGTGAATAAATCGAAAAAGAAATGCTCGTACGAAAGGCTGACTCATCGTACAGAAAAGTCAAAACAACCTTCAATGAAATTAAGAGCAGGGCCAATAACATTAAGAGTGCAATGGGAATTAAACTAGTAAACGCAGAGGAGAGGGCTTATATGTGGAAGACCACGATGAGGGGAAGGAGTTCTTTGTTGACATGCAAGAAGAAGAAATTAGAGTCGATATGGACGAGATATAGGATCCTGGGTTAGAGTCAGAATTTAAAGGAGCTTCGGAAGATTTGGGATTAAATAAACCATAAGGTTTTGGCTTGCCTCCTCTCTTTGTGTATAACGCGATTCACCGTATATCAATACGGTTGTTAACTGCTACCTGCTGAATAATGCTTAATTCATACAGTCTCTCCCCTAGGCTCTGTTGCCTATACGTGAACAAATGTGCTAAACTTAAGATCGAAAAGTCCTCATAGTTTTGTGGTTGACGTACTTCGTTTAAAAAGAGCTTGAGTAATGAGCTTCCTGGAGGCTACATATTCAGATTATCTTACCTTGTTGTATCCATGTAAGAAAATTCAACACAATAATTAATTGTTTATTCTACAGCTCTGCAGTGAATAAGACAGTTTAATACGAATAGTATGTTGACGATACATTGTTGCTTGTGGATGGAACTCAAGATGATATTAATGAAATCTTTAGTACCTGCAGTGGCATCCACGAAAAAAACTGATTCTTTGTACAGCACAATAGTAATAACTGGACGGTTGTCTAGCAGTTTGCTGTTGGTCTGATAGTTATATATGTTACTTAGTCTTTGAAATACGACTGCAAACGTTTTGCTAAATCTGTGTCAGGGCTATATGCCGCATTGTATTTTGTGTTGTATGTCCAGCATCTCCTCTCCTTAACCAATTTATTTTGCTGCATGAAGTAGCCTATTTTTCTCATTTTTCTGCATGAAGTAGCCTATTTTTCTCATTTTTCTGCAAGTAAACTGATAACTTTTTTATTTCATAGCTCTTGTGATCAACGTATTTCAAATTAAATTCTCGTACTGCCTGTTTTGTTTATTGATGTGCACAGCTGGTGGTTTATCTGTGGGGTGAATGGAGTATCCAGTAGTTCTGATTATTTTCCTATTTTTATCTGTTAAAACCCTGTTGTAGGTGGTTAGCAGTTGGTGATTGATTATATTATTTCCAAGTTATTTAATTATACACTACTTGATTTACATAAAAAATTTAATCTCTCTGAAACAAAAAAAAATTTTTATATGTGGCCTCTTAATCATACAACTATTACAGTGAGTCTTCTACAAAACATTTGCAGTTAAGTACTGTGAACACAGAAATGGAAATACAATCGTTTTCAGTGGTCAGCTTTTAAAGAAACCTTTTGCACATAGCGACCGCGAATTGATTCGCACCACTGAATCTGCTAGATTCCCAACTCCTTTTGTGTGTACCCTCCCACCCTCCCCCAATGGTTCCATCGATTAATTCCTACTATTATTCTTCTCACTTTCCGGTCCATTACGTTTCTGTAGAGCGTTACACCACCAGTAGGGCTAGCAAATAATTTCGATGGTACGATTGGGGGAGGGTACACAGAAAACAATTTGGAATTTATTATATTGAGTGTCGCGAAATAAAATCACGCCTACGACGTGCAAAAGGCTTCTTTGAAAGCTTATCAATGAAAACTATTGTATTTCCATTTCTGTGTTCGTAGTACTTAACTGCAAATGTTTTGTAGAAGACTCACAATATTCGCCGTATGACGATTAAGACGCCACATACCGTACCACGCCGACTGCTTTTAGCAAATAAAAACAAATAAAACTCGACGCAGAATCGAACCCTCAACCTTTTGCAGGATTGCCGATCTTTAAAGTCCATTTACTGCCCGAAATTTGTGCAGTATGAAATTTTGTGTTGCCAGTATGTTGTAATGTTGGAAATCGCGCTGCGAAGTCCGAGTGCGTGAATTTTTATTCTACATCTACATCTATGCGGTTACTCTGCTATTCACAAGCAAGTACCTGGCAGAGGGTTCAATGATCCACCTTCAAGCTCTCTCTCTACCATTCCACTCTCAAAAGGCACGCGGGAAAAACCTAAATTTTTCTGTGCGAGCCCTGATTTCTCTTATTTTATCGTGATACTCGTTTCTCCCTATGTAGGCGGGTGCCAACAGAATGTTTCACAATCAGAGGAGAAAACTGGTGACTGAAATTTCACGAGAAGATCCCGTCGCAAAGAAAAAACGCCATTGTTTCAATGATTGCCACTCCAATTCATGTATCATGACTGTGACATTATTTCCCCTATTTCGCGATAATACAAAACGAGCTGCCCTTCTTTCTTCTTTTTCAATGTCATCCGTCAGTCGCACCTGATGCGGATCCCACACCGCACAGCAATTCTCCAGAATAGGGCGGACAAATGGTTCAAATGGCTCTGAGCACTATGAGACTTAAGTGCTGAGATCATCAGTCCAGTATAACTTAGAACTACTTAAACCTAACTAACCTAAGGACATCACACACATCCATGCCCGAGACAGGATTCTAACCTGCGACCGTAGCGGTCGCGAAGTTCCAGACTGTAGCGCCTAGAACCGCTCGGCCACACCGGCCGGCCAATGGCGGTCAAGCGTGGCGTAAGCAGTCTCTTTAGTAGACCTGTTGCACCTTCTAAGTGTTCTGCCAATGAATCGCAATCTTTAGCTTGCTCTACCCACAATATTATCTATGTGATCGTTCCGATTTAGGTTATTTGTAATTGTAATCCCTAAGTATTTAGTTGAATTTACAGCTTTCAGATCTGTGTGGCGTAATGTGTAATCGAAATGTAGCTGATTTCTTTTAGTACTCATGTGAATAACTTCACACTTTTCCTTATTCAGGGTCAATTGCCATATTTCGCACCCTGTACACATAAGTAGCGTTATTCACACAAAACGCTAATTTCTTTAAACCAGTAAATTTTTTTTGAGTGAACTGAAATGGAATCGCAATCATGGTTCTTGTTTTAATTGGTCTTAATTAGCATCTCTACGTGTCAGTGAAGCAATTACGAATACCAAAGATAAACAAAAGAATAGTCGGATATGGCCGATTACACTAGCTACTGTCATTCCACAGTATCTAGGAGAAAGGTGGAAACAATAAGACAACATAGATGAGAAAAAGATAACGGGTACATGAATGTCATTTCTCTGCTCTTATGAGGATTCAGTGAAAAGTATCTTGCGAGCACAGATCATCTAGTCTCCTTGCTTACGTCAGCTAGATATCAACGAATAATTCACTGTGTGGATAGTGCAATCTAACACAATCTGGTGTCGTTTAGTTGAGGGAAAGGGAAAGCATAATGATCTGTCAACAAAGAGAACGACGCACAGCTTCATCAAAGCAATTTTACTCCTGCTGTATGTACCTATAACTGCTCCTAGTGGGTTTATATTGACAATGATATTGACCCTGGGGGCAGGAAACCGTTAAAACTGACATACATGTGGTTACATCAGACGACACTATTGCTCTGGAAGAAATGGACTGTCATTGGCAGAGGAAAGGTTCATTAAAATTCTGTTGATGTTGTAGTGTTAGAAAGGGTTTATTGCATGTAGAGAATCATTGTACATCTGCAACGAACGACTCTGACCCCAAATCTGCTGCTCTGTACATCTCGTCAGTTGCTTGCTTATACATAGTAACTACTACTGCTCTACGATGTCCAAGGTAAAGGCCGCAGTCCGTTGTGGTCGATCATCGCCGCCTTCGCCGTCATGTCCTCTGGGACCAGGGCGTCTTGCCCTCACCAGTTGCAGGACCTTCCCAGATGACGCTTACAGCGATACAAGCCAGCTGCTACTACCGGGCGCTCACTCGAAGAACCTGTGACCGACGTTCTTCTTGGTGGACGGAGGAGGCGGGGGTGGTGGGGGAAGAGGAACCCTCGACGGAGGTGGCACGGGATGTGCTGCGACCACCGTCTGCTTTCCGGACTCCACCTGGACCGGCACCTGCAATAAACCATCGTCAGCGCTCTAGAGGTGAACGGAAATTGAGACCAGAAGGCGGAACGTGTCTATAGCTTGATTAGGACCTAGCAAAATTAGAATAAAAACTTATGTTATTGTTATTACTATACAGGGTGTCCCAGGAGAAATTGTTGATTTTCAGGGTTATGGAAAGATCGCGCATTTGAAGCCAAAAACTTCAGATGAACGTATGCCCTATTTTGAATGGCTTGCGACACAGAACACAATTAATGTGCGTTTGAGGGCACATTTCAACCACATTTATCCCGATCGCTGGATTGATCGTGTTAGTACCAATACGGACACACCTTGCGCCACGTTTATGGGGTTGGATGAGGTCTGAGGCGTAGAAACCAAAGGTGAATACGAGAGATATATTACTTGGTACCACTATGGATGCTGCTGCCATCATCAAGAAATGTGCGGAGGCAACAGGTGTTCTGCCAAAAGTGCACTAATGCATCAGAATTGACGTTGATGTATTCGAACATTTATTGCGGACTGTACAGCAGTTGTATTGTGTCGTATGTGATAATGCTCAGATGTGAATGTGTAAAAGATACGTGTTTTTGAAGTGATATTCTGTAAGATCATTGTACTTGTGTAAACGTGATAAGGCATTGAATAAAACGGAAGGTTAATAACAATGTACATTAAATCTTTCCTATTTCGGAAAGAGTTCGGAACACAGCATAAGTCCACACAAAGTTTTTGCTTCAAATTATCTTTCCTGTTGTATACTCGAGTACTGACCGTTCCACCTAGGACACTGTGTAAAGTCAAATAAAAATTTTTTAAGAGTGTTGTGTAAACTGCTGAAAGTTACGCTTTCAAGTTTGCATTTCGTACCTAAATGATGCAAAGTTTTTCTCGCTTAACTCAGTAATAGCAACAGTCTGACGAAACATGGAGCGTGTTTAGGTTACTGCTGTTTTGATGTGAGTATCAAATAAGTTAAATATATGAATATATATTCACCCTTAACGCCTTCTGTTATCTAATACGCTCCCATTCTCTGTCACACCGAACCCCACCCGAAGTGTACCTCATAAAGACCTCACCATAATTTTTAAACATAAAGCGATCATTTTTAAAGCTTTTCGTTTCAAATCTCACTATCGTTTATCACGTCCATTAATCTAAACCGATTCTGTCATCTGATGATTCTCTGTAATACTCCCTCCACCCCAGTAAAATAGAGTGACATATCTCTAGTGAATACATTAATACACAAATGTCATTATTCCTATTGTACAAATTTTATCAAAAAACTTCATCGAAGTTATTAAGATCTTCCGAACTCTAGTGGCTTAACAGACCCTGCAAGTTACGGTAGCATTTCTACAAACGTGTACGCCTGAATGTTGTTATCTGCACAAATCCCAGTCGCCTGTTTTTGTACAAGCCCTTAACTGGGCTGAATGATGTACACGCGTTCAGCCTTGTGTATCCCCAGGATCCCCAGAGAGACTCACCGCAGGTGGCTCCGGCTTGGGGATGTGTTCTCCCTCAGCACTGAATCCTTGTTCGTTGGCTTCGTACGTCAACTCGATTGTCTTCTCCGACTGCTTATCAACCCATGAAGAGCGACCCTTAATGTCTGGCACCAACTTGTCGTCGATTTTTTTGACCAACACGGACTCTTCACGCACTGTCCCATCTGGAGAGTTATAGCTGGAACGAAATGGAAAATAAACACTTCATTATTAAAGTATGTTCCTCACAGCCTATGAGCTATGCTTCATTTGATTTTTTTCGAAAACAAAGAAATGATATCGACAAGCAAATATTACTATCGTTTTCTCTAAAGACAAACAACAGAAAGCAATAGATTTTGTGTGCACCTATCACAGTTATTATTAATTTTTTGTCAAGAACTTTGCTTGCTTTATTCATGGACAGAATATGAATTTTCATGTAGCAACTAATGCAATACAAAATCATTTCTCTAAATGGCTGAGTTTCCTTCACTTCTTGGTATGGCCATCACTATTTTCATGATCTGAAGCAATGGGACAAACAAGCAATAATGCTACGCGTTCTTTAGTATTTATTTAACATGTGTGCATTCATATGAGATACAAATAGGTAAATAATTGCCTGTTGGCAGTCATGTGATGTTTTGTCATCCGCAACGTTCCTAACTGTGAACTGTGATGCCAGTAGCAGACTTCGACGGGAAAACCATGAAAATTATTCCTCCCTTTCTTTGTCTATATTGAAGCAATGATTTATTTAGTGGCATAAAATCAAGATCATAAACGATCTAATCTTCTGAACATATATTTTATTACATAAAAACTTCAGCTATTCTTTAGCAGCACTGCAGTCGAGAACGCTTAGACCTAAATATTTTGGAGAAGAGCAAGAGAGCCATAGTACATTAGAAATATGAAAGAATTCTGAAGGACTGAAAATCCAGAATACAGAAAGTTACAAAATGGTACCACCGAACTCGAAACTCATGGTTACGCTAGTGTTATAGCATAAAAAACACTATGGGTAGAGGAATGAAGAATATTACAAAAACTGAGTATTAATAAGTGGTTGATGGGACCTTTTTCTTCGATGTAGTCAATAAAACCACAAGTAACAGCACCTGTTGCACTGCAGTCCACCTAAGTCTCAATCAATCATAAAAGCTTAAAAATTTTTTTCAGGCTTGGATTGCTTAATGTAACATACTGTACAGACCTCCTTGAAATATTTGATACAAGTTGACAACTCGATTTTGTTAATCGGTTGTTTGTTTCAAAATATTTCGACGTACGAATACAATCTACTTGTCATATATTTACGCTACTGTGTATTGATTAAACAGTTCATGTAGCAGAGATCGCTTCGGAGGCAAGCCGGTTCGAATCCTGCGGGAGAAACAATTTTTGACTGCCAATACCTGTCCGGTAAGGGGAGGACAGCCGGTGGTGTGAAGCTCCACATGTTCTGGATTAAACATCAAATTTCTGCGCATTGTCTCGTGAAGTGAGGGCATGTGACACTGCAGATGTGGCTCCGTCCAGCGGAAGAAGACGTTAAGCTCTGCGGCCCCCATGGCGCTTATCGAGAGGAGTTGGCTACGTAGTGGTTGGGGGACTCACCCTCTCCCAGCCGTCCATCCATGACAACATAAACCCAACACGGGTTTGTACAAGCACTGATCACAGTCATCGACACGACACAGATACACGCTTGACAATTTATAACAGGTCGGGGAGAGGCAAAGGCAAACCACCTCCACCAGGAACAACCCCTGAGCTATAATACACTCCTGGAAATGGAAAAAAGAACACATTGACACCGGTGTGTCAGACCCACCATACTTGCTCCGGACACTGCGAGAGGGCTGTACAAGCAATGATCACACGCACGGCACAGCGGACACACCAGGAACCGCGGTGTTGGCCGTCGAATGGCGCTAGCTGCGCAGCATTTGTGCACCGCCGCCGTCAGTGTCAGCCAGTTTGCCGTGGCATACGGAGCTCCATCGCAGTCTTTAACACTGGTAGCATGCCGCGACAGCGTGGACGTGAACCGTATGTGCAGTTGACGGACTTTGAGCGAGGGCGTATAGTGGGCATGCGGGAGGCCGGGTGGACGTACCGCCGAATTGCTCAACACGTGGGGCGTGAGGTCTCCACAGTACATCGATGTTGTCGCCAGTGGTCGGCGGAAGGTGCACGTGCCCGTCGACCTGGGACCGGACCGCAGCGACGCACGGATGCACGCCAAGACCGTAGGATCCTACGCAGTGCCGTAGGGGACCGCACCGCCACTTCCCAGCAAATTAGGGACACTGTTGCTCCTGGGGTATCGGCGAGGACCATTCGCAACCGTCTCCATGAAGCTGGGCTACGGTCCCGCACACCGTTAGGCCGTCTTCCGCTCACGCCCCAACATCGTGCAGCCCGCCTCCAGTGGTGTCGCGACAGGCGTGAATGGAGGGACGAATGGAGACGTGTCGTCTTCAGCGATGAGAGTCGCTTCTGCCTTGGTGCCAATGATGGTCGTATGCGTGTTTGGCGCCGTGCAGGTGAGCGCCACAATCAGGACTGCATACGACCGAGGCACACAGGGCCAACACCCGGCATCATGGTGTGGGGAGCGATCTCCTACACTGGCCGTACACCACTGGTGATCGTCGAGGGGACACTGAATAGTGCACGGTACATCCAAACCGTTATCGAACCCATCGTTCTACCATTCCTAGACCGGCAAGGGAACTTGCTGTTCCAACAGGACAATGCACGTCCGCATGTATCCCGTGCCACCCAACGTGCTCTAGAAGGTGTAAGTCAACTACCCTGGCCAGCAAGATCTCCGGATCTGTCCCCCATTGAGCATGTTTGGGACTGGATGAAGCGTCGTCTCACGCGGTCTGCACGTCCAGCACGAACGCTGGTCCAACTGAGGCGCCAGGTGGAAATGGCATGGCAAGCCGTTCCACAGGACTACATCCAGCATCTCTACGATCGTCTCCATGGGAGAATAGCAGCCTGCATTGCTGCGAAAGGTGGATATACACTGTACTAGTGCCGACATTGTGCATGCTCTGTTGCCTGTGTCTATGTGCCTGTGGTTCTGTCAGTGTGATCATGTGATGTATCTGACCCCAGGAATGTGTCAATAAAGTTTTCCCTTCCTGGGACAATGAATTCACGGTGTTCTTATTTCAATTTCCAGGAGTGTACATTGCTGCGTCTGCTCCCACAAAGCCCACAAAGCCCTGAGTATGGGGCTATTTATTACACAGGGCGATTCCTATCAATGTTTTAAAAAACCATGAAGCGACGTAGATGATTCTGAGACAAGTAACTTAATATAAAATACATGTGGCCACAAATTTCGGGAAATATTCCAAAAGTGGACGCCAGATGTTGAACATATGACGTCATGAAATGACCTGCCTTGTCGCAGGTGCAGCGATGTCAATTCTACCCTTACCGGTAGGGAGCAGTGCTACACATCGCTCCGCTAGGATACTCTGTTTTGAACGCCTTTTGTAACTGTGATCTGTGGTAAACGTAAAAGTTGCAAAATGTTGTCCCCGGTGTCTTCTTATTTCGTTTCTTTTCTTTCGTCCCTTCTTTTCTTTTTTTTTTGTCTACAGGCTTTATTTAGTAAATGACACGTGTGGTGTCACCGCCAGACACCACACTTGCTAGGTGGTAGCCTTTAAATTGGCCGCGGTCCGTTAGTATACGTCGGACCCGCGTGTCGCCACTATCAGTGATTGCAGACCGAGCGACGCCACACGGCAGGTCTAGAAAGACTTCGTAGCACTCGCCCCAGTTGTACAACCGACTTTTCTAGCGATGGTTCACTGACAAAATACGCTCTCATTTGCCTAGACGATAGTTTAGCATAGCCTTCAGCTACGTCATTTGCTACGACCTAGCAAGGCGCCATATTCAGTTACTATTGATATTGTGAATCATGTACCGTCAAGAGCGACGTTCATCATTAATGGATTAAAGTTAAGTATTCCACCAGCTACGTCCGTTTTTCTAAATTCTAATTTCCTTGTCCTGTTCCAGACCTCACCCCAGCCTGCGTGAGCTAAGAAGCGTGCCTTTCGGCATCCTCTAGTAACACTGTGTTGGCTCTCCTGCCAACTACAACAACACGTACGTCCTTTACTAGTAACGATGCAGTTCGGAAGCTGACACTCACTTATTTGTGACGCAGTTGAGTTTTTACTGTATTGTACTTTGCAGTTAACCAGCAGAGACAGCGAACCGGTACACGAAGTAATGAACCTTACCCCAACGTAAAAACATAATTATCTAACGCAGTCCAAAAAAACACTGTCAACAAGACACAAGATTCGAACACTGAGATCACGTGATTTAGCCGCGCACGAAGCTCTGGAGCCACACCGACGTGTGTAGCTGACTTGAGTTGGAATGTTGGGGTGCGACGCACCGACAGGCTACATCGCTGCATGCGCGGCGAGATATGTCATCTGGTGACGTCACATTTTCGACAGTTGTCGACTACTTTTGGCGTATCTCTCGATATTTGCGACCCCGTGTGTTTTATATTAAATTAACTGTCTCAGCGTTATCTACTTCACTTCGGAGGTTCATAAACGTTAATAAGAATATATTGATTAAACAGGAATATTAATTGTGACTGTTAACAAGCGCTTCTTCATGTAACACGACCGATGTGTCAAAACTCCTGCAAAACCACCAAATCACTCTGAAGTCGGAGATGCATCCATTCACAATGGACTTCCTACAGCCAAGACACTACAGCTCGATACGTAGATCGATCGACAGCAAGCCATAGTGTTATACGGTATGGCCCAGAATAGAGATCAATATAAGAGAAGACAATTCCAATAAATGTAGTTTGAACAAGTGCAGAAGGAAAACAATGCTTAGTATAAGCAGATGGCAGGAGGAGTGGAAGGTAGTGCAGCTATGAGTAGACTGTCAAGCTGCTCAGCCCATGACTCTCTTCTAGGTGCTTACCTGAAGCTGGTACGCCAGTTATCGGGATCGCCCACGGCGGACGACGACCTGAAGATGGCCCTGGGTTCCGGCGCCTCTTCTGCCCAGCAGGCACCCAACACCGCGACAGCAACCAACAGCTGACAACCAAAACCCCAAGTCACGTCTACAAGCACACCACATTGCAATACACCCTAAGGTATCTTAAGAAGGTCAGAGATGGTTTATTTTACGTATAAGGTTTCTTGTCTTGCGTGGCAGTACACCTCAGGCCACACTAGCATAGATTTCGTTTCAAGAGGGGATGCTACCTTCTTTCGAGTTTCTTCATGTTTATAGGATTTGAAGATCACTGGAAACATCAGTTTCCCAACAAAAAAGTCCTCTAGAAATTCACGACTTCTTAGCTCTGTTAACTGTCAAATTTTCGCTATTTATTAAAGTAGTTGTCGGTAGCTGGTAGCTGGGCGCGTAACGTAAGCGTCTGGTAATTGAAAAATCAATAGTTCCAGTTTCGGCAGCAGAAAATTATAAACCAGACAAAACAAAAAATCTGTAAAATACTTATTTGAAGCATTATGGCAAATGGACCAGAAGAATGGACAGTCAAACCCCTGTTCATGAAAAGAGTGATGGTAACTGAGACGAACTTTTGGGTACTGTCTACGAGGATATTCAAGCGGCAATGAGTCAGAAATGGAATCATCAGGAAGAAAATTGATCGGAAATGAAGTCATCAGGTAGAAAACAGATGTCACAATACAGTTATTGATTTTGTGGAAGACGAAATGAATTTTGTCTTCCACAAAATCAATAACTCAATTGTTCAGGCATACGAAAAAAACGTCACAGGAGAGACTGCCACGGCGGATCATGGAACAGGAGCCGCCAGGAAGGAAGAAAAGAGGGAGACCCCCATCAACATGGGCACTAGGAATTCAGACACAAATTAAAAGAAGAATGATGAAGAACATTTATGGAGAGATAGGGACAAATGGAGAAATGAAATTAATTTAAATGCATAATCTTAGATTACTGGAAATGTAAATACATTCTAGAACTGGCAATGTAATAATAAATTCCATATTTATTAGCAAATGGAAATATTGATTAAAAAATACTGAATCAAACGTTTTTGACAGAAATATCATATTTCTTTTAATCGGAACTACTAATCACATGAAAAGGCAACTACTTACAGTAAATTAAAATGTAGTGCAAAAATTGGAAACATTTAGAAAAAATTAAATATTTTTCTCATTTCCAGAGGTTTCACAGATATATTGACGAATACTTTTTTCTTTTACGATAATGCATTCCGCTTTGCTGCATGAAATTTTAATCAGTTTTAATAAAATCAGTAATTAACAATAATATTATATTATTTTATATAAATAAGTATGTAGAAAGTCAAAGGGAATAGTTCGTAAGGTACTTTATTTCCGTTCATTAAAACTTTGTATTTTAGATAGTGTACATACCATAGTTTACTTATATCATGGCTGTAGGTGACTTGAATAAGAAGGTCTGTTCATCATAATTGACCAATTACAACTAAGTGGACATTTTCAAGTGTCCATGTACATGTGATGGTACAAAAGCTGTTAACATACTGTACGTGAAATCGAAAATACGTTGATAAATCATACTGCAAAATATAATACCAGTAGTTGTACTTACACCTGTTGCTAAATGAAACATGTAGTATAAATACCTTCCCCCTGTACAGATCTGTATTAACAATGGAGTGTCGTTATGTTGTGCTATACAAGGGAATAATGAAAAGCATTAAAAGAACCAGGAATTATTTTAAGCTAAATTTGATGATTGTGGACCCAGGCACAGACAAAGTATCGTAACGACTTTAACATAGCCTTTTTCCTGAATGTAACCTTTTTTTATTTTAAATAAACACTCTATTTCGTTATTTAAAAATTGCTTAATTTCGCCCCCTGGGGTATTATGAAGCTACGACAAAACTTGTTATACTTACAGCACGTTACATTCCACACATCATTACTTTTACCATCTGATCTAAGATTCTTCTGCTTACAAAAGATTTTGTGAACAACACAAGAAAGGTAGCGAAAAATTGGCCTTTCGGTGCGAGAGATTCAGGTACAACATAGGAATGAATAAGACAAGTGTTTCTCCACAGCCCTCATCAGTCCACTGCTTGGACAAATACATGACTATGATCTCCAAACACAACAGAACCCTTCATTCCGCGTTAACAAAGGCATATGACGGTATCCCAGTTGGAAGGTGACGCAGTCACTACTTTCTGGTGGCAAATACATAGTCTACTGTATTTACCGACATTCTCGTGCGAAATATCAAAGTTTTTCGACAGAATTTTTCTTTCCGGATGGAGCGACAGGTAGGGTCAACGAACAAAATGTAAGAATTTGGGACATTGAATATAGTAGCTTAATTCTTTTACGTTTTGATTCTCGCCGTGACTGAAAATGTTCTGTGGCACTGGTAGTAAATCGTACTGACGCTTCATCTTAACTAACAATTCCTATAACATATGCTAAATCAAGAGAGAAAGAAACAAATTTTGTTCCTTGCGTGACACCTCCAACAAACCATAAAAGAATTCTAAAGCGTTCCGGATAAAATCAGGTTTTTATGCAGACAGAAGTAAGATTTCATATTGGTTCAATAAATGCGAGTGCAGCACCAAATGGAGTATCAGCTCTTCCACTTCTCAATCAGCGTGCCGTACTCGCGTGCGATGCATAAATTCACAGTTCGTATAAGCCTCCTCCATCCATTCTATGTGCATTGTTCCCAGCAAAATTTTAGGTATGTTCATTCTTTAGAAATATTCCAAGACTGCATCTGAGAATGACACTCGAAAAGGACAAGCTACTAAAATTTTTAATGTTACTGTGGAGACATTTTTCTTCGCACTTGTTTCAACTACCACCATCCCTAGAAAAAGTTTTAATGCAAGAGGCGTACTTACGTCCACCTGCACTAGAATATAACAGTACGTATCGTTGATAATTAACACTCCCTCCAAAGACATTTTCGTTTTCTACATTAGCTGTATTATTATCACAGTCACTTATTGTCACACTACCAGCTGACCGGCGATGTAAAATACTGAATTGTTTTGTAATAGATTTCTGAATAAGTAAAACCTTACTAAACACCGCATCACATTTTCTCTCTTTGCACAGTTACTCACGGCTTTTTCCATAATTTTTCCTGAGGAGTAGCTTAAACACAATATTTCTAAAGCGCTATACGTTAGCATTGTATTTTGTCTAGTTTGTACACACTACGGAATAAGAAACACTCACCTTAATCATGATGTCCAATCCGTATATTTCGGTGACAGACTGCCGTCGCTCTCGTCATTGCTCGCATTTATACCTGCTGCCCGCGATCCCAGCGCATAACGACCGGCTTAATGTTATCCGGACGCGGATCAACAAATTATAATCTATTTCTCAAGTAGGCAAGACATTACTCCGGCGCTCACAGGGACCTCTCGTTTATGACGTCTAATGTTCTACGACCGTCTCACGAGGCTCTTGGTATTCGCCATTTCATATTGGGTATTGATTGTCTGGCGTATAGAAAAATCAGTTGCGTTTATCTATACCCGTTTCCATAATACATCAATAACGACATCGGAGGAAAACAACTCTCTCTCCTTGTCAGTCGCCCCCCTCATACTCTCTGTCATCTTCATCGAACCATAAATTTATTTGTTTGTAGAATATTCATACAGCGTAACATTTAGTACCACACTGACATGAAATTAAGAACATGCAGAAAGATACACTCTTAATAATGTTGACACTCACACATACATGTACACTTTCTCTGAGGATGATATGGGCTATAAGCTGTTCGTTTTTGGGTGTAGCTGTTGAGTTCCGTGACTCAGACAAGGCAGTTGTTCCTTTAGAAAACATGCGATAATTAATTCATGGTCAATACGCTAAATGTATTGTTATCTGTAGGGATTCGGAGATAGAATATGAAAGTAGTGCCAGTAAGAGAGCTAAACTTCGTTTATGCCAGAGCTGAGAGTTACTAAGATTACATCTGCATCATGTTAAGTATAGGTTGAACTAGTACCTTGATTATGATTTGAAATAATTCATGCAGACAGATATACTTTATATAACGCAGGTCTGCAAAAAAATATTTTTTGAAAGTTGTTTGAAATTTGATAACTGACTTTACAGCGCTGATTTCAAAAATACAATCCATTTTTTTTCCATCACGCCAGGTTTCCTCACATAAAGGGACTATTTTTGGGTATAATAACAAAATTTAAGCAATTTATCATCTTTTTTCCAACGCTATAAAATTTTATTTTAATTACAAATCATGTTCTAAACTACATTTACAGTACACTTCCATTTCTCTTTAAGCTCATAAGTCCTTATAATAACGCTTTCGCTTTCTGTCCAAGCTTCTTTTATTTCTTTTCCGTCTGTGAACTCGTTGAGGATCATCTCTTTTTATCATCCAACAGTAGTCCGCTATCATGTGGACGTTCCATCTTCCTTGATATCTTCTTTCTATTTCTTTGATGTCTTGGTGGAATCTTTCGCCCTACTCTTCACTTACATCACCGAGGTTAGCAGGGAAGTAGTCAAGATGTGAGTGGAGAAAATGAACTTTAATGCTTCACGTCCATCAGGAACAGGGCGAATGACTGATTGAATGTTGGGGTAAGAAATATCATTTTTGTTTTTCAAACTGATACCTCGTACGTTGGAATAACAAAAATAGCAGTCATCGCTATGATTTTTGAGCTCCCTCCAAGCCATTGGTATTCCAAAACGTAAGGACTGCTTTTTACGTTGAAACCATTGCCTCAGTTCTTCAACACACACTGAACAAACTTTGTGTGGGGCCCAAGGTTTATCTTGATCGCCTAATTTTATACTAAAATAGGAGAAATATACTTTTTCAACAAAATCGGATATGTTGCTTTTTTGCTTTTTAACGATATAGTTACCACAAATGTAGCAGAAGCAATCTGGCGAGTTTATACATCCTCTGGTAGCCATTGTCCATTGTCCACAAAACAACTTCAGAACACAAGAAAACAGTCACTACTTTAAAGCACTAGTAACAACAACACGTGAACAGCACAGAGTGAAGAGGTACTGTGAACTGAAGGACAATAGCAGAAGCTCACTGCTTGGTGATGGCGGGGGAAGGGACAGCGTGACAGACAGGCACTGACATGAAAATACTGCTGGTTTCTCTTAATTACTCTTTATTTTACGTATATCTAGTATACAAACGGCTATATAACAGTTTATGGAGATCCAAAAAACCAAATTCCAACTCACTAAAGTGCTGAAATATCAAAAAAAGCTAAAACTAGGCAAGCAGTTTGTGAAATAGTTTCACTATTTTTCCCGAAATCAGCGTTGAAAACACTATAAAAAATCACTTAATAAATTTGAAACAATTTTTATGTCGCAGACCTGTGTAATTTAAACTCACATTCTCTCAAGCTGCAAGGGTGGTACAATCTGTTGGTAAGTGGTTTTTGCAGGATTTGTTGTGTTTGTTATTTGCATGTTTTCTTTATGAACAATTTTGGGTGTTTGTGTGTGTTGTGAGTGCGCGCGCGCGCGCGCGAGTGTGTGTGTGTGTGTGTGTGTGTGTGTGTGTGTGTGTGTGTGTGTGTCAGTGTGCTAATGTTATTGAGCATATTTTTAATTTCTTATGAATGTATTACTTCAACATTTACTTAGTTACAGAGTGTAACAGGTAATGTTAATAAAAATACACTACCTTGGCATAACCAACATTTGCTCTCATAAACTTGATGGAGAAGAATTTGTGTACCATTGGAGATATTTACACTAACATATCTGTTCATCTACATAAGATCTCCACAACACTTTAAGACTTGCTATATTTTCTTTGCACTTCGTAAAAGTGTTTCTGTTTTTGCTTTATGTGCTTTGCACTTATTAGTTTTTGTTGCCGTCTTTTTTCACCCAGTGTTCACAAAGTGTGATTGTTTATATGTGACGTATCAGGACAGAGAAGAGACTTTGCAACCACTGGAGATATTCTACTTCAGCTGTTTTACTTTTCTCTTTACATTTATGTGCAATCTGTTGTGAAAGATCACCACAGAAACATATTCTGAAATAATATTCTTTTCCTCTACACACGTTGCCACATCTTACCCCAAATCCGAACACAATACATACAAGCCATATTAATATACATAAGTCCACCTGATGACGGGGTTTTAAAGCCTTCGAAACGTAGTGCCGAAAGAAATGAACAGTGAATACTAACAGTGAAGTTTCTGATTCATTTGTGTAGTATAAAGTATCATTGACTTTTCCGTTAAGCAGTAGAATAATCTTCTAAAAAATTTTATTGTCGTTTTGTCCTATTAAATCCGCCATACGCTGCAGTTGTAAAAAAAATACTGATTTGTGAACTCCTGAATGAACTGCTTTTTATGAAAAGACATTATAATTTTCTTTTGTAATTCAGTACGTCGGTTCGTTGTTACTGTGCTCCTGATTTTCTGAAAACACATACCTTCTGCAGACATTACTAGAAGAAGGAAAACTTTCTTTTATTTGATTTTGTCCAAGATAGTGCACACAGTACATAGCTTGGACATGTAGTATGCAATATCGTACACAAAGGTAGCACATAATCTCGTTCACACTAATAATTTACACGAATAACATGTATTTATGTGTGAATGTAGACTTTCCTGACGTTCATTACTGAGGGAGAAATGTCTGGTTTCCGGATGAATGGCAGTGTTGAGGTATAGCGATGTTTATTCTGAAGAAGATGAGGACCATGACTTTCTTCGAAAGGTTGCAGTATACCAATAATGCCACCTGGTTGCAAATCCGAAGGCTTTTTATCTACTTGTTTTCATTTTTACGTCAGTCTTAAGTTTTAAATTGATTAACTGGTACGCACACTCAGGCTTTATTAACTCTACAAAAGTAGGGAAGAATAAACTACTGAGAAGAACTATTTCAAATCATGATTATTATTGTTAGTACCTTTTGTCCATTGGTGAGGTAGTCAAATATTTTCATGGTTTCTTCATTAAATCCTTTCTGCATCGTAATATATGTGATTCTTGAGCTGATACTGAAATACTTCTTAAGAAAGAATATGTAAAATGAAGTTCTTGTATATGTTTATTTGTTAAAAGCTTACGTGAAAAAATGTGACACTTATTATTGTTATTAGACATTCCTAAGCACTAAACGCTGTGTATATGTATGGGGAGTTTTGTACATTGTTACTACATCTCACATTAATGACGGCTACTATTTCAAACACACAAACCATTGAGCCCTCTGGTATTTTCATGACTAAATGTCACAACCTACTGAAAGTACTCAAGGTTACGCATAGCACATGATTACAGTTCAGGTTGCACACTTTAAAGTTACTGAAGTACTGATTTACGATTCGCGTTTCCTTCACGAATCAATGATGACGAACAGTTATATGTTCTATATTTTTCTCATTTGAATAATAGCCCATCTGTAAAATATACGTTAATAAATGTAATGACATTTTAATTTTCACACCTTCTGTTGGTGTGTCTCCAGTAAATTTCGCTACGATGCCTGCAAAGAGAATTATTTCCCTCTTAACAATGTAAGATCGCATATCATTTGTTCCTTTATACGTGAAGGACCAAACAGACATAATAAAAATCCTTATGTCACTTCATGGGTGATTCGCCTTCAGCTGGAAAATGATTACACGAGCTGACGGGTGTACTCAGTGTAGCTCTTCGAAACACTTGTTAGCAGTAGCGGTGATCGGTCGCTCGCTCTATGCATTCTAACTTTAGCGCAAGCCGTGGTTTGGATGCAGTACAGTGCCTTTCATAATTACCCCACTGTGACTGTTTAAGATAATTGTTTGAAATGTCGTGCTTTTTAGTTTTCATTCGTTTCCTGTCTTCTCCTGAGACTTACGTTCAGTGATGTTTGCATTCTTGTGTTTCCGTTCACCCATCATGCAGACGATAGCTGTACAACTTAACACAAGATAAGTAATCACTATTTTTCCGTTATTGGAGTTTGAGTGAGTTAATATTTTTTCGATTTACTTTAAAGGTAGTGTCATGTTTAATTAATGTGAATGTTGCTGCGGGAGCAACATGTCATGGTTCCAGGTCGGAGTTTCTTTTGGGTGATTGTGGGGGGAGTCGAGTAAAGTACGATATGAGCCACTCCCATGGCGTTGTAGATTATGCGGTTGGGACAAGAGAATCGTACGCTCTTCAAAGAGAATTATAAATAATTAGGCCGAAGAAGGAAAGAGACACTGGGAACTGGTAAAGATGACAAGCAATCAGCAAGAGGAGGAAACCTCAGAAATCACATTTCAAATACCAGCTATCAAATCAAAGAAGAGTTATCGATAATAGTAGAGTGCAGTAGACTCGTGGGAAAAACTTCTAGGCTAGGTGGGTAGAAAGTCACGTAGAAAGAAAAGAAGTTGCTCTTAGGTAGCGGTCTCAGGGGACTGAGGGTAAATGCTAAAGGAAAAGCGAGATGTAGTGCACCAGGCCACAAGCATCGTGAAACTTAGCGCCAACCTTAACCATGTGACAGAGAAGGAGGGGTTTTGTACAGAGATTTGACGAGAACGTTCGGTTGCTTATCTACATGTACATCTACATTTATACTCCGTAAGCCACTCAACGGTGTGTGGCGGAGGGCACTTTACGTGCCACTGTCATTGCCTCCCTTTCCTGTTCCAGTCGCGTATGGTTCGCGGGAAGAACGACTGTCTGAAAGCCTCCGTGCGCGCTCTAATCTCTCTAATTTTACATTCGTGATCCCCTCGGGAGGTATAAGTGGGGGGGAAGCAATATATTCGATACCTCATCCAGAAACGCACCCTCTCGAAACCTGGCGAGCAACCTACACCGCGATGCAGAGCGCCTCTCTTGCAGAGTCTGCCACTTGAGTTTATTAAACATCTCCGTAACGCTATCACGGTTACCAAATAACCCTGTGACGAAACGCGCCGCTCTTCTTTGGATCTTCTCTATCTCCTCCGTCAACCCGATCTGGTACGGATCCCACACTGATGAGCAATACTCAAGTATAGGTCGAACGAGTGTTTTGTAAGCCACCTCCTTTGTTGATGGACTACATCTTCTTAGGACTCTCCCAATGAATCTCAACCTGGTGCCCGCCTTACCAACAATTAATTTTATATGATCATTCCACTTCAAATCGTTCCGCACGCATACTCCCAGATATTTTACAGAAGTAACTGCTACCAGTGTTTGTTCCGCTATCATATAATCATACAATAAAGGATCCTTCATTCTATGTATTCGCAATACATTACATTTGTCTTTGTTAAGGGACAGTTGCCACTCCCTGCACCAAGTGCCTATCCGCTGCAGATCTTCCTGCATTTCGCTACAATTTTCTAATGCTGCAACTTCTCTGTATACTACAGCATCATCCGCGAAAAGCCGCATGGAACTTCCGACACTATATAGGAGGAGAAGG
This sequence comes from Schistocerca nitens, assembly GCF_023898315.1. Taxonomy (NCBI): domain Eukaryota; kingdom Metazoa; phylum Arthropoda; class Insecta; order Orthoptera; family Acrididae; genus Schistocerca; species Schistocerca nitens. Next base: position 258,048,757 of record NC_064622.1, read on the forward strand.
TGGAAACAGCCTGGTTAGCAAGTTAGAACACATTATTAAATCTGACCTGGTTGAAATAAGAGCAGCAACAGTACCACTTGTGTGGCATTTGTGTAGGTTCTAAAGCGTCATGACCAGCCCTAGCTTAAAGCAGCTGTCAGCCGTGTAAACCAACATGCGAACGGTTTGTTTCTGACAAAACCAAAGTCTTTCATTTGTGCTGTACCTGATGCTACAGTTGCGGATACGCTTATCATGCTTTGCACCTGTGTGGATCCACATGGGCAGATCTGCTGAGCATCTTGTAATAAGTGTAAGGGTTGCCATAAGCACACAAGGCGCAGTCCCCGTAATTAGTTGAGTGAGAGCGGCAGCTTACGGGCAGTCTCGAAAGATATTGCAACGGAAGAGAAACATATGTAACAATTCTCTGAAAAGTTTAAATGTGGCTTTATATTTAGCACTTTCATTTTCCTCAGCTATCTTGTTTTCTGTGGATCGTCATAGTTATGTTTCCTATACTTTGGTCGATTACGCTCTAACCAGTTCAGGGCAATCGATATAAGCTCTGTATCAGCTTCTTTGGTTGCTCACTGTGATGATTTTAAGTCTTTAGTGAGTCGGTTTGCTTTTTCGACCATTAGAATTCCTTCACGGGCTGCTGGCCATCGGGCATCCAGATAGGAAGAGATTTAGGCGTTCTGTTCTGTTACCGATTCTGAACTTGCTGACTTACTTTCACTCTTATGCTGTGTCCTAGTATACAGCGGAAGGCTCCCTTTATCTCGTGGAAGCGCAAAATATGGAGCAAATATGGCAACGCTTAAGGAAATGGGCGACATCATTTCAATTTATTTTCTGTGGTAATTTCATATTTCATGGCGCGGTTTGTCTGACACTTTTTAGTGAAGACTGTTCTCCGAGCAAGTACCGGGTCGTGTGCTTCGGCACAGTGAGATGGGGGTTCACAGGTTGCTAATGTATAACTGTTCGAAGTCAGGTTATTGCAGCTCACATACGTAATTTTGCTTCGTGGTATTATAAACGTACTTCCCTCTCCTGAAGAATAAAGATTAGTTTTCAATCAGAATTATATGTTCCCAAGATGATTTTCTTCTGCTAACCGATTCAAATCTTGTAATTGTAGTTTCAATGTCCCTACGGCGCTATAAAGCTGTCTGCTTGTTATCTTCTGACTAAATACTGCTTTTTAATTCCTTTCTATCGGCTTCATTGGAAGAAGAAATTTCTAATTTCTTTTGTATTTCAGCCACTTAAGTGTCTCACGCTGCCTTGCCTTCATCTTGTTATAATCACGTGAGCCAGCTTCATGACTCACAAGTACTCTCATGAAAAGACAATTATTTAGTGAGCTGCAACTAAACAATATTAGTAACAAGCAATCCTTTTCAGCTGCTGTTATGTGGCAGGTGCTGATTAAAGGTTGGTCCAATTAAGCTGCGTTGCTGACTGATTTTATGAAGTACTGGATTACATAATCCCATTTACAATTACAAAGAGAATTATACTTCAAATTTCCACTTGAGGATCATCAATTTTTTATACTAAACTTACTTTTACACAGATTAGGAAACAGCCCCATCGCCCTGCTGGACGCTACAAGCAAAAGACTACAACATATTTAGTGCAGTCCACTGCTTTTGTAAACTAGTATAGGCAGTGAATAATAAGCAGGCATGTTTCTTTCCGTTTAGATAAAATTATGAAGGTATGAGCGTTGTGTGACTATATTCTATTTCGTTGATGAAGTTTTCTCAGGTTATGAGCCGAGTCATGGCGTCGTTTCGCGGAAACGTTTCGACAAGTTTCCTATTCGTCATCTTCAGGTGAAGTTAAAGAAGACAAGTAGGAAACTTGTCGAAACGTTGCTGCAAAATGAGCTTTGACTCGGTTCATAACCCGAGAAAATTTCATCATCGAGATTCGCCAAGACAGCCAGAATTCCCACGTGTATTCTGTTCAATTCAGGTGTCATAAAGAGTTTCCAGTTTCTTTATGGGTCAGTAAAATTATTCATCCCGGCTAACTTGAAATTTTCAAGGATGATTATCATTACTTTGAGACTAGTCTATGCTTTTCAAAACACACACATATCTTTTAAAGTAAAATTAGTTTGTTCCATCAGATTATTATTATCAGAGTGGAAAAAATGCTGGATGAGCTAGCGTCTTGTATGTCTAGAAGATGTGGAAAATACCGAGGAGGTCGATGCATCAGAATTCAAATCAAGAACAACTGCCAACATGAGCTACTTAGAAGTAGGTATCCTCGGAGTAGTGAAACGAATCACTTAACAGAAGCAAATGTTCCCGTCCAGACGGTATACCAATTAGGCTCCTTTCAGAGTTTGATGATCCAGTATCTCCATACTTAACAATCGTATACAACCACTCGCTCCACTAAAGATCCATACCCAAAGACTGGAGAGTTGCACAGGTCACGCCAATATTCACTAAAGGTAATTGCAGTAATCCACTAAACTACAGGTCCGTATCATTAACGTCGATATGCAGCAGAAGTTTGGAACATGTACTGTCTTTGAATATAATAAATTACTTCGAAGGGAACGATCTGTTGACACATAATCAACACCGATTTAGAAAACATTGTTATTATGATACACGACTGGCTCTTTACTCACACGAAGTGTTGACTACTATTTACAAAGGATTTCAAATTGATTCCGTAGTTTTAGATTTTGAGAATGATTTTGACACCGTACCTCACAAGCAGATTGTAATCAGATTGTTTACGTATGGCATATCGTCTCAAATATGCCACTGAATGCATGATTTCCTGTCGGAGAGGTCACAATTCGTAGTAAGTGACCGAAATTCATCGAGTAAAACAGAAGTGATTTCTGGCTTTTCCCAAGGTAGTGTTATAGGACCTCTGTTGTTTGTTACCTATATAAAAGATTTAGGATACAATCTGACAGCCGTCCTAGGTTGTCTGCAGATGAGGCTGTTTTTTTTTTTTTTTTTTTTTTTTTTTTTTTTGGTCATCAGTCTATACTGACTGGTTTGATGCGGCCCGTCACGAATTCCTTTCCTGTGCTAACCTCTTCATCTCAGAGTAGCACTTGCAACCTACGTCCTCAATTATTTGCTTGACGTATTCCAATCTCTGTCTTCCTCTACAGTTTTTGCCCTCTACAGCTCCCTCTAGTACCATGGAAGTCATTCCCTCATGTCTTAGCAGATGTCCTATCATCCTGTCCCTTCTCCTTATCAGTGTTTTCCACATGTTCCTTTCCTCTCCGATTCTGCGTAGAACCTCCTCATTCCTTACCTTGTCAGTGCACCTAATTTTCAACATTCGTCTATAGCACCACATCTCAAATGCTTCGATTCTCTTCTGTTCCGGTTTTCCCACAGTCCGTGTTTCACTACCATACAATGCTGTACTCCAGACGTTCTTCCTCAGAAACTTCTTCCTCAAATTAAGGCCGGTATTTGATATTAGTAGACTTCTATTGGCCAGAAATGCCTTTTTTGCCATAGCGAGTCTGCTTTTGATGCCCTCCTTGCTCCGTCCGTCATTGGTTATTTTACTGCCTAGGTAGCAGAATCCCTTAACTTCATTGACTTCGTGACCATCAATCCTGATGTTAAGTTTCTCGCTGTTCTCATTTCTACTACTTCTCATTACCTTCGTCTTTCTCCGATTTACTCTCAAACCATACTGTGTACTCATTAGACCGTTCATTCCGTTCAGCAGATCATTTAATTCTTCTTCATTTTCACTCAGGATAGCAATGTCATTAGCGAATCGTATCATTGATATCCTTTCACCTTGTATTTTAATTCCACTCCTGAACCTTTCTTTTATTTCCATCATTGCTTCCTCGATGTACAGATTGAAGAGTAGGGGCGAAAGGCTACAGCCTTGTCTTACACCCTTCTTAATACGAGTACTTCGTTCTTGATCGTCCACTCTTATTATTCCCTCTTGGTTGTTGTACATATTGTATATGACCCGTCTCTCCCTATAGCTTGCCCCTACTTTTTTTCAGAATCTCGAACAGCTTGCACCATTTTATATTGTCGAACGCTTTTTCCAGGTCGACAAATCCCATGAAAGTGTCTTGATTTTTCTTTAGCCTTGCTTCCATTATTAGCCGTAACGTCAGAATTGCCTCTCTCGTCCCTTTACTTTTCCTAAAGCCAAACTGATCGTCACCTAGCGCATTCTCAATTTTCTTTTCCATTCTACTGTATATTATTCTTGTAAGCAGTTTCGTTGCATGAGCTGTTAAGCTGATTGTGCGATAATTTTCGCACTTGTCAGCTCTTGCCGTCTTCGGAATTGTGTGGATGATGCTTTTCCGAAAGTCAGATGGTATATCGCCAGACTCATATATTCTACACACCAACGTGAATAGTCGTTTTGTTGCCACTTCCCCCAATGATTTTAGAAATTCTGATAGAATGTTATCTATCCCTTCTGCCTTATTTGACCGTAAGTCCTCCAAAGCTCTTTTAAATTCCGATTCTAATACTGGATCCCCTATCTCTTCTAAATCGACTCCTGTTTCTTCTTCTATCACATCAGACAAATCTTCACCCTGATAGAGGCTTTCAATGTATTCTTTCCACCTATCTGCTCTCTCCTCTGCATTTAACAGTGGAATTCCCGTTGCACTCTTAATGTTACCACCGTTGCTTTTAATGTCACCAAAGGTTGTTTTGACTTTCCTGTATGCTGAGTCTGTCCTTCGACAATCATATCTTTTTCGATGTCTTCACGTTTTTCCTGCAGCCATTTCGTCTTAGCTTCCCTGCACTTCCTATTTATTTCATTCCTCAGCGACTTGTATTTCTGGTTTCCTGATTTTCCCGGAACATGCTTGTACTTCCTCCTTTCATCAATCAACTGTTTCTTCTGTTACCCATGGTTTCTTCGCAGCTACCTTCTTTGTACCTACGTTTTCCTTCCCAACTTCTGTGATGGCCCTTTTTAGAGATGTCCATTCCTCTTCAACTGTACTGTCTACTACGCTATTCCTTATTGCTGTATCTATAGCGTTAGATAACTACAAACGTATCTCGTCATTCCTTAGTACTTCCGTATCCCACCTCTTTGCGTACGCCTTACAATCCAGTATCTGATTTCGGAATCTCTGTCTGACCATGATGTAATCTAATTGAAATCTTCCCGTATCTCCCGGCGTTTTCCAAGTATACCTCCTCCTCTTGTGATTCTTGAACAGGGTATTCGCTATTACTAGCTGAAACTTGTTACAGAACTCAATTAGTCTTTCTCCTCTTTCATTCCTTGTCCCTAGCCCATATTCTCCCGTAACCTTTTCTTCTACTCCTTCCCCTACAACTGCATTCTAGTCGCCCATGACTATTACATTTTCGTCCCCCTTTACATACTGCATTACCCTTTCAATATCCTCTTACACTTTCTGTATTTGTTCATCTTCAGCTTGCGACGTTGGCATGTATAGCTGAACTATCGTTGTCGGTGTTGGTCTGCTGTCGATTCTGATTAGAACAACCCGGTCACTGAACCGTTCACAGTAACACACCCTCTGCCCTACTTTCTTATTCATAACGAATCCTACACCTGTTATACCATTTTCTCCTGCTGACATTTATTGTCTACTAAAATCATTAGAAGAGGAAAGCCAATTGCAAAACGACTTAAATAAGATATCTGTAAGGTTCAAAAATTGGCAGTTGACCCTAAATAACGACAAGTGTGGGGCTATCCCCATAAGTGCTACAAGCAGTTCGTTAAATTTCGGTTACACGATAAATCAGGTATATTTATAGGCCGTAAATTTATCTAAATTCCTAGTAATTACAATTACGAACATTTTAAACCGGAAAGAACACATAGAAAATGTTGTAGGCAAGGCAAGCAAAGGCTGCGTTCTATTGGCAGAACACTTAGAAGATGCAAAATATGTACTAAAGAGACTGCCTAAATACCCTTGTCCCTCCTCTTTCGGAGTACTACTGCTTGGTGTGGGATCCTTGCCGGACAGGATTAACGGAGTACAATGACAAAGTTCGAGGAAGTGTTTGTGTTACCGAGAAATAAGAGAGAGATTGATATAGAATTGGGGTGGACATCATTTGAAAAAAGGCGTTTTTCGTTGCGGCGGGATCGTCTCACGAATTTTCAATCACCAACTTTCTCCTCCAAATGCGAAAATATTTTGTTGATGTAGACCTACATTCAGAGAAACAATCATCATAATAAAATAAGTGAAATCAGAGCTTGCAAGGAAAGACTTAAGGTTTCGTTTTTTCCGCTTGCTGTTTGAGAGAATTGTTGTGAAGGTAGTTCGATGAACTCTCTGCCAGGCATTTATGTGTGATTTGCAGAGTAGCCATATAGATGTACATGTGGAATAAGACGCTTCTCTGAACGCCATGTAACAACAACAATAAGGAGTCTAACTATCAGAAATTATAGACTAGCATCATTTTCGTGTGGAGATAACTTGAAGTGCGTGCTAACCTAGAAGTAGATGCTTTTGTGTAGTTATTCTAGAATATGAATCTTATAACTGTAACGGTCTGCAAGTCCCCTCAAGGAGACTTTCAGTTATTTGTCAGAAATCTAGATTCATTCTTGAGCTACCTCTCAGAGAAAAAAATAGTAGAGTATGGAGCTTTAAGTACGCATTTCTTAAAAATGTTCTGACAAGAAAAATGAGCTGAAATCATTATTTGGCTGTTTAATGTTGATTTCAGTAGTGAATTTTCCTACTTGCGTGCAACAAGACAGCAGGATGGTGACTCATAACGTTTTTGTAGAGAGTGCGCAGGTGAAAGAATTAATGTATACCCAAATGGTAATTAACCATTCACTCATGATGCACAATAAAGGAAATGAATAATTTAACACCTTACAGCGCTGAGGTTTATTAAAGATACCGAGAAATATCATGTTAAATGTAAGTTTAGGGGGCGTTATGGGATGAGATATATATGGAAAGATGTGCTAATGTGAAATCCAGTATGTTCCAAAGTAAATTTGGGAAAGTATTTGAAACAGCTTATATAATGGTATACCAAAGGCATGCCCTTTCACTTTGCAAATTCTTGCCGGCAGTCAACACTTCCTATAATAGTGGATAAAACATATCCTGGCCTTGTTCTGTAATCTTCAAAGTCAATTGAGTTATGTTCTGCCACTAGGCAAAGTACTTCCCTTCCTCCTAGTAAAGATTATCGCTAATCGATCGTACAAACAACCTGCATCTGATGTGGTAATCCAGTCAGTGATTGTAGTTCTAGTGTTAAGATTGTTAGCACGTGCTAAATATTTCGTGGGCTTTCTCTTGTAAGAAATAGGGGAATGACAGACCAACACTTGCTGTAACAGGTGATTGTAACTAATTCATTGTGACTATTTTATATATTCAGCATATATCACGTAAGAGTATGATATATCATTAGTGAATAATAATTCAATAATAAAAAGAAAACAAATTGGTTGTGGCTCAGTTCACGAAGGAAAAAACCAGTCTATTAATCTTATTCATTCAACTTATGCAACTATGTACATAAATTCAGCTACATGACAATACGGGCCACAGAAAATATAGAATTTCATTTCTTTGAGATCTCTTGTCGACAGGAGTATATTCTCCTTCAGGGGAGTTACCAGTGAAATTTCACTCCAATCGTACAAAAATCACAAGGCACTGAGAATTTGTTTCATAACATATCTTGGCATGCTGAATTCAGTAGGTGAATCCAATCAAGCAAACAAAGTTTGTTCATAACTTTTGAATTTGAGGTTTCTGTAAAAAACATATTCTTTTCAAACCCGTATGTGGAGTTGTTGGTTATCATGAGATGTATTCACAATAATGTTTTGAAGCAAAGCTTTTTGAAACTGATGAAGGATCAGCATTTTTTTTCCTTTTGCCATCTTGATCATCTTGATTTTATATACATATATGAAAAGTGTAGGTATATTATAAAAATTCTCTTTTTAATAATGTTTACCAAGAATTTAGCCTAAAACTGAATTACTACAATATTATACTATGATTGGCCAGGTAAGAAATAAATAAATAAATAAATAAAATACGACTTCATATGTTAGCAGATCGTATTATTTATATTCAATTATGCATATCATATGTGTGTGACTTGTACGCAATTATGTCAAAACAACCTGGCACCATAGCTGATAACACCAGTTTCGAGGAGAGTTCCTTCTCTTTCATGTTTGGTAAAATCAATTTTTCAACAGTCTTTGTATTTTTTCGAATTTTTCACTTCATCTTGCTGCAATTCCACTTTATCCTTTTTCTTGATGCTTATGCTGTTCAATTTCATTATTATTTACAAAAACATTGACAAGTATTGTTAGTCCTTTTATAACTACAACGAGCTGATAACACAAAAAAAAAGATAAACCCCAATCAGAAAAGGGATGGTGTTTGAATGGCAAAGCAAATTCTCCCCTGAATTAATCCCTTTTACAACACAATCTGACTTTACTTACATGAATCCACAGTGAGGTCCGACTCTATTCAGATGGAATCAACTACGACCAAGTATACCACAAACTACGCTTCACCGGAGAAGAGGGAGCATTTAAAAATTCTACGCTAATGCAGCGGCATTTACCCTTTCTCCTTGTTTCTGGCGGCAACAAGAAACGGTGTGCTGTGGGCGAGGAGCGTCGTGCTGCGACAGCTGTCATGTTCTGATGCGTCCACGAAAATTTGCGAATTATGCGAACTGGCGTACTGATTATCAGATTGCGGGAAACTTCCCTGTCGGAGCCCAGAAATCCCGGCAGATTTCAGTATGACGTACAGCAATTCGCTAGTCTGGCCAAACCAAACTGACCCACAGGCACAATGGCGCATGCTGGAATTGTCAAACATCCGACGGCTGACTCAGAATGAATAAGTTCACCATCGTGACACACAATATGTCGGAGATCATATGCAGTTCCACTGTCAGGACCGCTGGAAACTGCCACTGGCTCTTCTCCACCACGTGATACAGACCACAAATCTCACCCACAAGGGAAAGACCTACACAGCACCGGGCTTCCCGCGCTGAGGGAGCAGGCTTCCACTTTGCATATCCTGAGAGGAACCTAGTCAGCAACTCAAAATCTCTCTTGTCTGAAAAATGAAGATTTTAGACTAGGGAGGCATCATTCTCATGTTTAGCATTGCCATGTTATTGGCAAAAAAAAAAAAAAAAAAAAAGCATCTGGCTAGACAGAAACACAGTCCATCATTTACGGAGAGATCTAATTTTTCGAGGCTGGCCATTTCCAATTTCTGAAAGAAATCAGTTAAGCTTCCCAGACAGTCGGCCCCATGGAATGTACATGTTTTTTGCCAGTCGCTAAAAAACGTAGCCACTTCCTGACCTTTGGTGAGTTATAGTCTTACCTCCATAAAACACGCGCACCAGACATTCTGTCTGTATCGTCCCAGCTCCTAACACGAGAAAGCACGGAGTTTTATGACCTTCCCACCATTTGCACAAATGCTCAGTTTACAGCAGTCTCTCTTAAATGGCTCCCTCCACCCACTTTCCACAAACTCGCCACCTTTGCGACGGACTGCCGCCTGGCCCAAGTAAAATGTTTTGTGAGCCGCTCTCTCCTGCTCTAACAGAAAGATGGGAGTGCTACAGCTAGAAGTGCCTCTGCAGGTACAATCCACAGAGTTCTGCTTCCCAGAATCACTCGCACAGCCAGGACACTGCACTCAGCATTTATGTCCTACAATCTATCTGTCTCCCTGTTCACTGTCGCTTACACTATGAACCGTCACGTACGAGTTCTCTACAGGCTATATATGCAGTTATACGAACATTCTGCCCACAATTTCCTTATGTAAAAAGTCATTAACTACATATAGCAAATGTAGTATTGGGGAATACTGAGATGATGACCTAAAATATGAATAATAATCTGCTGACAGTGTTGTTAAATAGTGAAAGTGCTGTGCCACCTCACAACATGTCCTTTATAATGCTGTGTAAATTCTAATCTGCATTTTGTGTTCCACATCCAGCACATCGCGTCAGTAGTGAATTGTTAGTCAAACGAGGACAAGGCAGAATTTTATTTAATCAAAGTAGGTTTACTGTTTTTTCATGTCATAAGCATGAGATCCAGGTTCAGTTTCTTTTGACAGTGCTGACTGATAAAAATACCATGATGACTCTCCTTCAGACAGAGAGAACATTTAGGATTTTTGTCAATAGAAGCGCAATGATATATTGATGGATACATAGCATCTTTCATATTCTGTAAATAATAAATTAGCTGACACTGTTGCAGCTTGAAGATGTCAGTCCTATCGAAAAGTATGTTCATACATACATTTATATCACCTTTGTTTCTAGATATTGCTTTTTTGTAATATTCTGAAAGTATTTTATAAAGTAACGTCCCTCAACTGACAGTGACCCTCGTCACCCAACGTAACTTTTCTGCTTCTTTTTTCTTTTGCAGTTTGTGTTATGCCTGCATACAGCCTGAAAAGCGTATGACTTGTAAATGTACGCTATCCAAAATTTGCGATATCAGTATTGAAAATAAAATGGATGTGAAATAGATATGTGTACACATATATGTATATACAAGAGCTATTGTGTGGACATACTGACATACAATCGTGGCAAAAAATTCCTCATCTGCTCAGGTTCAGAAAGTGCCCTTTTTGTTATTGATCCGATGTATTCAGAGGGTAAGATGGTGCGATAAATGCGGAACGTTCTCGTTCCTTCGCAAAGGCAGGAAAAGGAAATAATTTTTTATCGTGTTCCAGGGCTCGTCGGGATCTGTGGCAATGAATTCGCTGACGCGGCTAGCAAGGAGGTTCGCTCCCTCCCCCCTCCACTAACTGTTTAGGCCCTCTGCAGGCTGTTACCTCATACGTGAACCGGAAAGCCATGTGTTAATCAGAGGCACAGTGACGGGGAAAAAAAAAGATTAGCAAGCCGCTTTTAGTGAAACCTGAAGAGCGACCGTGGCTTACGTTCTCCCGAGCACAACGATCTGAGGATGTAGCCCTTACAAGCCTTAGAGTGGAACATTTCCCATTGACACTTGGCTCACAGATGTGGAACACGGCTACCGATACGATATATTTCATTTTAGTGTGTATAGTATGATGATCGGAGGGCAGACCTAGGTCTCCCACGGGATCTGCTCACAACTTTAATAGATAATGAGACTAGTGTGGTTCGTGTTTGAAGGTCCTGTATGATGTCAGGACTCCTTCCTAAAATATTGGGTGTGCGATTATGATACTTCGCAGAGTGGCTTTGTCACCCACTGTTTGTAAATAGTTAACAAGCTACAGTGGTGTGGCCCTCCTTCAATATATCTTGATCTTATCTTGTTCTTCTGTTGTGTTTTATCTGCATTTTATGCTTGTTCTTATTTGTGCGTCTCAAAATATCAGTGTTATATTCTAAATTCCTGTTTGTGGATACATCTCGGTTTTAAATTTTCTTGTTATTTTCAAAAGATTTTCACCACCATCGTCTGTATTCAGTTCATGTAAGGGCTCTGATAACCACGATGTTTACCGTCCTGTAGCGTCAAACACCGTCATCTTTCAGCAGCGCTTATGGCATTGCTGTTATGTTGTGTAATTTGTCAGTAGTTACAGGCACTACTCAGGAAGACTTTATTTGTTTCCTTAAGGCATGCTCATTGATACCCATGTTTTGAATGCTGTATCACTTCTTCTTTTCCATAGTATCTAATAAAATCTGGAGAGGGATTCTGCCTAATTCAGTTATTACCAAAACATGTTCCAGCACTTCAAATGCTACATTAAGAGGAATTTTTTATTTTCTTCCTCACATCAACCTGTTGATCATACAATGTAAACTTTCACGGCCGGTATTGACTTCACTTAAAACTTCCGGGCTGATAGGCCGTGGTCGAAGTATAAAACTGTCTCCTAACGTTTCGTCTCCGACTGCGGGAGACATCATCGGAGGTAAAGCGGCGAACTGCGAAGATGACTCGAGGAGGCGTTGATTATATAGGCAGTACAGAGGGCGCCACTGTCGATCACGTGGCGTCGGCTATGAGATTGTCTCTGGTAATGCCAACATTCACGATTGAAAGTAATCGATCGTCACGCTTGCGGTGCAACGCTGACATCCAAATTTTATCCAGTTTAACACCTTCGTCTTTCCTGTTAAAATTATTACGATGTTTATCAATCTCGATAGCCTCTCTATAAGAGCGTGCATAATAATGTCGATGACACGTTCGTAGTATGGACACACGGAGCAGAGGATTTGGATGCCTTCCTGACACATTTAAACAGCATTAATCCGAAAATCCAGTTCACTATGGAGACAGAAAGGAATGGGCAATTGAACTTCCTGGATGTGTCTGTGATTAAACGACCGGACGGAACGTTGGGCCATAAGGTGTATAGAAAGCCCACACATACTGATCGTTATCTACACAAAGATTCAAACCACCACCCTAGACAAAAAAGAGGTGTAATGAAAACTTTGGTAGACAGGGCGCACAAACTTTGTGAACCTGTTTATTTAAAAGGTGAGATTGAACATCTACGGTCAGCTTTCGTGAAGAATGGGTTTTCTAGCAAGGATATAGATCGAGCACTTCGCTCTAGGCAGAGAATCAGGAGTAACGACGAACAACAGTCGTCCAGGGGCAAAGTTTTTCTTCCGTTCACTAGCAAGGTCACAGATCGCATTGGGAAAGTTTTAGGCAAGTATGGGTTGGAAACTATTTTCAGACCTACTAGGAAAATAAAAGAATTCTTAAGGTCGGCAAAAGATGCACGGCACCCTTTGGCTACACCGGGGGTATATAAAATTCCTTGTAGTTGTGGACAGGTTTACATCGGTACCACAAAGAGAAGTGTGAACACCCGTCTTGTCGAACATAAGAGGAATTGCCGCCTAGGTCACACGGATAAATCGGCCGTAGCGGAACATGTTTACCAGGAAGGTGATCATGAAATAAAATTCAGCGAGACGAGCGTCATATCAAAAACCTCGCATTATTATGCACGCTTGTATAGAGAGGCTATCGAGTTTGATAAACATCGTAATAATTTTAACAGGAAAGACGAAGGTGTTAAACTGGATAAAATTTGGATGTCAGCGTTGCACCGCAAGCGTGACGATCGATTACTTTCAATCGTGAATGTTGGCATTACCAGAGACAATCTCATAGCCGACGCCACGTGATCGACAGTGGCGCCCTCTGTACTGCCTATATAATCAACGCCTCCTCGAGTCATCTTCGCAGTTCGCCGCTTTACCTCCGATGATGTCTCCCGCAGTCGGAGACGAAACGTTAGGAGACAGTTTTATACTTCGACCACGGCCTATCAGCCCGGAAGTTTTAAGTGAAGTCAATACCGGCCGTGAAAGTTTACATTGTATGATCAAACGCCTTTACGGGGAGGATATGTCAGTATCTGTTCGACGATTTGAAGGAATGCGCAAGAAGAAAGCACAACTACTGTGTAGCCTCACCTTCCTGTTACGCTGTAGGGACACTTCGACGGTTCCGAAATTTCTGAAGGTGAAGAGGATGTTTCGCTCGGCCCAGGCACATCGGATTTACAACCGTATGGAGTCTGCAATGCTACGTGAGAGGATTCATCAGACGCGGCGAGCACTGGCGGTAACCAGCAGTAAACTTTTTCATCTCCACTTGTTTCTTAGTAATACTATGCAGTGTGGTGACTGGAATAAGATTGACGGTCTAACATTCAAAACTATGGAAGTTAGTGCAGAAATATCAGCAAACAGGCAGAAGAAGAAGTTTAATAACTTACAGAACAACATTTCTGGGGGTTCAGTTGAGGACAATTCTCGAACTGTTATTAACCTGTCCGATAAAGATTTGTCAAAAGTTGAAATTTCTGTACTAGCGAAAGGAGGAAATTTTGCTGTGACGCCCCAAAACGTACCCACAGAGGATATTGTAGCAAATATTGAGGCCGGTATCCGTCAGCTTCCACAGCAGTCCGCTGACGTAATTAGGATGGAAACGGCTAGGATTTTACGCACATGTAAGCCACCTAAAAGTAATCTGTCGCAGGCTCAAAGGAAGGCGCTGAGGGATATAAATGGAGATAAAAACATTATTGTTCTTAATGCAGATAAGGGTAATGCCACCGTCATACTGAACAGTGAGGACTATCATGGAAAAATCAATGATATGTTGGTTCCCTCCAATTACAAAAAGCTCCAGAAAGATCCGACTATGAAGATTTTAAGAATGACAAATCGACTGGTGAAAGCGTCTTCATTTGGCTCCGACGATAAGAAGCTGCTTTGTAAAACAGAAGCGTACCCACCTAGACTTTACGGCTTACCCAAAGTTCATAAACCTGGGATTCCGTTGAGGCCAATTGTCAGTGCTATAGGCGGACCAACGCACGAGTTAGCTAGACACCTTGCCTCAATGCTGCAGCCTTATGTTGGTAGGACGGACAGTCATATTAAAAATTCAGCTCACTTCATTGACAAGTTAAAGGAAACGAGCGTGGGCCCGGATGATATCCTCGTCAGTTTTGACGTTGTGTCGTTATTTACCATGATTCCGGTAAACGAAGCTATCTTGTGCATAGCGGATATTTTTCCCACCGACATTGTGGCATTATTCCGACACTGCCTCACCACAACCTACTTTCAATACAATAGTGACTTTTATGAACAGATTGACGGGGTGGCTATGGGCAGTCCTCTCAGTCCTGCTGTGGCTAACTTTTTTATGGAGACTTTTGAACAACGGGCGTTGCAGACGGCCAGTAAGAGACCAGCCAGATGGTATCGCTATGTCGATGACACGTTCGTAGTATGGACACACGGAGCAGAGGATTTGGATGCCTTCCTGACACATTTAAACAGCATTAATCCGAAAATCCAGTTCACTATGGAGACAGAAAGGAATGGGCAATTGAACTTCCTGGATGTGTCTGTGATTAAACGACCGGACGGAACGTTGGGCCATAAGGTGTATAGAAAGCCCACACATACTGATCGTTATCTACACAAAGATTCAAACAACCACCCTAGACAAAAAAGAGGTGTAATGAAAACTTTGGTAGACAGGGCGCACAAACTTTGTGAACCTGTTTATTTAAAAGGTGAGATTGAACATCTACGGTCAGCTTTCGTGAAGAATGGGTTTTCTAGCAAGGATATAGATCGAGCACTTCGCTCTAGGCAGAGAATCAGGAGTAACGACGAACAACAGTCGTCCAGGGGCAAAGTTTTTCTTCCGTTCATTAGCAAGGTCACAGATCGCATTGGGAAAGTTTTAGGCAAGTATGGGGTGGAAACTATTTTCAGACCTACTAGGAAAATAAAAGAATTCTTAAGGTCGGCAAAAGATGCACGGCACCCTTTGGCTACACCGGGGGTATATAAAATTCCTTGTAGTTGTGGACAGGTTTACATCGGTACCACAAAGAGAAGTGTGAACACCCGTCTTGTCGAACATAAGAGGAATTGCCGCCTAGGTCACACGGATAAATCGGCCGTAGCGGAACATGTTTACCAGGAAGGTGATCATGAAATAAAATTCAGCGAGACGAGCGTCATATCAAAAACCTCGCATTATTATGCACGCTTGTATAGAGAGGCTATCGAGATTGATAAACATCGTAATAATTTTAACAGGAAAGACGAAGGTGTTAAACTGGATAAAATTTGGATGTCAGCGTTGCACCGCAAGCGTGACGATCGATTACTTTCAATCGTGAATGTTGGCATTACCAGAGACAATCTCATAGCCGACGCCACGTGATCGACAGTGGCGCCCTCTGTACTGCCTATATAATCAACGCCTCCTCGAGTCATCTTCGCAGTTCGCCGCTTTACCTCCGATGATGTCTCCCGCAGTCGGAGACGAAACGTTAGGAGACAGTTTTATACTTCGACCACGGCCTATCAGCCCGGAAGTTTTAAGTGAAGTCAATACCGGCCGTGAAAGTTTACATTGTATGATCAAACGCCTTTACGGGGAGGATATGTCAGTATCTGTTCGACGATTTGAAGGAATGCGCAAGAAGAAAGCACAACTACTGTGTAGCCTCACCTTCCTGTTACGCTGTAGGGACACTTCGACGGTTCCGAAATTTCTGAAGGTGAAGAGGATGTTTCGCTCGGCCCAGGCACATCGGATTTACAACCGTATGGAGTCTGCAATGCTACGTGAGAGGATTCATCAGACGCGGCGAGCACTGGCGGTAACCAGCAGTAAACTTTTTCATCTCCACTTGTTTCTTAGTAATACTATGCAGTGTGGTGACTGGAATAAGATTGACGGTCTAACATTCAAAACTATGGAAGTTAGTGCAGAAATATCAGCAAACAGGCAGAAGAAGAAGTTTAATAACTTACAGAACAACATTTCTGGGGGTTCAGTTGAGGACAATTCTCGAACTGTTATTAACCTGTCCGATAAAGATTTGTCAAAAGTTGAAATTTCTGTACTAGCGAAAGGAGGAAATTTTGCTGTGACGCCCCAAAACGTACCCACAGAGGATATTGTAGCAAATATTGAGGCCGGTATCCGTCAGCTTCCACAGCAGTCCGCTGACGTAATTAGGATGGAAACGGCTAGGATTTTACGCACATGTAAGCCACCTAAAAGTAATCTGTCGCAGGCTCAAAGGAAGGCGCTGAGGGATATAAATGGAGATAAAAACATTATTGTTCTTAATGCAGATAAGAGTAATGCCACCGTCATACTGAACAGTGAGGACTATCATGGAAAAATCAATGATATGTTGGTTCCCTCCAATTACAAAAAGCTCCAGAAAGATCCGACTATGAAGATTTTAAGAATGACAAATCGACTGGTGAAAGCGTCTTCATTTGGCTCCGACGATAAGAAGCTGCTTTGTAAAACAGAAGCGTACCCACCTAGACTTTACGGCTTACCCAAAGTTCATAAACCTGGGATTCCGTTGAGGCCAATTGTCAGTGCTATAGGCGGACCAACGCACGAGTTAGCTAGACACCTTGCCTCAATGCTGCAGCCTTATGTTGGTAGGACGGACAGTCATATTAAAAATTCAGCTCACTTCATTGACAAGTTAAAGGAAACGAGCGTGGGCCCGGATGATATCCTCGTCAGTTTTGACGTTGTGTCGTTATTTACCATGATTCCGGTAAACGAAGCTATCTTGTGCATAGCGGATATTTTTCCCACCGACATTGTGGCATTATTCCGACACTGCCTCACCACAACCTACTTTCAATACAATAGTGACTTTTATGAACAGATTGACGGGGTGGCTATGGGCAGTCCTCTCAGTCCTGCTGTGGCTAACTTTTTTATGGAAACTTTTGAACAACGGGCGTTGCAGACGGCCAGTAAGAGACCAGCCAGATGGTATCGCTATGTCGATGACACGTTCGTAGTATGGACACACGGAGCAGAGGATTTGGATGCCTTCCTGACACATTTAAACAGCATTAATCCGAAAATCCAGTTCACTATGGAGACAGAAAGGAATGGGCAATTGAACTTCCTGGATGTGTCTGTGATTAAACGACCGGACGGAACGTTGGGCCATAAGGTGTATAGAAAGCCCACACATACTGATCGTTATCTACACAAAGATTCAAACAACCACCCTAGACAAAAAAGAGGTGTAATGAAAACTTTGGTAGACAGGGCGCACAAACTTTGTGAACCTGTTTATTTAAAAGGTGAGATTGAACATCTACGGTCAGCTTTCGTGAAGAATGGGTTTTCTAGCAAGGATATAGATCGAGCACTTCGCTCTAGGCAGAGAATCAGGAGTAACGACGAACAACAGTCGTCCAGGGGCAAAGTTTTTCTTCCGTTCACTAGCAAGGTCACAGATCGCATTGGGAAAGTTTTAGGCAAGTATGGGTTGGAAACTATTTTCAGACCTACTAGGAAAATAAAAGAATTCTTAAGGTCGGCAAAAGATGCACGGCACCCTTTGGCTACACCGGGGGTATATAAAATTCCTTGTAGTTGTGGACAGGTTTACATCGGTACCACAAAGAGAAGTGTGAACACCCGTCTTGTCGAACATAAGAGGAATTGCCGCCTAGGTCACACGGATAAATCGGCCGTAGCGGAACATGTTTACCAGGAAGGTGATCATGAAATAAAATTCAGCGAGACGAGCGTCATATCAAAAACCTCGCATTATTATGCACGCTTGTATAGAGAGGCTATCGAGATTGATAAACATCGTAATAATTTTAACAGGAAAGACGAAGGTGTTAAACTGGATAAAATTTGGATGTCAGCGTTGCACCGCAAGCGTGACGATCGATTACTTTCAATCGTGAATGTTGGCATTACCAGAGACAATCTCATAGCCGACGCCACGTGATCGACAGTGGCGCCCTCTGTACTGCCTATATAATCAACGCCTCCTCGAGTCATCTTCGCAGTTCGCCGCTTTACCTCCGATGATGTCTCCCGCAGTCGGAGACGAAATGTTAGGAGACAGTTTTATACTTCGACCACGGCCTATCAGCCCGGAAATTTTAAGTGAAATCAACCTGTTGGTTACGTATGATGTTAGCTTTGTGTCTACCATACATTCTACGACTTGTCATGGTGTTTTTTATGTTGTAGTCTTGCTTTCCTTGCTTTTGACGTGTTTGACCACTGACCCTTTTTTTTTTTTTTTTTTTTTTTTTTTTTTTTTTTTTTTTTTTTGCTATTGACATTTCTAGCTGTTACACATGCGTCAGATATAACTCATCAGCAAATATTATTTAACAACACGTGAAAAGGCGGCAGAAACCTTGACAAATTAAAACAAATGGGTGTGTAACAGCAATAATTGACAATAGCAGAAGAAATGAGGACATGAACGAGGGAAGCATCACCACTACATAAAAAAACGAATGACAAGCTTTGTAATATACATACATACACTCAAAACTCGGCCCGTGTGGCCGAGCAGTTCTAGGCGCTTCAGTCCGGAACCACGCAGCTGCTACGGTCGCAAGTTAGAATCCTGCCTCGGTCATGGATGTGTGTGATGTCCGTAGGTTAGTTAGGTTAACGTAGTTCTAAGTCTAGGGGCCTGATGATCTCAGAAGTGATCTGTGTCTTGGTATTCTTCGTGGTTGTCCCATTTCTTTAACTGACTCTAGCACTGTTTCTTTAATGTCTTCCCAATCATCCAGTTTTATTTGTGCGGATTTCACGCGAGAAATTTAGGGTTTACTCTTGGAAATATTTTTGTTTTCGGTTTAGGTTTGTTCGGTTGGAATATGGTCCTTCTTTCAGTCAGATAACGATCTGAGTCTATGTTTAGGCCCTTCCTCACTATGACATTCAAGATTTCCTTGTAGTTACGAGTCGTTATTGTCACATGGTCTAATTGATATTTACCTTCATTTGGATTAGCTGATACCCACGTTTTTTTCCATTCTTGCAAGTTTCCTGAAAAATGTCGACATTAGTTTTAGGTTAAATTGTTTAAAAAAATCTGAGCCTGTCCCCATTTCTGTTGGTTCTTCCGTGTACTGAATAATCTCCATCTATTGGTTTATTGGTTTTTTTATATTCATAAACCAAAAAATTGTGCAAATGGCTCTAAGCACTACGGGACTTAACATCTGGGATCATCAGTCCCCGAGACTTAGAAGACTTAGAACTACGTAAACCTAACTAACCTAAGGACATCACACACATCCATGCCCGAGGCAGGATTCGAAACTGCGACCGTAGCAGCTGCGTGGTTCCGGAGTGAAGCGCCTAGAACTGCTCGGCCACATTGGCCAACTTATGAAAAGAAAGCATGGAAAAATTTAAAGAGTTGATAAATTCAAATACCTTGGGGAGTGGATCCAAGCCAATGGACTGGACAACACAACAAATAAATAAAGAATAAAGAGTTAGTATTTGCATATAAACTAACGCAGAACTATTCCAATAAGAAATCAATATCTATACAAGCGAAGATCAGACATTATAATTCAGTTATTAGGAAATAAGCAACATGTGGATCAGAGTGCCTAACATTGAATATGAAAGGCGAATTAAGAGATCTAGGAAAAAAAAATAAACAGAAAAACACCACGAAAAATTCAAAGTCCTGAAAAAACAATTAAAATGGGTGAATTAAAACGAGAAATGAAGATTCATACAAAAATACAGAAAAGATCACAGATACAATGAGGAAGAGAGGGCTAAAATTTTATGGACATTTAAAAAGACTGGAAGAAACACGGGTTAGAAAGATGCCAACAAAGCAGGTGTTTTAGAAGAATTAATACGTGACAGAATCACTTCAGGCTACTGAAAGAAAGCGCAAACTATGAAGAAGATGAGCCAAAACCTCGACTGAAGAGAATGTGGACAGATGAGCAGAGACAAGCAGTTGGAGAGAAAATGAAGAAGAACTGGGAAGAAAGGAAGAAAAAGAAACACCTCAATTCTAAGTTGTATGCTGTCCATAGCTGGCCAAATTCATTTATATTATGACGTGACAAAAGTCAAGGGATAACTCCTAATATTGTGACGGACCTCCTTTTGTCTAGCATATTGCAGTACCTTTTTCACAACTTGGGTCCATTGTTTCGTGGGGTCTGCGCTATACTCGAAACCTACTATCAGCTCAGAAATGATTCAAATGGATCTGAGCACTATGGGACTTAACTTCTGAGGTCATCATTACCCTAGAACTCAGAACTACTTAAACCTAACTAACCTAAGGACATTACACACATCCATTCCCGAGGCAGGATTCGAACCTGCGACCGTATCGGTAACGCGGTTCCAGACTGTAGCACCTACAACCGCGCGGTCACACCGGCCGACTACCATCAGCTGTTACCAATATAAATCGCGATTCAAATGAGCAGGCCACTGTTTCACGGTCGTCTAGAGACCAAGTGATATGACCACGAGCTCAGGAGAGGCACTGGCGGCGATGTAGTGCTACACTGAAGACCCAAAGAAACTGGTACACCTCCCTAATATCGTGTAGGGCCCCCGCGAACACGCAGAAGTGCCGTAACACGACATGGCATGGACTCGACTAATATCTGAAGTAGTATTGGAGGTAATTGACACCATGAATGCTGCAGGACCATCCATAAATCCTTAAGGGTACAAGGGGGTGGAGATCTCTTCTGAACAGAACGTTATAAGTCATCCCAGATGTGCTCAATGATGTTCATGTCTGCGGAGTTTGGTGGTCAGCGGAAGTGTTTAAACTCAAAAGAGTGTTTGTGAGCCACTCTGTAGCAATTATGGACGTCTGGGGTGTTGCATTGTCCTGCTGGAATTGTCGAACTACGTCGGAATGCACAATGGACATGAATGGATGCAGGTGATCAGACAGGATACTTATGTACGTGTCACCTGTCAGAGTCATATCTAAGCGGATCAGGGGTCTCGTATCACTGCAGCCGCACACGCCCCACACTATCACAGAGTCTCCACCAACTTGTACAGTCGCCTCCTGACATGCAGGATCCATGGATTCATGAGGTTGTCTCCATACCCGTACACGTCCATCGCTCGATGCAATTAAAACGAGACTCGTCCGACCAGGCAACATGTTTCCAGTCATCAACAGTTCAATGTCGCTGTTGACGAGCCCAGACGTAGCATAAGGCTTAGTGTCGTGCAGTCATCAAGGGCACACGAATAAGCCTACGGCTCCGAAAGCCCCTATCGATGATGTTTCGTCGAATGTTGAATGGTTCACACACTGACACTTATTGGTGGCAGCAATTTTCTGAAGAGTTGAACTTCTGTCACGTCGAACAATTCTCTTTAGTCGTCGTTGGTCCCGTTCTGGCAGAAACTTTCTCCGGCCGCAGCGATGTAGGAGATTTGTTTTTTTTTACCGGATTCCTGGTATCCACGGCACACTCGTGAAATGGCTGTACTATAAAATCTCCGCTTCATCGCTACCCCGGAAATGTTGTGTCCCATCGCTCGTGCAGCGACTATAACAGCTCGTTCAAACTCACTTAAATCTTGATATCCTGCCATTGGAGCAGCAGTAGACAACCGAACAACTGCGACAGACGCTTGTTGTCTTATGTAGGCATAGACGACCGAAGCGCCGTATTCTGCCTGTTTACATATCTCTGTATTTGAATACGCATACCTATACCAGTCCCCTCCATGAACCATGGACCTTGCCGTTGGTGGGGAGGCTTGCGTGCCTCAGCGATACAGATAGCCGTACCGTAGGTACAACCACAACGGAGGGGTATCTGTTGAGAGGCCAGACAAACGTGTGGTTCCTGAAGAGGGGCAGCAGCCTTTTCAGTAGTTGCAAGGGCAACAGTCTGGATGAGTGACTGATCTGGCCTTGTAACAATAACCAAAACGGCCTTGCTGTGCTGGTACTGCGAACGGCTGAAAGCAAGGGGAAACTACGGCCGTAATTTTTCCCGAGGGCATGCAGCTTTACTGTATGATTAAATGATGATGGCATCCTCTTGGGTAAAATATTCCGGAGGTAAAATAGTCCCCCATTCGGATCTCCGGGCGGGGACTACTCAAGAGGATGTCGTTATCAGGAGAAAGAAAACTGGCGTTCTACGGATCGGAGCGTGGAATGTCAGGTCCCTTAATCGGGCAGGTAGGTTAGAAAATTTGAAAAGGGAAATGGATAGGTTAAAGTTAGATATAGTGGGAATTAGTGAAGTTCGGTGGCAGGAGGAACAAGACTTCTGGTCAGGTGATTACAGGGTTATAAACACAAAGTCAAATAGGGGTAATGCAGGAGTAGGTTTAATAATGAATAGGAAAATAGGAACGCGGGTAAGCTACTACAAACAGCTTAGTGAACGCATTATTGTGGCCAAGATAGATACGAAGCCCACACCTACTACAGTAGTACAAGTTTATATGCCAACTAGCTCTGCAGATGACGAAGAAATTGAAGAAATGTATGATGAAATAAAAGAAATTATTCAGATAGTGAAGGGAGACGAAAATTTAATAGTCATGGGTGACTGGAATTCGAGTGTAGGGAAAGGGAGAGAAGGAAACGTAGTAGGTGAATATGGATTGGGGCTAAGAAATGAAAGAGGAAGCCGCCTGGTAGAATTTTGCACAGAGCACAACTTAATCATAGCTAATACTTGGTTTAAGAATCATGATAGAAGGTTGTATACATGGAAGAACCCTGGAGATACTAAAAGGTATCAGATAGATTATATAATGGTAAGACAGAGATTTAGGAACCAGGTTTTAAATTGTAATACATTTCCAGGGGCAGATGTGGACTCTGACCACAATCTATTGGTTATGACCTGTAGATTAAAACTGAAGAAACTGCAAAAAGGTGGGAATTTAAGGAGATGGGACCTGGATAAACTGAAAGAACCAGAGGTTGTACAGAGTTTCAAGGAGAGCATAAGGGAACAATTGACGGGAATGGGGGAAAGAAATACAGTAGAAGAAGAATGGGTAGCTTTGAGGGATGAAGTAGTGAAGGCAGCAGAGGATCAAGTAGGTAAAAAGACGAGGGCTAGTAGAAATCCTTGGGTAACAGAAGAAATATTGAATTTAATTGATGAAAGGAGAAAATATAAAAATGCAGTAAATGAAGCAGGCAAAAAGGAATACAAACGTCTCAAAAATGAGATCGACAGGAAGTGCAAAATGGCTAAGCAGGGATGGCTAGAGGACAAATGTAAGGATGTAGAGGCTTATCTCACTAGGGGTAAGATAGATACTGCCTACAGGAAAATTAAAGAGACCTTTGGAGATAAGAGAACCACTTGTATGAACATCAAGAGCTCAGATGGAAACACAGTTCTAAGCAAAGAAGGGAAAGCAGAAAGGTGGAAGGAGTATATAGAGGGTCTATACAAGGGCCATGTACTTGAGGACAATATTATGGAAATGGAAGAGGATGTAGATGAAGATGAAATGGGAGATACGATACTGCGTGAAGAATTTGACAGAGCACTGAAAGACCTGAGTCGAAACAAGGCCCCCGGAGTAGACAACATTCCATTGGAACTACTGACGGCTTTGGGAGAGCCAGCCCTGACGAAACTCTACCATTTGGTAAGCAAGATGTATGAAACAGGCGAAATACCCTCAGACTTCAAGAAGAATATAATAATTCCAATTCCAAAGAAAGCAGGTGTTGACAGATGTGAGAATTACCGGACAATCAGTTTAATAAGCCACAGCTGCAAAATACTAACACGAATTCTTTACAGACGAATGGAAAAACTAGTAGAAGCCGACCTCGGGGAAGATCAGTTTGGATTCCGTAGAAATACTGGAACACGTGAGGCAATACTGACCTTACGACTTATCTTAGAAGAAAGATTAAGGAAAGGCAAACCTACGTTTCTAGCATTTGTAGACTTAGAGAAAGCTTTTGACAATGTTGACTGGAATACTCTCTTTCAAATTCTAAAGGTGGCAGGGGTAAAATACAGGGAGCGAAAGGCTATTTACAATTTGTACAGAAACCAGATGGCGGTTATAAGAGTCGAGGGGCATGAAAGGGAAGCAGTGGTTGGGAAGGGAGTAAGACAGGGTTGTAGCCTCTCCCCGATGTTATTCAATCTGTATATTGAGCAAGCAGTAAAGGAAACAAAAGAAAAATTCGGAGTAGGTATTAAAATCCATGGAGAAGAAATAAAAACTTTGAGGTTCGCCGATGACATTGTAATTCTGTCAGAGACAGCAAAGGACTTAGAAGAGCAGTTGAACGGAATGGACAGTGTCTTGAAAGGAGGGTATAAGATGAACATCAACAAAAGCAAAACGAGGATAATGGAATGTAGTCGAATTAAGTCGGGTGATGTTGAAGGTATTAGATTAGGAAATGAGACACTTAAAGCAGTAAAGGAGTTTTGCTATTTGGGGAGCAAAATAACTGATGATGGACGAAGTAGAGAGGATATAAAATGTAGACTGGCAATGGCAAGGAAAGCGTTTCTGAAGAAGAGAAATTTGTTAACATCGAGTATAGATTTAAGTGTCAGGAAGTCTTTTCTGAAAGTATTTGTATGGAGTGTAGCCATGTATGGAAGTGAAACATGGACGATAAATAGTTTGGACAAGAAGAGAATAGAAGCTTTCGAAATGTAGTGCTACAGAAGAATGCTGAAGATTAGATGGGTAGATCACATAACTAATGAGGAGGTACTGAATAGGATTGGGGAGAAGAGGAGTTTGTGGCACAACTTGACCAGAAGAAGGGATCGGTTGGTAGGACATGTTCTGAGGCATCAAGGGATCACCAATTTAGTATTGGAGGGCAGCGTGGAGGGTAAAAATCGTAGGGGGAGACCAAGAGATGCATACACTAAGCAGATTCAGAAGGATGTAGGTTGCAGTAGGTACTGGGAGATGAAGAAGCTTGCACAGGATAGAGTAGCATGGAGAGCTGCATCAAACCAGTCTCAGGACTGAAGACCACAACAACAACAACCTATACCAGTTTCTTTGGCACTTCGAATACGTTCCTCGTACGTCCCACATTCATTTCTGCCGTTATTACATGCAGTGTTGCTTGCCTGTAAGCACTGACAACTCTAAGGAAACGCCGTGTGATGGCATCGGTGCGTATAAGGCGCGAATGGCATCGTTTGGTATAGCCATCCATGCTGCATTCACCTGGTTCCAAAGTTCCTCTGTAGTGGTTGACATTGGGTCACGGCGCTGCGTCCGTCGTTTCACCATATCCCTCACAAGTCTGGTGACCTGGCGGGCCTGTGACACCAAGAAGCCATCTGTTCGTGCAGCAACATGTGGTCGTGTATTGTGTTGCTGAAAAATGGCCTCTGAGGTGTTGTGCAGGAAGGATATGGCTACGGGTCACAGGATGTCATTCATGTAGGACAGACTGGTCACCGTGCCCTGGACACGCATCAACTGTGATTTGTGGTTGTACCCAATACAACCCCAAACCATAAGGTCTTGGCCGGCCGCGGTGGTCTAGCGGTTCTAGGCGCTCAGTCCGGAACCGCGCGACTGCTACGGTCGCAGGTTCGAATCCTGCCTCGGGCATGGATGTGTGTGATGTCCTTAGGTTAGTTAGGTTTAAGTAGTTCTACGTTCTAGGGGACTGATGACCACAGATGTTAAGTCCCATAGTGCTCAGAGCCATTTGAACCATAAGGTCTTGAGTTGGCACCATATATCTTGTGCGAATGGAATCACCGTGATGCCGCGCGCTCTGTCTGGAACGAACCAAAATGTTTCCGAAAACACTATCTGATGCAATTCCTGTCCACAGTGACGTCGTTCCATACACCATTGCCGTATAGTATGGTTCTACACATTCGTCAAAGGCAGACGGAGACGTAGACGACGCGCATGTGAAATAAACGTTGACGGACTCTCAGCCTTAATAGTGTACGATGTATTACACTGTTCCATCAGAGTCGAGGAGGACGCGGATCTGTCCTACAATGCCACTCAGATGAAATCTTCTCGAGAGATGGTCTGAATGATGCGACCTGCCTCATCTCGCCATGTTCTACGGCCTTCCGTGAACAATTCTGCATACACTCGTTCCACTGCCGAAACAATGCGCCCCATAGAAGCAGCAATTTCCCGGATGGATGCATGACATTCTTTCAGGTCAATAGTGCGCCCTCTTCCAAAGTCACTGATTTGGCGGTACGGTTCGCGCATACGTCTGCAAGGCATCCTGCACGGCTGCTCACGTTACACTGATCCATTACCTTCGATCTACAGCGACAAGTGCCGCAGGCACATTTTACTTGTAGGTGGTGATGCGCCGCGATATCGATGTTGGACCTGAACCCGCGGACTGACATGGTTCAGATGCTGATTATTTCTGCAGAACATACTAATGTACGTGTCCTGCGAATATGAATGTCCAATCTCTAGTCGTGCAAGGTGTTCTGTTCTTTTTTCTGAATATGAGTGTAATTGGGCTTGTCAGAAAGTGGCTTCAACCAAATTACAAATATTACTACTTTTAACTTGGATTTACAGATACCAGTTGACTTTCAAGCTGCACCATCACAGAGGGAAATGATATTAGACAGAATAAGCACTCTATCACTAACGTCTTTCATATTACATACCTATATGTGGGTTTGAGTCACTCGCATCGCTCAAAAACTATATAGCCCATGCTCTCAGATGAGAGACGGGTCAGGTCGCATCACTCAGACCGTCTCATATCCTTATTGATATAGAGAGAAGCATATCTGAAAACTGTTGTCTGAGCGCAGATCGTCGTCAGCATATCAGATCCCTTGTCGCAGACATCCAGTTCGAACAGGGCCACGTGTAGACTCCTCCTGGGGGCCGCCTGGAGCTATTAACATCATTTTACGAGCCGACGAGTTGTTAAGTCTTTGCATTATGTCTTGGTTGTTACAGAGACGAGCTTTTCTGAACAGCAGCGTTCACATTTTATGGTGATAGTGTTGCCTACTGGCGTTGCATTGACCTAATTCTGTATCACATGATTTCCGGGTTTGAGATGTAAATTCATTTGAGCGAGGTCAGCTCTTTTTCCGGTTCACCTCTTCACCAGACTTGAGCATCTATTTTTGTTTGAGGCATCTCCATATATCAGTAGCCTTTCGTTTTACTATCAAACTCACTAAATACATAATATTATAATGATTTCAGATTACTAGGACATGTCGCTGTACGACACTGTTTCATTCTCTGCCACAATTTAATGGATATTATTTTGTGTGTAACGGACCTCTCTCTGTGCTTCGGAGAGAAGCTTTCCGTTTTTCGAGCTGGTATGTTGCATTACTGGTGCGATCTCGCGGTACTGTTGTCAGCAGAAGGCAGTCAATGAATCGCCTAAGGAGGGGCACACATTCTCAGGGAGACGGGCAGTTTTCATGGAGGTGAAGCTGCTACCTGCATCGTGCTATTGTGGCGAGAGCCGGCGCCCTGGCATAGCCGTCCATAGCTAATAATTGAGTCTGACGTTTTTTGCCTTTTCTGCTCGAACATCAAAGGCCAAGACGCTACGGCACTGCCTGCCCAGAGTGAGAACGACAGGTGGTTTTGCTCCAAACTTTGGTTACCCATTCGACTCTAGTCTCCTCACTGCCGCACCTGGCGTGAAAGGCCCCGAACATACTCGTACGTGGAAACTCTGCTTCAGACCTAGTTTCTGTCAGGTTCCCCTGTTTTTCCGTGGAATAAGTGATATCCCCATCCGTCACATTGACAACAGAATTTAATCCCCCAATACACGAAAATATTTTTGAAAGCAGACAGTGGAGGGCTGTGAACTTATATTTTGAGAGGCAGTCGTCTCCGGCTGCCGTCTGGTTCTGATTGCCACCCGCTAGCTGTTACAGAGAAATGAGCTACCCGAACGCTATGTTACTGCACTTGACCTCCCGTGGCCGTTATCAGAAACATCCGGTGACGTCATAGTAAACAAGTCCAGTATTGGTGAAGGAAAACTCAACGCATTGTGAATGCCTTCGGGACAGTTGTGCATATAGTATCAGGTGGTTCGGCGTGTCTTCGTGAAATATCACTATAAAAACTCACAATAACCCGACCAAACACCCTAACTCCCAGGTGTAATAATATTGTGATCGACTAACAAGTGACGCAAACTGTGACAGCGCGCTGTACATTCTGAGCAGCTTACTACTTGCTTACTTTGGCACGCAATTTATATTGCTGAATTTGCTTATAATTTGAGGCATCTTGTTGTATCGTTAACTTTGCTTTTGAGAGTTGCCTGGATGGGCAGATCTTGTTGCGCTTTCTCTGTACAGTCTTCCACACTTGTTTGCACGTCACCATAGTGTTAAAGTCTTTTTGTAATTTGACTGAGTCTTAGAGAACTTTGCTCTCTGTTAATTTTTCTCATTAGAGTAAATAAATGCCAGTCTTAGTCTTGACTTAGACTTCAAGATCTCTCACTGTCACTGTACGTCACCATAGTGTTAAAGTCATTTCGTAATTTGATTTGAGTTCAAAATGGCTCTGAGCACTATGCGACTTAACTTCTGAGGTCATCAGTTGCCTAGACCCTTGAACTAACTAAACCTAACCAACCTAAGGACATCACATACATCCATGCCCGAGGCAGGATTCGAACCTGCGACCGTAGCGGTCGCTCGGCTCCAGACTGTAGCGCCCAGAACTGTACGGCCACTACGGCCGGCTTGATTTGAGTCTTAGAGAACTTTGCTCTCTGTTAATTTTTCTCATTAGAGTAAATAAATGGCAGTCTTGACATAGACTTCAAGATCCCTCACTGCCTTACGACTTTTCTATGGTAAGTTGACCCACAAAGAACAAATACAATCTGTTGTACACCCAATGTGTTGTTCTTACCGTGTCTCTGTTTTCGTTGTCTATAATGGCCAAACTCAATGATAAGTTATGTTAAGAGCTGATAGAAAATAACAAGCATTATACTAGCTCGTTTTGTATGATCAAAGATTTGTTACATAATGAGCACTCCACTTACCTTCCTCGAGTGAGAGCCATGACACACCCGACGCCAACTATCAAAGCGTTAATTTTCTGCTTCTGTATTTGTATGACATTGTATATCCACATGGTCTCCTGTACGTCATTTCTATTTACTGTTCTTGAACTTTCATGGCTATTTATTGAATAACAAGGGAAGTTAATTTTTAAATGTTTCATGAGTTGTATTCCTCTAGTAGTCACCTCTCATTCTTACGACCTCTTATGTGCTTGAATATTTTTAAAAAAATATTTGCTAATGTGCTGGCCTAGACTTTGCATTAGTAGCCGGTGCGCGTAAAGCTTATTGCAACTGATTTTCTGCCGGCAGAATTAAATGTACTATAAACTGCCTACAACAAACGAATTATTTTCGTTTTTACACATCATTTTTCAGTCAGACAAGATACGAATGATTTAGGGAATTTCGCCGGCGGATCGAATATTTCATATGCAGTCATTACGATTACTTGTTAGTGACTATAATTAAATTTTAAGAACACAGGCAGTTTAAACATATGTAAAATTTCAAATTCAGTATTTGATATGTCAGAGCTTTATATCTGATTCTAGTAGCTAACGTACTTTCAAACTGTTAATTTTGAGGTTGTTCCACCCATTGAAAGCCTAAAATCTTGCAAGTGACTGACCTGGAGAATGGCTGAAAGATTATTAGCCGAAATACACGAACTAGAAATAATAATACCCCGGATACACGCCCGAAAGATGATGGAGTAAGGTAAGTTGTAGAGAAATTCAAGACGTGTGATTCGGTGTTGAAAACGTTGAGACTTTGCATTTTTGTCATTCATTCTTCTTGCCGTTAAGTATTAGGCCATACAAGCCTTAGACAACGCATGCATCTTTTCCAGAAAAGATGCTTTTACACTTATAGTTTGTATTAGAGCTGTTCAGGATGTTGTTTGTTAGCTGGTATTCTTCAGTTTATTTTAAAGGCCCCACTTTACACAATCCGTTGGGGTATGAAATTATGTTTACTACCTCATATTTCATTAACAGTTGTCAGTTTGCGTTGTTATTCATCGTTGGTCGAAAGCTGTACAGAGGGGACTGTTTCATCCTAGAGGAATGTGCCCAAAACAAGACTCCCTCCCCCTCTCCTCCTCATAACCCCCTCCCCCCCCCCCACCCCACGCCCAGCGGCCCCCTCTCTATAGCGAACCCCGCTGGTTCTTGGCTCTGCATTCTCCTGAAATCTAGTGGAGCCAAGTGTAAATAGCAGTTTAGTCTCCAACCACTCTGTAGCAGGAAGCAAAAGTCACCCGCTTCACTTGATGCTTATGAATCCGCCATACACGTTTTTACAATGGGAAAAGAACTTACTTTCTGCTACGTTTTTCGTCACTTCTCCTAGGAATTGGCAGTTTAGTCTTTCAGTGCAATTGTGTTCTTAAATAGTAAGGTTTAAGGTTAATGTTTATGACCTAATGGCTTCAGTTAGATATTTTTAAAAAAAATATAGACTGCAGTTGCGTAACCTGGACCCCTTCCGCTTCCCTTAAAGTCCACCTTTATTAGTACTCATTATTATTCTCTTGAAATTTTCATTGTAAATTCATTGTGGATAATGGGGAGCGTTCATAAAAGAAAGTGGAGTCCTTCTAAGACGTCTATAGCTATTGACGCAGTTAAGAAAAAGAAGATGCAGTTGAAGACGACCAGTAAACAATTTAATGTTCCAAAAACAATACTCCTGAGGCTGTCCAATATGAAGTACGGTACACCAGAGCAAAAACTAAATAGGCAGACCTACAACCTTGGGTAAGATATTGAAGAAGAGCTGGTTTCGTACTGCCTTTCTATGGGAGCTTCTTTCTTCGGGCTTACTAGGAACGAAATGTGAAAAGTTGCCCTACAGTTGGCGGAGAAAAATAACATTGAGCACCCTTTCAGAAAGGAAATTTCTGGTGAAATGTGGGTTAGTATTTTTTTTAAAGTATACAAAACTAAAAAACTGGTTAAAATGGCTCTGAGCACTATGGGACTTAATTTCGGAGGTTATCAGTCCCCTAGAACTTAGAACTAGTTAAACCTAAATAACCTAAGGACATCACACATATCCATGCCCGAGGCAGGACTCCAATCTGCGACCGTAGCGGTCGCACGGTTCCAGACTGAAGCGCCTAGAACCGCCTGGCCACCCCGGTCGGCCACAAAACTAAACTATCAGTAAGAAAGGGCTACAGGAACATCCTACAGCAAGGCTCTTGTGTTTAGAAAAGGAACCATAGAGAAATTCTGTCACCTTCTGGAACCTTTTATATTATATCTAATTTGAAACTATTTTTTGTTTTCTTTTTCCAGTATTGTTTAGTGGTATTTTGCTTATTTTTGGAAGGGGTCCGATTTTGGCAACTATTTTTTAAACTCGTTAAGTGTAAGGTTTCTGAAAATATTTTTTAGTAATAAATTTGAGTGGTATTTTCAAAGACCAAAAGGTAAATGGTGCACTACGTGCACATGCTTAAGGAACATGTTTTTTAGCTGTTTTGTATTTTTTTAAACCAAAATAAAAACGGGTTATGGCTTCGGACATTTTCCTGTTAATAACGGAGTCATAACTGCGATGCGCTAGGGAAGGCGGTTATCGCTGCAACAACCGATTTTCGGTTATATCGCTTTTTCCCACGGCATTTAGACGTTGACTATTAAAATCGCTCTGAGTTAACCGATTTTCGGTTTTTTATTCCCGGTATTTCCTCTAGTAAACGTGGAAATCGAGCAAAGACTGAAAAATTTGACTCTCTCAGTTTCAAGGCACACATAGAATCAAACTGAAGTTAAACAATCAAATAAAAGAAAACTTAGTCCGTCCGCCGTTCGCTGCTTTTCTTGAGAAATGATAAAAGGTCGCATACTACCAAAAATCACCAGCATTCTCCTACTGGTTCTAATTTTTTGAAACTCTTTTCAAAAATCGTAGGCATTATACGAATATGTAGGCATTATGAAGAGTCCATGGTAAAGGTTGAAAACTGATGATGAAGATATTTTTCGTGAGAATTTGTGCATTTTTAAGGGCTACATGCAGATAAAGATGTATTATATAGACACAGGCAGCAGACCAGCTACTTGGTATCTTTATTGTACACTATGAATGAAATGTTCTTAAGGTTTTAATTTGTTACTGTTACCATAGGGAAGCAGCAGTGGTTGGGAAGGAAGCGAGACAGGGTTGTAGCCTATCCCCGATGTTATTCAATCTGTATATTGAGCAAGCAGTAAAGGAAACTCGTAGTAGGAATTAAAATCCATGGAGAAGAAATAAAAACTTTGAGGTTCGCCGATTACATTGTAATTCTGTCAGAGACAGCAAAGGACCTGGAAGAGCAGCTGAACGGAATGGACAGGGTCTTGAAAGGAGGGCATAAGACAGACATCAACAAAAGCAAAACGAGGATAATGGGATGTAGTCGAATTAAGTCGGGTGATGCTGAGGGAATTAGATTAGGAAATGAGACGCTTAAAGTAGTAAATGAGTTTTGCTGTTTGGGGAGCAAAATAACTCGTGATGGTCGAAGTAGAGAGAATATAAAATGTAGACTGGCAATGGCAAGGAAAGCGTTTCTGAAGAAGAGAAATTTGTTGACATCGAGTATAGATTTAAGTGTCAGGAAGTCGTTTCTGAAAGTATTTGTATGGATTGTAGCCATGTATGGAAGTGAAACGTGGACGATAAATAGTTTGGACGAGAAGACAATAGAAGCTTTCAAAATGTGGTGGTACATAAGAATGCTGAAGATTAGATGGGTAGCTCACATAACTAATGAGGATGTATTGAATAGAATTGGAGAGAAGAGAAATTTGTGGGACAACTTGAGTAGAAGAAGGGATCGGTTGGTAGGGAATGTTCTGAGGCATCAGGGGATCACCAAATTAATATTGGAGGGCAGCGTGGAGGGTAAATATCGTAGAGGAAGACAAGAGATGAATACACTAAACAGATTCAGAAGGATGGGAGATGAAGAAGCTTGCACAGAATAGAGTAGCTTGGAGAGCTGCATCAAACCAGTCTCAGGACTGAAGACCACAACAACAACAACACTTAACGTTGATCCGTACAGTGGCCTACGGAGTATAATATACACTATCCAAACACAAAGTGCACCAAAAATTTAATATCTTAAAGCAAATGAAGTATTGTACTTCGTTGCTATGTGACTTTGTAAAAATATTTGCGGAGTAGGTTTGCAGCCATTACAAAGGATGTCCGGTGACGATAGCGAGACACTACCATAGAGACCAGGGGGATGGAAGGAAGGAAGGGGGGCGGCGGGGGGGGGGGGGGAGGGCAGGTCTTGCATTTAAGCCACGGCACACGGCAACAGGGGCTTTGTTGTCACAGTAATGCTGTACCAAATCTCATGACCTGCGTTTGTTGCTTGTTTCTGTTGGCACTGTTATTAAATGAGCACTGACACCTTCTCCCATTTTTATAACAACGAAATATTTCAAATCAACGCAAACTACAGTCTTTTTTTAAAAAAAGAAAAAAGTTTATTTAAAAATGGAGCATTTCAGCACACATTCTATGGCCAACTAATGTTCCTGCTGTTTATCTCAGTTATTAGAAAATTAAAAAAAAAACACTTGTTATAACCGAGTTCTAACAAATACCGAAAAACCGGTTGTTCAGAACTAAAGTACCGGTATCGGTTTTAATTGATGGGTTTTTGCCATCCCTACCATGCGCTCCTAGGTTAAAGAACAACAGGTAGTATCGCATTTAACAGACACGAAAATCTGGTATTACTAAACATTTATTGAAAAGTGAGCACAGTGTACAAACGTTAATCGACAAATAAATTGAGTGCCGCGATGCGCGGTGTGCAGTTAGGCCCAACGATGGCGGATGGGCTTCTTGGAGGGTCCCCTGGAGACGGGGATCGGTGCCGGACGCGGAGTGGGCCTGGGCAGCGGCTGGAACGTCGTCGGTCTGGGCGTCGGCCTGTGGAACGCCGTCGGCGTCGGCGATGGCGGCGGCGGCGGGGGCGGCGTGGGCCGCGGCGGCGCGGGCACTGACGTCACGACCACGGAGACGGGCTCGCGGCGCGTCTCGGGCGCCGGCAGCGCCTCCTGGCCGGCGACGCGCGGCAGGTGGTCGCCGTAGGCGCGGAAGCCGTTCTCGTCCGCCTCGTACAGCATCTCGATGCGCCGGCCGTCGCCGGCCACCCACACGGAGCGGCCGCGCACCACCGGCACCTTGTCGTCGCCCACCGACCGGAACTGCACCGACTCCTCGCGCAGCGTGCCGTCCGGCATCTCGTACCTGGCGGCAGCGCAACAGGCGCGAGCTGTTAAGTAGCATTTGGCACAGTGCCACATCGCAGGCTTTTAGCAAAGTCCCGATCACAATGGGTAGTTCTCAGATATCTGAGTGGCTCGAAGAATTTTTAAGTAATAAACTTCTAAAGTGGTGAGTCTTCATCGAAGTCAAAGGGAAATGTCAGGATGGCCGAAGATAAGTATTATCTATATAAACATTGTCTGACAAAAAGTGAACCACCGTGAAAACATGTGTATGTGACTTCGGATGCACACACACCATCGGCGCTAAATTATTACAGTTACAATTCTCTGTGTCACGTAGAACGGCCACCAGACTGCATTGCTGTTGCTCGTGTTTAGTTTTTTTACCACACCTGTTAGGGTGTACAGGGTGTTCCAGGAGGAATGGCCAATATTCGGGGGAGTTGCAGAAAAACAGTCATTCGAAGCAAACAGTCCAGTAAAGGTGGTGCCCAAAATGCGTTTCTTAAGAGCGATCAGCACTTGTACAATAGAGATGTGTTTCACAGTAGCGAAAATCAACAAGTCCTCATAGTTCTTAAGGTATGCACTTGAGAGTCGATGGTAACTGGACACCGCCGCGCGGGATTAGCCGAGCGGTCAGGGGCGCTGCAGTCATGGACTGTGCGGCTGGTCCTCCCTCGGGCATGGGTGTGTGTGTTTGTCCTTAGGATAATTTAGGTTAAGTAGTGTGTAAGCTTAGGGATAGCTTGCAACAGAAGAGATTTGTTTCACAGTAATGAAGAAGTGCACACAGGTCTTAAAGTATGAATGTTGGATCCCTTCTTTACTGGACTTTTTTGCATCGAATGATCATTCCTGTCAAATCCCTGAATACTGACCATTCCTGCTGAGACATCCTGTGTAAGGGTGTGAAGGGCGTCTCTTACTGAGTGAGAACTGTGAAGGACTCGGAGACGCCACACACTCATATGAGTCAGAGTTGTCAGCTCCTGAAAGTTTGTTTTTTGGAAATTTGTGGTAAGTTCCCATGGGACATTAGGACATTACTGCTGAGGCCATCGGACCCTAGGGTTACATACAGTTAATCTAACTTAAAGTAAATTATGCTAAGCACAACACATACACCCATGCTCAAGGGATGACTCGAACCTCAAACCGGGGGAGCTGCGCGAACCGTGGCAAGGCGCCCTAGAACGCGCGGCTACCCCGCGCGGTCACAGAGTTTGTAAGGGGCCTCATTGAAGGTCTCCATCTGGTCATCAAGTCGAATAGTGCAATGTCCAGTTTTTTGGAGCATCTGGATGTCACTGTGGCCGGATAGTGTACTGTAAGCGAACGTGAAGACATGGATACTCACCGTAAGGTTCCGTTCGGCCAAATTTGACCTCCACAAGATAAGAAAATATAGCTCCATCTTGAAATTATGGATTGTGCCACTGCAGTTGCTTGAATAATTAAAAAATGTATCCAACGCCGTTATTTTTAAGGCTTTTTATTTAGTCTGTCCGTCCCGATAGATGAGTGATCAGCGCGGCGGTCTGTCACGCCAAGGGTCCGGG
Organism: Schistocerca nitens; assembly: GCF_023898315.1. Taxonomy (NCBI): domain Eukaryota; kingdom Metazoa; phylum Arthropoda; class Insecta; order Orthoptera; family Acrididae; genus Schistocerca; species Schistocerca nitens. The sequence continues at coordinate 258,085,008 of NC_064622.1, forward strand.
GTTCGATTCCCGGCTGGATCGGAGATTTTCTCCGCTCAGGGAATGGGTGTTGCGTTATCCTCATTATCATTTCATCATGATCGGTGGAAGGCAACGGGAAAGCACCACTGGAATCACTGCCCTAGACGCTCATGCGGTGGACCTCTCTGACGAGGCTTCTCCCATGACAAGACCTGCCGTAAGGCAGAACACAAAGTTAGTTGAAGTTATTTAGGCTTCTTTGAGGACCCCTACGAAAATGCGATGAAATTGGTATTCTAAAAAAAAAGGCTATAAAAATAAAGGCTGCCGGAATATTATTTTTATAATACAAGGCAAGCCCTTCGTAACACGTCACATCTGCCACAATAATTACTGGACTTCCAGCAACATTCTGTTTCTCCCTGCATCATTGATCGGGGGCTAGCAGCAGCCGAACTAGCCTCTTACCGTCTCATGAGTAGGCTGCCACTGACACCACAGCACAAACGGCTGCGTTTTCAATGGTGCCGTGACAGGGAAGGACGGGCTATCGATGAATGGCGTCACGTTGTGTTCAGCGGTGAATTCCGGTCCCACTCTATCCAAATGACCATCGTCGATAAGTATTCCTTCTACCTCTGTGGTTCCAATATTTTGGAGAGGCACAGCGGCGGTCGTCTGCGGAGCCATCGGGTATGACTTCAGAACACGGGGACTCTGACGGCATAACTGTACGTCGCGGACGTCATCCGTGCCCGTGTTTTACCTCTCATGAAGCAGCATCGTGGTGCAACTTTTTAACAGGCTTATGTTTGTCCACACTTGGCACGTGTGTCTGGACCCCAGGCACTGCCACCCAAAAAGAGAAGGTGGTCGACTGGGGTCAATTACAGCAGTAGGTGACCGTTACATTATACAGCAGTCAAAAAGAACCCGCGTCAAACAGCAGATACAATTGCAACCACATTTAACAGGACTGCAAGGCACGCAATCTCATGCTACACAGTGGAACAGCGACTTCTTGTCGGTGCTCTCTTTGCCCGACGACCAGTACGTTATGTCCCGTTGACAACCACGCGTCTGCGGCACCTTTTGTCACGGTGTCAGAAGCATAGGGACTGGAACAACGAGAAATGGGGGTCACGTGCTCTTCTCGAATGAGAGCAGATTAAGCATTGATTCTGGGCGTGCCGGCCGGCCAGGGTGGCCGAGCGGTTCTACGCGCTACAGTCTGGAACCGCGCGACCGCTACGGTCGCAGGTTCGAATCCTGCCTCGGGCATGGATGTGTGTGATGTCCTTAGGTTTAAGTAGTTCTAAGTTCTAGGGGACTGATAACCTCAGATGTTAAGTCCCATAGTGCTCAGAGCCATTCTGGGCGTGCCCTCAAATGGCGAGAGCTGGGAACAGGTATTGCGCCTAGGAACTTTGTCGAACACGATCTCTTTGGTGGCGCAGGTGCCACAGCGTGTGTCGCATAATGTTGAACATGAGCACTGACCTGCAAATATTTGAACACGGTACACTCACAATTCAGCGTTATTGTCGCACTGTACGCCCTTCCAGTGCTCGCCTTTACAGGGGAGCATCAGGCCATGACTTTATTTTTGTGGATGAGAATGCACGAACAGCGCAGATGGAGGAACTCGTGGAACGAGTGGCACATGGAGTGGCGTGCCCGTTCCCCCGACGAATATCCCACTGCGCACGTGTCAGATGCGGTGTGAACACGTGTTTCAGGGAGTCTGCATGCACCGACCACCATCCAGCAATTGTCACCCAAGCTGGTGGAGTGACTGAGCTCCCTACCACAAGAAATCCTTACCAACTCTGTGGCCAGCACTGGAGCATGCACTGCTTGTCCTTGGTGATCACTGCGCACACAGCCTGTTTAGAACCATGCCCCCCTTTTTGTAATGTCCATGGGACCATCATAAATCGCGGTCACTTTATTGCAATTATTGTCTTGGATACAAGTGTCATATCTGTTCATTTCATTGCGTATTTCTTTCAGTAACTTTCTGTGCTATCATGTAACAGTTGTATCTATATACGACCCAATTTTCATAGAGCTATGTTACTTGGCAGTGGCACTACATGCGGAAAATCTTGAACATGTACCATTAAACTGCAATACGTAATGTGCTGAGGAAGAATTGTATTTCAGTTTTGGTGATGGGTGAAATTTTACTTCGTTTAGGCGGAAACTTGATCGAAAGTTTTGCTAGTCAGATATATTTGTCTCTAAATAGGAAAATACTTGATGCTGGTTTCACTGGCGCCTTCTAATGACATACTCTCATTTGATTACCTCGGCTGTACACACTGGTAAGTGACACTCGATACGCAACTTAAGGGGCTCCGGAAAGGCTCAAAATCATGAAAAGTTCAATTTTTACTTTTTTGCGTTTTCAGAATCTGCAGACTATTACCTTTTAATAGATATATAATTTATTCAATTCCGAAGACTACAACTATTTTTACTTTTTTTTTTTTTTGAAATGTGTTCTACATGGGCGTGACGCACTGTGGCGCTGTTAAACTGCTGTCAAATGGTGTTATTATTAACGTCCATGTTCATCAGGTACATTTTAGTGATGTGAGATAAAGTATGTGTTGTGGCTAACCTGTGATGGTTCAATATATATCGCTGGTGTGATTGTCGATTGTTTCATGTTTATTTACTCTGTCGTTATCTCGAAAATATTCGTAATTAATTCTGTTTCTTGAGTCTCTGTTTTGCTGAAGTATAATAATGAGTAAAAGTAAAGTTATTAGAAATCCTCTGAAGGCTTTTAAGAAAAGGAGAAATGTTGGAAAGCTAAATGTATGTGTTATTACTGTAAACAATAAAGACGATGAAAATCCCCAACATAGCTTGTGTCCCAAAGAAGAAGACAGTTGGTGTAAATATAACAAAGGATTGCTAACTGGTGAAGTGTACACTCATAAGTATAGTCTGCCTCATGCAATAATGGAGGTGATAAAACCTATTTTCGGAGACTTAGCAGCACCTGAACTGTTGAAAAAGTGTATTCACGGAAAAACTCAAAACCCCAATGAAAGTGTAAATAGTGTTATATGGTCGAGAATCCCCAAGACTGTATTTGTTGGAATAGAAACACTTCACTTTGGTGTGTATGATGCTGTTGCGACTTTCAATGATGGCAACATTATAAGGTGCAAGGTATTTAGAAATATGGGAATGAAGATAGGTTCTAACATGGTACGAGCGATGCTTGCTTTACACATGGAACGCCTTCGGGCTGTAGACAGGGCTGTAAAGAGTCTAGAAATACAAGCAAGAGTAAACAGGAGGAGGAACAAGAGGAAGCTGGAGGAGGAGTTTGCAGAGGATGAAGATAATCCATCCTATGGACCTGGAATGCACTAAAAAGTTAATCCAATCTTTGTCGCTCGATTCCCAAAACTTTTATTTTCTCATACTAATTACATGTTTTCTAAGGATCTTCCAAACTTATTTGTTTCAAACTTTCAGTAAATGTTACACAGTACCTTCTGCATAATTTAACACAGCCTTTTTCCAAAAAACTGTATATTTTTGAATATATAAATAAAAAATTGCAAACAAATGTTGTGAATTTTCATTACAATTGAAAAAAAAATCATCTTTAATAACAGAACTAAAATTTTGTAAAATCCCTGTGTTAAGTTGTAGCCCATATTCCAATAAATAATCTGTAAAAAGTTCAACTTCCTACCTCAAATACTTTGTGAGGAAAGATGTAATTTATAAGCGTTATTTTAACATTGCAAGTATAGGGCGTTCCGGAGCCCCTTAAGTTATTGCATCCAAAAGATACGAGTGGTACGTGATGTGCTCTAGTCCTATTAACTGAAGGTCTCTCGATAATCCTAGGGATGGGAACTCTATTTCAAAATTAAGATTGTAGCTGGTTGCGACTTTCGCAGGAAGTGCGCATATAAAAACGATAAGTGCTGAAAACATGGCTACCTGTAGTCGTTACGTTTGCGGTGGTTGTACCAACAAAATGCTTTCCAGACACGAGCTGCACCTTATCTGAGGATAATGGGGGTACATATGACCCCGATGAAGATCCTCCATATGTTGCTCAAAGCAAATGGACGTATTACTACTCAGACAAATGTGCGTATTTCTTCAAGCTAGTAAACCGTGTTGAGTCGCGTCGCTTCCCATAGTTCACGAGCATTTATGTTACAGTGGGATGCTGACATATTAAGTGCCGTCCTTAACACTGCTGACGTCCTGCAGTAAGGTGCTTGCACTGATTTCTTGTAAGGCATTACCTATAGCTGTATCTGTGCCTTGAAAATGATACGAACAAATCTCAATTATTTACTTACCTGCTTTTATATATCCTACAAGGTCTGTGTTGGCTGTATATTTATGTTTGTAGTATGTGTGTCGGCTGGTACATACTACAAACAATCGATGGATGTACTTTATTTTTGCGCGTGAATTTATTCTGTGATACAGGGTGACATTTACTGAACTATATGAAACAAAATGTTAGTTAGTTACGAACTATGGCGTGCACGAACTTTATTCAACATGTAGAGGTCGCTACAGATATTCGGATTTAGGTTATGACATTTTCTATGTGCCTGCAGCCATTGGCGATGATATGGCGCAGACGAATTGCGAAATTCTGCTTGACCCACTGAAGTGTCGGAAGATCGATGCATCGATGCTTTCGATGACCTCCTGAACAGCTGTCTTCAACTCAGCAGTGGTTTTGGGGTTATTGCTGTACACCGTGTGTTTAATATAGTCTCACAAAAAGTAGTCGCATGTGTTCAGATCCGAAGAATATGGCGCGCATTCGAGCCCGTTGGCAGTGGCGTCTGGGTACCCCAGAGCCAGAATGCGCTCCTCCAGGACATCACTCTCCTGCTTCGAAATCAGGGTAACTTTGAATAATGGGGATGAAGTACCGGCCGCGGTGGCTGATAGGGTGTAGCCGCTTCAGTCCGGAACCGCGCGACTGCTACGGTCGCAGGTTCGAATCCTGCCTCGGGCATGGATGTATGTGATGTCCTTAGTTTTGTTTAAGTAGTTCTAAGTTCTAGGGGACTGATGACCTCCGATGTTAAGTCCCATAGTGCTCAGAGCCATTTGAACCATTTTCTTGGGGATGAAATCATCTTCCAAAACCTTCACGTACCGTTCGGTAGTCTCCATGCCATGAAGCAATATTGCACAGATTACTCCGTGACTGGATATTGCACACGACACAGTCACCCGTTGAGGGTGAACGATCATATCGATCGCGAAACCCGGATTCTCAGTCCCCCAAATGCGCCAGTTTTGCTTATTGACGGATCCATCCAAAAATGAAAGAGGGCTGCAGGGCTTCGTCGCTAAAGCAGACTATAATGCCGTAGTAATTCCCATCATATCCCGCGGCCAACCGTGCAGTTTGAACGTCCTAACGCTAACCGTTAAAGAGTTATGACGATTTTATTTCACGTAGTTCATTAACTGTCGCTCTGTATGTGGATCGTGTAGGTTTATAGCTCTGCATTTTTACGGATTCAGAGGATCATCGCAAAAATGCATCCTTGCACCAGATAAAATTGATACAAATGAGCAGTGTAACCGACAGTGCTGGGGGGGGGGGGGGGGGGGCGGTGGTAACTGGGAATAACATTGAGATATCCTGTATCCTGGGCCGTATGAAGGAAAAGAAGAAAAGTGGATTGTAGAACGTAGCGTGTAGCAAGAGCGTGTTTTTGTACGGAAACACATAGTCCCTCGATGTGAGTGCTCTAAAAACTGGAGCGTATAATTCAAAAAGACAGGCAACGCGTTTTCAGGAATTTGTGACAGCTGAATTGCTATGACACGCAAAATGCGTACCTGACAAGGTTGTTTACGTTCAAAAAGTGTTACCCATGCAAGGAATTATAAATTTGTCTTTTGGAGAGGCTTCGCAGCCATTACTCGGCAAAGCAGTCCGGCACGTAAACATCGGTAAGTCAATCGTAACTGATTTTACGTGTAAAGCTTTGTAAACAATAATATGTGACCGTTGCCGAAATTTGAAGAATTGAACGTGGATGGATTTTACCATTTTAAAAATATGTCGATACGGTGGATATATGTGAAAAATTGATGTATCTGGATAAATAATAGCTTTGAACGTACATGAAATATCTTATGTATGAGAATTTAATGAAACTTTGCCGTGTGATTTCTCAGAACAATCAATACGTCGGACCGAGACTCTAATTCGGGACCTTTGTCTTTCGCAGGCAATCGCTCTACCAAGTGAGCTACCCAAGCACGACTCACGCCCTGTCCTCACAGCCTTAGTTCTGCCAGTACCTCGTCTCCTACTTTCCAAACTTCACAGAAGCTCTCCTGCGAATCTAACAGAACTAGCACTCCTGAAAGAAAAGATATTGCGGAGACATGGCGTAGCCACATCCTAGGGGATGTTTCCAGAATGAGATTTTCACTCTGCAACGTACTGTGCGCTGATATGAAACTTCCTGGCAGATTAAAACTGTGTGCCGGACCGAGACTCGAATTCGGGACCTTTGCCTTTCGCGGGCAAATGCTCTACCAACTGAGCTACCCAAGCACGACTCACGTCCCGTCCTCACAGCCTTATTTCTGTCAGTACCTCGTCTCCTACCTTCCAAACTTTACAGACGCGAGGTACTGGCAGAACTAAGGCTGTGAGAACGGGGCCTGAGTCGTGTTTGGGTAGCTCAGTTGGTAGGGCACTTGCCCACGAAAGGCAAAGGTCTCGAGTTCGAGTCTCGGTCCGGCACGCAGTTTTAATCTGCCAGGAAGTTTCATATCAGCGCACACTACGTTGTAGAGTGAAAATCTCATTCTGGAATCAATACGTCTCTCATCATTGTTTGCAGCCGTGGTCTCCAATTATCTTGCAACACCTCGTTTGAGGAGCCACGTTTAATGGGGAGTTTTTGCTTCTATTGTCGTGCTTTTTCATCCGTGTCCGTTTCGCTGTTTACTGCGATACACCGCGTATTACATGACAGACGCAAAAAGCGAGCCAGCGACGTACCTGAAAGACTCCTGCCACTTGTCGGTGTCGCCGACGTCGTGCAGCGTGCGGATGATGGGCACCGAGACGGGCTGCGGCTTCTCCTCGTCCTGCTGCAGGTCTTCCACGCCGGCCTGGCCGAGTACCTCGGCCACCTCAGGCTTCAGGCCCACATCGCGGGCCAATATGGCCTTTTCGAGTATCACGTCAGGTTTCTCCTCGGGCACCACCGGCTCGGCTGCCACCGGGGCAGCTTCCTCCGCAGCGGTGGCTGCGGCCAACACCGCTAAGAGCACCAGCGTCTGCGTACACAAAGTCACTGGGCTTAGGCCCTGAGGGTGTGTTCCTTAGGTGGTGGCTCTCCCATCTTTGATACGAAAGGGTCATATTCTTAGACTCATTCATGTAGGTTCTTAACTGTATTTTAAGAAAGAACTTATCGAACATTATTACCACACGTTTAAGACATACATTAATGAATTATTGTATAACAGACGACTGTTACGATAGAGAAGTTCATACACTATCTGATCAAAAGTATCCGGGCATCTGTTAGTGGAAATTATCATGGGGTGTGTCCAAGTTTCACCTTCACGACGGCTTGAACTCTGCTGGTGTCTGAATGCTAGGTAGGAAAGGCAGCCCATTCTTCCTCAAGAGTCCACACCTGAAAACGTAGTGATATTGGACGCTGAGGTGTGCAAACTCATCCCAAAAGTATTCCATTAGGTTCAGGTCGAGACTCTGGACAGGTTGGTCTATTACAGAGATGTTACTGCCCACCAAACATTACCACTGTAGTGCTGCTCTATGACAGGGTCCATTGTCATGCTGGTACATTCATCGTCTTCGTACAGTTTTTCTTCTCTACGCCGTACATCATGCTTTAAAAATGTGTTCATAACCTTCCACACTTAACCCGCCAGGTTAGCCAAGGGCGCTAATTCGCTGCTTCCTGCACTCAGGTAGGTGTGCTGACCCCGGATCGAATCCGCCCAGCGGATTACTGACGAGGACCAGTGTGCCAGCCAGCCTGAATGTGGTTTTTAGGCGGTTTTCCACATCCCACAAGGTGAATACCGGGTTGGTCCCCATGTCCTGCTTCAGTTACGCGACTTGCAGACCTTTGAAAACTTTCACACTATTCCATATGGCTTACACTAGATGCAGACAGTTGGGGTACACTTATTCCGCCCCAGGGGGGAGAGGGGGGGGCGGCGGGAGTACAGGGTGGTGACAGGAAGGACATCCGGCCACCCTCTGACACTAACATCGCCAAATAAATGATAACAGCGCCGACCCCACGTTGAAGTGCGACAAAGGCCCAAGAAAATGATGATGATATCCTTCCTCACTTTAAGTTCCCTTCAGTGCACTGAATGGACCATACCCGAACTACCGAATACATCCCCATACAGCATCACATCACTTGTGTGATTAATAATCAAAGACTGTTCTTTCATTTTGTTTATTAGTGGGCCACCATATTTGACAGCGGTGTCAGTGCTCTACCAACTCGTGTTGCTGTTACGTGATATGCTTCTCGCAGCTACACATTCTGCAGACACCCAACGCTGCAACTCATTATTCTGCCACTGTGAAGGCCACACTGATACTTCCTTCTTCCTCCGGCAGCCCACTTTATAGTATTCCTATTGGTTGCGGAATAATATTTCTGTGGTTTCGAACTAGTGCCTTCACCAAGTATAGATAATCAACAAATGAATAAAAGATTTCAGTTTGCTTACTCAGTTTTGGTTACTAAAAAGAAAAACACTTATTCTCGTTAAAACAAAAAAAACTGAAATCTTCCACTTGTAACTAAACAGAAACACCAATCCTTTGGAAGTTAATTTCGCCAGTTACATGATATTACTTAGTGGTTTCCCACATACGACTCTAAAAGTTCGCCTCTCTTTTCATTACAGAAGTATTCTGTCGCTAGCTACAGGCGGCTGTTCTCCTACTTAAACATGTCGCCTTGTCACTTATAGAAATCTCTGTCCTGTGCGTCGTTACTTCAAAGAGTCCACTCTTGACTGCTCCATGGAATTCCCTTTGACGTAGTTCGTATTTACTGTCTCTGGTTACTGCACTGCCCTCTGTTGATTAATGTAGTAACTGTTTGCAATATTCCGCGCTGTTGTGACGCTCAGACATCGCGAATACTTCGTCTGGCAGCAGTACTTCAGTCTCAGACTCCGTGACGTACGAGGGAACAGAGAAACAAGAATCTTAATTACATTTCAGCATACATTCGTTACTCACTTCTCGAGTAAGACAAGAAATTAAAGGAACGAAAATATTTATATAATATTTACTGTCTTATGACCGTAGCACCCCGTGCACCGTACTTTGCTGTTCCCTATGCTCAAGACAGCATGTAATGTTCTCCAGGAATCTGTCATATTCAGCCATTGTGTAGGATGCCACAGGTAATAACGTAAGTCATCACTCCAGATCACTCGTACACTGTTAATTAGTTAATTACTGCCAACTGGCGTGGCTCTTTTCACCACCTCAGGCGTCACTTGACACTTATTACAGAGATATGTGTGTTATGAGAGATGCTCGACACGATTGAACCCCATTGTTTTGACTCCCTGTGCACAGTCATTGACCTACCTGGATTGCTGGTAGCAATTTGGAACTCTCAAATGTCTACTTCCGCTGATTCCATGCTAATTTTTGCAACAGCCCTTCGCGTTGCTCTGCGGACCCTGTTCGTCAGTACGTGACGTCTGTCTCATCGTGGTTTAGTTGTGACTCTTCCTCCGCGTTTCCATTTCACAGTCACAGCACTGTCGACTTGAGCAGCTTTGGAGGGATTGAAATGCCGTTGATGGATGTCTTACTCAGGTGACATCCAACGATTTGTCGACGTCCGAAATCGCTGAGCTTTCCTGATCGACCCATTCTGCTGTTATAGCGTCTCTACCGACAGCAAAATACTCGCCGCAACCTTTCGTGCTCTCGTGACATCTAGTGGTCAGTTCCGCATTACAAAGAAGTATCCTGATTGTTACATTTGAATAAAAACAACACACCTCCCGAACAGGCCATGAAGGCCCAATGGTACCGCAGTACCGACCATCCGCCGTGTCATCCTCAACCCACAGGCGACACTGGATGCGGATATGGAGGGGCATGTGGTCAGCACACTGCTCTTTCGGCCGTATGTCAGTTTACGAGACTGGAGCGGCTACTTCTAAATCAAGTAGCTCCTCAGTTTGCCTCATAAGGGCTGAGTGCACCGTGCTTACCAACAGCGCTCGGTAGACCGGATGGTCACCTGACAGCGCTTAACTTCGGTGATCCGACGGGAAACAGTGTCACCACCGCGGCAAGTCCATCAAGTCCATTGGCGCACTTACGTTCGAATAGTGTATATTATACTCCGTAAGCCACTGTACAGGTCAACGTTAAGTGTCCATCGTACAAATATTGCCAATTTTCTTTCCTTTTCCATTCTTCGTGTTGAGCAATGGCAAAACGATTGTCTCTGTGCGCTTGTTCGTTTTCTAATCGCTCTCGTCTTACTTTAATGATCCCTGCGGAATATATCCGATAGCAGCGGCATAATGTTCGCACTGTCATCTCCGAATGCAGCTTCTCTGAATCTACCCAATAGTCTTTCGCCAGAACTACTTCAAGCTATTTCCATTTTAACCCCCTCCACCCCCCCCCCCCCCACCCCCCGTAATTCCTGGCACACTGGCTATTCCGCCGGCCGAAGTGGCCGTGTGGTTCTAGGCGCTGCAGTTTGGAACCGCGAGACCGCTACGGTCGCAGGTTCGAATCCTGCCTCGGGCATGGATGTGTGTGATGTCCTTAGGTTAGTTAGGTTTAACTAGTTCTAAGTTCTAGGGGAATAATGACCTCAGAAGTTGAGTCCCATAGTGCTCAGAGCTATTTGAACCATTTGAACACTGGCTATTCCGGCTTGTTACGAACTTAGCAGCGTGTCTCGTATTTCGTCCGATGCTCATTTTTGTGCCTGTTGCATGAAGACTCCAAACATTGGAACAGTACACTTGGTTGTACTAGCGTCTGATATGTAATTTCCTGTACAGATGCACTGCTTTTTCGCTGTCAAACAATATGTTTTCCGTTCGCCTTCACTAATACTGAATTTTAAGTGATTTCTCATTTCATATAGCTTCATGGTATTAATTATAAATGCTTGCACGGTGTGATGTTCTCCAGATGCTCACCACTTGTAATGTATAGGTATTCTCTTCTACCCAGATCACATAACCACCCACGGCACTAACATTTAGTTCATTACGCCTGTGATTAAACATTTCATTGAGACATAATTTAGACAACATAGTCTATGGAGAACCGCGACCTGATGCTATATGTAAGTTAGAACAAACACTCAAGATCGCAATAATATTTGTTCATTAACCGGTTTCGGCTTATGTAAAAGCCACCTTCAGAATTTTTTGGCCCCTATGGCTGTCACGAGACAACCGAGGAGCCACCAGCATCACCCATAGGGAGCCAAAAATTCTGAGGATGGCTTTTACATAAGCCTAAACCGGTCAATAAATGAATATTATTGCGATCTTGACTGTTCATTATACCATAAATTTCACTGAGAGCCAAACTGGCATCGAATCGTGTTACTGCCCTTTCCAGGCGTCTACCGATATCAACCTGAAAACACATACTTCCATTTACGTAACCATACCTTTGCTGTCTTTTCAAACATTTCGGGCATTAAATAAATAACAAATTAACGATACAATCTGTCGAAAATTAGATTTCAGTAGTTTGAATGGTACAGTAAATATTTCAGGTCCTCAGCTTATGTGGCTCAGGCTATTTAGTTACAACTAAACTCAAAAGCGAAATGTCACCATTTTTCTCAACATGATATATATCACCGTAAAACTGCAACAACATTATCTGCCACCAATGGAGAAAACCTAAATGATAGTTATAAGAGAGAAACGACTGAATTTAAATCTTACTCCGGTCAAATAAGGATAAAATCGACAGACAAATTTTCGCATACTACACCGGATTAAAAATTACATGTAAGAACTATGATGGGTTTTTCAACTTTGTCTGTCGTAAAACGCCTAATTAAAGTCCATTTGTTGGAACAGTGCACACTGCTTGTGCACCTGACGACGGAAGAACATTTTTGTGAAGAATAAATTGCAAACGTACAATATGCTTGCAATGAGATATCGAAGACATTGATTCTTTTTGGAGGACATGATACGAGGAATTTAAAGCGGATGAAGCAGTAATAAGCATCCTATGTGTTACTGGTGAATTATAGCAAGTCCTATAGTCTGGTCCACCTGTAAGCTCTCTGAATAATAAGACATAATGCGATCCGCACAATAGATATTCAAGTAATGTGGAGCTATGAAAAGAAACTCACATAACGTGAGCAAAGAACGGGCAATGGAACGGCAAACTACTCAGCTGTTGAGGATGATACTGAACCCAATATGAAAAAGTGTCTCATCTGGCGCCCAATCAGATGACCCAAGTACGTTTGTTTTCTACTGCGCAAATCTGACGTCAGTACGTTCTGTAATTAACAGAAACAATAGGAACCTTGAATATGGGAGATGTTTTACAATTAGTTATTTCACTTTATGACTCCTGGTGTGTAACATTTTTGGCATTGATGTTTGGGGTACCTTAGAACCTGCAGTCAAGCATATCTCCACAAGCCGTATGACCTAGTCGGCGGAGGGACAAAAAACTTCGAATCTTCTTTCTTTGGAGACGTGACTTGTTTAATTAAAGTAAACTACTGAAATCTGTTCCGGTCGACTTACTATCAGCAGTATTTTCGTGTGATCCTCATTCAAACGGCATAATGTCGCTTGTCCGACCGTGAAATCTGGCTTACGGAGTGAGATCGACACGATAAAGTTTAACACGAAAGAGAATTAATGATACTGTAGTTGTGCTGAGTGGAAAGTTATTGGTCAGGTTGAAGGAATTATCCACGAATGCACTTGATGTCAGTGAAAGACCATTACAAAACTAAATGTGGGTGTCCGAACAGGGCTATGATCCCACTTCCCTCGAATACGAGTCCTTTGTATGAACCACTAGGTCATCTCTCTCACTCTCCTAGATGCGAACGAGACGTTAAACCCTAATCTTTAATCCTTTGTCTCATTCTTCGCTGTGGGACATCTAATTCACTGTTAGGTCGTAATAATTCTATCAACTCAGAGCGAAGCGGCGTCTGATAAGCAGGGGAAATGAAGGTAATCAATGAGCCTCCTTCACATTAAATTGCTTGGGCATCGCTAGAAAGAAATGAAGGATAGTTAATATTCTAGTCTTATTTTCAGTCCTTTTTATTCAAGTAGATTACTCTCTTCGCCGTATCCATTGTTGATATTAGTGAACACGTATTGATTGAATATGTGCAAATGTAACTGCGGTCAGTCACTTGCAAAATACCGGGTGATCAAAAGGTCAGTGTAAATTTGAAAACTGAATAAATCGCGGAATAATGTAGATATAGAGGTAAAAATTGACTCACACGCTTGCAATGACATGGGGTTTTATTAGAACCAAAAAAAGTATTGCTAGACGCGTGGAAGATTTCTTGCGCGCGTCGTTTGGTGATGATCGTGTGCTCAGCCGCCACTTTCGTCATGTTTGGCCTCCCAGGTCCCCAGACTTCAGTCCGTGCGATTATTGGCTTTTGGGGTTACCTGAAGTCGAAAATTTATCATGACCGACCGACATCACTAGGGATACTGAAAGACAACATCCGACGCCAATGCCTCACCATAACTCCGGACATGCTTTACAGTGATGTTCACAACATTATTCCTCGACTACAGCTATTGTTGAGGAATGATGGTGGACATATTGAGAATTTACTGTAAAGAACATCATCTTTTCTTTGTCTTACTTTGTTATGCTACTTATTGCTATTCTGATGAGATGAAGCGCCAACTGTAGGACTTTTTGAACTTTTGTATTTTTTTGGTTCTAATAAAACCCCATGTCATTCCAAGGATTTGTGTCAATTTGTACCTCTCTATCTACATTACTCCGTGATTTATTCAGTTTTCAAATTTATACTGACTTTTTGATCACCCGGTAGTTATGTGCAGATACATGTACCTCTATATGTACTTGGTTACTCTGCAATTTACACTTAAGTGCCTGGCAGAGGGATCACCGAACCATTTTCATACTACTTCTCTACCACTCCACTCTCGAATGGCGCGTGGGAAAAACGAAATCCTAAATCTTTCCGTTAGAGCTCCGATTTCTCTCACTTTATTGTGATGATCATTTCTCCCTACGTAGGTGGGTGTCAACAAAATATTTTCACATTCGGAAGAGAAAGTTGGGGACTGAAATTTCGTAAATAGATTTCGCTGCAGAGAAGACCGTCTTCGTTTCAGTGACTTCCCTCCAACTCGCGTATCATACCAGTCACACTATCACCCCTACTGCGCGATAACACGAAAGGAGCTGCCCTTCTTTGCACTTTTTCGATGTCTTCCTTCAATCCTACCTGGTAAGGATCCCACACCGAGCAGCAGTATTCCAGCAGAGGATGGACAAGTGTAATGCAGGCTGTCGCATCTTCTAAGTGTTCTACCAACAAAGCGCAGTCTTTGTTTCGCCTTTCCCACAACATTATCTTTGTAGTCTTTCCAGTTTAAGTTGCTCGTAATTGTAATTCCTAAGTATTTAGTCGAATTGACAGCCCTTAGATTTGTGCGATTTATCGTATACCCTAAATTCATGGGTTTTCTTTTTGTACCCATGTGGATGACTTCACACTTTTCTTTGTTTAGTGCCAATTGCCACTTTTCGCACCATACAGAAATTCTCTCTAGATCATTTTGTCATTGGAACTGATCGTCTGATGATTTTACTAGACGCTAAATTACAGCGTCGTCTGCAAACAATCTAAGGGGGCTGCTCAGATTATCACCTAGATCATTTATGTAAATCAGGAACAGCAGAGGGCCTATGACACTACCTTGCGGAACGCCAGATATCACTTCTGTTCTACTCGATGATTTACCGTCTGTCACTACGAACTGTGACCTCTCTGAGAACAACTGTGTTTACAATAAGCAAATAATTTGAAGCTATGTCAGTGATGGGAACAAAGACAAAACAGTAGTCCACGTTAAAGTACTCTTTGAGTGAAGGTCCTTGCATAGCACAACAGTTGAGCGGCACATGCTAAATGTAGCGTATTTGTGGCGAGAGTGTTCATACTGAACAGCGATTACTTCTTTTAAATTAATTAATTACCGCTAATTTAAGTTTTTATTATTCATTTATTTCGCCATCGCGGTTTCGACTGTATAGCCATTTTCAAGCGCACTGCTCTTTCGTTTCGCTGGTTCTGATCTCACCTTGGTCTTCTCACAAATCTATTTAGGAATCACACATTAGCCCTATGCTTTGATATCGAAGGACTAAGATAAGTTTGATTAAAACGTATTAGATTCATCAAAAATTATAGGGCTGATTATGTGATTCCTAAATACATTTTTGAGAAGACCAAGCTGATCTCAGACGCAGCGAAACGAGCAGTGGAGTTTCTATTGCGCATTTGAAAATTATTGTAGAGTGTAAATCGCAGTAGTGAAATAAATAAATAAAACTTACAGCCAAAATAATGCCAATAATGATTTCATTCAAAAATTATGTTGTGCAAACCTACAGAAATTCCTATCCAGCACAACTTGCCAGATAACTACCACACATGACGATACCCATATATGTAAATTACGAATGCCCCAGATTAGCCTCAAAGAGGTAGAAAATTAGTTTAAGGAAATAAGTAACTCACAAGTGAGTGGTTGGAGTTATTTGTATTTATAGTCGAATATTAGCGTTTTTCAATTTTTCTCACTATCTCTAAGCAACTCTTCGTAAAAAATGACTGTATTTCTGGAAAATGGCATTCAGTATTGGCGTCCATTTAGTATGCCTCGCATCATCACTTAACTGTATCAGGCCTACGCAAATTGTAAAATCAGAAACATGGCACTATGTTGCAGATTAATAAAACATCTCAGCTTTACTTATGTTATTTGTGCTCTCTGTCTAAACCAACTCAAATTCAGCGTCGGAAACACTACGTATTTTAAATTTATGAGGTCACTATTGTACGTTCAAAAAAAACTTGAAACTGATGCAACAAACAAATAATTAAAAATAACGTAGTTATACAGTAGGGACACATAATTCATTATTTTGAAAGGAGTTTGCTAACTGTTGTTTCATTAGAAGCTGTGAGCAGTAACACCGTCTTTGTTGGAATCCAAAGACACAACAGAAAATTATTGTTTATTGCTACACCTTAGGAAATATCACAAAGACAATGAATGAGTTGAAGTATAATACTGAATAAATCTTATCGTGGAATTCATCCACACCGTTCACTTTCTCTAAAAAAACCGTTTACATTCATAAAAATGAAAGTGTTTACGTCACTTTGCAACACATACCTGCTTTAACATGTTGGTCGGATCGGAGGGAGCAGGCTTATTCCAGACTCCGAGCTCCGCTGCATTATATATACTGAGATGTCTGTCCTGATAACAATAGGCCATTCCCAGCTTAATGCAGCATTAATCGCCCCTCACCGTAAGCGCCAACAAATTATGTACGTCCCCCGAGGTATCCACTGACGAGATCCTAATCGTCGTTGGTTATCTAGACCACTGAAGTTCCCACTTCTGCGGCCTTCGACAGAACCTTCTTTGATTTATCTTATTTTCCATCAGCCTGTACGAATAAGAAATTCATTCTAGATAAAACTGTTCCATTTACAGTTTAGCCTTCAACGGATACTTTTTCAGTTCTCAGAAAGATGACAAAGTGGTATATTTTATATCATGATTCCATAATCCAAAACAGAAAATGGATTTCAGTATTCCGTAGGAAGTTGTGTCACATTATCACGAAAGAGGAACTTAATTCGGTCTCCAAATGTTGGAATTCCTACCTAAAGTCAATATACCTTCGGTGCGTGACCTTCGACTCATAACGTACATATTTCGCCTTGGAGCCTGTTTATCGAAAAGATCGATGGGCGAATTGGAAGGGAGGCTGATGTTTATTATTTCCATTTTCAATGTGCAGCACATGAACATTAGTGGTTAAGAAGGGAAGACAGAGTATAGATTCGGATTGTACAAGAATGGCCGAGCGGTCTAGGACGCTGCAGTCATGGACTGTGCGGCTGGTCCTGGCGGAGGTTCGAGACCTCCCTCGGGCATGGATGTGTGTGTTTGTCCTTAGGTTGATTTAGGTTAAGTAGTGTGTAAGCTTAGGGACTGATGACCTTAGCAGTTAAATCCCATAAGATTTCACACACATCTGCACATTTTGTACAAGAATAGGGAAGCAAACTGGCTATTCATTTTTCAAAGGAAACAACCTGATGGTTTCCTTAAGCGAATTAGGGAACCACGAATAACCTAAACCTGGATGTACGAAAGAGGATTTGAAGTGCCGAACGCGAATCCATTGCCTTGTAAGTGCGCGATTTCAGTGAGTTTGTAACTAAGCAGATTTTGTAAAATACAGAAAAATTTTAGCTCTCATTCATTGCTGGCACGAAACCAAAATTCGGGCTTTGTTTAAAGTATTTGCCCATGGAAGTTTTTTTCTTTAATGATACTTGTTGATAGTACCTGTTAAAAAGAATAACATCCGGGATCAGACCAGATCATTCAAGAATTTACAGAACGCTTTCTGGTGATGAGACATTCTGACGTTGGAGCTTGTATGAAGAAAAATGAAGCAAAGAATAGGATTTTACGTCCCAACATCACAAAGCTAGAAGATCTGCAGATGTCTGTTGGTTGGTGAGGTGGTTAGAAGTTTACACATAAGTGTAACGTATTGTACATAAATAGTAAGAACCTTTACTGTACAACCACACGATTGCAGCAAAATAAGAATGGGACATATGTGTAATAACTCATCGATTTTCAAAAAGCAATCAACGTAAAAGCTTTTTGGTAGTGAAAGTGCGTTATTGATCATGGCAGAAGACAGTTTTTGAATTCTTTTTTTCAAATATATGTAAAATAAATTTTAACCGTGGGAAAGTTTATGCTGGTAGGGTACGGAATTAAATTTCTGCACATTTCGCGTGTGCATTAGATACTGCATGCTAAAATTTATGTTCACCAGTCGTCTATAAGCGAAGACTCATGTGCTAAGACGGATGTATAGTACAGTTTAACCATAGCTGAGAAGAACGAAAACGAGCAAGTAGTGCGTGAATCATCATTGTTTATATGTGTAATACTTTAATGTATTTTGATACTTCGGAACTTTTTTTTAATTTTCTTTCCGAAGGAGAAGAATTTATTTTTTAAGTTCCGTCGATGATGTATTGATTGCAGATGGAGCACAAATTCGGTTTTGGAAGGAATCTGAAGGAAATCGGCCACTCTCTCTCAAAGCAACCATCCTGACATTTGCTTTAAGTGAATTAGGGTACTCATATAAAACCCAGCTCTGGATGGCCTGACAAAACTGAACCGCCGTCAGCTAACTCTCTGGGCAAGGGGCAGTTCTTTAGCAGAAATCTCGACACCGGACGTAGTCCCAAGGGAGTTAGAATAACGTGTGTGCAGTCCCATAGCTTTGAGAATGATCGAAAATGATCGAAACTAGGCACTGAGAAAAGTATTCTTTGTAACTATGAGGGAAACCACAATTAATAAATTATAAAATTAATTTGTTATCGGTGTCCAACTCGCTGCTGTATGGTATTAACTTTTATTGCATTCACTTTCACGACAGATCCATTTCAGCTAACACTACCATTATCGAGTGATCTGCGGCACAATGTGGATGACACATTGTGGATGACATGATTTTCATTATACACTCCTGGAAATGGAAAAAAGAACACATTGACACCGGTGTGTCAGACCCACCATACTTGCTCCGGACACTGCGAGAGGGCTGTACAAGCAATGATCACACGCACGGCACAGCGGACACACCAGGAACCGCGGTGTTGGCCGTCGAATGGCGCTAGCTGCGCAGCATTTGTGCACCGCCGCCGTCAGTGTCAGCCAGTTTGCCGTGGCATACGGAGCTCCATCGCAGTCTTTAACACTGGTAGCATGCCGCGACAGCGTGGACGTGAACCGTATGTGCAGTTGACGGACTTTGAGCGAGGGCGTATAGTGGGCATGCGGGAGGCCGGGTGGACGTACCGCCGAATTGCTCAACACGTGGGGCGTGAGGTCTCCACAGTACATCGATGTTGTCGCCAGTGGTCGGCGGAAGGTGCACGTGCCCGTCGACCTGGGACCGGACCGCAGCGACGCACGGATGCACGCCAAGACCGTAGGATCCTACGCAGTGCCGTAGGGGACCGCACCGCCACTTCCCAGCAAATTAGGGACACTGTTGCTCCTGGGGTATCGGCGAGGACCATTCGCAACCGTCTCCATGAAGCTGGGCTACGGTCCCGCACACCGTTAGGCCGTCTTCCGCTCACGCCCCAACATCGTGCAGCCCGCCTCCAGTGGTGTCGCGACAGGCGTGAATGGAGGGACGAATGGAGACGTGTCGTCTTCAGCGATGAGAGTCGCTTCTGCCTTGGTGCCAATGATGGGCGTATGCGTGTTTGGCGCCGTGCAGGTGAGCGCCACAATCAGGACTGCATACGACCGAGGCACACAGGGCCAACACCCGGCATCATGGTGTGGGGAGCGATCTCCTACACTGGCCGTACACCACTGGTGATCGTCGAGGGGACACTGAATAGTGCACGGTACATCCAAACCGTCATCGAACCCATCGTTCTACCATTCCTAGACCGGCAAGGGAACTTGCTGTTCCAACAGGACAATGCACGTCCGCATGTATCCCGTGCCACCCAACGTGCTCTAGAAGGTGTAAGTCAACTACCCTGGCCAGCAAGATCTCCGGATCTGTCCCCCATTGAGCATGTTTGGGACTGGATGAAGCGTCGTCTCACGCGGTCTGCACGTCCAGCACGAACGCTGGTCCAACTGAGGCGCCAGGTGGAAATGGCATGGCAAGCCGTTCCACACGACTACATCCAGCATCTCTACGATCGTCTCCATGGGAGAATAGCAGCCTGCATTGCTGCGAAAGGTGGATATACACTGTACTAGTGCCGACATTGTGCATGCTCTGTTGCCTGTGTCTATGTGCCTGTGGTTCTGTCAGTGTGATCATGTGATATATCTGACCCCAGGAATGTGTCAATAAAGTTTCCCCTTCCTGGGACAATGAATTCACGGTGTTCTTATTTCAATTTCCAGGAGTGTATATTTAGGTTATGGTACAACCTTAAGCATGTGTAAGTAGGCTGTTTATGTTTTCTTATTGGCAACGTTACGTAGCGCTCTGTATGAAAATCACTGGCTGCGCTGTGTGCAGTCTGTGGCTAGTTTGCATTGTTGCCTGCCATTGTAGTGTTGGGCAGCTGGCTGTTAACAGCGCGTAGCGTTGCGCAGTTGGAGGTGAGCCGCCAGCAGTGGTGGATGTGGGGAGATAAATGGCGGACTTTTGAAATTTGTAAGACTGGATGTCATGAACTGCTATGTATGTTATGATTTTTCAAAACTATTAAAGTAAATACATTGTTTGTTCTCTATTAAAATCTTTCATTTGCTAACTATGCCTATCAGTAGTTAGTGCCTTCCGTAGTTTGAATCTTTTATTCAGCTGGCAGTAGTGGCGCTCGCTGTATTGCAGTAGTTCGAGTAACGAAGATTTTTGGTGAGGTAAGTGATTTGTGAAAGGCATAGTTTAATGTTAGTCAGGGCCATTCTTTTGTAGGGATTTCTGAAAGTCAGATTGCTTTGCGCTAAAAATGTTGTGTGTCAGTTTAAGCACAGTCATGTACAATTTTTCTAAGGGGACGTTTCATATGTCGACCCTTAGCCGAGGATACCTCACTGGAATCTTCTGATTTTTTCTTGTAGTTTGTGTAATTAGTGTAGATTTTTTTTATTGCTAGCGCGTAATTGTAGAGAGTATCTCCTTTGTAGTTGCAGTCTTTCATTGTTGTACCGTAAAACAGGTGTGGCATGCATGTAGATTTGCACCAAGTATTTCGCAGCTGCGGTTGCAATTAACTAGATATTATTTTCAATGCTATGTTAATTTGTTTTGTTATTTTTCTCTTCAAATTGTGCTTTTCTGTGTTGTCGTGTGAAATATTGTGACAATAATGGCGTGTGAAAAACGTAATACTAGCCTTCAAAGTAAACTGAGAAATAATAGTGAAGACGAAAGCAGTGTGTTAGCGCCGCAGAGTAATGAATTAACTAATGTTCAAAGTAGTAATTTGGTAATTGTGCATAGGGAAATGGAGCGGGCTGCAAATAATGGTGTAGGCAGTGAAACAATTAGTGAAGCATTATCGATCGATCGGTCGGCAACAGCTCGCCTCAGGAATCGGGAATGACAGAACACAATATTGCAAATACTGTAGACTCAGGTTTTGGGTCCTCACCGTTTTCTCAAATTAGTCAAGACACATTTTCTGCTTGTCAAAGCGTGAATGTTGCCGGTGAAAATGCACTGCCAAAAAGCATATAGAAACACATTCCAGACACTAATACATTATTATTTAATTAATGCAACAAATGGAACAAAGTCAGAGAGAAACACAGCAAAAGCTTCAAAAGTTAGACACAGTGGAACAAAATCAGAGACAAACACAGCAACAGTTAGACGCAATGGAACAAAATCTTCACACCACGCTTGAACAAACACGTGAAGATTTAACTACTGAGTTACATAACATTGAATCGAAATGTCAAAAAGCCTGTAATGACGTAAAAACACAAATTTGTGAGCATTTTCAACCTATTTTTTCGCGGCATGAAAATGCATTACAGAATCACGAAGCAGACATAAAAGAACTGCAAATTATTGTTCATGAAAATCATGAGACCTTGCAAGCTAAAATTGATTCAGTTGCATCTACCGATTCGGTTACGCAACTTGCAAAAACTCCGGAAAACTAAAAGGACCCAGTAGATACGATTTCAACACAAATGGACACTCTGAAACTTGGTTCAGAAAAACACACAGAGAAAATAATTTCACTATCGGATAAAGTAGCCGAACTTTCAGATCAGTTCACTAAAATATCTACAAAGGTAGATGATGATCTGAATGACACAAGACCTGTAGCTTTCACTGACACTGAAGAGTATGAACAAATTAGAAAATTCAAACAAAATCAAAATCAAATCAATACACAGTACAAAAGAGAAATCCGGGAAGTACAAGATCAGTTGGCACAAGTAATACAAGAATTACATATTTCAGAGGACACTCGCGCTCCAGTACGGGAAGAGGGACATAGAAATACGGAGCAACCACAAAATAAGACACAGGACACTTCGGAAATTATGAAAGACATTGGCTGGGCGCGTTGAATTTTGACATGGAACCGCCGAAACGAAGTAACAATGAGCGATGTGCAACTCGCTGACACGATGATTTTGACTATAAGCTGTTCATTACTACACGTAAATTCAAAACATTTAAGAATTCAGGCAACGACATTCATCCACGAGCATGGCTTCATCAATTCTCTCATTGTTTTCCTCCCAACATGGTCATTGCAGCACAGCTTAGAATTTATGTGTGGCTACTTAGAGAATGAACCAGCTGTAAGAATGCGATCGGTCATTCACGATTGTCACAGTGAAGGAGAATTTTATCATGCCTTCCTCTCAGCATATTGGTCTCAAGCTACACAAGACCGAGTAAAACATAGCATCATAATGATGAAACATTTCGAACAATCTGAATTCTCCAGTCTTGTGAAATATTTTGAAGACATGTTGCACAAGAATCAGTACCTGTCAAACCCATACAGTCCCTCAGAACTCATCCGCATTTGCTTAATCAAATTACCTGAACATTTGCGACGTATTATTTTGGCAGGACGTTGCAAAGACGACATTGAAGCTTTTCAAGGACTCTTACAAGAATTAGAAATTGACACTGACAATCGCGGAGCGCGAAAACAGGAACACAACAATTACAGGTCACATCCGTCGCAATCCCGCGATGAAAGAAATAATAACTGGACACGACAAGGCTATTCTCACAACACAAATCGTGACCAAAACAGACACCATCCGTATGACAACCGTTGGCAGAATAATAGTTACAGAGAAAGATCGCTTTTCCATAGTAATGAATGTGACAGAGACAACTATAGAATCAGACAACATGGGAACCAAAATAATTATAATCAAGGGAGACATAATAACTTCAGATGCAACGGTCCACCACGCAGTTACGATTCCGGGAGAAATTCTCCACCACATGACCGACAAATAAGAAACTATGTAAACTACCGACAAAACGACAGACCTGAATTCCATCAGAACTGGCGAGCTTCAAACAGGGCAGGGCCTTCTCGTCAAGGTTAATTTGTAGAAGTTAGGTCTCCTAATCCCAATAACGACACGCGCCAACAAAGAAACAGACAATGACCCGCACCGCAGGCAGCCACGTGCGCCGGCTGGCTCAGAGAAAAATAACATAGACGCTAACCTTGAGAAAAATTCCAGTATTCTTTACCGACGTATACCGCATGACAATTGCATTCAAGTTCAAACTCTGAGTACTATGAAGAGTAAACGATTTCACCACACTTCACATATAGAACCGTTTATTGAGAGATAATCTGTTTTTTAACTTAGTCTTTACCATATGACTTTTCACTTTACATTACTAGTATGCATTGTCAGACTTAGAATCTGTTAACATGCAACAATGTTTGAAGTTAAATATCCAGTCAAGAACCAAGAGAACTTATTTAAACAGAAATTACGAATGCATTGTTATAGTGAACAGGCGACACAGTGTTATTGTGTGTGTACATTCTTACTTGTTAGTTGTACGATTGCGTAACGACTATAAGGCTCACATACTTAGAATATATACCGGCACTGCTAATGAGATTTTCATGAAACATTTTGGTTTACTTGAACTGACATTCTTTATTTGAAGTACTTTCTGTGGTATTAAATATGACTTAGCATTTGGTTTCTTTGACAGCTACACGATTTTATCATGACGCTACTAATGAGTGACCATTTACAATGTTGCTTTTGAGGTGTTTCTGTTTTATATCTGCACAGTTTTTCTGAATTCTTCTGGAAAGTAAAACATGTTGTAGTACTAACTTTTGTGGTATAGCTACAATGAGACAGCCTTTTTCGTAGCACAACAATACGTTACATTATAGTACTGTCTTGATCTCAGTAAGGTATGATATAACTACGATATCTATACGCAGAAATTACGAATGCATTGTTATAGTGAACAGACGACACAGTGTTATTGTGTGTGTACATTCTTGCTTGTTAGTTGTACGATTACGTAACGACTATAAGGCTCACATACTTAGAACATATACCGGCACTGCTAATGAGATTTTCATGCAACATTTTGGTTTACTTGAAATGACATTCTTTATTTGAAGCCCTTTCTGTGGTATTAAATATGACTTCGCATTTGGTTTCTTTGACAGCTACACGATTTTATCACGACGCTACTAATGAGTGACCATTTACAATGTTGCTTATGAGGTGTTTCTGTTTTATATCTGCACAGTTTTTCTGAATTCTTCTGGAAAGTAAAACATGTTTTAGTACTAACTTTTGTGGTATAGCTACAATGAGACAGCCTTTTTCGTAGCACAACAATACGTTACATTATAGTACTGTCTTGATCTCGGTAAGGTATGATATAACTACGATATCTATACGCAAAGCATTTCACTTTCGTTTATGATGAGGTGAGTACATTGACTTCAGCAGAACGTTGCTTACAGAGGACGATAACTACGACACTTCAACAGAATTATCTTACAGCAAGACGCACATTTAGCGCTACAGGACACGCATTTCAGTGATTAATTTTGTACTTAAAACATTTATTTTTAAAGATATTTGAAGTACAATGATACAAAGTTTTTCCGTGATATATTTCTTTCCATTGCAATAATCTGTAACACCTGAGGGTATAATTACATTAATCCTCAGGGGGGTACACGCCTACTTTGTGTACCATGAGTTTGGCAAGCACAAGGAGCCCTAGCTAATATGGTATTTGCTTATACAACTTTACACATCGGTACCATATTTCTCTAACACAGAATTACACAGCTATCTGATCATTTAACTGAGAGAGATAAACATTTATTTTACTATATCAGTGACAGATGTTTATGTAATTACACAGTTGGGTAACTTCACACTTATGAAATTGTATTTTGTCTGTACTTTGTGAACTGTTCATATTTTTTCGGAACCATTGTGATACTATGAGAGCTTTGAATGATGTATTTGGAATGAGATTATGATTTTTAAAGTACGTTTGAGGTAGATGACACTATTGAAATGAGCAGAGAATTTTTTTTTTTGGTTTTGAAATTATTGCAGAGAGCTACGACGTTTTTGAGATTTGGCTGAGGTGTTATAGTGTTATTATTATGACGACGATGTGTATTATGCTTTTGAGATATGTTTATGATCAATGAGATGATGCTATATGAGGAATCTGATTATGCTATGTAGTTATTATGATGAAATAGTGAAGATGTGTTGATGAATGTGAATATATATATGTGTAATAAGGTAAGGAGTAATGAATAGTGGTTAGGGACTCTGACTTGTGAAAAAGGATGTTGGAAACCAAGAATCGTACTTTAAGAGTTATGTAATGTGTGTAAATGCGTGAATGTATCACAATGCCGGCGAAAATTTTTTGAACACTGTTATATTCATAAGATTTTCTTTCTACACATTTGTAACGCAAATTCTCGACCCGTGAAATTTTGTATATGAGACTGCCACTGTAGTGCAAACTGGTGTCATCAATATTTCAGTAAGAAAGGTAAGTGACCTTGACGTAATGCGTTTTGGGCGCCCACCTGAGAGGTAGTCGTCTGACAAAAGAAAGCCATTAGGTCCAAAAAAAGAGGCCATTATCCTCGCTATTGACATTTCTTTATCGAAAGCATCGCAAATACGACACGCTCAAACTTGAAAACATATGATTACACTGTGGAGCTCTTGATTTATGATATTTACTAAAATGCCTAATGAAATGATGAGAAACATTTTACATATATTGTCTTTCTAGTTGAGAGATTGCTCATTTTGTTTAATATCTAGTTTCCAGCTGTGTTGCGGCATTGGTTTTATAAAATAAAATAAAATGCATTTGCTAATGTGATCACTTTCTGTCAACATATCTATTAAATAATAATTTTGTGATCCATATTCTTCGAAAGAGGAGCACTTGGAATGAAAAGAACAATAAGAAGGGATTAATAACAGTAACTGCATATATAATTTTCTTTTCAAGTACTTGGTAATTTCTTTTGTAGAAATAGTTGTGGTGCACCCCTTAAGTACATAGACATTAAGATGTGATTATACATTTCCCTTATCTGCATTGTTATCTTTAGTGTAATATTTTTTCTGCTTGAGCTATGTCATGTTTAGACATAAGTTATTGAATTTGCTGCTGCTGTTTGCCAGGCATAGTGCTACCAAATTTCACTTTACATTACTCTGTTAAGCCAGTTTTACTACGAATTTATTTTTCTTGTTTGGTGCACATTGCCTTATATTAGTTGTAATATTGCATTTGCTTTGCTAATTTATGCTGCTTGCTTTGCCATTTGTATTTTTTATCATTTCTGTTTGTGTTAATTGTTTTGTGCTGCTGCATTGCCTCGTTCCTTAGTTTAGCATCTGAGCTCAGTAGATTGAAGTTAGCTTAAGATGGGGTAGGCCATCTTTCTTTTGTAGAAATAGTTGTGGTGCACCACTTTAATTACATAGACGTTAAGATGTGATTATACATTTCCCTTATCTGCATTGTTATCTTTAGTGTAATATTTTTTCTGCTTGAGCTATGCCATGTTTAGACATAAGTTATTGCATTTGCTGCTGCTGTTTGCCAGGCATAGTGCTACTAAATTTCACTTTACATTACTCTGTTAAGCCAGTTTTACTACGAATTTATTTTTCTTGTTTGGTGCGCATTGCCTTATATTAGTTGTAATATTGCATTTGCTTTGCTAATTTATGCTGCTTGCTTTGCCATTTGTATTTTTTTATCATTGCTGTTTGTGTTAATTGTTTTGTGCTGCTGCATTGCCTCGTTCCTTAGTTTAGCATCTGAGCTCAGTATATTTAAGTTAGCTTAAGATGGGGTAGGCCATATAAGAGAACAAGTTGTGATGAATTGGAAGAAATGCATTGAGAAGCTATAAGAAAATGGTTTGGCCAAAAAAGTATTTTGAAAGAGGATATGAACCAAAAAAGTAGGGTTTAGGGACAACAGGTTTAGTTAGGATTTTCTTGGAAATAAATGATGTGGTAAGATAATGGAAAATAAATAATGAGGTAAGGAATGTGTGAACATATAAATACAGAAAGCAAGCTTGGATAGAATTGTTTTTGGTGGAAACAAATGTTGAAATAAGAGGAAAGATATATGGAATGAAGTTTTGGGGTGGATTGCAGTACCAAATGTCACACTGAAAACAAACCCTGTCCTGTATTTTTGTGTTATTACACTATGTGAATTTGTGTTTTTCCTGTCTTAATGTGTTTAGCTAATAAGAGTTATGTTGTAGAATTTTTCTGATAATATGTTATTTTCTTTGTAAAGATGTTTAGACATTATTTATTCTGTTCTGTTTTAATGCTCATGTGTGAAGTTGATGTTTCGAAAGTTATTCTGATCTTTTATGTATGTACTCATGTCATAATTCCTGCAACACTGATGTATATGTTATTTCGATTCTTTTGTAAAGCCTGTACTACAAATGTTATCTGTATTGTTATGTTCTTTAATGATGTATTTTGTACCTTTGAAATTGTATTCTTATGTTATAAAATTGTAATTGACACCAGTTCATCATATTATTAACTTGTAAGACCCATTTCACTGCACACGTTTCTGTTGGTCATAGTATATGGACAATATGTGAGAAGTAGGGACTGTTAGTGTTTGCAAGTGTGTTAATAATTCAGCAGGGGACTGGATAACAGCATTGCTGGTTCTAAGGACTTTGTGAGTGCACAAGTGGTGGTTATGGACTTGCTATATTTTCCGCAAGACTCTTCGATGGTGATTGTACACCTGCACAGTCGCATCAGATGGCTGCTGGCCATCTATACAAGGACTACAGTGGGGCTACACCTTTGATGATCCATCAATACCATTAATTCTACAAGGGCTGCATTGGGTCTGCACCTTTGGTGGCCCACCAGTACCATACTCTCTACCAAGACTATACTGAGTCTGCTCTGTGATGACCTACCTACCAATATTATTCAAAATGTCGAATGACTCTGCTGTGGGTTTGCTCTGTTGTGGCCCATTACATGTCTGCATGTCGAGAGTCAGCACAGTCTTTCCGTTGGAAGGACAACACTACTTCTTCAAGACTGCATGGAAATCCTCTACTTCCGTGTGCATTTTCTTTTATTGCTCAGACTTTGAGAAAAACACTGCAATTTTACTGTGATGAATGATCAGGACTGTCTTTATGGACTGTGAGAAAATTTTAGCTTTTGACCAACACTGTATCAATAAGTGTGTCCATTTGATATCTTTGTTATTGTAATTATGAAAAATTTTATCAAATCATTATTGGCCGCTGCCCAAAACAATTTGTAAAATTTTTTGTGGGGAGCATGGGGGCTATGTAAGTAGGCTGTTTATGTTTTCTTATTGGCAACGTTACGTAGCGCTCTGTATGAAAATCACTGGCTGTGCTGTGTGCAGTCTGTGGCTAGTTTGCATTTTTGTCTGCCATTGTAGTGTTGGGCAGCTGGCTGTTAACAGCGCGTAGCGTTGCGCAGTTGGAGGTGAGCCGCCAGCAGTGGTGGATGTGGGGAGATAAATGGCGGACTTTTGAAGTTTGTAAGACTGGATGTCATGAACTGCTATGTATATTATGATTTTTCAACACTATTAAGGTAAATACATTGTTTGTTCTCTATTAAAATCTTTCATTTGCTAACTATGCCTATCAGTAGTTAGTGCCTTCCGTAGTTTGAATCTTTTATTTAGCTGGCAGTAGTGGCGCTCGCTGTAATGCAGTAGTTCGAGTTACGAAGATTTTTGGTGAGGTAAGTGATTTGTGAAAGGTATAGTTTAATGTTAGTCAGGGCCATTCTTTTGTAGGGATTTCTGAAAGTCAGATTGCGTTGCGCTAAAAATATTGTGTGTCAGTTTAAGCACAGTCATGTACAATTGTTGAAAGGGGACGTTTCACATGGATTGGTACTTACGTATATATTATTTAGTTAAATCGACATACATTTATGATCGATGACAAATGTATTTTTACTGTCGTCCTATTTGTGTTAACTTAGTAATTAATGTATTATCACAGTAAACTGACAGTCTTCGAGCTATGATGTACGTTTACAAATATAAGTATTGTTTAACAGAGGATATATACATTATTTGGTTGCGTGTATATCTATGGATGACGTACGTTTGTAGTAGTCTACGTTTATAGTAACCGTAGGTGCTATTATTTTATAGGTGTTTATTGGGCATGGGTTTTTATTTGACGGGTATGCTTTTATTAACTCTTATTTTCTGCAGTTTTTCATAAACTACAAAATTCTCGTATGTATTGTGTCGAGGTTCTGACATATGTTTCCAGAGTATTTATATGAGTAACGATGTTAAGGATTTATTTTGATGTGCATCATCTTTCACTGTACACAGCACTTTGAAGTAACTATTTTCTTTTTCAATTATTTCATTAATTTTTTAAAATAGAATTGACGTTTAAGATCCGTCTTCTCCTTCAATATGTCTTGTGTTTGGTTTCTTATGTGTATGTAAGTTTCAATTTCCTTGAAAATGTTCATAGTAGGACCTTTTGTAATTTCATGAAGTACCTGTAATGCGTGTTCAGTTGTACCTACTGTGTGCTGAAGGGCCTTTGACGTGAAGAAAAAATTTTGATTGATCGTTATCGCAATTGTGAATGTGTTCTTTAAACACTGCGAGAAAGTTTCTTCCGGTGTGGTCTATGCGTACATAATTATAGCTGTTGTATGTGATTTTGTATATACGTTGGCTGGCATAGATTGGTGGTTTTGTGTTAGCCGCTCTTAATTTCAATTTGCTGTTGTTAATGGTCCAGAAGCTACCACTATATTTGTAGGTCTAAGTAATGCGTTAATTTTGTGCGAGATTGGGCACATATAAGGGTGTGGTATATATTTTGTTTTCTTTCTATATCGTGTTTCGCCGGCCGCGGTGGTCTCGCGGTTCTAGGCGCGCAGTCCGGAACCGTGCGACTGCTACGGTCGCAGGTTCGAATCCTGCCTCGGGCATGGATGTGTGTGATGTCCTTAGGTTAGTTAGGTTTAAGTAGTTCTAAGTTCTAGGGGACTGATGACCAAAGCAGTTGAGTCCCATAGTGCTCAGAGCCATATCGTGTTTCATCGATTAGCCGTATTTCGCTGTGTACTATGTTGAGCTTGGG
This sequence comes from Schistocerca nitens, assembly GCF_023898315.1. NCBI lineage: Eukaryota > Metazoa > Arthropoda > Insecta > Orthoptera > Acrididae > Schistocerca > Schistocerca nitens. Next base: position 258,115,541 of record NC_064622.1, read on the forward strand.
TGTCACGTATGCTGGATGATGTTTCCACCGTGTACAAATTCTAGGGATTGATCGATGAGAGAATGCGAAACAAAAAAGTCATAATGGAAATGCATGGTTTCTATGCTAGAGACCAATTATTCACTTATGCTTTGTTACAGAGACTGCGGTGTAATACGCACTGAACTATGCAGCCACAGTTACTGTATGCATGGTTTCCCCCTAGAGGGTGGTACTGTTCGTCATATGTCATGTCCTAGCGCTCTCTCCTGCCATAGTAATTGCTGACTCATCTTGTAATGAATGTGATACAGCTTTGTACACAGTGATTTCGTATACGAATCGAGAGCTTGTCGACTGGTGTTTACTTGCAGTAAGGCAAATAGCAATGGGCGACGGGCATGAAGGTTGTATCAGGAGACCTATCCCCGCCAACTGTCACAGCACTCAATGATTGCAACACTGTTTCGCCGTGTGTCAGGCAGAGACAGTGTCGTTTCAGGAAGCAGGAAATCATGAAGGACGTACGTGAAATGTTCGGACACCAGACTTAGAGGAAAATGTGATTAACGCTATGGAAGGCGACCGCCGTGTCAGTACCAGGCACTTGGCTCACCTGTACAGAGTAAGCCAGACGACCGTTGTAAGGGGTTGACCACCCTGCTGGAGCAAATGTTATCTCGATGTATTGCTCACTTGCTAGAACGTCAATTAACAGGCGCTGCCTGAGACATAAAATATTTTTCCCGTATTAAAATAGAGTTGCAATAGAGTCGCAGGTCAGAGCAGTCTCTGCGGCAGTTGCAGTCGCTCGCTGCTACAGTCTAGTTGTAGTCTGTCGCTGGTACAGCGCAGTTTATAGTTAGTAGTTGTTAAAGTCACAGTGCAGAACAAATTGTAAAATTTTATTACATGGAACTGAATAAGGCTTGTGATCAGCCCCAGAGCTAAATGATACCACGGAATCAGATGATGATGAACAAATGAATAATTGTTAATATAATGAAAAATCAACAGTGTAATTAAGTCAACCATCTATTGTAAGGTAAATTTTATTATTTTTATTGGCATGCGCGTGGTTAAGTCAGTTGTCTGAGATGTTAATATAAATTTGTTTCAATCTTTTCTTTTGTGGCCGGTTCTAGGCGCTTCAGTCTGGAACCGCGCGACCGCTACGGTCGCAGGTTCGAATCCTGCCTCGGGCATGGATGTGTGTGATGTCCCTAGGTTAGTTAGGTTTAAGTAGTTCTAAGTTCTAGCGGACTGATGACCTCAGATGTTAAATCCCATAGTGCTCAGAGCCATTCGAACCATTTTTTTTTCTTTTGTGGTTCGTCAGCACGAGTTGACCCAGATTTGTAATATATTCATTTTTCCGGTGCAATGTATTGTAGAGTTTTATCAATAACGTAAAAAATATTCAGAATATAATTGTTTTTACTAGTCAACTATAAAAGTATAATTTTCCCTTAAGTCATTGGCAGTCCCAGTTACACTGTAACCTTTCCGTATAAATAAAAAAATATAAAATAATGATGTGTAACCTTCCCGAACAGAACATAAGTGGGCTACACACAGTTGTTGATTGATGGTTTCTTTTCGTTACTGTTGGTCTCGTATTTCTTGCTTCGCCCAAAGTGTTGGTGTGCACTTCTTGATGCAAGGAGTAAGGCTGGACTTAGCTTTCATTTCAGTGTGGGCGAAGGTAGGAGTTATTGTACGCTGGAGACGGCGCTTATTGTACTTGACCCCTTCAGTTATTTTAACAAGAATCGTAGGACGTGCTCTTTTACTTCATATGAATTAATCGTCAACAGTTTCCGTTCCATACTGCCTGCAGCATAGTACAGGTCGTCAAGTGACGTATCTTCAAGGAGTGTCCAGACTCGCTACTGTGTGACATTAATTTTTATTTCTTTCACTCTCACTGCAGATCCGTTTCGGCTAACTTTGCAATTATCGAGTGACCTGCGGCACAATGTGGACGACCTTATTTTCATTACACATACACAACCTGAAAAAAAAGTTAGTGTACCTCGAAAGACGACAGCCTGGAGGATGGTAGATGTACCGCAAATGGTTTCATCACCTTCCGGCGACAGGTAGCGTAGTCGCATAGCTACCAGAGCGCCATCTGTGTCTACATTTAATAGGGAATGCTCACAGCCACAAGTCTCAGTGTGGTACAAACCTATGAAGCAAGCAGCAACCACGCCACGGTCATGCACTGGTGCTTCCTGCAGCCAAATGAGCGATTCCGATTTTGAGGGGTCAAATTTTGGTCGTTTGAGTGGTGAGATCGTCCGTTCTGGAACTGCCACACAAGTTGAACTTGCTGCTTCAGTTCCGTAACGATGTTATCATCAGTCTTCACTGGACATTCTCACTCCCTTAGACATGGTTCTGGACGCCCACGCAGCACACACGCCCGCCAGCACTGTCATACTGTAAGGGCAGCAGTGGCAAGTCGTGCAGCTACCACAACGCAGATAAGAGGGATGTGACTCCAGACGTCTCAACACGGGCTGTTATGAACCGGTTATTAGGAGTGGGAAAACGAACACAAACACACTTCTGGCCCCCCTTCCACTCAAGCCACGGCATCGACGTGCACGGCTCGGATGGCGCGCCGTGGTCTTCAGCTAAGAAAGCAGACTCTGTCTGCAGCTGCAACCAAGCGATGGTGTCTTCTGCATACGACATAGACACATTGACAGCTGCCTCGTAGAGTGCAGTCATCCAAGACACGCTGACCCCGCCCCACGCCTTAAGATCTCGGGTGCGATAAATTACAAAACAGGATAATGCTCACCTACACACTGCCCAAGAAACTCAACGTGCTTCGTAAGACGTGCAGCAACTTCCCTGGCCAGCACGATCACCTGAATTGTCTCCACGCGAGCACGTGTGAGATATGATGGATGAGAAGTGACTCGTGCGATTCGACAACCAGCAACTCTTACCAAACTACGCGGAAAGGTCGAGCAGGCTTGGTATAACGTATCCCAGAGCACTATTCGCCGTCTATATTACCAGCTGGATTCTAGAGTCAGCCTTCGTATTGCGTCTTTGGAAACTATACCATGTACTAATACGGGCTTTGCAGCATTGGTCGATAAGTGGTACATCAGAACCGACTCTGCTATTGCTCTGTGAATGTAATAATTTCATGTAGCCTATTCCATATAAACTGTTGCAACAATAAATATTGAGTGAGTTCGAAACCTGTAAAAGTGTGTACACAGTTTTTTCCCCAGGAGTGTGTTTGTGTTATAGTAGAACATTGAGCTTGGATTTCTACGTACCTATACATCGTCTAGATGGACTGACATACATATAACATCGTTGACAACCGTATTTTAACGATCGTTGTATATTTAGTGAATGAAGGTAGTAGTTAACTTGCTGTTACAGTAAACTGATAATTTTCGAGCTATAATGTCGTATACTTACGAATTATAAGCACTGTTGTACTAATGATATGTACATTATTTTATTGTATGTATTTCGACAGTTGCTCCATGTTTGTAGTAGCCTAGAATATTTGTATAGCGCTCGTAGGTGCAATTAATTTATCGGTGTTTTTTGGGAAAGGAATTTTATTTGATGTGTTCAGTTCTGTTACCTTCCGTTATTGATAAGTTGTCGTAGATTATGACGTTCTCGTGCGTATTGTATTGGCGTTCTGACGTTCGTTTCCAGGGTATGTGTACGACCAACGTTCTTAAGGTTTTATTTTGGGATGCGTCATCTTTGGTTCCAGACAGCGCTTTGAATTTATCCGTTTTCTTTTTGCACCACTTCAATAAATTTCTTAGAAACAGAACTGGTGTTTAAGTTCAGTATGTCTTGTGATTGGTTTCTTATGTGTATATAAATTTGTTTCCTCGAGAATGTTCGTGGTAGGATCTTTCGCAATTTTATGAAGTCCTTGTGATGCGTTTTCTGTTTTATCTGCCGTTGCGTTCCAGTCCTTTTAAGTGTAGAAAAAATTTTACTAGTTGTCATTGTTATTTCGGATGTGTTCTTTAAACCACATGAGAAAGTTTCTTCTCGTCAGTTCTATGTACAATTCATGGCAGCTGTTGCATTTAGTTTTGTATATACCGTGGCTGGTATAGATTGGTGTTTTTGTGTTACCTGCTCGTAAATTCAGTTTGCGGTTGTTAGTGATCCAGAAGCTAGCTGTATATTTGTTGGTCTGAATAATAGGTTACTTATGTCCGAGGCTGAGCACATACAGGTAGATGGAATGTATTTTGTTTTCTTTCTAGTTATTGTTCCTTCAATTAGTCATACTTCACTGTGTGCTGTGTTTGGGATTGGGTGTCAGATATTTATTGTACAATTTTGTGACAATGTTAGGGTCAATATTGTGTTTATGTGCTATGTATTGAAGGATGTGTATTTCTTTTGGAATTAAGTGCGTTTCTAGTTGTATATTTTGCCGTCTGTTAATCATGGAGGGAAAATATGCGAAATTTTGTGACATCAGGTAGTAGGAGTTTGCATTTATGATGCTGTTGATGGCAGTAGGCTTTCTACAAAATGTCGAATTTGTGATAGCAAATGGTTCAAATGGCTCTAAGCACTATGGGACTTCTGAGGTCATCAGTCCCGTAGACTTAGAACTACTTAAACCTAACTAACCTAAGGACACCACACACATCCATGCCCAAGGCAGGATTCGAACCTGTGACAGTAGCAGCAGCGCGGTTCCGGATTTAAGTGCCTAGAATAGCTCAGCCACAGCGGCCGGCGAATTTGTGGTAGCCATCTTTTCCGCTGAATGTAAGGTCCAAATAATATATAGCATTGTTTGTCTCTATTTCCATCATGATTTTTTTTTATGTAGACTGCTTAAGGCCTCAAGAATTTCTTGAATATCTTTATGAGCCCCTTTAATTAGATTGAGGGCATTATCAACGCAACTGCAGTAATAAAGAATGATTTCTTAATTCAGGCGAATTATAAATGAAGAATTTTGTGTTCCACGTTCTTGAAGAAATTGTCTCCAGCTGTAGCCTCTGTGCTATTACACATAGACATTCCATCAGCCTGGGTATAGGTTTTACTTCTTTAATTTAAGTAATTTTGAGATAATGAGAATCCCAAAAGAGATACAAATTCACATGCTGCAACGATTGATGTTTTCTGACCTGTGGTACGTTAAGTTTAATGAATTTTATTGTTTCTTATACTGGCACAATAGTATGTGAATTGATGTCAAAAGAGATGATTGGGTGCAGTTTGGATGTTCTTTACATCTTTTGCTGAGGTGCATGAAGTATTTTGCGTATTGTTTAGTGTAAATAGCTCTGTCAGTTGAGCTTCTTGTTTAGCAGGCAAGTCAGAATATTAATGGAGTTTACTAGTGGGCACGTAAGAATTGAAACATTGTGTATTTTAGGTTGTACACTGAGTCTGGCCTCTGTGCTATTACACCAGACTTCCTGTCAGTGGTGGGTATAGATTTCTTTATTTATTTCAAAGTTAATTTGAGATAATGAGACTTCCAAAAGAGATACAAATTCACGTGCTGCGACTGTTGATGTTTCCTGACCTGTGTTAAGTTATGTTTTATGAATTTTATTGTTTCTCATAATGGCACATTAGTACTCGTATATGAATTGGTGATGTCAAAAGAGATGAACCTAGTGCTGGGTGTGATTTATAAGGTCTTTATATCTTTTGCTAATGTGCATGAGTTTTGATTATTGTTTAGTGCATGTAAATAGCTTTGTCAGTATCATATTGAGCTTCTTGGTTAGTAGGTAAGTCCGAATATTAATGGAGTTTACTACTGGGCATGTAAGAATTGAAAGGTTGTGTTTCTTAGGTTGTACAACGATTCTAGGTGTGCATGAGTTCATAAGATTATTTCTCAGAATCAGTTACAATGACAGTATTGTATTTGATGATCTTTCTTGTCTTTACTACAAAACTATTGTAGGTGCGTTATGTGATATATGAAATACATAACTTCATCTATGAACTGTGTGGTTCATAAAGACGACAGTGATTCTTTCTTCAGCTTTTATAGCTAAAGCATTATATGCCGATAAGTAATGTATGGTTTGTGTTTTCAAGGCTTTTATCTTCTGAAGCTGACTGCTATTTGTATAGTTTGTTATAATACAAATATTTATTATGAAAGTAACGTCACTAACATTATACCGTAGGTCACTCGTTTTGACCATCTTAACTGAAAAGGAGCTGTACTAAAAGTGAAAAACACAAAAATTGATATATACAGCAGCGAGTTGGACACTCCTTACAAATATGTCACTTGCTGACTTATACTACACTGGCTGCCCTTTGGAACATAAACTATAAACTTAGCGACGTTGAATATCAGTTTGATTTTGGTCACGAAGGCATACCAGTCAAAAATGTGTACCAACAAGATGTGCGAATTGTTATTTCACACTATGTAATTTTACGGAACTAAATAATGGACCTTAAAGGATAAACGTTGTTTTTGAACCCTTTATTAAATCACATTGTAATAGCAGCTGGATTATACGCGGCTCTCGTTTGATTCTGAACAGTTAAGACGTGGTTGCTGCATTCGTAGAAATAAGGAGAAGAAATTCGCCTTGACAAGTAAACAAATGGTCGAGTGTAAAGGTTAACAGAGCGAACTTGAATTATACCAATTCCACATCACATCGTCTTCGGGTCCTAAATGACATATGCTGATTGATTTTTTGTACTCTTTCTGGTTGTCTACGATTGGTCGCAACTGTCCAAGGCAACTGTTAGCCACCATACAATTTTTATTAAGCACAGTCAACAAGAAGTTAGCCACAGCTTGGAGAAATTACACTAATACCGTGGAACACCACCTCTAGCACTGATAGTGGTCTCAGTTTGTAGATAAAGAAAATCGATATGTTTTTCTTTCTGGTAAGCTATATTCAGCTGAAGCCAAGATGGTCAGATCGCACAGAGCTACCGTGGTGGTGTTGATAGCTATGTTTCACACTCTGTGCCATATAGCCCTAAACATTTCCTGTGGGTTAAGAAGGGATGAGTTCGAGAGTCACTTGAGTTACATGTGGTGCCTGAATATTCTTCAAACCAGAAATGAATGCGTCCCTGAACACAGCTGCTGTCATTTCGGAAGACGATAGAAATAAACGGTGCAGCCACATTAACTTGGCCACCGTCTATGTTCGACGGCAACGCCCAATAACCACTCACAGACGGTAGATGGCACCATTTGCAGTGGGCGCTGTATAAAGCGTGGCAGGAGGACACAGAAAACAGTGCAGTCGTTGTCTTAATGCAGAAACGGAGCAATTTATCTGACGTCCAAAAGATTATGGTCAATGGTTTTCGGGCCAAGGGTGGCTGTAATTCCGAAACGGCTAGCCGTATTTCCGGAACGGCTAATCGTGTGCGACCACGGTTAAAGTCTACCGTGCGTTACAAAATGACTACCCCACATCACTGTCTGTACCAACCAGGACCTCATTAACTCAGTTCCTAGGCGTACGCGCTTCAGGCTTTTGACGGGCAGTCACGTTAATGTGTCTTGATACCAAAGTTGAACTGTCATATGCCGGTAGCTGAGAGCCCAGGCAGAATATTTGTTAGCAAACTGCTTTGGAATAGTTTCGCATACTGTCATCTCACTCCATGAGGCATGTAGTTGATTCCAGGAAAAATTTAGTGGCTTGGCATTAAAAACATCTTACAAGACTTAAGGGACGCTGTCTGATCTCCTATATCTCTACAGTCCTGGCTGGAATTGGACAGCTAAAATGCTTCACATGCGGTGTGAAACAAACCTTTTTAATTCGCTATGTCACTGATATAATTATTATGTTTAGGGGGACATGTTCGGAAATTGACCGAAAATGTCAATTTTTAATTTTCTTATTTATTAGAAGAACTCAGGAATAACAATTAAATGGAAAAATGGAAAAATAATTCAATGTGTGACCCGACCTTCCTACCGTGCCCCTTTTTGAACAAACTCTTCAATACCAACTCGGTGAACAATGATGCCGTGGACTACTCTCAAGCTAACTTGTACGGAATACGTCTAGAGGGCTATGATGTACACTCTTTCGCTTTGCAGATCATCTGTGACTCTGTTCCACATCTTAGAAACAGGAACAAACCAACTTTGTTTATGAAGAAGCTATTCTCGTTGTATCCGCTACAGTTGCCAGACTTGAAATTTATGACGCAGATCATGTATCTAATATTAGGAACCTAGGGAGGATGAAGGTATTACAGAGAATGGGCTTTAAGATAGGAAATTTCACTCAAGACATCTTCAGAAAAATAGATTTACAGCATCCCCCTGAAACGTAAAGTTTGTGGAAGACCTGGCAAACGAAATAAGACAGAAAACAAGAAAACAGAAATGCAGCTGTGAAGGAAAAGAGGATCCTGAGTGCAAATCTGGGGCCTTCTGGAAAGGTGACATAAGGAAAAACCGTAGATTGAACTTGAAATTGCATTTCCTACATTTTTCTCAGAATATTTGTTGGCTAGAATTATGAAATTTTGTACACTTATCTCTATAAACACAATAAATGTTTTCTCAGAAGTAAAGTTTCGTATTCTGAGTGTAAGATGACATATGGAGCAAAGTGTTTGGGATTTTGCTTGAGTTTTATAGTTTACTAACAGAATTATTCTTGAAATTAATAAAATTTTCCTATACGATATATTTAAAAAAAAACTTATGAGAGAAGTTTACTGTACGCAAATAGATTAAACAGAGGAATGACTGCTAGTCAGACACAAGCACGGAGCATGTAGTATCAGTGGGCGTGCTGTCCGTGTGCAGAATGGGGAAGGCACGCGATCTATCCGAGTTTGACCGAGGGCAGATTTTCATGGCCCGGAGTCTCGGCACGAACATTTTGGAAACTGCGTGACTTTTCGGGTGTTCGAGGAGCCCTGTGGTGGGTGTCTTCCAGCACGTGGCGGAACCAAGGTGAAACCACGTCCACACGTCGTGGGGTTCGACGGCCACCCCTCGTTACAGATGTCGGACGTCGTAAGCTGTGCAGGCTGGTAACGCTGGTCGGCGTTGAACTGTGGCGGAACGAACATCAGACTCTAATGCTGGGCAGAGTACAAGTGTGTCTGAACAGCCACACACATTGCACTGAACGCTCCTAACCATGGCCTCCGCATCGGACGATCCATGCACGTGCCAATGTTAACACCACGGCATCGGCAACTACAACTGAAATCGGCACGTGAGCAGCGGCGTTGGACGTTGGTACAGTGGCAGAGCGTAGCTTGGCCTGGTGAATCCCGATACGTTTGTCGTCATGCCGTTGGGAGGGCGTGAATTCGTCGTTTTCCAGGGGAAAAGCTACTTGACGCCTGTACTGCAGGACGGAAACAAGCTGGCGGCGGTTCCATTATGCTCTGTGGAACATTCACGTGGGCACCCGTGGGTCCAGTGGAGCTCGTGCTAGACATCGTGACGGTCAGGGAGTATCGTACACACAGTGCACACCACGTGCACCCTTTTATGACAATCATATTTCCCGGCTGCAGTGGCACTTTTCAACAAGATAACGCCCCAAGTCACAAGGCCAGGAATGTGATGGAGTGGTTCAAGAATACATTGGTGAGTTCCAATGGATGCGCTGAATCCCCCCCCCCCCCTAACTCCCCAGATCTAAACCCGATCGAACACATGTGGGACGTGAATCAATGTGGCATCAGAACTCATCGCCCCTCTCCCCGGAATTTACGGGAATTAGATGAGTTGTGTGCGCTAATGCTGTGACAGCTCCCTCAGCGACCTACTAAAGCGTCATCACTTCCATGCCACGACTCGTCGTCGCTGCTATCCGTGCCAAAGATGGACATACCATCTATTAGCTAGATGGTCATAATGTTCTGGCTGATAAGTTATGATCCAAGGAACTTCACAATAAATGTGTCAAATTCATGTAAAGCATCGCACAAAATTTCATTGAAGTATCTTCAAAATTGTGCATTTAGTTCATCTTTCAAATTGTGTGTTTTTCATGAACGTCTCCCATAAAGCAAAGGTTTTATATATGTAAATAAATAATACCTTTTTCCAATTTTCGATTGTGTATTGTTTTGAAAGCGTAACTTACGAGTAGACGTCTTCTCTCTACCCTTCTCCCTGGAGTTATCTGAAGATCAGATCGTGTAATTAGTGTGCTCTCGAAAAATAATAAGTAATTATAACCTAATTATGTTTTATTTGGAAATTTTACATCTAGCCCTGTGATCATCTAAACGATGAAATGTTTTATATATTTTTGAGCGATGTATATTCGTTGGAAGTTATTGGTTTGGTGACGCAATTTTTTCCCATATTACAATGTACATAGTTCGAACCTAGAGTTTTCATTCTGAACAAAGTCTGATTATTATTACTACTATCATTCAAACAATTTATTTGCACTGAAACCTAACACAGAACACGGTTTCGTGTCACCGAGCTCCCCCATTTTCGAACAACGACTTCTGAGTTTGATTCTTTAATTTCACAAAGAGAACAGACATTTCATTAATTTAAAGTAATACACGCAACAGGAGAATTATCGTTCTTTCTAACTCATTAAGTCCAAATCCTTCGTGGTTATGTATTTTCATTATTCTCTTGTTGTCGTTACTGTGATGCGACGTATCTTGCTGAATATTTTCGTTTATTTCTTTAAAACATTTAAAAAATTCACACTGGGGAAATAAGGTAACAACAAAGTGCTGGGCTGAATAATGTAACATTGATGCGGATGTTAGAATACTAGAGTTTTGATAATAACTCGTGTTAGTGTTTATAGTATGGTTCTTGAAAAAATCAATTTTTGATTTCGCTTAGGTAATTACTTCAATATCGGTAAAAAGTCGGCAAGTCAACACTGAATCGACTATTTGTTTAATGAAATTGTGTTCTGGTATTCACTCAAGTATTTTAGAGAAATCTGTGGAACATCACGAAAGATCCGAAAACATACTAACTCTCAAGACGGACCCGAGCCACAACCCCACACGTGCAGTCTTTGTCTACAAGTGAGTGAAACAAAACAGATCTTAAAAGGTTAATCAGATGCAAAATCATGTCGTAATTGTTTAGGTTGACTACTTGACGACGCCACAAAAGCAAGGTTAAACGTGAGACGGAATACTAGGAGAATATAGCTTACGAAAAGAACCACCTGTTAAAGGAGTCGAATACATTTCAACTACCACTAACACAGCAGAGGCGTTTACTAAAATGAGTAATTTATGCACATCGACTATAAAAGGTCTAATGTGATCCCAGAAAATACAGTTTCTTCAGACAGGCACAGCATGTACAGCTCAAGCTCTTCCTTAAGAGGCAGGCATAAAGATACATTACTGCGAGAACGTATCACTATTCCACATGGTAAGCTTGTGTATCGCACTGCGCTATAAACCTGCGGTTTTATAGCCGTCCTGCCTCAGCCGATCTGCTGCATGCGAACCTTATGTCACGTGAAAACGATGGGCGACTGTGGGTGTATAATGCAGCACGCAGGGGCCAGAGGAACCTCTTCAGTAAACTGATACGTGATCAAGCCACAATGCCCGTTCTCTTGAGTGTAGGCGTTCCCGCAGCTGATACGTTGCGTGACAGGCTACAATGTCAAATATTATTGCGACCAACATCTACACCAATAGTTAAGCAAACTCTCAGAGAACGCTTCGCCTCATCATTACGGCTTCCTTTAAAAGTGTACCATACAGTAAGATCGCCAAAGGTCAAGGATAAACAGCTAATGGGACATCTTTCCTTCGCGAGACTGTGGACTGCAGTCTTGCTCTATCTGTGAACAAGAAGAAAACAGAATATTATTTCAAGGAGATCTACAGCTACATACGAACTCCACATGCCACCGTACTGTGCGTGGTGGAGGGTACGTTGTACCACTACTGGTAATTTCCCTTCCCGTTCCACGCACAAATGGAGCGAGAAAAAACGACTTTCTACACTCATGCTCATAAATTAAGGATAATTGTAGAATGAGGTGCCACACAACTTGGCACTACATAAAACTGGCGTTACTAGCATAGGCGCATAGGGAACATACACGACACGGATCTGTAAGTCCACGGTATTGGTGATAAGTTGAGAAAACCGTGCCGAAACACATGTGCTACAAAACGCCACTGTTTCCTGCAAATGTACTCCGACATCATTATAGGATATGATCACCATGTACACGTACACAGACCGCACAACGGGTTGGCACCCTCTGGGTCAGGTGGTCGAGCAGCTGCTGGGGTATAGCCTCCCATTCTTGCACTAGTGCCTGCGGATCTCCTGAAGTGTCGTAGGGTTTGAAGACGTGCAGCAATACGTCGACCGAGAGCATCCCAGACGTTCTCGATGGGGTTTAGGTCTAGAGAACAGGCAGGCCACTCCATTCGCCTGATATCTTCTGTTTCAAGGTACTCCTCCACGACGGTAGCTCGGTCGGGCCGTGCACTTTCATCCATCAGGAGAAAGGTGGGACCAACTGCACTTCTGAAGAGGTGGACATACTGGTGCAAAATGACGTCCCGATACACCTGACCTGTTACAGTTCCTCTACCAAAGGCTTGCAGGGGTGTACGTGCACCAAATCCCACCCCACACCATCAAACCACGACCTCCACACAGTTCCCTTTCACGGACATTAAGGAGTTGGTATCTGGTCCCTGGTTCACGCCAGATGAAAACCCAGTGAGAATCACTGCTCAGATTACACCTAGACTAGTCCGTGAACATAACATGGGACCACTGTTCCAATGACCACGTACTGTGTTCTTGACGCCAGGGTTTACGGTCTCTCCTGTGAACAGGGGTCAGTGGAATTCACCTTGCAGATCTCCTGGTAGATGAACCATGTCGGTTCAGTCGTCTGTAGACTGTGTGTCTGGAGGCAACTGTTCCAGTGGCTGTGGTAAGGTCCCGAGCAAGGCTACCTGCAGTACTCCGTGGCCATCTGCGGGCACTGATTGTGAGATATCGGTCATCTAGTGGTATTGTACACTGCGGACGTCCCGTACTGTAGCACGTAGACACGTTTCCTGTTTCCTGGAATCGTTGCCATAATCTTGAGATCACACTTTGTGGCACACGGATGGCCCGTGCTACGACCTGCTGTGTTTGACCAGCCTCCAGTCGCCCTAGTATTCTACCACTCATAACGTCATCAATATGTGTTCTCTGAGCCATTTTCAACACACACGCACCATTAGCACATCTGATAACGTCTGCACACTTAGTCGCTGCACCGTACTCTGACATGCACCAACACATCTCTGCGTATGTGAACTGCTGCCAGTGCTACCGGGCGATGACCGCAGGTCAAATGCACCGCATGGTCATACCCCGAGATGATTGAAACCCGCAAATCGCCCACCAGAGCGTTGTTTCAGCATGTATCAGCATTATCCTTAATTTATGAGCATGAGTGTATATCCCTCCGTACGAGCCCTAATTTCTCTAATCTTACGTTCGTGGTCCTGACATGAAACGTACGTTGGCAGCAGTAGGATCGCTTTACAGTCAGCTTCAAATGCCAGTTCTCTACAATTTATCAATAGTGTTCGTCCAAAAGAAAGTCTCCTTCCTTCCAGGAATTCCCATTCGAGTTCGTGAAGCATCTTCGTAATACTTGCGTGTTGTTTGAATCTACCAGTAACAAATCTAGCAGCCCGTCTGTGAACTGCTTCGATGTCTTCCATTAGCCCCACCTGGTCGGGATCCATAACAATCGACCAGGATTCGAGAATGGGGACGCCAGTGTTCTGTATGAGGCCTCCTTTACAGATGAACCACACTTTCCTAAAACTTTCCCAATAAACCGAATTCGCTTTCTCTACTACAATCCTTAGATGCTCGTTCACTTCACATCTCTTTGCGACGTCACAATTAGATATTTAATCAACCTGACTGTGTCAAGTAGCACACTATTACATCTGTATTTGAACATTATGGGACTTTTTTCGGCTTCGGCACCTTGCCATACACCACAGCGTCATCGGCAAACAGCCACAGCTTGTTGCTCCCCTGTCCTTTATTTATAATATCGGTCCTATCACACTTCGCTGGGCCGGCCGGAGTGGCCGTGCGGTTCTAGGCGCTACAGTTTGGAACCGAGCGACCTCTACGGTCGCAGGTTCGAATCCTGCCTCGGGTATGCATGTCTGTGGTGTCCTTAGGTTAGTTACGTTTAATTAGTTCTAGGCGACTGATGGCCTCAGAAGATAAGTCGCATAGTGCTCAGAGCCATTTGAACTATTTGAACCATCACACTTCGCTGGGGCCCCCCTGACGATACTCTTGTCTCTGATAAAGACTCGCTGTCGAGTGTGCTTAACAAGTATTCAAGTCACTCTCTTATCTGGGAACCTATTCCATATGCCCATATCCTCTTTAACAGTCTGCGGTGGGGCGCGGTGTCCAGTGTCTTTCGCAATATAGAATCCGCCTGTTGCACTAGTCTTCAGGATATAACGTGAGAAAAGGGCAAGCTGACTTTCGCATGAGCGATGCTTTTTAAAACCGTGTTTAATCGTGGACAAAAGCTTTTCGGTGTCAAGGAAATTTATTATATTCGAACTCAGAACATATTTAAGAATTGTACAGCAAACCGGTGTAAAGGATACTAGACAGTAATTTTTCGGGTCCTTTCTTTTATCTCTCTTATATACAGGTATCGCTTCCGTTTTTTTTCCCAGTCGCTTGCGACTTGACGTTAGGCGAGAGATTCATGATAAATGCAAGCTAAGTAAGAGACCATTGTGGTAGAGCACTCTTTGTAAAACCGAATGGGGATTCCATCGGGACCTGGTGACTTATTTGTTTTCAACTCTTTCACTTGTTTCTCTTCGTCAGGAATGCTCATATCATCCCTATGGATTTCTGTACGACGGTCAAATGGAATGTATGTGCGATTCTCCTGCTTGAATGGTTTCTTGACCCTGATATTTAAAACTTGGGCTTGCTGTTTTGTACTGCCACACCAGACTGGACAACGACAGACTGGATCGAAGCCTTAGATCCGCTTTGCAACTTTTCGTAGCACCAGAATTTTTTCGGGTTTCGGGCAGATCTTTTGTTAAGGTATGAAGATGATAGCTGTTGTATGCTTTGCGCATAGATCTTCTAATAAACCTTCAAATCTCTACTAACCTTTGGCTGTCGTCATTTTCGCCTTGCCTTTCGAACCGAAAGCGCAACAGCTTTCGATTTCTCAACAATTTCTGAATTTTGTTGTTACACCAGGGTGGATCTTTTCCGTCCTTAATCCACTTACTAGACACCTACTTCTCTAGAGCACGATTTGCAGTCTTTTTAAACTTCGACCATAGTTCCTCTATATTCATCATACTGGAATTAAATTATGTCATTTCATTGTCTAAATGAGATGCTAACATCCGATTCTCTGCTCTTTTTTAGAAGAAACCCTCCTAGCCATGTTGCCGGCCGGAGCGGCCGTGCGGTTCTAAGCGCTACAGTCTGGAGCCGAGCGACCGCTCCGGTCGCAGGTCCGAATCCTGCCTCGGGCATGGGTGTGTGTGATGTCCTTAGGTTAGTTAGGTTTAATTATTTCTAAGTTATAGGCGACTGATGACCTCAGAAGTTAAGTCGCATAGTGCTCAGAGCCATTTGAACCATTTGAACCTCCTAGCCTTGTTGACCAATTTATTAACTTTCGTAACCATAGAAGCCATGATGACATCATCATCAGTAATCCCCTTCTCTACACTCACGCTGGCGATGACATCAGGCCTGTTTGTACCTAAAGTAGTAAAATATATCCACTGCTTTTTTACAGTAGAGGGAACTGCTCTACACACTTGTTCAAAAACGTGTTCAAAAATATTTCAGAAGTCGTCTGCCTGTATTCCGTAAAATAGATCGTAGACGCCGCAATCTATGCTTGGTAGGTTAAATTCGCCTTCAACTAGAAATGTATGATCTGATTACTGACGCGCTACTGTCCTTATGCTTTCTTCGAATGACTATAGAACTGTCACATCGGAATCGGGTGGACAGTGAAGACAACCAACAATTAACTCGGCCCCAGCGAGACCTGTTATACGCGACCAGGTAACTTCACTGTCACATGCACATTCAGCCTGAATAGAGACAATATTATTTTTAGTTGCAACGAACACTACCCCACCTATTCATCTAACATGTCTTTCTGATTTACGTTCCTTGAATCGTTTAATATCTCAGAACTTTGTACTTCGGGTTTCAACCAGCTCGAGGTCCGAAGAATGACTTGAGCGCGAGAGCTTCCCTGGAGGGCAGTAAATTCGGGAACTTTGTTACGAATACTTCGACAATTTACTGATAAAATTTTGCCGAAGTGTCTTTACTCTGAACGCGGTCTTATTTCGCTATCTGCGTATCGACTGGTGGCCAGTATTCTTCAGAGTAACTCAAACTACCGCCTATCCTAAACAAATACCATGGGTTCTCCACAAATACTATGCTACCCGAGTACGTGCATCCTTTGTGTAGTACAGCCCTAACCTATCACAAGGGTCTTGTGCAAATTCTCCACCTGATAACGAACGTCCACAGCCGAGGCCGTCACAGAGTCGGCGAGGCCTTTGGCTGAGACCTCCACTCAACTGCAGACCAAAAGAGTCCATTGCACATGTAGTACTTGTGTAGTACTTGCAGTCACCCTGAAACTTCCTGGCAGATTAAAACTGTGTGCTGGACCGAGACTCGAACTCGGGACTTTTGCCTTTCGCGGGCAAGTGCTCTAGCAACTGAGCTACCCAAGCACGACTCACGCCCCGTCCTCACAGCTTTAATTCTCGCAGCACCTCGGCTCTTGCAGTCACCCTGTGCGGCGGTATACGCGTGGAAACACTGTGTCATCAATACTGAGGATCCACTTTCGACACTGTCGACCTCGTAATTCGTGCGTAGTATCCGATATACTACGACCAAAGAGTCTTGCACCGATCATCATCCCAAGTAGAAAGTAAGCACTCGCTATGTGCTGCCATATCAAATATACAGACTTCTCAAGGATCGTTCCAACATCTTCGCCATATACCGCGCCTCCCCACAACATTTAGGCGTTATATGTCACATATCTTGAAATGAGACAGCCCTTGAAACTTTCTGGCGAATTAAAACTGTGTGTCAGACCGAGACTCGTACCCAGAACACAGCATTTTGCAGCAACTGAGCTATCCAGACATGCCCTCGAAACTTTAGTTCCGCCAGTACCTCTCTTCACTTTTCCGAACTTCACAAAACTTCTTTCGCATACAAAGCACATAAGCACGCCAAAAATTTTCAAACGCGATTTTCTCGAAAACGGTTGAGAGTTGCGTCTTTCTGTTTAAGTATCGAAACAAATGCGACGCAAGTTGAAAAAGTAGCAGCTCTGTAAGAAACATTTGTAAAGTCTGGAAGGTAGGAGAGAGGTACGAGTGTGTGAAGGCAGTGAGGGCGGGTCGTTAGTCGTGCCTGTCTGTCTGTGGCAGCTAGGCGCTCAGTCCGGAATCGCGCGACTGCTACGGTCGCAGGTTCGAATCCTGCCTCGGGCATGGATGTGTGTGATGTCCTTAGTTTGGTTAGGTTTAAGTAGTTCTAAGTTCTAGGGGACTGATGACCACAGATGTTAAGTCCCATAGTGCTCAGAGCCATTTGAACAATTTTTTTGTCTGTGGCAGTGCTGTGGAGCAACCGCGTCCGGTTGTGCGCTACGGTGGCACGCCGTGGCAGAACCATCGCAGCTGAGGTAACAAGGAGACCGTATGAACTTTCCCTCACTGATTTCATTCATACTGACATGATATGCAAGGTATGACTACAACTTCAACTTCTAAATGCAACTCTCAACTATTTTCGAGAAAATCGAGTTTGAAAATTTTAATCGTGTTTGTATATTTTGTTTGGTCGCTAATATTCAAAAAGTCCTCAACCAAGATCTCAGTTTCATAAGGACGAGCTTTTTAGGTGGAATGTAGATGCCAGTAGTTCTTTTTATTCATACATATGTAATTCAACAGATATATTACGAGTGGAAACTACTGGTACTTAGTAATTATTATTTTCATTAACTTTATCCTGAAGAAAGGAGAAAATAATTTTCCTAAGAAGATTGTAAATCTGAAAAAGATACAAAAGAACTTTCAATCAAATGAGTACAGTCATTTTACTTGCGTTATTTTATTTCCATTTGTGAAAAGTATAATGTGTAACTTATGGAGTACTATACGAACCAGGATGATACTAATCGTTGAAGCGGGAAACACAATAATTATTTCGACATACAGCAATGCAATGAACGCCAAATTTTAGCATTTGCATGGTTTTTTTCAATGTCCATCATAGAAAACTTCGTTTACATTCAGAAAAGGTTTTTCACTCACCACAAGATTTCGTGGCATACCATCTGTTGTTAGGATTACGAGACAATATAAAAAAAAATTACCGATAGTGAGATCCGATCAACACATCTCACGCTTAAGTAACTAAGCGCTTATGTACTTTTTATGTCAGCTAAAAAGCCTGCAAAAAACAAACGAAACATGCAAACAACGTTATTTTTTCTTTTTTTAAGGCAGCACGAATATTTTTTCCAAAAATGTGCCAGATCAGCAGACAACGTCAGAAAATGCAAATGACGAAAACTGGCCATTCCTACGCACACGGCTCAGAACCCCATGAATACCGACGATCATACAAAGCACGTAAGCATGCCTAAAATTTTCAAATTCGAATTTCTCGATAGCGGTTTTGAGTTGCATCTTCTTGTTCACATATCGCACCACGGCAAGAAAAGTGACACGATTCGAGAAACGGCAATTTTTAGTTTTTGTCACAAAAGATACGCGTGAACGAAAAAGTCACATCTCTGTCTCACAATTTGTCAATTTCAGTGCAATTGTGACCGTTTTCTTGTAGGCCAGTTCACGATTCACCACGGCACAGACAGTGCACTTCAGCGTTGCCTCTTTCAGATGTGCATGGATGATTCAAGAAGAGCGGCACGTTCTCAGTTGTAAATTTTTCATGTGTAAGGTAATTCGAGTGTAATTTTTAATACAATTGTTTATTGCAAAGTGTATGTAGGGTAGACCGTGCAGGTTTGCCCATTTTTTTCTAGATTTTTTTTTTCTAGCTTGTATTTTACATGTTTTCATCGATCTTTTTATGCGGAAACACTGATACAGTGTTACTGCTTCTTTACAACTGAGTAATTATGGCGTTTCACTGATTGTCTATTCGTAAAAGTATATTTGGTACAGTAATACCACCTGGGCCAACCTACCCCACCCACGGGCCAGGTTCGCCTAGCAGTTGGGACAAGCTGGTCCATATGATTTTATCTTTTAATCAGTTACGACATTGTTTATTTAACTGAAAACATTTCGACTTCAATACTCACAGTTTATTTCTAAATAAGTTTGCTGCTCCTTTTTGACAAAAAACTACAATCATAAATTGTGTTATCATTGTGGTAATAACAGTTTGACAGGAGTTTTATGAGTCTTCGTTTGACTGCCCAATAGGATCTGCACAGTTCTAACATTCTTAAAAAAATTTCTCTCGCGTCATTTTTGAGAAATGGCTGATGTGTCCACCGCTTACAACTTGCCTACAGAGTCCTTTAATCACCTACATTGCTGTAACAAAATGATTTAAGACACGTAAGACACAGGGCATCTGCATACACATCATCTTTATCTTGAAGAACCTTCTTAGGAATGCCTGCGTCCTTACTGTGTTTTATTTGAGGATTTTTAGCATGCGATTTATCCTGCCAATGCGCACCCTTTTAAAAATAGATTTTTGCTCAAAATACACGTATTTTCCTCTAAAGGGTTTTCTTTTCTGTCTGTTGTTGTTCGCACTACAACGCATCTGTCACTCTATTATCTGACAGTATTGATGAAGTACTTTCTTAGTTTTCTGCCATTTTTATTGGTTCCATTTCTCAAATCACTGGACTTCTTCAGGCGTTGGGTAGCATGGTTGGTCAGCTGAAGTGACGTTCAACGTAATAGGCGTCGTTTTGACAGCATGTGCCTTTCTTGAGCAATCGAAGGGCCAAGTTCAGCAATGATATCAGCATTAGGACCAGGCCTATCCGTGATGACTGGGTGTTGTGTGATGTCCTTAGGTTAGTTAGGTTTAAGTAGTTCTAAGTTCTAGGGGACTGATGACCATGGATGTTAAGTCCCATAGTGCTCAGAGCCATTTAAACCAGGCCTATCTGCTACATATGAAGGCATCGGGGAAAATAAAAATCAAAGACACATACATGTTACCAGTTTAAAATCAATGCAAAAGACAACTTGCATACGTGAAAATTGCATTGGATAAGATTTGGACTTTGATCAAGAATGTTCCTATGAAATAAGAGAACTTGCTTACATATGGACAGCTGAGAAGGTTGGCCACGAGGACCGACGTGTCGCACTTTAGGTGGGTACCCCAATGTCGTATTAGGTTCATTCTAGATCGTTTGCGAAAACGTAATAAACATTTATCCTTATAAACAGTGTCAAAACAATCCGTAAACTATGGACTTTACTCGTTGTACTTACTTGTTTAGTAACAGCGCTGTCATCGAGTATACAATAAAATATCTTGAGTGAGCAAAATTAACTTCCACTGACAAGAAAACATAAAATGCCATCCATCCTCGCTCAACAGCTTAACTGCATTGACGTGCTTGTTGAACGACGACGGTACTGCTACCAACCTCCTTGTCCGATGATGTATTCTGATAGCAGTTTACCGAAATAATACCAATCGGCCATCCTGCCCTAATGGCCAGTGGCCCTGGTCTCCCCTTCAGTGTCTGCCTCTTACATTACAATGTCCTCCAGACGTGCAGACGTGCATGCAAACACTGTTTTGTCGATTGCAGCTATCGTAAATACTACGAAATTTCGTGCGTTGCAGTGTACAAGAAAAAAAATGGAAATTTCTGTTGTGACTAAAGTCTCTTTTCTCGGCAAAAAGTATTCCTACATTATGAAAGCTCTTTTATGAAAATTTATTTTCATGAATAGTGTTTCTTAAATTGTTATTGATATTCCTAAAGAATTGTTTTAGTTTTAATAAATTACAATTTTGCATTTCGTATTTTTTCTAATAAAGCAGCTTGAAGTTGTTTTTCATTTTAACTTAAGTACTAATTTTTCCCAATAGTGGCTAGAACGTCATATTGTATTACGGTGAGTAAAATGGGGTGGAAAAGTGGCAGAAGTATTACATGAGGGGACATAACAAAAGCAAAAATGTTTGTAGAAAATCAAGAAAAATGACACAACTCAAAGATTTAATTAATAACTTCGTGACAACACCTCACATTCGAAGAGAACAGAACTACGTATCTATATTATTGCGGAATTGGGTGTAACTTTACTATCCAAAATACTTACTTGAAATCAACGGACATTCATACAACTTCAATATAGGTTTTAAAGAATTCTTCAAGTTAGTTTTTGAGATCCATGAATGGATTGGTAGTGAAGTAAAAATACACTATATGATCAAAAGAATCCGGACACCTGGCTGAAAATGATTTAGAAGTTCGTGACGGCCTGCATCGGTAATGCTGGAATTCAATATGTTGTTGGTCCACTCTTAGTCTTGATGACACCACACGTTCAATCAGGTGCTGGAAGGTTTTTTGGAGAATGGCGACCCATTCTTCACGGAATGTTGCACCGAAGAGAGGTATCGATGGCGGTCGGTGAGGCCTGCCACGAAGTCAGCGCTCCAAAACATCTCAAAGGTGTTCTATAGGATTCAGGTCAGGACTCTGTGCAGGCTAGTCCATTGCAGGGATGTTGTTGTCGTGTAACCACTCCGTCACAGATTGTGCGTTATGAACACGTGCTCGATCGTGTTGAAAAATGCAGTCACCATCCCCGAATTTCTCTTCAACAGTGGGAAGCAAGAAGTTGCTTAAAACACCAATGTAGGCTTGTACTGTGATAGTGCCACACAAAACAACAAGGGGTGCAAGCCCCTCCATTAAAAACACGACCACACCAGCGCCTCCAAACTTTACTGTTGGCACTATATACGCTGGCAGATCACGTTCACCGGGCATTCGCCATACCCACACCCTGCCATCGTATCGTCACATTATGTACCGTGATTTATCACTCCACACAAAAATTTTCCACTGTTCAATCGTCCAATGTTTACGCTCCTTACACCTAGCGAGGCGTCGTTTGGCATTCACCCTCGTCGTTTGATTTTTACCAGCGTGATGTCTGGCTGGACCATGAAATCCGTGTTTCCTCACCTCCCGCCTAACTGTCATATTCAGTGGAACCTGATGCAGTTCGGAATTCGATGGTTTGCCTATTACATATTACGACCCTCATCAACTGTCGGCGGTCTCTGTCAGTCAACAGACGAGGTCGGCCTGTACGCTTTTGTGCTGTACGTGACCCTTCACGTTTCCACTTCACTGTCACATCGGAAACAGTGAACCTAAGGATCTTTACGAGTGTGGAAGTCTCGCATACAGACGTATGACACAAATGACACCCAATCACCTTACCAAGTTCGAAGTCCGTGAGTTCCGCGGAGCGTCCCATTCTTCTCTCTCACGATGTCTAATGACTACTGAGGTCGCTGATATAGAGTTCCTGGTAGTAGGTGGCAGCACAATGCGCCTAATATGAAAAAACGTATGTGTTTGGGGATAACCGGATACTTTTGAGCACATAGTGAACGAGAAACAGAAATATTTGCAACTTGGTTGGTCTTTGTCCTGAACTGTCGTCTTTTATTAACGTAAATGGTAATGCTATACATAAATAAATTGTCTCAGAAAATGGAGGCATTCGAATTTATTTACATGATGACGAAAGTACCAGTGATTCAATTATATATCCCGCAGAATACATTGTTAGGAATACTATAACCTGTCTTTTGCACTCTTGAAATTAATGGGCCATCGCGTGCTGTGTGAATGTACCGAGAGTGACAAGTGACAAATGGTCCTCTGCATATAGAATCTGTATTGGCTCATGCGTTAGAATGGTTATAAATAGTTTAAGAAACAACGAGGACCGGTGGACGAAATATAATTTCAACTGTTCTTCATTGTTTCAAAGTTTCTCAGTTCCAATTTCCTCATATTCTATGGCTTTTCAATTAGTCCTTCTAGTTTATGTCTACTGTTCAACACTATGCAACTTCAAGTCCAGTGTTACAGTTTCTCTTCAATAGCTTATCATTTTATCAACTCGGTGGTATCGTAATGCGATCACAGTACTGACGGCCGAAATTAAGGCCAATCAAGTATAGATAAATAGCCAGTAGTCGACATAGTGAAACAAGCCGGCGTGTGTGTTGTATTAATCACTAGAAGCGGTTGCAGCCTGAGGATTACAGCAGCCAGTAGAACATGACCGTGTTCCTGGAACCCAAAGTATGGTGGAGGGTAAACTTCCAGTTGTACCTGCAGTCTACGAGTCGACTGTCATTTAACTTTTATGACTTTCATTATATTTTTCTTTGTTTACACTGAAGATTCCGGAGCTTCGCTATTCTGCCGAGTCCAGCCGTTGACGATCGGTACACACCGCGTGACGTGATATCTGCCCAGGGGATCAGTCGATCGATTATGGAGCCACTCGCGGCGAGAACGGGTAGACGAACACGCCACACACGGTGCTCTATCCAACTGATGGCGATATTCTCGAAGAACTGCGAAAGGTTGACTTCCACTTGGCTGTGAGAGGATGAGACGCTTGCAGCACATTCAAGACAGTGTACAACCTGAAATATTCATTCCTACCATTGGCTGCGTAATGTACAGTCTGTCTGAAAAATAAGTACTCTTGTCTTAATTTCGTTTTTCAGGTGCCCAGTGTGTGGGGAGAAATGACAGTGACATGGCTACTAGATACATATACAGTTATATATAGTTTTGATTGAAATACCCACCGTTTCCAAGACCTCAAGATGGTTTAATGACAACGCCTGGTATCACAGTTTAACGCAGTTTTCATCGGTATTTTCTGGTCGATCCACCTGGCAGGATCTCCGTTAACTTTTGGCATAGACAACTCTCGGAGACCGGTATTGATATTAGGAACAGGGTAGTCTACAGTGATGAGACAATCTTCCACATCAATGACAAACAAATAAGGCATAATGTTGGAAGCTGCGGTTGAGAACACCCTCGACGAATTATTGGGCATGTCAGGGAGTCTCCAAAGTTGAACGTCTCCGGTGTCGTGTCACGTGTAGACGTAAGCTTCATCGGCCATTTCACTTTGCAAAATGAGATGTAACGGTGCTTTCGTAATTTGGCGTGCTCCAGATATGGCAGATATCCCAACTAGAAAAGAAGTGCTGACAATTCATATTCCACTTTCGTAATGGGGTGATAGGATGAACATCTACTACAGCACTGGACAGACCACACAGGTCCTGATGACGAAGCGTTGTTGAAATGGGCACCAAGGTCACCAGACGTGACAACGTTCCATTTTATTGTGGAGCTTTATCAAAAATTATGCTTTTTTCCCACCATTGCCTCGAGATACGAGGGAGCTGCGATATCGAATCAGAGAAGGCTTTGCTGCTGTTACAAGAGACATGCTGATTCGAGGAAATGGATACTCAACTAGTGTCACGAATGGCGTCCATATTTAATACTTGTAAGGTAGATTAAAAACTTAGTAAAAAAAATCTTAATATCAGACCTTCACCACTCACTTTAATAGGAGACAACAAAACATCATTATTCACAATGTTGAGAATGGCTGTGATGTGTGGTCTGAGTGAGGTACAGTCAAATGGCGGATGCCCAAAGGATCAGTGTTGGGTCCACTCCTGCTTCTTATTTATATAAATGACATGCCCTCTATTATTACAGGTGATTCTGAAATACTTCTCTTTGCTGATGACACTAGCTTAGTAGTAAAAGATGTTGTGTGCAAAATTGCCTCTGTTTGAAATTGTACAATTCATAAGTTCATTGCTTGTAGAAAATAAACTAACGCTAAATCACAGTAAGATTCAGTTTTTACGATTTATAACACGCAATTTAATAAACCTCCATGTTTTAATTTTACAGAATGGGCGTATGATTAGTGAAATTGAACATTTCAAATTCGTAGGTGTTCAGATAGAGAACAAACTGTCGTGGACAGCCCACATTCAGGATCTTGTTAAATGACTTAATGCTGCCATTTTTACTATTAGAACGGTATCTGAAGTAAGTGACGTTCTACGCGAAATTAGTCTACTTTCTTTATTTTTATTCGGTTATGTCATATGGTATTGTATTTTGGGGTAAATCTCCCCTTTCACTAAAGATGTTTTTGGCCCAGAAACGGGCAGTTCGGGCATTAAGTGGTGTAAGTTCGTGAACCTCTTGTCGACCCCTTTTCACTAGTCTGGGTATTTGGCATTGGCCTCTCAATATGTATATTCCTTACTGTCGTTTCTTGTTAACAGTATCAGCTTATTCCCAAGAGTTAGCAGCTTCCACTCAGTTAATACTAGGCAGAAATCCAGTCTGCATTTGGATCGCACTTCGTTGACTCTGAAAAAAGGTGTGCGGTATATGGTTGCATCCATTTTCAATAAGCTACCACAAGAATTCAAAAATCCTAGCAGAAAGCCACGCGCTTTCAAATCCAAACTAGAGTGTTTCCTAACTGGTCACTCCTTCTATTCTGTCTTGGAGTTCCTTAAAAAATTAATGATTTCTACATTATATTGTCGATTGCGATTACAAGAACTTATGACTTGTCTTTTTTTGGGTCCAAAATATTTTATTTTATCTGTTATTACTTTTATGTTGTAATTTCATGTACTGACACGTTCCATGACCTTGGAGATTTGCTCCTCGAAATGGTCCTACGGAACTAGAGGTATAAAATAAAATAAAATGAAAAGACCAGGCGGACAGAGACTTCTTTTTTTAAGGGAACATTCTTCTCTGGGTGCGGTCTAGCTTAGAATCTGCGGTCAGCGTAATTTCGACCTTCAAGGCTTGGAAAATGTCTGAATTAGGAATCGCTCACAACTCCTTACATTAAAGATTGAAACAGAAAGAATCTTTATAATGAAATACATTGTTTATTGTTTACAAAGATTA
Organism: Schistocerca nitens; assembly: GCF_023898315.1. Classification (NCBI taxonomy): domain Eukaryota; kingdom Metazoa; phylum Arthropoda; class Insecta; order Orthoptera; family Acrididae; genus Schistocerca; species Schistocerca nitens. Next base: position 258,141,625 of record NC_064622.1, read on the forward strand.
CCAGTAGTTGCTGCTTACGCCAAGTAACGTATGAGCATTATTTCAAGAAGAAGCTCGAGTACATGGCTGCACAAATTTCGTGGTCAGAGACAGACACTGAGTCTTTCCTATGGCCTATGGCAGAGAGACATTAGTGTGGCTGATGTGGGCTGGGGCAGCTGTTGTACTAGTTGCCGAAGAGTACGCCGTTCTGGAAGGCCTGGTTGAAGCCGGCGCCGAGGCCCGCGATGGCGGCAGCGAGCCGGCCTGGCAGGCCCAGGATCCCGTCCAGGATGGAGGTGAAGGACGCGGGGAGCCCCGGGGTCACCGTCACCGGGTCACCACCATCGGTGTCCGCGTCTCCACCCAGCTCGCTCTGGCGCGCTACGCGGGCGCCTGCGCTGCCGGCAGCCGCGAAACTTCCAACCATACCCAGCAGCAAGAAGACGGCCAAACTGCTCCAGCCCATCTGGAACGTAGATTCTCAAGTCAGGCCTACTCCCAAGGAATGATGGCGAGTTCATCCATCGTTGCAGAATTGGGAAAAAATCCTGGTGGGTTTCTCGCTTCCTTCGTCCGACCTGTTGTTAGTGCTTCGATTTTCATTCCAGAGACTGGTTGGATACAGCTCTCCATGCCATACTATCCTCAGTACGTCTCTTCATCTCTGCACAACTATTGAAATCTACATCTACTTGATTTTGTAACTGTAGTCCCTCCACTACCATTTAACAATTCCCTTGACAGATCAGTGTGTGTCCTCAATAATATTACTCATCTTCGTTCGAATTTTTTTCTTTTTTCCACACACAGTACGAATCACTTGATAGTTGCACTCATTTTTTTAACTCTATTAAAGATATCGAAATGAGATTTTCGTTCTCTTTTTGTTTTTTTTTTTTCTTAAACGAAACGACGAACGTTTTTGGAAAGATTCTGAATCTCTGGAAAAGACTATAGTATGATATAACGCTCGTTAATGTTGCACTAAACCTTTTTCTAAAAATACAGCCAGTGTGGACGGAAAGCTATTTACCGTTCGGGTACTCAACTTTATAGATTGTGCGCTGCAGGATCTGTGTTGTTAGTAATGTTAGTGTCATGACTTGCCATTAGGCGTCGGTAGTGACATCAAAACAACAGCAACAGTACTGCTGTTCTTCGAAAGTGGCGAAGCATTAAAGGAAAACGGAGATGTCCTCTTTCCGCAACGAAGTTAAAGATCATGTTTCGGAAGTTCGAATTAAATGGCGATGTGAGAACTGCTCCTGGTGAGGGTGAACGGTGCCACAGATTGTTGAACAAGTTACTGTTGCCATGGGCAAGAACGCTGGGCGCAAGGTGAGCTGTTCAGGCAGTGCACGAGCTGCGTCCATGGCCCACCGTTTGAAAAGTACTGCTCTCAGCTGTCCTGTAATATCTAATGAGGCTCCAGCCTGACGTGGATGCAGATGGCCACCTCACTGAACAACGTTTGTAAATTGGAACTTAAACATGGTATGCTATTAACAATAGCCAATCAAGAAAATATATAAGCTCACTTGTAATCACTACATTAAAGAAACTATTTCTGTCAATGCAAAACCACAGTGGTTCTACCGGAAGCACTCTAAGCTGCAGAAACTACAGTGATTCATGGTCATGCCAAAATCAGAGAGATTGAAAAGCAAGAAAGAGAAATTCCGAGGAAAATATATGGACCAGTCGACATAAGAGTTTTCTGGGTATAGTACCGCGTCATAATGTAAAAACTACTGCTGCTGGAGAAAAACCAACGTTAAATGATCCCATCTACAAAGAACTAAGGGCGGACCCTACGGCAAAGATAATTCGAAAGACGCAGGCCGCGATTAAGGACTCGAGAATTGACGCTGACACAGCCAAGTCTCTCCTAGAATATACGGTGTTCCAAAGATACATAAGGAAAGTTGTCCTTTGAGGCCAATAGTGAATGGGGTCAATTCGCCTACTTACAATTTGGCAAAGTACCTAGCCTGCAAACTAAGACGTCTAGTTGGCAAGACGGACTCTTATGTGAAGAACTCGACGCACTTTGTAGAACACCTAAAGGGAGAAACAATTTTACCTACGGACATCATGGTCAGCTTTGACGTGAAATCACTATTTACGAACGTGCCAGTAGATGAAACTATCCGCATCCTTCAAGAGCATGTCCTGCCAGACATATGCGACCTGGTTGAGTTGTGCCTGACTTCAACGTACTTCAAATGGCAAGGAAAATACTACGAGCAGACAGACGGCGTAGCAATGCGGTCTCCCTTATTTTCGCTGGCAGCCGACATGTTCATGAAAGCCTTTGAAGCAACGGCCCTCGGTTCAGATCCTTTACGCCCACGTTGCTGGTTCAGATACGTGGACGACACGTTCGCTATATGGCCTCATGGTGAAACGGAGCTACACAAGTTCCACGAATATTTGAACAATATGCACCAGAAGGTACAGTTCACGCTGGAAGTAGAAAAGAATGGTGCTATCCCGTTTCTAGACGTCGAAGTGTACAGGAGAACGGAGGGCACAGGGGGGCACAGAGTATACCGTAAGCCTACACATACAGACAGGTATCTGCGCGCCCAATCCTACCACCACCCAGCGCAGAAGAACTCTGTCATTCGTTCTTTGGCAATCCGCGCGCAGCGCCTAAGTGATGCTCAAAACATCGCACCTGAGCTTAAAAGGTTACGCACAACGTTTCTAGCCAATGGTTACAGCCATAAGTCGATAAACACAGCCTTGTCGACAAACACAAGCAAGAAAGATAAGCAAGAAATAGACAAACTGCAGCCTACAGTGCGCTTATATGAAAAACGTTACTGACCGAATAGGCAAACACCTTCGCCGCGTTGGGTTGCAGCCTGTCTTCTATAGTGGTCGTAGGATCCAGGACGTGCTAGGCTCCACTAAGGACAAGGTGGATGCATTACACACTGCAGGCGTTTACAAGGTGGAATGCGAATGTGGAGAGGCGTACATCGGCGAGACTGGTAGGCCAATAGCAACGCGCATTCGGGAACACGAGCGTTATATTCGTCTAGGGCAACACAACAAATCCGCAGTGGCAGAACACCAACAAGACTGCGGAAAAGAAATAAAATTCAGCGAAGCCTGTGTGTTGGCCAAGCAGCCAATTAAGACGAAACACAAAATCAGAGAGGCCATCGAAATACTTAAACACCCTAACAACATGAACAGGGAGGATGGACTCAGGCTTGCCCCGTCTTGGCTGCCAGCAATCAGAGCCCAACAGACCGCACTGTCAACACGAGACACGAGCACTACCGGCGAGTACCTGCCGCCGCGCGGCCGACGTCCAGCAGTTGGTAAACAGCAGCGAACTTCTCATTCGACGGTGACCACCAATCGTGGTACATAACACAAGAGCCAATAGACCACAGAGGTCACATTCTCCCTCCACCGCAATAACCTATTAAAATAACGTTCCCTCTCCTTCTTCCTTAAGTGCCAAACGTAACTAACTACCTTCTCAAAATTATGACGTAATGACATGCGCAGTGAACACTAACAACAAAATATAAAGGACACTGCATAGCTAGAACGCACCTTTAGACCCAGAAGAAGGCCGCTGCAATCGTGGCCGAAACGTTGGTTTTTCTCCAGTAGCAGTAGTTTTTACATTATGACGCGGTACCAAACCCAGAAAACTTTTATGTCGACTGACTCTGGCCGCGGAAGCCCACGCAGTTATATGGACCAGTGTTCCGTGAATGAACTGGGATAGAGAGACCAACAAGAGAGATCTACAATAAGGGGTACCTTTAGATAGAGAAGGATGAAATTTTATAGACATATCAGCAGGACGAAAAAGAATAGATCTTTGACGTAGCAAACACTCACAAGAACAAGAAAAAGTGGATCATCGAAACAGAAGAGGACATTAAGGAACTGCGAATCACACAAGACAACATGAACAATCAGGAACAGCTCAGCAGCATCATAAAGAAACATACACATCAACAATAACACACCGAGAAAAAACATGAAATAAATACTCGGAAGAGCACAACAGAGAACACAGCGAGTGTGTGAAGAGAATTTGGGAAGAACGAAGGAAAAGAAGAAATCATAACTACTCAAGTCCAATCGCTCTCTTAAAAGGGAATAATCGAAACAAAAAAAAAAGGTTACCCTCACATATACAAAATAAAATGCTCTTCTTTCAGTGGTTTATTCGTTATTTCTCTTCTGCGTGTCCTTACAAGAGTTTCCACAATGTTTCATTGCTCTACGATCACTCGTTCTTCATGGAGGCCCTTTCAAGTGGCGAAAGTTTAATTATAACTACCCTGCACAACAGAAATGGGAGCAAGTTGAAAGACAGGGTGGCTGGAATCAGCTTTTGCTGTGTAAACTTCGTGACATGGGGACATAATCTAAAATTTTGCATTACAAGTACGTAAGACTAACAAGGACAATTTTTCATAACCACAAATATACAATTATCTTCCAGACTGTTCGTTTGCTGATCCAAGTCTACTGAGATGTTTTTGCTCATCTTGTCGTATACTTTCACGCATCTGTCTTCGCTAATAGTTATGAAACTTCATCTATTCCTCGCATTCTTCGGAAGATGACGGCAGAAATGGTCCCCGGACGTCACCCCTTTAGGCATGTGGATGGTTGAAAGGCGAGGAATACAAAAAAAAGGGTACAGAAAGGCACGAAATGATCGTTAGGATTATGAACAGTACTGCCCACATAAAAGAACGCCAAGAGGAAATCAGAAGTACTACAAGTGGTGTTTTTCAAGGGAACTGACCGAGCGAGGTGGCGCAGTGGTTAGCACACTGGACTCGCATTCGGGAGGACGACGGTTCAATCCCGTCTCCGGCCATCCTGATTTAGGTTTTCCGTGATTTCCCTAAATCGTTTCAGGCAAATGCCGGGATGGTTCCTTTGGAAGGGCACGGCCGATTTCCTTCCCAATCCTTCCCTAACCCGAGCTTGTGCTCCGTCTCTAATGACCTCGTTGTCGACGGGACGTTAAACACCAACCACCACCACCATCAAGGGAATTCCAAATTTATTTTAAGTCGCAAGTGGGATTTACGAAAATCATCTTTCAACTTTATTATTCATCTTGCTTATCAACTACTGTGAGTATTTGTTTTGGTTTCATTGTAACAGCTGTATTTCCGCAACCAATAAAAACTGAACGTGCGTTATATGGAATGTTTTCTCCGAATCAATCTATACAACCACCCCCTAAAACATTTAGTACTCTCCTGAAGCTCCCTGGTACCAGCGTAGGTATCAGTTTCCTGCTGGATAAGTTATTTGCGGTGCTGAATTTCGCAGTTTGTCATTTTTCATCTGCACGAAGCAGTGACAAGCATGAAACTTCCTCATATAAACCACCATAACCCTCTATGGATCGGAATACCAACCTGTATATTTACAGCTGGTGGTAATCCGTGGACCCACCAGCTTCAGATTGAGAAAAAGAAAACACTCGGCGCTGTAGGTACCTACAACAGACAACACTGATTAGAATCGCATTCAGGGATTCTGAAAATTGTGTTTCTAGGATCAGCCCTTTCATTCATGTATTTTCTTTGTAATCTTCCAAACGTTGAATCAATTTCTAGTTCTGTAGACTTTTGGACATTCACCTTTCTCTCATCTATTGGATGAATTTCCTTCGACTCATTCTCAAATATTAAAGACTTTGTTTTATGTTTTATATCCTATTTCTATCTGGGGTTATAAGCTAACTTCGCTGTCAGTCCTCATATAGCCATATACTGAGGATGGCATAAGTAGAGAGGAAATAAAATACAGACTGGCGACAGGAAGAAAAGCGTTTCTGAAAAAGATAAATTTGTTAACATCGAATAATTACTTAAGTGCTAGGTATTCTTTTCTGTAGGTATTTGAGCGGAGTGTAGACTTTTACGATAATTAACCGTTGGCAACATACATTTTAGATACGAAGAGAATACCAGCTTTTGAAATTTGGTGCTACCAAAGAAAGTCGAACAGCAAACGGGTAGGTCGAATAACTAATAAGATAGAAGTGATTGTAGTTGGTGAACAACTTGACTAGAAGAAGGGGTCAGTTCATAGGACATAACTTGAGGCATCAAGGAATCGTCAGTTTGATAACTGAGGTAAACACTGTAGAGGGAGATCAAGTATTGAATACAGTAAGCAGGTACAAATGGACATAGGTTAACAGTTATGCAGAATTGAAGTGGTTTGCAGAAAACAGGCTGGCGTGTAGAGCTGCATCTTTGGATTTAAGACCACAGTAACAAAAGAGTTTATATTTACATTTTATCTGAAGTCATTTTAGTGCCTAACTGTTCTGACCAACGTAACATACTAGGTTAAATTAAATGGTCATCACGCCGCTGTTCCAAAGTACGAACGTATGTTTTACTCGAAGGTACTTCCAGATCTTAAGTAGTGAAATTAGACGCCACATAGAGTGTACCATGATGTTTACAGTTTATAATCTTATTGAAGACTTTGCAGAATTAGTCTTATTCGTCAATACTGCAGTCGAATCCAAGCATCCAATTTCTCGTAGTTTTGTTCTAGATTTCTTGTAGCAGTGAGATACTGAGAGTAGACTAGACGACACGCACAAACTTACCTTTGCGGTGCCGCAGTAGCTCAGCAACTGGTTGACTTCTCTCTGAACAGATCACTATTTATAGCGTACTGCAACTGGGGCACGAGCAACCCATAGCCTCACTGACCACGTAACACGCGCCTTTCCAGACCCTCGTCTTTTTGTATCCCACAGGTACACCAGATCTTTACACTCTGTTTTACTCATTCTTTGATTTACTTCTAAGTTCTCCTGTAAGTCACAAGGTAGATCATCTTCAGCCTAATGACGCCTTCATTATTTGTAATGGAGGGGAAGGAGGGTTCAGTGACGTGTCATTTTTACAACTGAAATTCATTTTTTGCTGTACACTCTTTCTGTTGAGTGGGATTCGATAACATTGCTTGAAATCAAAACCAGGCACCAATAATACGCCACTTTATAGAACCTGAGCTCCCAGTAGAAAGTTATTTTATTCTGTTCACTCTTTGTACTTCGCGAAAGAGAGGCTCTTCTGGCGTTACATTTGGCAATGGAAGCAAGATTTTTAGAAAATAGACATTCCTTCGCAGTATTTGTCGATTTAGAACAAGTGGTTGACAATATAAATGGTACAAGATTGCAATTTACAGAAAAGAAGGCATAGGCTAGAGGGTAAGACGGATACTATACAATACCTACAATAAATAAGAAGGAAAAATGGAAATCAAGCACCAAGAGAGAAGTTCAAGGATGAAAAGAACGTAATGCAGGATGCAGTGTTTTTCCGTTACTCTTCGACATTCTTACAAAAGAAGCATCGATCGAAATATACGGAAGGTTCAGAAGTATGATTGATATTTAGGGTGAAAGAATATCAGAAATGAGATCTGTTCATGACACTGCTATCCTTGGAAAAACTCAAGGAGAGTAGTGGCTCTACTGAACGCAATGTCACTTGAGCGCAGACTATGAAATTAGATTAAACCATAGAAATACTAAAGTATTACATAACCGTCGTACTTCACAAACGGACTTGGGGACCATATAGCAGCTACTTCAGAAGCAAAATAACAGGGAATGGACGAAGCGAGATGGTTACAAGAAACACATTAGTACAATAAAGAGAGAATTCCTCCCCAAGATACGCCAACTAGTATCGAAAGTAGGCCTTAGCTTGAGAATGAAGTTTCTGAGAATGTACCTTCGGAGTACACCATTTTGTGTAAGTAAATATCCAACGTGAGAATACAGGAAAAAAAGAGAACCGAAGGGTGTGAAATGTGGTGTTACGAAAAGATGCTGAAACTTGATTGGGCTGATTAGATAAGAATCGAAAAGGTTCCCCATAGAAGCAACGTGGACAGGAATACGTGGAAAATGTTAATTAGAAGACTGGAGAGAATTATGGGACACGTGTTTCGTAACAGATACGGGTGAATGAATTCATGGTATACTGACGGTCGCATGTTTTTGGTGCGACCTTTCTAGGCGGCTCACATGATTAACACATTATCTACAGAGTGATTCCGTGATGATGTTACAAACTTTCAGGGACGACGGAGGAGGGTATTCACTGTTAGGAAAGGTATCCAGGTCCGGAAACGACAGAGTCGAAAGTTATAAGAGAAAATCGTTCTGATACATGTGACAGTGAACCTCTTCTACCGAATGCTCTTTGCTTTACATGCTTTGTGAGCAGGACCAAAATAACAACAAAATTGTCCAGTAAACATGGGCTCTAAAATGCATAGGTTAATAGCTATGAGCGATTGTTCAGTTGAAGAGATGCGTTTCACACTATCGAAGATGAAGAAGTGCTCATACCTATTAAGGTGTGCGCTTTTAAGGCCCTCGTTTATGGTACTTTTTTCCTTGTTTTAGCCCTATCTCTTCCCACGACATTGATAGTAAAGATATTGCAATAGAAGGGATCCATTATCAGAGGTACCAGAAAGATTTTCGCGTAAATTTCGACTCGCTCGTTTCTGGACCAGGGTACCTTACCTCAGATTGATACATTGCCCTTTTCCATCATCCGTGTATACATGCTATCGTTAAAGTTCGTCTCTCTATGAAGACTAATCTCAATAGCTACTGTAGGGATTTTGATAGGGTTTCAACTAACAGATAGGATGATTCACGAGAAGGCTTTATCTGCACAGTTTATTACCGCTGCTCTAAACAAATCATCCGGCTGTAGATACTTAATGCTACTCGTGCGAACCGGGGGTAAGTCGCTAGTTCTCTCTAAATGTAAAACCGTACATGCTATTGGAACGTGATTTTGCTCATGTCTATCAAACGACGATCGTTTTTATGCCGGACACGCCTAACTTACGTGTGTTTCTCATACTTGGACTAAGTAACTGAGTATCAAAGGCGATTTGTGTGAAATGTGATAACTAGGAAGATTCTTTTTCTGTCTTTCCCCCGAACAACGATATCATCAAATGAAATCCATCGCACGTCTACTAATATGCGCGGAGATTGTCACTGCAAGTACAGCTACACATTTCAGCAAGACTGATTTATGATCTGAGCTGTTTTATAGCTGAATATATGATGTAACGCACGGGTGACAGAGGGGTTGTTAGGTCCAGAAAATGTCTGCAACAAGTGCCGGTAAAGTCGGTCGAAAGGAGCGACTGATATCTCTACGTGAAGACTGGGTTACCAGGTACAGTGCGCTCGGCACTATTGCAGTAACACGTTCGGTTTCGTTCTTCGTAAAGACTAGTTTTATCTGAGCTTCCCGCAATCCAAATCAAGCATTCTGGTTTTGGTGTACAGTCTTATCCTGTCATGTACTATCAAATTAGCATGCTCATTGTAACAGAACACGCTACCACTTTTTCTTTCTTTCAAGTAATCTCCTGCATCTCAGAAATATCAAATAGCAGACCCAGTGTACGCTGCCACAATCCAATAGCTCAGTCGCGATTAGTATGCTTAAAATATCAGTTCCTTTATGTGCAGCTGAAAATTCGAAAATGCCGTATTCTTCTCCATGACCTTCATTCACAGTTCGTAAGAAGACAGTACTGCGCACTACTTCATACTATTTACTTAAAATAAACTGGCGTTTGAACTGACAGGTAAAATAAAGGTGTTCTGTGCCCATTATTACCCAGCCTGGCTACTCAGTATTTTTGATTCCCTTTAATTCTCCATTTGTTTTTTCGTATCCCTTACAAGAATGCATATATGCGATTATCCGCACGTATAACCGCACGTACACGTACTAAGACTGACTTTGCGAATGTCTCTACCAAAGTAAATATCTGCAGTAACAGTTGGTTTGTAGTTTAAAGTCAAAGTACAACGCCAGTATTACGATTTTATTTTATATACGACGCTTGGGAAGGATAATAATATAAGTTACTACCATTGTCCTTGTGTGACGGAATGCTTCTATACTGGGTACAGTTCCCAGTAGACGGTACAGAGATCGGTTAAATATTCATAAACACCCCGAGAAATGTATGTCTGAGTATACGAATGAGTGCTGGAAAGTATTTCCTCCCAATTGTTTGCCTGAAAACTCTTAAACCATCTTAAATAAAACAAACTTTATTAACGATCTACATCTTTATTCTTCATGTCTATATATTTGCAGCCCTCTGCCGTTAGAGGGCTCGGAATTGTAGCATGTTACATGGGAGTATGCAATGTAACTATGTCGATACTTGAGAAACGGAGTGCTGTAATCGAGTTTCGTACTCGAAGCGTTCGTCCACACATGGAACACTCTTCATATCAAGATGACAACGCTGTCACACAAGAGCGCTGCGGGAGGACGACGGTTCAGTCCCGTCTCCGGCCATCCTGATTTAGGTTTTCCGTGATTTTCCTAAATCGTTTCAGGCAAATGCCGGGATGGTTTCTTTGAAAGGGCACGGCCGATTTCCATCCCAATCCTTCCCTAACCCGAGCTTGCGCTCCGTCTCTAATGACCTCGTTGTCGACGGGACGTTAAACACTAACCACCACCACCACCAAGAGCGCTGCGACATCTTCAACAGTCCGATGCCTTGGGTTCAATGTCATCAATCATTCTCGATATCGTCCCGACTTGGTTCAAATGGCTCTGAGCACTAAGGGACTTAACATCTGACGTCATCAGTCCCCTTGAACTTAGAACTACTGAAACCTAACTAACCTAAGGACATCACACACATCCATGCCCGAGGCAGGATTCGAACCTGCGACCGTAGCAGCAACGCGGTTCCAGACTTAAGCGCCTAGAACCGCTCGGCCACTGGCTGGCGTCCCGACTTCAACCCATCCGATTTTCATCTGTTCCCAAAACTTAAAGAACACCTTCGACAACTTCACTTTGATAGTGATGAAGCGGTGCGAACGGAGGTGAGGCTGTGGCTCCGTTAGCTAACTCATTCTACAGTGATGATATCAACAATTCATTGAGCTTTCTGCTTGGCATTAAAAAGAAGAGGATATCTCTTACGCTTTGGTTAGTATTGGCGTCCTGCCAGCATATCAATTAAGAGATCACAGATTAATATGCTGCGCTGTTCCTGATGTACAAAAATTAACAGTTTCCTTTTTATGTCTTTTACGCCTTGAATTTGACATCATGTGCCATATGAAGGAAATTGTTTATATGTTGGTCTTTGTCTTCTTGATCAATGGTCATAACATAATTTAAAATCAAGAGTCTGTTTAATGATTGAAAAGAGTAAAATAGAGTTGCTGATTTATATGTATATTCTGCTCCTCTTCTTTAAAAAAATGTCTTAGCCGTTGTTGCATAAACTTTTTTTTATTTAGTTATATTACATCATTACTTAAATATAAAGGAAGATTCACACCACTGAATTTTACTTTTGTTCATAGTAACGTAAATGCTCAAGAACAGTAATCGAATAGAAAACTAAACAATCATTGGTCATAATCGAAGTTGTCTCCCTAATAACAGAATAGATTCAGCGCTGTGGCCAGTTTCCATCATCCTCTACTAAAGCATTTAGCTGCTGCGGAACAGAGGCAATAAGTTTCAGGATTGATCTGTTATCCTGCGACGTTTCTTCTCACTCGCCATCAACTGCTTTAGACAGGACTTCCTTGGTGCAGGTTTTCTACTCTTAATAATTTTCTCCATCTCTGCCCACACGTGTTCTATAGGACCGAGGTCAACACCTTTGGAATGCCAGCGCAACATATCCTCGTCTCCGTTCATTTCAAACCATTGTTTCTCACTATTCGCTGTGTGGACTGGGGAACAGTCATGTTGGAATATTATTCTGTCACCCGAAAATCTCTGACGAACGGAAGGAAGCATTATGTTCTCCAGTATTTTGCCTTAGTAATCACTAGAAAGCAAATTCTCCAGCTCCCACAAAAGACCGCAACAATTTGCTGATATCCATCCCAAACTGTGATAGAAATTCGGCCACACCTTTGCCTCTGATGCTGTCGAATCTCGCTCCACTTGTAATATATATATATATATATATATATATATATATATATATATATATATATATATATGGAGCCGTAGAAAATACCTTCTCGTCTGTTAATATATATTGCTCCCGGCATGAAAGCGGCTTCCTTCTAGTGCGAATTTTAATCTGGTAGCCGTATGTTGCTCTTTGAGCATTTCCTTAACCGCCAATTTTCGTCCATGCCTTCCTTCCTCATTGAGATAACGACGAATGGTCGACCTGCTCACGCTTAACAGAAGGATGTTTCTTATATCTGTTCTGTACCTGAAATTGTCTACGTCGTTGCAGTTGAGTATACTGTTGTATTGTTCGTCCGTGCTAGTCCTTGGACATCCATGGTGACAGCGAAGGTTGACGTGGCCTCCTTCTGCCATCCTCTTTACCCAGGGATGAATCGTAGATGTGCTATTCCTAGGTTCAAATGGTTCAAATGGCTCTGAACACTACGGGACTTAACATCTAAGGTCATCAGTCCCCTAGAACTTAGAACTACTTAAACCTAACTAACCTAAGGACATCACACACATCCATGCCTGAGGCAGGATTCGAACCTGCGGCCGTAGCGGTCGCGCGGTTCCAAACTGAAGCGCCTAGAACTGCTCGGCCACCTCGGTCGGTGCTGTTCCTAGGGTACGGGAAATGGCGCTAATACAGTACCCACATTTGTGAAGCCAAGAATGCGGCCTCCATCTAATTCTTTGAGCTGTGACATAGCGCAGTCCAGAAGATGCCGACAAGGAAAAGGAAACGAAGTGCCATACGAGGTGGACAGCACTTCTCTCTCCTCAGCAGTCACATTCATTCCCGATTATCGTTAACAATTTTTCTTATTTAGGGGCAGCAGATTAATAGATGTCTGATAACAACATCATTTTTACAGTAGATACACTAAATAGCTGCTTATAGTGAATAATATTTATTTACATTTACGACGGACTGTTTCTGCTTAATCGCCATTTTCAAGTACATGCAATCACAATTTTGATGAAACAGGTATGGATTCCAATGTCATTCATATTAAAGCAACTGTCTTGTACTCACGTCTAGATTGATATGACGTCCATATCGCGTCGTTAATGGACTGATTTGTAATTGCCATTGCTTTAATAAGATCGTAAATGTTGTTGTCAAGATGTTGAAATTAAATGTTATTTACGACGTGACAGCAGTTTGACAGTTCCACTATTACGACGCTATATGTTTACAAAGATGGTGCAGATGAACAGCGATATTATTTTGCTAACTAAAATTTGTTACGGTTATCTTTGGTTGTTGCGTATGTTACTTCCGATTTCTCCATTTTCGTGTACTAAAAGTTCAATAAAGTTTTTAAGGTAGTACTTTTGTCTAAATTCTGTATGTTCGTTTAATATTTCCTGTGGGTATTTTTTCGTGCACATATAAATTTCTAATTCCACACGAATGTTCATTGCAAAACTTTTTGGTATTCTGTGCAGAATCTGTAGAGCATTTTCGATCGTGTCAGCAGTGTGAATTTAATTTTTCAAGTGTAGAAAGAAGCACGACTGATTGTGTTCGCTCTCTCGAGGGTGTTCTATATATCTCACGTTAAAATTTCTTCCTGTTTGGCCAATGTAAAAGCTATTACAGCTGCCAGATGTGATTTTATATATGCCTGGATTATCATATTTCGATGTTCTAGTCGTGGCGGAAGGTAATTTTATTGAAAGGTTGTTATTAGTTCGAAAGGCTAGTCGATTATTTTTGTCTTTAAAAACTGCATTACTATGTAAATAAAGATTACTCATTATTAGCAGCTATTTGGTATATCTACTGTAACAATCATATCGTTATCAGACATACCCGATTACATTCTTTGAAAAATATTTACTAAACAGGTTCTCGTAAGCATTATTTCGAAAATCGGGTGAATATTTGTTTCTGAACGTCATACGGAGTAGTAACGACAACGTTTCCAATGATATTCAGGTCTTGTTGCTCCGGCCATCGTATGTTGTTAATCAGATGTGTTACCTGACTTATTACACCAAACTGCGCAGAAATGAAAGGATTGTATATTGCGCAGAGAGGTCAGTCTGTAGTCTACTTTGATCAAACTCGAATCCTGTCGTTTCTGCAAATTACAATTTGTTGTAAACAAAGAACAATTAGTTTAGGAGGACGACGCCAATTTTAGTGTTCAAAGCATTCATAGTAGTACACTGCTGGCCACTAAAACTGCTACGGAAAGAATAAATGCAGATGATAAACGGGTATTCATTGGACAAATATATTATACTAGAAATGACATGTGATTACAATTTTGGTGCATAGATCCTGAGAAATCGTACCCAGAACAACCACCTCTGGCCGTAATAACGGCCTTGATACGCCTGGGCATTGAGTCAAACAGAGCTTGGATGGCGTGTACAGGTACAACTGCCCATGCAGCTTCAACACGATACCACAGTTCATAAAGAGTAGTGACTGGCGTATTGTGATGAGCCAGTTGCCCGGCCACCATTGACCAGACGTTTTCAATTGCTGAGAGATCTGGAAAATGTGCTGGCCAGGGCACCAGTCGAACATTTTCTGTGTCCAGAAAGGCCCGTACAGGACCTGCAACTTGCGGTCGTGCATTATCCTGCGAAATGTAGGGTATCGCAGGGATCCAACGAAGGTAGAGCCACGGGTCGTAACACATCTGAAATGTAACGTCCACTGTTCAAAGTGCCGTCAATGCGAACAAGAGGTGACCGAGACGTGTAACCAATGTCACCCCATACCATCACGCTGGGTGATACGCCAGTATGGCGATGACGAATACACGCTTCCAATGTGCGTTCACCGCAATGTCGCCAAATACGGATGCGACCATCATGATGCTGTAAACAGAACCTGGATTCATCCGAAAAACTGACGTTTTGCCATTCGTGCACCCAGGTTCGTCGTCGAGTACACCATCGCAGGCGCTCCTGTCTGTGATGCAGTGTCATGGTCTCCGAGCTGATGGTCCATGCTGCTGCAAACGTCGTCGAACAGTTCGTGGAGATGGTTGTTGTCTTGCAAACGTTCCCATCTGTTCACTCAGAGATCAAGACGTGGCTGCACTATCCGTTACAGCCATGCGGATAACATGCCTGTCATCTCGACTGCTAGTGATACGAGGCCGTTGGGATCCAGCACGGCGTTCCGTATTGCCCTCCTGAACCCATCGATTCCATATTCTGCTAACAGTCATTGGATGTCGACCAACGTGAGCAGCAGTGTCGCGATACGATAAACCGCAATCGCGATAGGCTACAATCCGACCTTTATCAAAGTCGGAAACGTGATGGTACAGATTTCTCCTCCTTACACGAGGCATCACAACAACGTTTCACCAGGCAACGCCGGTCAACTGCTGTTTATGTATGAGAAATCGGTTGGAAACTTTCCTCATGTCAGCACGTTGTAGGCGTCGCCACCGGCGCCAACCTTGTGTAAATGCTCTGAAAAGCTAATCATTTGCATATCACAGCATCTTCTTCCTGTCGGTTAAATTTCGCGTCTGTAGCACGTCAACTTCGTGATGTAGCAATTTTAATGGACAGTAGTGTATATACATTTGTGTACGGCTTCCAATGCTCGCTGGGGAAACGCTAGGTCAAATTCTCTCAGCTAGCTTCCGTATTATAAATAAGCCTCAGTTTGAGTATGAACTCTACCTTCGGTTGATAATAGTTTCGTATTTTTAGCAGTACTGAAACATTTGGTGTTAAGCTCTGTTTCAACCATTGTTTTCAACACAGCTGCAGGAACACGACTTGTTTTGCCGCAGGTACAGGAATACTATTTGTAATACCTGTTAGGCAAAATACACTGACGAAAAAAAGTAGAGAAATGAAATTTCGGGAATACATTCGTCTAAACAACATATTTAAGTGATAAACATAACGAAATCACAGGTTGATGTAAGCGCGAGATAAACCTCTGGAAATGTGAAATACTGGTACATTAATAACCAGAATGTTAAATGCAAGCTTGTGAATGTGATGCATTGTGTTGTACAGCTGCTGTCTATCAGTTCAGTGCCTGATGCATTTGGTCAGGCAATACAGAGACGGTTAATGTTGTTTGTAGATGACGCTGGAGTTGTCGTCCGACGATCCCACATGTGCTCGACTGGATACAGACCTGGTGATCGAGCAGCCCGAGACATGTCGACACTGCAGCGCTTGTTTTACGACGGCGCTACAAGGATGAGCGTAATCGTGTCGAAAAACACCCCCTGAACTGCTGTTCATGAGTGACAGCACAACAGGTCGAACCACCAGATTGACGAACAAATTTGCAGTCAAGATGTGTTCCTGCTGTCACACGAAATCGCACATCAGACCATAACTCCAGATGTTGGCCCAGTGTATGTGGCACGCAGACAGGTTGGTTGCAGGCCTTCAACTGTCTTCCTTCTAAACAACACATGGTCATCACTGGCGCAGAGGCATACCAGCTTTCGTACAATACACAATTGACCTCCGCTGTGCCCTCCAGTGAGCTCTCGCTTGCCACCATTGAAGCCGCAAATGGCGGTGGTTTGTGATCAGTGGAATGCGAGCTGACTTTGAAGTAACGCATTTTTACAGTTAGTTGCATCACTGTGGCGCCTACCGCTGCTCAGATTACTTCTGCAGATGCAGTAAAATGCGCCAGAGCAATACGCCGAAAATATCGTTCTTCCCTCTCGGTAGTGTCACGTTGACATCCGGGTCCCGGTCATCTTGTGACTGTACCCTCTCGTGACCATCGCTGCCAGCTATCATGTACAGTGGCTACATTCCTGCCAAGTCTCGCTGCAATATCGCAGAAGGAACATGCAGCTTCTCGTAGTCCTATTTCGTGACCTCGTTCAAACTCAGAGGGATGTTGAAAACGGCGTCTTTGTCGTCTTTTAGCGTTCTTCACTAACATCGACTCGCCACGTCCAGTCTCAAGGGCAGCTAGCGCTTACGATCGTTAAAGTGTGTTTTTAAAGCATACCACATTTGCATTTTCATATTATGTTGCTACCGCCACTGTTATGTGACTGGCGCGAAATTTGAATAAACTCATCTCTCAGAGGTAGAAACGGGCTTATTAACATTCGTTTACGTCGCACAACTCCTTTTTGGTGTAGCGAGTTTCTTTCCGTCAATGTACTTGTGCAGTGCTGTTAGATGCAACGATCGACCTGGCCCATATTGTGCAGACATTATCTTTAAACGTTTTCTTACCTGCTCTAATGAGCTTTCCTTGTATGGCGACACCGCCTCTGGAAGGCCGCTTGAATGTTTCAATGCTAATTAACAAGGATGCGCCGCAACGTATCGATTTTTTCTTAACAGTTTTTTATCAACACATCCTACAATGCACAATCCTCTTTCTGACCATCTTGTATCTGCAAGCCTAAATTTCGCTAGTTTTCGGGGCAGTCAGTCGGACAGACTACGTACATATTGAAGTTTTGACTGAGTCTTGTTTGGGGTAATATTAGATACTTTCGGAGCCTCATTCGATAATTATTGAGTTGTATCTGTGTGGTTCATACGACTGGGCTATAATACTTTAACTGCTCTACTTCAGTTTTGGCCTGTTTAGTGCTATGGCAGTGAGTGATAAGTGTCTTCGTCGAAAACGTCGTAATTCTTTGCTGCTTGTATCGAATGTACCAGTGTTTTCTGAAGAGCCATGTGATTGGTACTATGCTTTTCCTTTTAAATTATTACTTTTTTTAAAAAAATATGTTCTATTATTACTACTTCTTCGTTACTGGCCTTCATTTATCGATTGGTGTTGCTATACTTCCCTGTCGCTCACTCTGGTATGCTGAAGGAGGGCTGTTACGTACTTGTACCATTCGTACCACAAGGGATACTTGGATATATTCTTTTTCAGTCTCTTAACAATTCCTCTTCTGTTTTCCATTATGTGTGTCAGAACTTAGTAACTTGTTTTCTGGACACACTTTTTGTTGCTACTTACTGTAAACGTAATACAAATAGTTGTGATGAACAACATATGCGTTGGTTCTTCCTTCTACTTTGACAGCTGACCTTACTTGGAGAGATTATTCAGAAATTCCACTGAATCCACATTAACTTAGCCGGGAAAAAAGAGGTATTGAGAAAGACATGTTTTTTTTAGTAAACAGTCTGCTAACTTTTCACAAAATCAACCTGTTAAAATCTGTACAAATTTTGAACTGAAAACTGCACCTTCAGAAGTCTACAGCTTCGCAAGTACTTGAACAGCTTCATGGTAGCTTTGAGAAGTATTCTTATCTAATAGTATTTAAACCGAAAACTTTGTAATTCACACTGTTTAAACTTATACATCCGTGCCTGTCACCCATCAACGTATATATCTCTGGCCTTTTTACTTTTTTAAAGTGTGTTGTAATTCCAGTAGCAATACATTACATAAATGACTCATAGCCGAGCAGAAGCTACTCGAAATCGAAATTTGTGGAAGCAAACAGTCGATATCTGAAACACTGTATTCTGTGTGGAACCTATGAACAAATTCTTCAAGCAGTTTTATTACAGGTGTCTCAAAAATGAAGTACTGTGGGGAAAATTTGAAGTCATTCTGTGTGGAACCTATGAACAAATTCTTCAAGCAGTTTTATTACAGGTGTCTCAAAAATGAAGTACTGTGGGGAAAATTTGAAGTCATTGAAGAGTGCTTCCTCTAAATACGACATTTACTTTTGGTTCAAATGGCTCTGAGCACTATGGGACTCAACTGCTGAGGTCATTAGTCCCCTAGAACTTAGAACTAGTTAAACCTAACTAACCTAAGGACATCACAAACATCCATGCCCGAGGCAGGATTCTAACATGCGACCGTAGCGGTCTTGCGGTTCCAGACTGCAGCGCCTTTAACCGCACGGCCACTTCGGCCGGCAACATTTACTTGACAGTGCTCAAAAAATGGTTCAAATGGCTCTGAGCACTATGGGACTTAACTTCTGAGGTCATCAGTCCCCTAGAACTTAGAACTACTTAAATCTAACTAACCTAAGGACATCACACACATCCATGCCCGAGGCAGGATTCGAACCTGCGACCGCAGCGGTCTCGCGTTTCTACACTGAAGCGCCTAGAACCGCTCGGCCACAACGGCCGGCTCGCAGTAGCTCATTTTTTAAAAATTCGTTTACATGTTTCAGTCACTCTGGATCATCTTCAGATCTAAGTAACTGTGTCATAAAACCTTCTTGACTACTCAGAGCCACATATCAGAGTACAATTTTGCTCTGAGAAGACAAGACGGGTTGCTGGCGCAAGTACTGAGATCTGAAGATGATCCAGAATGATACAAACATATAATCGAATTAGAAAATGTGCAAGTGAGACGGAACAGTAAATGAGAATTATCTTAAATATCTACCAGATACAGCTCCTGAATTCTCTCAAGACGACTATGTCGACTATAGCTCTGCTCCTTTTAGTTCGTTAGCAGAGATAGATGCCATCTGCTGTACAGACAGCTTTGTGAGAGTATAGAAAGTACCTGGAACCGAATATTGTTACACATCACTTGCTGCTATCTTTGTTTACTCTGTAAGATGCCTGGTCCCCCAAATCATCTCTTCGTGCTACGCTTTCTCTCGTCCTATCTGTTCAACGTCAGCTAATAGAGTTTTAACGCGCTGTCGCAGGAATATACCAATTCTAGCGCATCTCAGATGACTTCAGCCTGTTTGTGGTTGGTTCACTTGTCACGGACACACAGTAATGGACACACACACAATTTACTAGCGCAGCATAGTGTTAATGCTGAGTTTCTATTTAATAGTACTAAAAGTCCGCGAGTTCGCATTGTTTTCGCTGAGCGCGGAGACTGCGTCAAGGAACGAGATAGCTGTGATGACCAGGGTACTAACAATAATTTATATCCACTTGTTTCCATAATATTATCGTACCTGACTCTAGTCGAATTAAGCAGTGAATTAGAATTTTCATTTCGTTTATTTTCTGTCAGCTGCGTGAAATTCAGTGGCTATAGTTTGTATGTGCGTGCTTCAGAGGGATTTCCTATATGCTTCCTGACATATGTGCTGTATTGTCTAATAATATGTCAGCACTGCTCATGACGGTGGTGTTTTATTTTTTCGTGTTGGTAGTAACACAGTCTACGAAGGCAAAAGAGTTTCCATTTACCAGGTTATTTTACACATTTGTCACCTTACTTTCTTGGCCCTAATACTCTAGCTCTATGACCTTGTGTAGACTAGAACTTGGACTCTCATTACTGTGAAATAAGCAGACGAGATAAAAGATTTGTTACCCCTACGAGGCTTAGAACTAATACTGTGTAGCACCACCTAGGGCGTTTTTAAGGGTCCCTTCTTCTCAGTCAACCTATAAAACATGCCAATTTTACGATTTTTTGGAAAAACCAATGAAGCAATTAACGCAAATCTTTTTGCACATTATTTATTGATTCTTGGGAAACATTTTTGATTTTTGAAGAAATTAAGTCTTCATTAAGCCCCCATGCGAGGAATTAAAGTTTCCCTGACCAAAAAGAGGTGTCTCCCAATGCGGTAGTCATACAGTTAATAAATCTTATGTGAAATTAAAACAACATTTTTCTTAATCTATAGTATCTTAAGCATGCGATATTAACAGTAATTCAGCCAAATTTCAGGAAAATATCTTTATTAGTGTGCCCGCAATATAGTCAGTTAGCTTAAAGTATACTGTATCTTAGGCTGACAGAACGAACTACGGGCACAACAATAAAGATATATTTCTGGAATTTGGCTGAATTACCCCTTGGGCTTACCCACAAGGAACAATAGGATCATTTTTTATATTAACTTATTGATTAGTTACCGTAAAAAACGTGACCAAAAACACACACACCAAACCTACACATTGTCTCAAACGTCCGACATTTTATTATCTTGTCAAATTTCAGAAAGCTACGCTATACGTTAAGAAAGAAAAACTGAAATTTTTCGGATAAGATTTGCAGATTGCATGACGCGTCATGGAGACACCTCATTTTGGACAGAGCAGCTTCAACTCCTGGGATGGCGACTTCAAAATTACTAAATATTATTCAGTAGTCAATAAATAATGTACAAAAATATTTACATTGATTGCTTCATTAATTTTTCCAAAAAATCATTAAAGTCGCTCAGATTAGCGATGAAAGCTCTCCGCAAAGTTGTTTAGATATGCGATATCCAGCTGAAGCCAGTCAATGATAAGTTGCGTAAGAGGTGGCTAATTGGCCGTGATGTTGATCGTCACCAAGAACGCATGCGTGCAGCCCTTTGTACACGACCGATGTCATCTCGGAAGTCTAGAATTCTTCATTATACTCACCATGCAGATTGTGACAAACATCGTGATTCACTTTCACGGTAACCTGAATAGGTGGGCCCAAGTTATGGTAAGAAAAATAGTTCCAAAACTTCAAAGAATCATCGCCGCTCTTATCGGTGCGGGTTAAACACTTTGTATCATCTGAAAATAAAAAGGCAATATAGCGACTCGTCGGATCACACTGTACACCTCCAGTTAGCTAGGCCGCAGTTTCTGTGTTGGTCGGTTTATGTACCACTGTGAGCGGTGGCCATTTGCAAGGTACTCGACACGAAGCGCTCATTTCATTTTCCCTTTGCAATATTCTCCCGTAAATTGTTACCAATGGACCTGCGTTCACTAACAGCAGATGTACGACCATCATTCTTAAGCCTTGCCATGGCTGCGAGTGGTAAACCATTCCTTATTGACACGTTGGACTGTAGATACGCTGAACCGTCTGCGTCGATACACCAATAAATTTAGCAACCTTAATTACGCTGTAGGAAATACTGCAAACAGCCACAAGATTTCTTGAAATGATTTTGTTATACCGTTGCTGATTTCGGGCCTGAATTCATCGTCAGATGGCAGCGTTGACTTCTTTGCGAAGTTTTACTTTTGTGTCTTCCTGCAAAGCCACCCTTTGCATATTATAAGATAGAGGTTTTATTTTCCTTTATAACTCATATTACCAGGCACTTAAGTGTGATTTGTAGATGTAAGCAATGAACTTATGGCTGGTTACAATATTTCCTGCAGTCTGATTTACGATAATTTCAAGAACTCTTGTGGCTGCTTGCAGTATTTCACACAGTGTAATTTACGAAGATAATAGCGGCGGTCTCTAACCGAAATAGATAAAATACAATCTATCAACGTTTGATGCTGCCTGCCACGAATTCCTTTCGTCCGCTAACCTCTGTATTTTAGAGTAGCACTTCCACGCTACGTCCTCAATTGTTTGTTGGATGTATTCAAATCTCTGCCCCCCCCCCCCCCCCTTCTCTACAGATTTTATCCTCCACAGCTTCCTCAAGTGCCATAGAAGTTATTCACAGATGCCTTAACTCTCGTCGTACCATCCTGTTCCTTCTTCTCGTCAGCGTTTTTCATACGTTCCTCTCTTCACCGATTCGCCAGAGAACCTCCTCATCCCTTATCTTATCAGTCCATCTAAGTTTCAAAATTCTACCCCAGCACCACATCTCAAACACTTCGATTCTCTTTTGCTTTGTTTTTCTACAGTGCATGATTCACTACCATACAATGCTGCGCTTACAGCGTATATTCTCAGGATTTCCTTCCTCAAATTAAGCAATGTTTGATACTAGGAGACTTCTCTTGACCAAGAACGCCCTTTTTGCCAGTGCTAGTCTGCTTTTTATGTCGTCCTTGTTCTGCCCGGCATGCGTTATTTTGCTGCCTAGGTAGCAAAATTCGTGAACTTGGTTTACTTCACGACCCCAATTCCGATGTTAAGTTTCTCGCTGCTCTCATTTCTGCTAGATCTCGTTACCTTTGTCTTTTTCCGGTGTACTCTCAATCTATGTTCTGTACTTATTAGACTGTTCAGTCACCGGAGTGGCCGAGCGGTTAAAGGCGCTACAGTCTGGAACCGCACGACCGCTACGGTCGCAGGTTCGAATCCTGCCTCGGGCATGGATGTGTGTGATGTCCTTAGGTTAGTTAGGTTTAAGTAGTTCTAAGTTCTAGGGGACTTATGACCACAGCAGTTGAGTCCCATAGTGCTCAGTGCCATTTGAACCATTTTTTGGACTGTTCATTCCGTCCAACAGATCCGGCAATTTTTCTTCATATTCACATGCCTATGGTCGCGTCCAACACGGTAACTCTCTTCTGCCATTTTGTCACGCCTCCACGACGATCATTCGTACCGCCCTGATTCCGTAACCGGCTTGCATATGCTCTTCTCTTCTGTGCCATGACATACGTCAACGGTGGAGAGTTATATGAGTGCTTGGCACAGAGCTTAAGCGATCAGTTCGCTATTTTGTAGCGTGGTTAGTATTTTTTGTAAACAAATTACGACGAACTATTTATTTTTACATATATAAGACGCTATGGAAATCACTATGGTGTATCAAGACAGATTATGCCATAAGTGAGTATGTCTACCACTGTGTTTACAGCAAATATTTGTACGATAAATTTTAAGGAACTGCTGTACCAACTAGCTGAAGAATAAAATCGGTATTACTTACGGGAAAATGTTGTTTTGGCTGAGAGTTCTGGGAATAAATAGAAACTATAACTCGCTACTGTTGTTTCAGCGTGGGGTTCCGCAATTTTTTTAGATTTACACTGTTAAAAGTGAAACTTGTCTAGAAAGAGACGTGGAGTAAAATATAAACAGACTGGAAAGTGGTGGAACAAGAATCATGATATGCCTTACAGAGAGTTCAAACGGTTCAAAACAGTTGCGCACCTGCGTCCGGTAGGCAGAACGAAAAGTGGACCTACCGAATGTCAATACTAGTATGCGACTAAAGAGGAGACTGCTTATCAAACAGAAAGCAGTCTGTTGCCAAGGGGAAGTAACGTCTTGCATTCCGCAAATAAGTTGGAGAGTACCGGAACGATTTGTACATAAGCGGCCTCAGAGCAGCCTTTGCTAAGGACACCTCAGAGACTAGCCTTCGTCAGTTCTCTTCTTAGTTATGTCATCTGACGACCAGTGCACGCACAACATTTTCAAATCGGGTATGACGAATTTCTAAAAACAAAACATGAAAAAAGTCGACCTCCTTAAAAGGTACGTTGTACAACGCTGTATTTTTGTACTACGTTGTAGTTCATTGTACTTCACCAGAATAAAAATATTTTCAACAAAAGAAAGCTACTTGGATAGCTTTCTTGTCTAGTAGTCGTCAGGATTCCGATTATATTCTCGCTGGACTCTGTAATTTTTTTACTTTGGTTCAAAAATGGTTCAAATGGCTCTGAGCACTATGCGACTCAACTTCTGAGGTCATTAGTCGCCTAGAACTTAGAACTAATTAAACCTAACTACCCTAAGGACATCACACACATCCATGCCCGAGGCAGGATTCGAACCTGCGACCGTAGCGGTCGCTCGGTTCCAGACTGTAGCGCTCAGAACCGCACGGCCACTCCGGCCGGCTTTTGCTTTGGGTTCTGTATTTATTACCGAATTGAAATGTTAAAATATTTGATCATAACTTTACACCAAAATATCATCCCTTATACTGAACTACTAACTGCATAGCCGGCCGGAGGGGCCGAGCGGTTATAGGCGCTACAGTCTGGAACCGCGCGATCGCTACGGTCGCAGGTTCGAATCCTGCCTCGGGCATGGATGTGTGTGATGTCCTTATGTTAGGTTTAAGTAGTTCTAAGTTCTAGGGCACTGATGACCACAGCGGTTAAGTCCCATAGTGCTCAGAGCCATTTGAACCACTAACTGCATAAAAATACGAGATTGCGTCATGAATTAACATCTGATACAAAAATTATGAATACATATAAACACACCATTAAAAACGATATTACTGATATACGTGTGTCTTTTTGTTTTGACCAATACATACAACTTTGCATCCAGAAGGAAAATGAAAGATGCACTTGGCAAATGTTGTTAAGTTACTAGGGTGACATTAACCTGCGTGATTGCCTTTCTTGTGACTCTTTGTTACGAAGATATGACGAGCAGAACGTCTTTTTTGAACAGCATACTAAACTCTTTTTGTTCGGCAGTCCAGTTCCTCCCCGTCCGCAGCTCGTGGTCGTGCGGTAGCGTCCTCGCTTCCCACGCCCGGGTTCCCGGGTTCGATTCCCGGCGGGGTCAGGGATTTTCTCTGCCTCGTGATGACTGGGTGTTGTGTGATGTCCTTAGGTTGGTTAGGTTTAAGTAGTTCTAAGTTCTAGGGGACTGATGACCATAGATGTTAAGTCCCATAGTGCTCAGAGCCAAATCCAGTTCCTCCCCTCAAAACTTGTTCAGAAACGAATATTGTGTACATTCAGGTAAAGTTGTTGTCATTAAAAACGTAACAAAAATCTGACTTTTACTCTTCTCAACTATCACACCATGCAATTACCCGGCGTAATGTAACCCACACATTTACTGGAGTTTGCAGATAACAAATGGAAACACAAGGAAAATGCACACTCATTTAATTAATCGTCTTCAGTTGAAGGTTTATGTGAGTACAATGTAGAGGCGCTACTCAACTGTGGAGAACGTAAGTGATCAGAACAGTAATTGCGATAATGTTTTCTTATTTACTACATGGGTACTTGTAGTGCAGTACCGTAGCACTTTTAAACGATATGTTGTGCCCTTTAGAGGCAGCTATAGATTAAAAATTGAATCGTCATTACTTGCCTTTTATTGAGGTTGAAGACAGCAGTAGTAACAGTCAGGCAGAGGAACTGTACACAAGATCATCTTTTTATTAGAATTCTTAATATTTCTGAATTGACTTACCAGCACCAACAAACACTGGATTTTAATAAAATTTTGGATCATCGCTAGGATTATGTCTACTAAATTAATCTTCTAAGCTGCTTATTTTTAGCTGTGCATTATGCCTCAAATACTGAAATAGCATTTAGGAGTGGAGTTCATATTTGTCGATATGTAAATACTTGCAATCTTTCATAGGATACCGTTACCCGCTTGTCACAGTAAGCTACAGAGAGACGAGAAGCTGTGCCTCGCTATATTGCTCGCAGATCCATGAAGGCTGGTCATCATCTGTTTATTAGTGGGAAAGAAGCTACTATGCAGGCACTGAGTGACGGAAACTTATTTATTTGTTGTATTTAAACATTATATAACCTAGGCACCGTATATCTAACACTTCACGAATGTCAATAAGGATTTTAATAAATTAGATGGTTACATAAATTATCCAATAAATAATATTATATCACAAACGAATGTGCAACATATTACTTGAAGCTCTCTCGTCAGGCAAATGTTTCTACAATACTCGAGAATATCACTTTTACTGTAAATTTGCATCGTGTTATAAATACAATCAAAAAAATCTGATAAGTAGCTCTAGACGCTGAAGCACTTTAGTATTACTTTAAAGCGGACTCGCACAACGATGAGGAGAAATTGCACTACCTTTTTATTTATCCTTGCAAAGTGTGACTCAGTTATCATATTAGCGCCATTTATTTTCGGAACCACTGGAGGGATCGAAGAAACTTGTATTTCATATGATAGCAAGGAAATAGGTGATTATCTTCCTGAGAGGTCAGTATTTGTGACTATTATGTTCACTATAATATTAAAGGAACTACGAGTTTAAATGAAGCTATACATTTTAATGGCTCTTGATGTGTGTAGAAATACATTCTTGCAACTTTTTGTAGAACATAACGTGAACTATTTTAATAAACATTTTTGGAGCAGTGATCAAAAATTTTTAAAATTTTTCTTTAAAAATTCAGTCTTGATCACACCACGTATGTTACAAGAACATAGGTGACCGGTTTCGGTCAAATCACATGAGCATCATGAGACCCATGGCATCCTTCGAAGATGGTTGGTGGAGCACTCTTCTCAGATGCTGCCTCAGCTGATGACGTCACAGCATCTGAGAAGAGTGCTCCACCTACCATCTTCGAAGGATGCCATGGGTCTCATGATGCTCATGTGATTTGACCGAAACCGGTCACCTATGTTCTTGTAACATACGTGGTGTGATCAAGACTGAATTTTTAAAGAAAAATTTCAACACGTGAACTGTTCAACGGTAATAGTCGGGTCCCAACCGACTGTCAGATGTTTGCTGCTGTAAAAGACTGTGTTGTACACCTACTAGTCTTGTCTAATGTTACCTGTTCCCTCCTCTTTGTGTGAAATATTTCATTGAATGTAGTAGAATCGTTATATTGTATGAAACTGCTAGCTGAACGACCCAAAGAATTATCCATCTGCGGTTAGATTTGCTACTTTCAAGCACAATGACACCTTTCCACGACGAAATGCAAATTCTGGACCTTTACTACAAGCGATCACTAGAATACCTGTGATAGTGACTACGGAGTCCAGCGTCGTGTTTGTGTTTTTGATGTCGATTGGCGAGCAAAGAGAGGGCGCGAAACAACGTGCCAGTGAAGCCTACTCCACTCGGTAAATAGTGAAGCTTCTTCCCATCCAACGCACGGATCGTCTTCAAGATAAAACTCAGTACAATGGCTCGTAGTGATATCATCAGAAATTGCCAGTTTCCTTCCACCGCCAGGATTGGAACCAACTACATCTGGGTCGAGATCACCGTACGTACTATAGACTCTGTAATGTGGAGTGTCACATGATTATACACTGTTCCAGAAGCTCTCAAATGTCATTGATATATACAAGCACTTTCATTAAACAAACAAACTTTTTTCAAGATACAGGTAAATAAAGACATCAGGCACCGTCTACTTAGAAAATTGCTCAATTAGTTGTCATAGATTAGATATCTTCATAAGTTCCATAAAAATTCGTCATATTAGCTTGTGCAGTTAACCGTGTGTAACTGATCTGGAACACTTTGGTCACTGGTAAAAATATTTTATACTCTGGATTTTGGTAACTATTAATGCAATAACAGTTATATAATCATTTACAGAAAAACTGAAGTCTCAATGGTATAATATCTTGCGTTTGTACATGTACTGTAAAATTACTTCACTATAATATCTCATTCCTTGTCAGGGTAAATGTCCTCTAGAAACCGTCCTGGTTGGGGTGGCCACCTCGAGCCAGATGGCAGTGGTTCACGGCGCCTCTGAGGAGTACTAGCGACCCGGTAAGGCCACTCTGTGGTCGATGTACTCGAAGCACCTTTAGTATGGTGACGAGATTGGTGTGTCAGACGATGGGCCCATTTGTCTTTGCTACTGGACATCTCTCCAGTGTACTCTGTACCAAGTGAATCACCTGGCTCCTCCTCACTTCTCGAGTAGTGTTGAAATGGTCTGGCCTCTGGATCCCTAACTGGGTACCTGTAGTAATCATCATTGTCGCCTGGGTACTTGTAGTCATCGTCATCATCATGGTCGTAGTCTTCATACTCCTCATCGAAAGGGACTGGAGTGGTAGACGTAGGTCTAGTTTGAGCACCTGGAGGACGGTGAGTCGCGTAGTAATTAGGATACGGCCTCATGGTAGTTGGCTCATGGTGATAGTTGTAATCGGGGCGTGGAGGCAAAGTTGACTTCGGCGTTGTTGTCATTGTTGGCTCATTATGGTAGTTGTGATCAAGTTGCGAAGGCCGAGTTGGTTTTGGCACTGTCATCGTTGTCGACTCGTAATGGTAGTTCTGGTCAGTCGTCGCTGTTGACTCATGGTAATAGTTGTCGTCGGGATGCAGAGCCCAAGTTGTAGATGTTGCCTGCTCGTGATGATAATTGTGGTCGGGACGTGAGGGCCAAATTGGTTTCGGGGTTGTTGTCATATTTGATTCATGATGATAGGTTAGTTCAGGGCGTGAAGGCCGAGTTGGTTTCGGTGTTGTCGTTGTTGTTAACTTATGCTGATAATTGCCTTCAGTGTGCAAAGACCAAGAAGGTTTCTGCATTGTAGCTGTAGTTGGCTTTTGATGATAATTGTGGGTAGGGTGGGGAGGCCAAGTTGGCTTCACTGTTGGTGTCAAAGTTGACTCATGCTCATAGTTGTGGGTAGGACGTAGAGGCACAGTTGGCTTCAGCGTTGTCGTCTTTGGTTTCAGTGTTGCCGGATGCGTTGACGGCTTTGGCGTCTTTGTCGTGGTGGTCGTTGTTGTTGTTGTAGTTGTTGTTTTTGTCGGTGTGCTTGGCGTTTTTGACGTTTTATCTACTTTTGGCTTCGTTACCGATGGTGCTGTACTGATGGAATGTATAATTTCAGCGGTGGAGTACCAGTCATCGTCAGCTGATGTTGCGGAACTCTCCTCTGGTGGTGTGACAGTGAGGATTGAGAAATACTCCTCCAGTGCCGAAACTGCTCCAGGACGCCTGTTGGCTGGCTTTATGGTAGTTGTCGTCGTCGTTGGCGGAGCGCTGGTTGCTATAAAAAAAACAATAAACATATTCTTGAAAATTATTGTGTCACATCATTAAAGATATCAGGAAATAAATGGTTAGTATGTCACATGTACATTATCAACTCGGTTGTGTGAAATCTCTGAAGCTTCGCATATCAACAGTGTCATAGAAGACCGATTTAGGCAGTGTAATCATCCAGTTATTCAGCTGAAATACGATTAATCCACTGCACATTAATACTGTACTAAGTCCCGTGTGAAATGTGTACTTAAGGTTCAATCAGCTTTCAGAAAGTTTAAAATATTCTTTATCAATACCATCTTGTGAAAAGGATGATTTCCTGGTTCTATTGTTTTCAAAGATACTTGAGAGGGCAACGTGCAAGGGTGTGGTAACATATTTAGGCAAAGACAATATGTTGTGAGACTCGAAGTTCGGATTTCTGAAGGGCGCTCAGTAGAAAACAGAATTTAATCTTTTATGTTTCAGTCACTTGCAGGGCCAAATGATGACAGATCGACTCTTCTTTGATGGAAAGTAAAACTGTCGTTACGTGGACCATATTCTACTTTTGCATGGACATTACAGAATTAGGGAGACGGCTGGTTCGTTTTATAACTAACGCAGAGGAAGGTTGTTTTCAGTGTTCTCAGATAGAGAACACATTTGCATGTAGGGTTTCAAAACACATTAATTCTAGAACGGAATACTTTAGCGTAGGAGAGGGAGTGACACTGGGTTCTGTTCAATGTCCACTCCTTTCCTTAATATACATACATCAAAAAAAGTTTTGCCTCACCAAGGTTCCGAGAGTTCCGGAACCTGTACAGAAAACTGGAACAGACATCAACATAAACATCATTTCCGCCCTTTTTATTGCTCATGAAACCAAAACGTTGCATGTTGTACCACCATACAGAGAGACCTTCAGATGTGGTGGTCCAGATTGCTGTACACACCGCTACCTCTAATACCCTGTAGCACGTCCTCTTGCATTGATGCATGCCTGTATTCGTCGTGGCACACTATCCACAAGTTCATCAAGGCACTGTTGATCATGATTATGGCACTCCTCAGCGATGATTCGCCCTGGATCACTCAGAGTGGTTGAATTCAATAAACAGATTTTCAATCTACCCCAGACATGCTCGATAGGCTTCACGCCTGGAGAACATGCTGCCCACTGTAGTCGAGCGAGGTCGTTATCCTGAAGGAAGTCATTCACAAGATGTGCATGATGGAGGCGCGAATTGTCGTCCATGAAGACGTATGCCTCGCCAATATGCTGCCAATATGGTTGCACTATCGGTCGGAGGATAACATTCATCCATCGTACAGCCGTTACGGCACTTTCCATGACCACCTGCGACGTACGTCGGCCCCTCATAATGCCACCCCAAAACAGCAGGGAACCTCCACCTTGCTACACTCGCTGGATAGTGTGTTAAGGCGTTCAGCCTGACCGCGTTGCCTCCAAACACGTCTCCGACGGTTGTCTGGTTGAAGGCATATGCGACACTCATTGGTGAAGATAACGTGATGCCAATCCTTAGCGCGCCATTTGGCCTGTTGTTGGGCCCATCTGTACCGCGCTGCATGGTGTCGTGGTTGCAAAGAAGGGCCTCGCCATTGACGTCGGGAGTGAAGTTGCACATCATGCAGCCTACTGTGCACAGTTCAAATGTTCAAATGTGTGTGAAATCTTATGGGACTTAACCGCTAAGGTCATCAGCCCTTAAGCTTACACACTACTTAACCTAAATTATCCTAAGGACAAACACACATACCCATGCCCGAGGGAGGACTCGAACCTCCGCCGGGACCAGCCGCACAGTCCGTGACTGCAGCGCCTTAGACCGTACTGTGCACAGTTTGAGTCGTTACACGACGTCCTGTGGCTGCACGAAAAGCATTATTCAACATGGTGACGTTGCTGTCAAGGTTCGTCCCAGACATAATCCGTAGGAAGCGGTCATCCACTGCAGTAGTAGCCTGAGCGAGGAATGTCATCGACAGTTCCTGTCTTTGTGTTTCGCTTTGGTTCACTCCCCTTCCCTTGTTGAGGGCCCTTCTTGGCACAAAGTAACAAAGCGGATGTGATCAAATAGCGGTATCGACCGTCTAGGCATGGTTGAACACAGACAACCCGAGTCGTGTACCTCTTTCCTGGTGGAATGACTGGAACTGATCGGCTGTTGAACCCCCTTCGCCTAATAGGCGCTGCTCATGCATGGTTGTTTACATCTTTGGGCGAGTTTAGTGACATATCTGTACAGACAACGGGACTGTCTCTGTGATACAATATCCACAGTCAACGTCTATCCTCAGGTTCTTGGAACCGGGTGCTGCAAAACTGTTTTTGATGTGTGCAGATCAGTGATGTGACAGATAATATGACAGATAATTTTCTGTCTGCAGGTGAAAAATTGTTATTGTGTGAAGCTAGAAACG
Organism: Schistocerca nitens; assembly: GCF_023898315.1. Classification (NCBI taxonomy): domain Eukaryota; kingdom Metazoa; phylum Arthropoda; class Insecta; order Orthoptera; family Acrididae; genus Schistocerca; species Schistocerca nitens. The sequence continues at coordinate 258,173,406 of NC_064622.1, forward strand.
TAATATAAAGTACTGTAGAAGCGGATGTGAGGGCAAAAACAACCTATGGCTCACAACAAGTAGACTGTCGCTTAACAGCAACAAAACTCCGTGCATACGGTTTGCGGCAGGGGACACTTGCAAAATTTGTCTTTTATTATTGTATGTTTATTGAAATCCCAGTGAAGTCAAGCATTTTATATTCTTGGAACTAAAGATACATGAGAGGCTTTCTTGAACGAATTACATTCAGGATCTTCACAATAAGAACAATCTCCGCTGTCACTCATATTACAATGCACAAACTTTTATACGTTGCTTCATTTCACTTAACATTATTTTTGGGAAAGTCTGGGCGTTTATTACGGCTGTTCGTAAGCCTGGAAAGGGTAGTCATAAAGTACTGCCGTGTTAACTGACGGGCTTCGTGCATGCCGCTCGGGATTTTTAGCTCGGCCATTCGTAAACACAGATTATCGCATGAGATTTGTGGTAAGGAAAATAGATTCGTTCCAAAGAAACAACAGCAATTACTCAGCGCGTATATAGGAAAAATGACTTGCACCTGCGTAAACTGCCTTTACATAAATATTACTGACAACCCGTAACTTTTAATCCAAAGTTAAAAGGCTTTTTGTTCTGTACAGAGTTTTCTCACAGTACATCATTGTCAAAATCTTAATTAATTGGATTTTCTTTCGCAAATTTTGTTTTTAATGTTTAATTTTGTCTTTTCTTTCAAATTTTTAAATTTTTTTTTTGTAATTTTGTGAATTGTGTAGTTATTTTTTGTATGACCAAGTGTTTTCTGTCTCTCATGGTCCCCCGGAGGTCTAAAAATATAACTAAAATACTTTAAGGGGACCTAAGTCTGAATAGAAAGGACGTGAAAGGTGGTACAATACCATTATCGTCATTAAGTGTGAGTGATTTTTTCGGCACGCTCTTTTGAATAGGAGTGAAAAACGCAGCTGAGAAAATCCCTCCAGATATACGTAGTGGACTATGGAGACCTGTTTGTCAGCCATTTAGTACGCTTCAAATGTTAGTTACTCAGAATGGCAACAGATAACAGCAATAAAGTTACCTGATTCTTTTAGTTTAGGTTTATGTTCGTGTTCTGTAGGTCATGTTTGCGATAACTGGCTATGAAGATATCAGGAGGTTTACAAACTCGATACACTTTCTCTGTGAAAGCTAGTCATTTACATAACTAATTTTTAAGCATAATACACAACAAAACTTCATAAATGTATCATAATCATACAGGTACTAACTATTCAGAAATTCATCTGTTCAGCAGAAGGAATTATCAAGCAGAAATGCTCCTTTCTTTCCAAGAGTATGGTTACGTTGTCGATAGTAGTGGCTATTTTTGATACTGGTGAACTATTTATTAATTGCTCTGTTATTTTCAGACTTTGCGTGATTCTTACCAACAACTTTTATAAGAGAGTAAACGTACTGCCTACATAGAGTTCAAATGCGGACACTAGATATTATCGTTACAACACCTTTGTGTGCAATGGAGATTGTATCTGTGTGTGGTATTGCCCCAGGAAAGAATCCTACGTGATGTGGGAAACTGGAAGTATATGTAACGTTGGGTAATTTTTTAATATGTTCACATAAAAATCAGCAATTAAATAGGATAAATGTTAATTAATCCGAGCGTTTGTGGAGATTGATGAGGATTTTCTTCATGTTTTGAACCGTATGGACACCCAGGAATTTTGAGCAGTTCATATTTCCTTTCCTCGATATGGTATTATTGTTGATGAAACCTTGTATAGGACTGAATGAAATAATTTTTTTCTAAATGATGTACCATTTTCCAACAGCCAGTGAAAGCTTATGTTGCATTAACTATTGTTCCTTCCATTTTTGTAACTCTATTGGGCTTCATTATGTTGCTTTCATCATCATAAAAAGTACTATTTCTGCTGTTGTGTATAAAACAGTTCTTTTACCTTAATTTCAAAATTATTTGAGAGTAAAGAACCTTTATTAATCCTTAGCCGAGTTCCGTTGCTCTACCATATTAGCGATATCTGTACGATTACCATTTGAGTCTCTAGACCGAGAAGACTCGTACTTACTTGGACGCCTGTAGCCCGACATAATTCCGGTGGCGTAGAGCCCAGGTCTCTTGTTGAAGCTCAGCACGTAAGCAGGAGGCCTGTCAACAAAAAAACAATTTTTGTCACTGACATGTAACCTTGGAAACAACGAACTAAGGGACAAAAAAAATGGTTCAAATGGCTCTGAGCACTATGGGATTTAACTTCTGAGGTCATCAGTCCCCTAGAATTTAGAACTACTTAAACCTAACTAACCTAAGGACATCACACACATCCAGGCCCGAGGCAGGATTCGAACCTGCGACCGTAGCGGCTGCGCGGTTCCAGACTGTAGGGCCTAGAACCGCTCGGCCACGCCAGCCGGCGAACTAAGGGACATCACTGATCATAAGGCGGTGGTAGCATCTAGGCCTAAAGGTGTCATAAGGGGTATTAAAGAAGATATTCTTGCTTAGCAAGAGTGACAAGATACAAGTTGCAGAGTATCTGAGTAATCAACATCAAATATTCAGTGCTGGCAATGAAGATGTGAAGCACAAATGAATAAAATTGAAAGATGTCTTTCAGTAAGCCTTAGCAAGGTTTCAAGGGTTGAGGAAGACCCATTGTGGTTCAACAGCCATGTTGTAAAACTACTAAGTAAGAAAGGAGAGCTCCATCATACATTTAAGAGAAGTCAAAATCTAGCAGATAAACGAAATCGGAACGTAGCGAAAATGACCACAAGGAGAGCAATGAAAGAAGCGTTCTACGACTTTGAAAGTAAGCTTTTGTCAACCGATCTGGCAAATAATCCTAAGAAATTTTGATTTAAGTAAAATCAGTAAATATATCTAAATCACCTACTCAGTCACTCAGAGATCATCCTGCCACCGAAACGAAGATGACAGAGAGAATGACGAAGTACTGAATTTAGTCTTACGAAACTGTTTCACTGCGGAAGATCGTAAAACGGTGCCTCCGTTCAAACATCGTACCAATTTTGTAATGGCATATATTGAGATAAGTGATGGCTGAACAGAGAAACAAATGCAATAGCTTAATAGTAGAAAGCCATCTGGACTAGACGTGATACATGTGACATTCTGCGGCCGGCCGGAGTGGCCGTGCGGTTCTAGGCGCTACAGTCTGGAACCGCGAGACCGCTACGGTTGCAGGTTCGAACCCTGCCTCGGGCATTGATATGTGTGGTGTCCTTAGGTTAGTTAGATTTAAGTAGTTCTAAGTTCTAGGGGACTGATGACCTCAGAAGTTGAGTCCCATAGTGCTCAGAGCCATTTGAACCATTTAACATTCTGCGAGAAAACTTGTTCCCCTTCTAGCTGCAGTTTAGGACGCTGCAGCAAGCATGAATACCTAGAAATTGGAAAAAAAAGCAGGACATTTCCATTTCAGGAAGGGTCTGAGGACAGATGCACATAATTATGCCCCTATAACATTGATGTCGCTTGGAGCATATTTTATGATTACGAATTACCACGTTTTTGGACAACGGAAGTCTATAAGAGTCAACATGGATTCCGGCAACAAAGATCGTCCAGAGCACCGTAGAAATCGCCGATTCGGTCGATGCTGAGTTCCTTGACGTCACGAAGGCATTACGATAAATTTGACAAAAATACTAAAATGTCTGTATCTTATGAAAGCGAACACGATCGAGGTGTAGACGAAGCAATTGACGAGAATTTAGAACAGGATATTTTCGGTCTAGAAATTGTTTGTAGAGTAATTAATCAGCCCGAAACCGAAATGGGCTCTCAGGACAACCTCCGGAACTTCCTTCAGAAAAATCCTTCATACCTGTACTGCCTATAAATAACGACAAAATGTTTTATGCAACCCACAGCCCTTTTCAAGTACCACGCACAAGATTTTAATATTCTCTTGGTCGCCATGCACGAACTATTATTCCTACAGAAAAATAGAACAGGGCCTTGTTGTAGGAGATTTAATGCAGTTAAATTTTCAGCTGGCATACGTTTCCGATAGAGACCATAGGTTTCGAATTATTCAAGAAAACCCAACAAACGGGAGCTTCAAAAGCGTTTTTCTTCAATAACTCGAAAACCGTGGCCTCCACCGAAAATGTATTCCAGTACAAAATTAAACTATGTTAAAGTTCGTACAAAAGGTGCTGTTCGTTTTTTCCGTAGCTTGCATGTTGCGAGCGAGAGACTATAAAGATGTCACGCGTGGTAATTGAAGACATTGTGGGTAGCACAAAGCCGATCGTTAGGGACTGCTGAATCACCAATAGGGTGTCCCAAAAAAAAACAGCGACAAATGTCACAACCATGTTCCTTACAGGTAAACAAGAAAAAATCTCCAGTTGACAAGGGTTCCAACATGCATACTTTAAGAGATACGAACACTTGTTCGTCTACGACACTATGAAACCATCTCTTCTACGGTAAACGCCTTGCTTTTCATCTTTTGGGAGGAGGCAGCATGGACCAAAACAAGAAGAAATGTCTAGCGAATATGGGCCGTCAAAAATTTATACCTTGAGAGCTTTTTTTAAAATTTTTTTATTTTTTTATTTTTATTTTTTGTCGTCAGTCTACTGACTGGTTTGATGCGGCCCGCCACAAATTCCTTTCCTGTGCTAGCCTCTTCATCTCAGAGTAGCACTTGCAACCTACGTCCTCAATTATTTGCTTGACGTATTCCAATCTCTGTCTTCCTCTACAGTTTTTGCCCTCTACAGCTCCCTCTAGTACCATGGAAGTCATTCCCTCATGTCTTAGCAGATGTCCTATCATCCTGTCCCTTCTCCTTATCAGTGTTTTCCACATATTCCTTTCCGATTCTGCGTAGAACTTCCTCATTCCTTACCTTATCAGTCCACCTAATTTTCAACATTCGTCTATAGCACCACATCTCAAATGCTTCGATTCTCTTCTGTTCCGGTTTTCCCACAGTCCATGTTTCACTACCATACAATGCTGTACTCCAGACGTACATTCTCAGAAATTTCTTCCTCAAATTAAGGCCGGTATTTGATATTAGTAGACTTCTCTTAGCCAGGAATGGTATTTTTGCCATTGCTAGTCTGCTTTTGATGTCCTTACTCCATCCGTAATTGGTTATTTCTCTGCGTAGGTAGCAGAATTCCTTAACTTCATTGACTTCGTGATCATCAATCCTGATGTTAAGTTTCTCGCTGTTCTCATTTCTACTATTTCTCATTACCTTCGTCTTTCTCCGATTTACTCTCAAACCATACCGTGTACGCATTAGACTGTTCATTCTGTTCAGCAGATCATTTAATTCTTCTTCACTTTCACTCAGGATAGCAATGTCATCAGCGAATCGTATCATTGATATCCTTTCACCTTGTATTTTAATTCCACTCCTGAACCTTTCTTTTATTTCCATCATTGCTTCCTCGATGTACAGATTGAAGAGTAGGGGCGAAAGGCTACAGCCTTGTCTTACACCCTTCTTAATACGAGCACTTCGTTCTTGAACGTCCACTCTTATTATTCCCTCTTGGTTGTTGTACATATTGTATATGACCCGTCTCTCCCTATAGCTTACCCCTACTTTTTTCAGAATCTCGAACAGCTTGCACCATTTTATATTGTCGAACGCTTTTTCCAGGTCGACAAATCCTATGAAAGTGTCTTGATTTTTCTTTAGCCTTGCTTCCATTATTAGCCGTAACGTCATAATTGCCTCTCTCGTCCATTTACTTTTCCTAAAGCCAAACTGATCGTCACCTAACGCATTCTCAATTTTCTTTTCTATTCTTCTGTATATTATTCTTGTAAGCAGCTTCGATGCATGAGCTGTTAAGCTGATTGTGCGATAATTCTCGCATTTGTCAGCTCTTGCCGCCTTCGGAATTGTGTGGATGATGCTTTTCCGAAAGTCAGATGGTATATCGCCAGACTCATATATTCTACACACCAACGTGAATAGTCGTTTTGTTGCCACTTCCCCCAATGATTTTAGAAATTCTGATGGAATGTTATCTATACCTTCTGCCTTATTGGACCGTAAGTCCTCTAAAGCTCTTTTAAATTCCGATTCTAATACTGGATCCCCTATCTATTCTAAATCGACTCCTATTTCTTCTTCTATCACATCAGACAAATCTTCAGCCTCATAGAGGCTTTCAATGTATTCTTTCCACCTATCTGCTCTCTCCTCTGCATTTAACAGTGGAATTCCCGTTGCACTCTTAATGTTACCACCGTTGCTTTTAATGTCACCAAAGGTTGTTTTGACTTTCCTGTATGCTGAGTCTGTCCTTCCGATAATCATATCTTTTTCGATGTCTTCACATTTTTCCTGCAGCCATTTCGTCTTAGCTTCCCTGCACTTCCTATTTATTTCATTCCTCAGCGACTTGTATTTCTGTATTCCTGATTTTCTCGGAACATGTTTGTACTTCCTCCTTTCATCAATCAGCTGAAGTATTTCTTCTGTTACCCATGGTTTCTTCGCAGCTACCTTCTTTGTACCTATGTTTTCCTTCCTAACTTCTGTGATGGCCCTTTTTAGAGATGTCCATTCCTCTTCAACTGTACTGCCTACTGCGCTATTCCTTATTGCTGTATCTACAGCGTTAGAGAACTTCAAACGTATCTCGTCATTCCTTAGTACTTCCGTATCCCACTTATTTGCGTATTGATGCTTCCTGACTAGTGTCTTGAACTTCAGCCTACTCTTCATCACTACTATATTGTGATCTGAGTCTATATCTGCTCCTGGGTACGCCTTACAATCCAGTATCTGATTTCGGAATCTCTGTCTGACCATGATGTAATCTAATTGAAATCTTCCCGTATCTCGCGGCCTTTTCCAAGTATACCTCCTCCTCTTGTGATTCTTGAACAGGGTATTCGCTGTTACTAGCTGAAACTTGTTACAGAACTCAATTAGTCTTTCTCCTCTTTCATTCCTTGTCCCAAGCCCATGTTCTCCTGTAACCTTTTCTTCTACTCCTTCCCCTACAACTGCATTCCAGTCGCCCATGACTATTAGATTTTCGTCCCCCTTTATATACTGCATTACCCTTTCAATATCCTCATACACTTTCTCTATCTGTTCATCTTCAGCTTGCACGTCGGCATGTATACCTGAACTATCGTTGTCGGCGTTGGTCTGCTGTAGATTCTGATTAGAACAACCCGGTCACTGAACTGTTCACAGGAGCACACCCTCTGCCCTACCTTCCTATTCATAACGAATCCTACACGTGTTATACCATTTTCTGCTGCGGAATCTTTTGCCAATGGAGAGATCATCATGACACTTCTTCAATTACAGGCCACATGTCCTGTGGATACACGTTACGTGTCTTTAATGCAGTGGTTTCCATTGCCTTCTGCATCCCCATGTCGTTGATCATTGCTGATTCTTCCGCCTTTAGGGGCAATCTCCCACCCCTAGGACAAGAGAGTGCCCTGAACCTCTATCCGCTCCTCCGCCCTCTTTGACAAGGCCGTTGGCAGAATGAGACTGATTTCTTATGCTGCCAATGCTGATTTTTTATCAAAATTTAGGCAGTGGCGGGGATCGAACTCGGGACCGAAGACGTTTTGATTATGAATCAAAGACGCTACCCCTAGACCACGGCTCTTGAGAGCTATGACCACATATTCAGGAAAACGTGTTTCGCACAAGCGAAGGTGAACAAGTTCAAATGGTTCAAATGGCTCTGAGCACTATGGGACATAACTTCTGAGGTCATCAATCCCCTAGGACTTAGAACTATTTAAACCTAACTAACCTAAGGACATCACACTCATCCATGTCCGAAGCAGGATTCGAACCTGCGACCGTAGCTGTTGCGCGGTTCCAGACTGTAGCGCCTAGAACCCCTCAGCCACCCCGGCCGGCGGTGAACAAGTACTCACAACTCTTAAAGTATGGATTTTTAAACCATCTTTACTAGAAATTTTTTCTTGTTTTGATCAATACTTCCTCCTCCCAAAATATGGAAAGCAAAGACCTTGTAGCAGAAGAGATGTGTTTCACAGTATCGAATAAATGCTCTTACCTCAAAAGGTAGGCTTGTGTATTTTAGAGCCCTTGTTTACTAGACATCTTTTATTTATTTCTGTATAATGAACCTGTCCCTAAAGTCCTAAAGTTTGCTTAAGTTTGTAGTTTTTTGGGACATCCTTCATATATACACTACTGGCCATTAAAATTGCTACACCAAGAAGAAATGCAGATGATAAACGGGTATTCATTGGACAAATATATTATACTAGAACTGACATGTGATTACATTTTCACGCAATCTGGGTGCATAGATCCTGAGAAATAAGTACCCAGAACAACAACCTCTGGCCGTAATAACAGCCTTGATACGCCTGGGCATTGAGTCAAACATAGCTTGGATGGCGTGTACAGGTACAGCTGCCCATGCAGCTTCAACACGATACCACAGTTCATCAATAGTAGTAACTGGCGTATTGTGACGAGCCAGTTGCTCGGCCACCATTGACCAGACGTTTTCAATTGGTGAGAGATCTGGAGAATGTATTGGCCAGGGCAGCAGTCGAACATTTTCTGTATCCAGAAAGGCCCGTACAGGACCTGCAACATGCAGTCGTGCATTATCCTGCTAAAATGTACGGTTTCGCAGGGATCGAATGAAGGGTAGAGCCACAGGTCGTAACCCATCTGAAATGTAACGTCCACTGTTCAAAGTGTCGTCAATGCGAACAAGAGGTGACCGAGACGTATAACCAATGGCACCCTAGCCATCATGCCGGATGATACGCCAGTATGGTGATGACGGATACACGCTTCCAATGTGCGTTCACCGCATGTCGCAAAACACGGATTCGACCATCGTGTTGCTGTAAACAGAACCCGGATACATCCGAAAGAATGACGTTTTGCCATTCGTGCACCCAGGTTCGTCGTTGAGTACACCATCTCAGGCGCTCCTGTGTGTGATGCAGCATCAAGGGTAACCGCAGCCATGGTCTCCGAGCTGACAGTTCATGCTGCTGCAAACGTCGTCGAACTGTTCGTGCAGATGGTTGATGTCTTGCAAACGTCCCCATTTGTTGACTCAGGGATCAAGACGTGGCTGCACGATCCGTTACAGCCATGCGGATAAGATGCCTGTCATCTCGACTGCTAGTGATACGAGGCCGTTGGGATCCAGCGGGGCGTTCCGTATTACCCTCCTGTACCCACCGATTCTATATTCTGCTAACAGTCATTGGATGTCGACCAACGCGACCAGCATTGTCGCGATACAATAAACCGCAATCGCGATAGGCTACAATCCGACCTTTATCAGAGTCGGAAACGTGATGGTACGCATTTCTCCTCCTTACACGAGGCATCACAACAACGTTTCACCAGGCAACGCCGGTCAATTGCTGTTTGTGTATGAGAAATCGGTTGGAAACTTTCCTCATGTCAGCACGTTGTAGGTGTCGCCACCGGCGCCAACTTTGTGTGAATGCTCTGAAAAGCTAATCATTTGCATATCACGGCATCTTCTTCCTGTCGGTTAAATTTCGCGTCTGTAGCACGTCATCTTCGTGGTGTAGCAATTTTAATGGCCAGTAGTGTATATATATATGACCTCGCTGCCGACGGGACGTTGAACTCTAATCTTCCATTTTTTTTCTTTTTTTCTTTCCTATATCTACAGTACGTCACATTAATTTCCGTTCATTATCTGTAGCCACTCCGTGCACCAATCGTCAATCCTCTGTAGGTCTTCTTGCATTTCGCCACATTCTGTCAATGCAACAATTCTTTAGACAGCCGTCCGGTGTGGCCGTGCGGTTAAAGGCGCTTCAGTCTGGAACCGCGTGACCGCTATGGTCGCAGGTTCGAAACCTGCTTCGGGCATGGATGTGTGAGATGTCCTTAGGTTAGTTAGGTTTAATTAGTTCTAAGTTCTAGGCGACTGATGAACTCAGAAGTTAAGTCGCATAGTGCTCAGAGCCATTTGAACCATTCTTTTTCTTTAGACAATGACATAGTCTGTGAACAGCTTTATGGGGCCTCCGACGTTGTGAACCCGTACTAACGGCCCTATAACAGTCCTTTGAGGTACTACCGACATTATTTTTACATCTGTAAATTTCATTCCTGTTCGAAGAACATGTTATTTTCTACGCCGTCCAGTCACAGTAATGCGCCCATGTGTCAAAAGCCTGAATGACGACCTTTTGCAGATCGGACTGCTGTAAGACGTTCAGGAAGATAGTCAGTGGGTTTCTGGAAGAGACTGACTGGGATGTGCAGCCATGCCGACTCCAGTACCAATGCCAGCTGCGCTAGGTTTGTCGGTTGGCAATCCGTGTCGGAGCTGCCCGACCGAGATGTCCCACAGATTCTCGATCGACTTTAAAGCTAGAGAGTTTGGTGGCTAGAGGAGTATGCTAAACTCATCCTGGTGCTCTTACAACCACGCACGTACACTGTGTGAGCTGTGTGACACGTTGCATTGTCCTGCTGGTAGATGGCACTATGCCGAGGAAAAATAAACTGCATGTAAGTGTGAACATGGTCCCCAAGAACAGATGCATACTTGTGTTGATCTACTGTGCCCTGCAGAATGACGGGAACACCCAAGGAATGCCACGAAAACATTTCCCAGGCCGTAACGCTCCCTCCTCCGGCCTGGACCCTTCCACCAATTGTTGCAGCGCCGTACACTCCAATGACCATCTATCTGATGGAGCATAAAACGTGATGCATCTGAAAAAACCACCTGTAATCAATCAGTGGACGTCCAGTTGCAGCACTCGCGTGCAGATTCCAGCCTTCGTCTACGACGAACAACAGTCAGTGTGGGTGCATGGCCCAGGCACCACTTAGCTTCTAAATTCATCTGGGCGGTCATTTGATCAACGTTTGCATGTCTGTTCGCCCGTACACCTCTCCGCAGCCGTCGTTCGTCCCTCACCCATGGCCTGTGGTGAACGTCAGTTGCCTCATCGCCGGTTTTGGATATGTCATTTTGTCTTGCACGGTATGCTTTAACCACAGCGGCACGCGAACAGTTCGAAAAATTATCCGTTTCCGAAACGCTTCCACTCTTTTCCCGAAAGCCAATGATCATGCCCTTTTGGCCCTGAGATAACTCGCTCTTTTTCCGCAATCTTTTCAGCTTTCCCTCGACACGCTTTGGATATCTTCCGCTGCTGCTGCTGTGTCGTCTGTGAATGGTTATTGCACGTTTACGTCGAACATTGGATGTGGACTGATTAATGGACAGGACCGTGCCACGAAGACCTCAGATCTGTTACAAATCCGGTATGATATTTGATAAACCCGTTTTTTATTATCTGAACGACGGTGCAGCACTGAATCTTATGCTTCGGTTAGTGAAAGGAGATGGCATCAACCAGGGCGTCTTTGTATACTGTGGCCTGCATTTCACGGGTGAACAGAGCGACCAAAGTTGTGCAAGACATTTCTTTTCGAAATTGATGTTGGTTTTGAAAGAGGACATTTTTCGTTCTCCAAAAGGTCCGCAATGCGTGAGCTTAAATAATGCTCCCTAATTCTACAACGCCCGTTGGATTTGCTGACATACAAAAAAACATTCTACGATGTAAAATGGTGCAAGATAATTGAAATTCTGAAAAAAAACAGGAGCACGAGAACCAAAGGGGAAGAATATGAATAGAAGACCAAGAACGAAATGCTCAATTGAAAAATGTGTAAGACAAGGATGCATTCTCTTGGCACTGCTATTCCATCTAATATCGAGACCAATGACTGAAATAAAAGAAAGGCTCAAGAGTGGGACAAAAATTGGGGGTGAAAGTATATCGATGATAGTATTCGTCGATTACATTGCTGTCCTTAGTGAAAATGAACAGCTACAGGGCATGTTCAGTCGAATTAGCAGTATAATGAGTACAGAATATGGAATAAGAATAAACCTAAGATAGAGGAAAGTAACGAACAGCAGCAGAAATGACATTAGTGAGAAACTTGTCAAAACTGGGGATTGCGATGTAGAGGAAGTTAAGGAATTCTACTAACCTACAAGCAAAATATCGCTTGAGGAAGGAACCAAGGAGGAAATCAAAAGCAGACTAGCACAGGCAAAGGAGGCATTCCCGGCCAAGAGAAGTCTATTTGTGTCAGACATAGGCATAAATTTGAGACAGAACTTTCTAGGCATGTATGTCTGAAGCACAAGATACTGCAGAAGTGACTCGAGGGCGATGGGGAAAAACAGAAAATAGTACAGTCGAAGCGTTTGAGATGCAGTGTTACAGAAGAAGCTGAAAATTAGGGTGACTGATAATCGACGAGGAGGTTCTCCGCAGAATCGGCGAAGAAAGGCGTATATGGGGAACCATGAAGAGGAGGATGTACAAGATGATCGGATATGTGTTGTTAAGACTTCAGGTAATAACGTCCATGATATTAGAGATAGCTGTATGGGTAACAACAATAGGGAAGACAGAGATGACGTAGCGTGCACGTACTACTCTGGGACGAAGAGGGTGGCATAGAAGAGGAATTCGGGCGGCCTTGTGACACCTCTAATTAGTAGTAAAAGTAATTACACTGATACCCCCTCAACAAAGAATATTTATTACAAGTATTGTATTGAAACTTTAGATTTCTCGGTGACATATAAATATTCCATTAACTACTATACAGAGGAGAGACGCTGCGTTTTCTTTTTGTTGTCTTTTTGATCTTGTTGCTTGGATCTCGTCTTCTCTTGCACGTGACTCTGTGTCGCATTCGATGAATACAGGTTTGCTGCTTATTCAAGTAAGTTGAATTTCCGTTAAATAACATTTATTAGTGTTGAATTTTAAAAATTTGTTCTTGCTATGAAACGGAAACCTTTCCCTCTCCTTACCTTTTAAGTAAATGTGGTCAATGCTTTGTAAAGGTGGAAGCTCATGTGATATTTTAATTTAATTTCCTAAAGTAATTTAAAATTAGTTTTCTTTCAATTCTCTCGCTCTACGTTCTGAACAACCTGCATTTTGAAGCAATTTACGAAGTCCGATTTTCAGTTAACATAACATGGCTGTCTTTGATTGTTGAAAATTTATTTTTTTGTAAAAGTAGACTAGCAGAAGCTAGCACAAACTCTGGCTTGAGACTGACTAAGTAAAATTTCATAATTAAAATAATTTTCGATTTATTTTGAACCAAAAATATTTAATACCCATAGCAGAGATAATTTTTAATAGCAGTTAAATATATTTATGATATAAGAATAATGATTCCTAACATCACGATATTTTCACATTGCATAAAGGATATATTTGAAGTGCAATTCCCATTAGTAAATGTAGGAAGAGAAGTTCATAGTAAAAAGAATAATAATAATAATAATAGCAATTTATTCTTGCATTCCCAATAATTGTTGAGAGAGATACTTTCTGAATTTCCTGTAATAAAAGCAGGTAGAGTCTAGTTTGAATTGGCGACTGTGACATCATATATGTAATAATTGCACAATTATGTGATCTTCGTGTATTTTCTTTTTACTGTACAACGAATCTGGAGAACAAACGGAAAGTAGTACTTTAGTTGACTGTTGAGGAGTTTCCTGGAACTGACTACGCTTGAGTGTCAAAGGTAAGGAGATCGGCCTTGGAATTTCATATTTCAACGGACTGTATTTCAGAAAGTGAAGACAGATTATCCTACTTTCACATTAATAGTAGATAAAAGTGTTGAATAATCGGTTAATACGTTCGAAAATGCGACCCATGAACAAGATGGCTAATAGTGATTGCAATTTGTTTCACGAACATGGCAACTAAAGCACAATAGTTTCTCGTTCTAAAAGCCGTTTTCCTCAGATAAAATATCAGCATTGGATAACTGCGCGTGAAATATTGGGATAATCATACAGTAACTACGGAGTATGGTAAAGTTTGGAAAAAACCTGAAAATGTCTTTATCTGATGAAAGTGAACAGAATCGAGCTGTAGACGAAGCAATTCACTAGAATTTAGAACAGGATATTTTCAGTCGAGAAAGTATTTGTAGCATACTTAATCAACCTGAAATCGAAATGGGCACTCAGAATAGGACTGTGGGCTTCGTCAATCCATTCAGAAGACTGATGACTCAAAAAGAAATTTGTACAATATACAGGGTGTTACAAAAAGGTACTGCCAAACTTTCAGAAACATTCCTCACACACAAAGAAAGAAAATATGTTATGTGGACATGTGTCCGGAAACGCTTACTTTCCATGTTAGAGCTCATTTTATTACTTCTCTTCGAATCACATTAATCATGGAATGAAAACACACAGCAACAGAACGTACCAGCGTGACTTCAAACACTTTGTTACAGGAAATGTTCAAAATGTCCTCCGTTAGCAAGGATACATGCATCCACCCTCCGTCGCATGGAATCCCTGATGCGCTGATGCAGCCCTGGAGAATTGCGTATTGTATCACAGCCGTCCACAATACGAGCACGAAGAGTCTCTACATTTGGTAAAGGGGTAGCATAGACAAGAGCTTTCAAATGCCCCCATAAATGAAAGTCAAGAGGGTTGAAGTCAGGAGAGTGTGGAGGCCATGGAATTGGTCCGCCTCTACCAATCCATCGGTCACCGAATCTGTTGTTGAGAAGCGTACGAACACTTCGACTGAAATGTTCAGGAGTTCCATCGTGCATGAACCATGTGTTGTGTCGTACTTGTAAAGGCACATGTTCTAGCAGCACAGGTAGAGTATCCCGTATGAAATCATGGCGGTGAATCGAGGAAGTACAGTACATACTGACGAAACTAAAATAAGCTCTAACATGGAAATTAAGCGTTTCCGGACACATGTCCACATAACATCTTTTCTTTATTTGTGTGTGAGGAATGTTTCCTGAAAGTTTGGCCGTACCTTTTTGTAACACCCTGTATTTACGTCAGCGCTATAGGCTTATAATTCTAGAAAACGGGTACGACCTGCGCTTTTTATCTGACCACTTGTCACTTTTTGTTGTTCCAGGGGCCTACGATTAACAGAGCTGCAAGTGCAGGGGTGTCTCGAGAAGGCACCTGCAGAGCGCTGCCTCAAGGCTTGTGACGTGTGGGAGAGGCCCGGAGCTTTCACTTACAGCAGGACGGTCCCCTGCTTGGCGGCGGGTCCTTCGCCGTTCCTGCCCAGCACGCTGCCCACGGATGGCCGGCCGTCGGGGCCGATGCCGCCCCACATCGCCATCACACCGTCGTCGCCGTCGTCGTGTTTGTCTGAGGACAAGAAACACACACCATATAATTAGCAGACGCCCGAAAACGATGGCTGATTCATTTGTAATTTCTAAGATGTGAATAATACATTGACGGAAAAATAATAGCAATACCAAGAAGGAGTTGTTACGTAAACTAAAGTTGACAGGCGTGTTTCTGCATCTGAAATACGATGTCTATTCAGGTTTCGCGCCAGTCACATAAGACTGAAGCTAGTGCTGCCACAATGAGGATGTAAATCACGTTTTCTTTAAATATACGCTGTACCGGTCATGAGCGTTAGTTGAATTCGAGATTGGACGTGGTAAGTTGATGTTAGTCCAAAATACCTTTAAGGCGACAAAGACGCCATTGTCAGCACCTTGTTGAGTTTGAACGAGGCCGTGTAATAGGGCTGCGAGAAGGTGGAGTTTCTTTCTGCCATATTGCGAAAGGACATCACACGAACGTAGCCATTGTACATGATTGCTGGAAGCGGTGGCCACGAGAAACTACTTTGGCAAGAAGACCAGGCTACGGACGGCCACGCGGCATTACCGAGAGGGAAGACCATCGTGTTTGGTGTGTGAGTCTGCAGCAGCAGCAGTTTGAGCAGGAGTTGGCACCACAGTGACGCAACGAACAATTACAAATCGGTTACTTCAAGGACAGCTCCGGACTAGACTCCCTGTAGATTGCGTTCCACTGACCGCAAAAGACAGTCATTTGCAACTTCAATAGTGTCAAGCGAGAGCTCGTTGGAAGGTAGGGTAGTGGTCTGTTGTGTTTTCTGATGAAACGTGGTTCTGCCTGCGTACCAGTGATGGCCGTCTTTTGATTACAACGAGGCCAGTTCAGGTCCTGCAACCAACCTCTCTGTATGAAACTTCCTGGCAGATTTAAACTGTGTGCTGGACCTAGACTCGAATTCGGGACCTTTGCCTTTCGAGGGCAAGTGCTCTACCACTTGCCCGCGAAAGGCAAAGGTCCCGAGTTCGAGTCTCGGTCCGGCACACAGTTTTAATCTGCCAGGAAGTTTCATATCAGCACGCACTCCGCTGCAGAGTGAAAATCTCATTCTGGAAACATCCCCAACGCTGTGGCTAAGCCATGTCTCCGCAATATCCTTTCTTTTAGGGGTGCTAGTTCTGCAAGGTCCGCAGGAGAGCTTCTGTAAAGTTTGGAGAGTAGGAGACGAGATACTGGCAGAAGTAAAGCTGTGAGGACCGGACGTGAGTCGTGTTTCGGTAGCTCAGATGGTAGAGCACTTGCCCGCGAAAGGCAAAGGTCCCGAGTTTGAGTCTCGGTCCGGCACACAATTTTAATCTGCCAGGAAGTTTCGTATCAGCGCACACCCAGCTGCAGAGTGAAAATCTCATTCTGGAAACATTACCCAGGCTGTGGCTAAGCCATGTCTCCGCAATATCCTTTCTTTCAGGAGTGCTAGTTCTGCAGGGTTCGCAGAAGAGCCTCTGTAAAGTTTGGAAGGTAGGAGACGAGGTACCGGCAGAAGTAAGGCTGTGAGTACGGGGCGTGAGTCGTGCTTGGGTAGCTCAGTTGGTAGAGCACTTGCCCGCGAAAGGCAAAGGTCCCGAGATCGAGTATCGAACCAGCACACAGTTGTAATCTGCCACGAAGTTTCATATCATCGCACACTCCGCTGCAGAGTGAAAAATCTCATTCAGGGAACCTCTCTGTATGCTGGACACACTGGACCCACACCTGGAGTTACGGTCTGTTGTACTATTTCGTACGGCGTCAGGATCACTCTAGCGGTTATCCCATACACCCTGACTGGAAATTTGTACGCCAGTCTGATGTTTCGACCTGCTGTGCTGCCATTCACCAACAGCATTCTGTAGGATAACGTTCGCCCACATACCAATGTTGTAAGCGAGCAAGCTCTAAAGTGTGTCGACATGTCACCTTCGCCTGCTGGATCACCATATCTGTCTCCAGTCGAGCACAAATAGCATTAACCGTCCCTGTGTTGACCGACCATGTGAAACAGACATGGAACTTCGTCCCACAAACTGACGTCCGGCACCTCTCCGACACAAAGCATGCGCATTTGCGTACTTGCATTCAACGCACTGGCGATTCAATGGTTATTAATATACAACCATTTTACATCTGCAGTGGCTACCCCCGCACTTACATTACCCTGTGATCTTGCTGTGTTAATCACTTAAACATGTTACACAAATGAATCGTAGAAATGTCATTATTCAGTATTACCTATTATTGGTGTTGCGATTTTTTTCTGTCAGATAATAATGAACGAAACTGGCATGAACGAAAACGGCAGTAGCGACAAATGGTGCTGTTGATGGCAGCTTGTGATGTAATAAGCTTGGGCATTTGTAAACATAACACCATCAGAAGATTAGTCGATTTTTGATTGCGCCATAAAGCCATTCTCAGCTCAATGTGTCAATTTACGAACCAAATTCTCATCATTTGCGAGAAGTTTTAATTTTCTACTTTAATATGGAGAAATCTGCGGATGAGACTCATAAAATGTTTGGCACGACGTATGGTGAGACAACTGTTAGTGAAATAACGTGCAGAGAATGGTTTCAACGCTGCAAGAAGAATGGTTTTGAACGTCGAAGACGGCATTGTGAGGGAAGAGAGAAGGTGTTAGGACCTACTAAAGTGGACGGAAACAATCACAGCAGATCCTTATCGAAAGCAGTTTATGTGTTTGAGCCGAGCACTGAAAGACAAACGGCCACAATACAGCGACAGTGATGAAAAGGTGATTTTGAGGCATGATAATTTTCGATCCAATGTCGCAAAACCTCTCAAAACATACAGAGAAACATTGAAATGGGGAATCCTACCCCACCTGCCTATAGACATTACTAGCTCTGCCACTTCCGACCATAAGCATACGTGCAAAATTGGATTGATTCATGGATCTCCACAAAAGTCATCCAGTTCTTCCGCCGCAGGATTCTCATGTCACTCAAACGATGGGAGTAAGTGGTGGTCAGCGATGGCCAATACTTTGAATAGAACATTTGTTGTAAATTTTTCACGATAAAACTTCGAACCTCGAGAAAAAAACGAAGTTGCGACCTAATCGGTCCTCTTACTTACAGATCATTTACACATAATATTTAACTGTTATACATACAGAGGGGGCCGGTGTACGGCAATCGGAACCACGCTGCTGCTGCGGTCGCAGGTTCGAATCCTGCATTGGGCATGGATGTGTGTGATGTCTTTAGGTTAGTTAGGTTTAAGTAGTTCTAAGTTCTAGGGGACTGATGACCTCAGATGTTAAGTCCCATAGTGCTCAGAGCCATTTGATCATTTTTTTTCTTTTTTTTTTTTGTACGGCAATGAAACAATCAGATAATCCTAATCGTCATAGGACTGGTTCCTCCTACACGGCGTATGCATAAACATAAGCGTTCAAAGGTTTCAACACAGTTAACGTCTATGAATACGTTTATTTCGAAATACTGAAAATCGGGCGTAGATTACAAAATGAGAAACAGCCCGCGTTTGAATTTATCATCATTCCACATACCTATGCTCTGGTGAACAACATTTCGACAACGAGTGTATCCGTCGTGGCTCACCAGTGCCGTGGGCTCCCATATACCCCGACTTGAACACGGTGGATATATATTTCTTTTTTGTGGGTAGGTTTAAAGAAATTGATGTATTCTACAAGTGTTGACAGTGTAGATGAACTAAGGAAAGGATTTAGATGGTTGTCAATGCATTCGGAACACGCCTGAGATTTTTGACTTTCAGGGTTACTAAAGCCTGCCACATGAACGGTGGCCATGTGCAACACTCGTTCAAAATGGCTCTGAGCACTATGGAACTTAACATCTGAGGTCATCAGTCCCCTAGAACTTAGAACTACTTAAACCTACCTAACCTAAGGACAGCACACAACACTCAGTCATCACGAGGCAGAGAAAATCCCTGACCCCGCCGGGAATCGAACCCGGGAACCCGGGCGCGGGAAGCGAGAACACTACCGCACGACCACGAACTGCGGACCAACACACGTGATAATGTGTTTGTCCTAAAGCGCATATCAACAGGTTGTATCTTCGGGGACCCTGTTGTAAGGTGTTCAAGTACTCAATCGTAATAAGTCGTATCAGAGAAACAGATGGTTTTCGGAACTAGGTTTGTTAGAATTATTTGGTTGTTTTATTGTCCTCCACTCGACCCCTTCATTTGTACTTAACAATATTCAGACAGCCTGTATGTGTGTTACACAATTCCTGTAACACGGTTGCAGTCTTCTAGGGGTTCCAGTTGAGAGTTTGTAGATAAATTTTTGATAAGGAACCCATTTCCGCAAATGTACCGTTTGGATGTAAATCAGTTCTGAAGATCGCTTCACGGTACACTCACTGCGGAGCCAATGTGCTGTGTGCTCTACAGGAGGCCATGACATGGCCAGTACTTCGAGAACTCGTCGTCGGGTCGTCTTCCAAGTGACGAAGGGTGTCCTCTCCAAAGTTGAAAGTGTGGCGCGTCCGAGGAGCACCACAGTAAACGCGCCTACTTGCGAACTTGTTTTTGTGCTTATCGTCAGGCGTGTGATTTCGAAGTGATCCGATCTTCAAAATTATTATGTATCCAAACTGGACATTTCCGGAAAGAGTTTCCTACCAAAACTTTATCTACTAAGTACCCTCTACAACCTCGTGTAATGGAAATTTTGAAACACCCTGTAAACTGTAAACAGGAACGACCCTCTAACAGTCCCTCCTGAAACGTAAACAACCTATAATGAGCACTGCATCTTCCAGTAAGGAGTACAAGGAACAAAGCAGAACATGCAGCCAACAAAAGAAGGAGATAGGTACAAATATTACGTGTAGGCCCTGAAGACTCCCAGTACATATACAGTATATCTATTCTTGTTTTGAAAAGTTTCATAGATCTTAACATGTGCATTATTAAATCTTACTGGCGGAATGTTAGTTTTTAAGCTCTTCCTTTTACATATCCCACTCGCTTAACTAAATACAATGTTTCCCTCAATTTATTCTACCTCGATTCCACTGGCAGAGATACAGGGTAAACCCGAACTCCTCTGATAAAATTTCGCGCGTGGTCTAAGGTGCCCTGCCCCGGTTCGCGCGGCTGCCCCCGTCGAAGGTTCAAGTGCTCCTTTGGGCATGGGCGTATGTGTCGTCCTTAGTGTAAGTTAGTTTAAGTTAGATTAAATAGTGTGTAAGTCTAGGCACCGATGAACTCAGCAGTTAAGGTTGCATAAGAACTTAACCAAGGAAAAAAACAAATTCCGCAGATTTTTCTGAGTACCGCTGTTAAAGGGTCCGGTGGTCCCCGGAGACTCGTATTGTACTCAAAATATCTGCACAACGGTGCAAAAGCCTACGGTATGGGCCTAACCCCTTATTTCTAAGGAAACGTGTTGCATTTACTGATGATACTTGCTGTAGACAATAGTTTTGCCCACATCACACCTCACACTCAAGCTTGCATTCAGTGCTGCTCGCTTCTGTCTCGAGTTTGTTTTCCGACAGTGTTTTTTGTACATTAACAGTTGTACACAGTAATTGGTAGGTCGACGTTCACTCATGCATCGGCTGACTGAATGCAGCCACGACGACGCTGTTGAGAGTTGCTCCCGCAGCGAGGACAACCTCATTACAGTACTCCGCTTGCCGTACATAGATTCATCTGCCTTAGATGCTGTACGAGCTATGCCATTTTACGAGCTATGTACACAAGCCAAACAACCGTTCTGAGAACCTTACACGAACAAAAGTTGCACCCATATCACTCACAGAAGATGCAATCAATCTTCCAGCGGTCTTCTCATGCCAAGTTTAATCTGAAAATTTGGGCATCGTCACTAAGAAATGATAATTACATTACTATTCTGTAATAAGCCATCAGATATCACGAGACTTTACACCAAAATACTCAAAAAGTATCCCCTGAACAACCTCCGAAGTTTTCTCTGTGCAATTTGTGTTCACCCTGCGTATCCCACAAAAACAGTGCAAAAACTATTAACAGTTGAAAAACTCACATCCTGACTCAATAAACCGTCCAAGAATTATTACATCAGTCTAGGATATACAAACTGATTCACCAAGTAGTTAAGCAGTTATGAAGTGGAAAATCTTAGCGACACACGAGACTGTGGTTTCCGCAGTGGTGGCAGTGAACCATGGCATGTTTGATCTGATGATGGACGATAAAAGCCCGAAGCGATAATTTCATTTTGAAGTTAATTTGATTTACCAATGATCCAGTAGAAAGTTCACAAAAGACTTTAAAATGCTGTCTTGTTGAACTTGGTAAATGCACCTATCCACTAGGATCCACATCTACAAAGTCTTGAACCGACCCGTCCTCTCGTACGCGGTTTTTACTCGGAAATTTTTATCAGCAAAGTTCGTTCTCTTTAATTCTTTGAACACCACGGCCTCAGCTTGGCTTTCCACGTCCATTACCTTCCCCCCCCCCCCCCCCCCCACGACTCCTTCATCATCTTACCTTATTCCCTTGCCTAGTCGTCGAAACTGAGCACCTCCGTATTTTACAATAATGGTAGCTGTCGCACGTATACCGACCTTACACCAGCACATAACACGTACCCTCTCCCACCGAAACTTCGACAGACTTTCTTTCCGAAGCAATGGATTCTGCCGCTATTTTTATTAAATTTAGCACCTCTAACTCCTCTCTCCATAATAAGTCTCCTTCCCTCTTCCACTATCTTTCCCCATACCTTACCTCTTCATATCCTGGCTCCCACCTCAACTCCACCACTTCGTTTCTTTTTACTCTGATCAAACGCAGACCCCAGCCCACCCCACAACGACACTCACCACCAACACTCAAGTCCACCAAATTAAAAGTCCCTTTGCTTATATTCCCAACCTACCTCATTATGGAACCTCCACCTTTCTCTCTCCTACTCCTTCCCAGCTGTAGTGTCGCTCGTTTCCACAAAAACCGACCACGCACTGCGCTTTTTAACAAAAGTTACTTTGTTTTAAAGTAGATTTATGAGTCTTTTTCAACTACAAAAAATTGTGTTCTGTTTCTTTTTACACGTAACTGGTGGTCACCAGGAGAATATAAGACGCCTCCGAAGACCGAATTCCGCCTCACACTGGTCCCTAGCTGCAAAGAAGTCAAAGGCCGTCGCTTCTTGGATAGGCGTACGCAAATTGCCCTGGAAAGTTTCGTTCGTAATTGTAACTGGAGGTACGGTATTTTCTGTTAAGGAAGTTGGATACATTGTTGTTTGCTTGATGCCGTAGATTCACGATATTTGTAGTAGTCATATGTTTACCACAAGTTGGCATTTCTTATTTGTACACAATTGGAGAAAATCTCAGTTTTATTAATATTACGAAGGTTAGCTCCAACGACTAAGTAATTTATTTTTACAAGCTACTACGAGGAAGTCCTACACAATATTTTAAATAGAAGAGACGATTGTTTTTTTTTTCGAAGAGTTGAATATATTACACGAGAGGAAAGCATGTATTTACTATGACTTTTACATATCTTTAGTCTGTGCCGATCAGAGGCATATATTTGATTTACCAAACGTGGTCCATAAATAATTGAATAAAATGCAACACCACACAGTGCTTCTTTCTCAGATAACCTTCCTCCACCGACATTATTTTTTAATTATTTTTTTCGTTTAAGAAGGAATGAACCAGCAGTTACATGTTTTAGTACCACTTACAAAAATCACTTTGATAGTGACAATAAAATTACATGCTTGTGTATCAGCCATTCATCTATATCATGTCAATTTTATGTACTTTACACCGTAGTGCTGAAGAGCGGTCGACGTTCGTTTAATGATTTTTCTGGCTGTACCTGACAAATAAACCCCTGCCAACTGTATATGAACCTACATTTGCAGTAACGCAACCGGTTTCGTGATATCAAGTCACATCCTCAGGCGAACACACGTCGCTAAAACATTAATCACATAAGATTGGAAGGAGGGGGAATCAACCTTCTCTAAATTTTGGGTAACAACAATTTATTTAGAGAAGGCTGAGCCCCCTCGTTCCCATCTTATGTGATTACTATTATAGCGAAATATGTACACCTGAAGATCTGATTTGATATATGGAACCGGTCATATTCCTGTGCATAAAGGTCCATGGAAGAGCTTTACTTGTCAATTATGGGTTACTTCAGCTGCGGCTGCACACAACATAAAGCTATTTGTAAGATTTTCCTGACATTTAACCGTCACGAGTGGTTGGCATTGACAGCAGCTTTCCTGTGACTCGACGGTCTGGAATCGTGTGCGGTGTCTAGACGGTAGACGTCGCCTGCTACTGTGACACGGAAAGCAGCGGCCACGGATCCAGAGACTCACCTCCGTAGTGCGCGGCGTACTTCTCTCCGTCAGCCAGCTTGTTGGCAATGAGGCCGCCCAGAGTAGAACCCAGGATGGGCAGCAGCGCAGCCGACAGGCCCGACGCCTGCAGCAGCGCCGTCAGGTTGACGCCGCCGCCCTGCAGCGCCGCCCCCGCCACGCCGCCCGCCAGCGAGCCCACGAGCCCTTCCAGCCCTTCCAGGCCTGCGCAGCAACATGAGAGTTCAGACATGTGTCTAAAAAACAAAAAAAAATGGTGTAGACTTCTTGTGGTATCATTTCATTAGCACTGATATCAAATATCTGTGCATGTATAACTACACTCATGCTCATAAATTAAGGATAATGCTGATACATGGTGAAACAGCGCTCTGGTGGGCGGTTTGCGGGTTTAAATCACCTCTGGGTATGACCATGCGGTGCATTTTACCTGCGGTCGTCGCACGGTGGGGCTGACAGCAGTCCACATACGCAGAGGTGTGTTGGTGCATGTCAGAGTACGGTGCAGCGAGTAAGTGCGCAGACGTTTTCACACGTGCTAAAGGTGACTGTGTGTTAAAAATGGCTCAGAGAACACGTATTGATGAATTTTGAGGGGTAGAATACTAGGGTGACTGGAGGCTCACGGGCCCTCCGTATGCCACAAAGTGTTAAGATTATGCAACGATTCCAGCAGACAGGAAACGTGTCCAGGCACTACAGTACGGTAAGTCCACAGTGTACAACACCACAAGAAGACCGATATCTCACCATCAGTGCCCGCAGCAGCCACGGAGTACTGCTAGTAGCCTTGCTCGGGACCTTACCGCAGCCACTGGAACGGTTGTCTCCAGACACACAATCTACAGACGACTAAACGGACATGGTTTATTCGCCCAGAGACCTGCAAGGTTCATTCCACTGACCCCTGGTCACAGTACATGGTCATTGGAACATTGGTCCCAGGTTATGTTCACGGACGAGTCCAGGTATAGTCTGAACAGTGGTTCTCGTCGGGTTTTCATCTGGCGTGAACCAGGAACCAGATACCAACCCCTTAATGTCCTTGAAATGGACCTGTATGGAGGTCGTTGTTTTATGGTGTGGGGTGGGGTTATGATTGGTGCACGTACACCTGTGCATGCCTTTGACAGAGGAACTGAAACAGGTCAGATGTGTCGGGTCGTCATTTTGCACCAGTATGTCAGGGATGCAGTGGATCCCACCTTCCTCCTGATGGATGATAACGCATGGCCCCACTGAGCTGCCATCGTGGAGGAGTACCTTGAAACAGAAGATATCAGGCGAATGGAGTGGCCTGCCTGTTCTCCAGACCTAAACCCCATCGAGCACGTTTGGGATGCTCTCTGTCGACGTATCGCTGCACGTCTTCAAACCCCTACGATACTTCAGGAGTTCCGACAGGCATTGCTGCAAGAATGGGAGATTACACCCCAGCAGCATCTCGACCACGTGATCCAGAGTATGCCAACCCGTTGTGCGGCCTGTGTACGTGTGCATGGTGTTCATACCCCATATTGATGTCGGGTACATGCGAGGGAAACAGTGGCGTTTTGTAGCACATGTGTTTCGGGACGGTTTTCGGAACTTATCACCAATACCGTGGACTTACAGATCTTTGTCGTGTGTGTTCCCTATGTGCCTATGCTATTAGCGCCAGTTTTGTGTAGTACCACGTTTTGTGGCACCACATTCTGCAATTATCCTTAATTTATGAGCATGAGTGTAGTTTCGACAAATTAAACTGCTATCTTCAGATCACTTAGTAAAAGGCATTAGTGCCGACATAGATCTTTATACTTAGACATTTTGATATAACGGCTTACAAATACTTGCGATCAAGGAGATTATGCTACTGATAATTATTGAACTCCTCCTGCAATATCAGGCAATAGTAGTCTGTGTAAGAGTTTATTATTGAAAAATCACTTTGAAGCACTACTATGAAAAATCATTAGTACTCCTATCAGATTTCATCTTTACTAATACGAGGGTAATCCCAAAAGTAAGGTCTCCTATTTTTTTATAAGTACAGAGCTCTGTTTATGTGTCAGTTGGTCACAATGTTATGAAGAGTGCCTCACGCGCTGTGTGTAAACATGCGCACGCCGCGCTGAGGCGCTCAATCTTGGCTTGGCAGCCGTTGAGAATGGAACTCCCATTGGATGTTACCGCCAAGTGCGAACTGAGCGCAGTTATTCGGTTTTTGAATCTTCAAGGCACTGCGCCGATTGAAATCCATCGCCAATTGACGGAAGTGTTGGGTGACTCGTGAATGGATGTGAAAAATGTTCGTAAGTGGTGTAGAGAGTTTGCAGTCTGCCGGTAAAGTCATGACAACCGTTTTTTGGGATCGGAAAGGGGTATTGTTGGTCGACTTTATGCCCACTGGGACCACAATTAACGCTGACAGGTACTGTGAGACTCTGAAAAAACTCAAACGGGCAATTCAGAACCGGAGAAGAGGAATGTTGAGTAAGGGCATACACACTCTCCATGACAACGCTCGCCCACTCATCGCTCGGCAAACCGTTGCTCTCCTGCAACAGTTTCAGTGGAACATAATCACCCACCCACCCTATAGTCCTGACTTGGCGCCCAGTGACTATCACCTGTTTCCTAGGTTAAAAGAACATTTGGCCGGAAAGCGATTCAGCTGCGACGACGAGGTGAAAGAAGAGGTTCATAACTTTCTGAACAGCATGGCGGCGAGCTGGTATGACATGGGCAGACGATAACTGCCACAACGTCTACAAAAATTCATCGACAGAAATGGTGATTATGTCGAAAAATAGCTAAATGTTCAAGCTGTAAACTCTGTGTGCTTATAAAAAAAATAGACCTCAGTTTTGGGATTACCCTCGTAATTATCAGTTACACGATGTCTTTCCGTTGCAGGATATACAGGCTGATTATAATTAAACTTTCAAAAGGCTGTAGAAGTAACACCACTGGTCACAATGACGTCAAATTGCAACAGAATATTGTCGGAGAAAGGTTAAACGTATGGCAGAAGAAAAAAACATAGTGTGAAAATTGATCAATGAATGCCGCTGTATGCGTCAGAATACGTAAAGGAAAACACCTGTCATGTGCACGACCCATTGAAGTTGGTATAAAAAGGCCGGGTACACGGCTTTTCCCCCTTTCGCGTCTGCGGCGTTCGCCATGACTGTCTCAATGCAGGATCGCGCTCTGCTTGTAAAGCTGTATTACAAGAATGATGACTGTGCAGCCGTCGCTCTGCAGAAGTTCCGGACATTGAAGGGTTTGGTCCGATGACTGTCGTGGGTCTGGAGGAAATGATTCAGAAATTCTAAAAGACGGATTCTTTTGGTGTGCACCCTTGTAGAGGGAGAAAAACGAATTGATTCGACTTCAGTGGAAGCACAGGCCATAGCAATGCAGGAGGAGACGAGTGGTGGTGTGCAAACATGTAGTGCACGGAGAATTGCCCGAACATTGGACATATACGTGAGCACGATGCGTAAAATCCTACGAAACAACGTTCTTTGCTATCCATTCAAAATTACTCCTGTGCACGAGTTACTACCTGTTGACCTGCCAGCAAGAGAGACCTTTGCTTTAGAATATCTTGCTCGCATGGAAGTGGACAATGATTGGCCGCGGTAGATCTTGTGGACAGACGAAGCCCACTTCCATTTGACAGGATATGACAATACACAGAGTTATCGAATATGGGCAAAGGAGAGTCCACACGCAAATCAACCAGCACCACTTCGTCCTAAAAAGATCACTGTGTAGTGTTGGATCAAGGCATCATTTATCATAGGGCCTTATTTTTTCGAAGAGACAGGTACTTCCGGTCCTGTTACCTGTGCCGTCACTGGCAAGTGCTAGGAGTGTCTTTTTCGCATACGACGTCATTCCAGCTCTCCAACAGCGTGCATGTGTGGATGGGATCATTTTTATGCAAGAAGGCGCATCTCCGCACATTGCAAATGCAGTTAAGCAGCTGATGAAGCGCCAGTTCGGAAATGCTAGAATGACCAGCCGCCATTTCCCTACAGCCTGGCCGTCCTGATCACCTGATCTTAATCCGTGTGACTTCTGGCTGTGGGGCTATCTGAAAGATGTACTTGGTGTTTCGGCTGCAAACTTAGCTGCACTGAAAGATGCACTGCGCAACACATTCTGAACGTGGCCCTGGAAACACTTCGATTAGTTGCGTAAGGTGCTGTTTCTCGATTTCAACTTGTTGCAGAAAACGGTGGAGAGCATACTGAACTTTGCACCAGTCACACGGAAATTAATAGTCCGATTTGATTTTGAATGATGTTTTTTATGCGAGTTTTGGCCTCAGCACAATTAAAAACCGATGTGATTGATGGTTTTTATGCGGTTTTTGGCCTCAGGGGAATTAGAAACCGATTTTTCCCATTCGATGTGATGTGACCTTACCATCGTGGATGGAGTTATGTAACTAACATCCATGCACACTGAGTAGTACAATTTGTTTAACGTCAAACGTACACCTTAGGCATTGTTGTATGATTCATTTGTCATTTGTAGTCGACCACTATTAAACTAAGATGGTTACAGCGCCATGTATTGCTACATTTTGTAACTATTTCTTTTTCTTCTGCCGTACGTTCTCGCCCTTCTCTGATAACATTCGTTGCAGTTTGACGTCATTGTGACCAGTGGTGTTTTTTCTATAGCGGTTTGAAAGTTTAATTATAATGACCCCGTATGTAGATACATCGACGACATATATCTGGAGACTCCTCTGGCCACTACATGTCACGAGAGGCGGACCAACAAGTATAACAGGAAACGGGAATTCTTTGCGTTGTCAGTAGCGAAGCAGTAATAGCAGAATCAGTCGGCCAGGAGAGCAAAGTGATTTCCAACGTGAACTAGTCATCGGATGTCATTTGAGTAAGAAATCCAGCAGGGACATTTCAACCCTTCTACAGCTGCTCGTGTCGAATCTTGGTGATGTGACTGTGAGCTGGAAACATGAACGAAGAGCCACAGTCAAACCATGACTAAGCAGACCTCATGGACTAACGGTCAGGAACCACTATAGTAGTTGTAAAAGAGTGCTTGAAATCAGCGGAAGGAATCATTCGTGAGTTCTAAAGTGCTAGTAACAGTCAGCTGTCATAATGAGTGTGCGAAGGGAATAAATAGGAAATGGTCGAACAGCTCTCTCTAAGCCACATATTTCTGTAGGGCTAAGCGCCGCTTGATGTGGCGTAAAGATCGTCACCACTGGACAGTGCATGACTAGGAATAAGTGATTTGGAAAGATGAGTCACACTTACGCTTTAGCAATATGATCAGGGGTTTGGTTCTGACGAATTACTGGAGAACGTGACCTGCCATCACTTGTAGTACCCACACTTAAGTGTAAAGCAAACGTGTTATAGTACGGGAGCATTTTTCCTCGTTGCTCTTTGGTCCCCTTATTGCGCTTGATAGAACGTAAAATGCTGGAGGACATAAACACTTTTTACAGCTACAATAGAGGAATATTTCGGATTCGCCGATTGTTTGTATCAACCTACCTATGCAGCCTGCCACAATGGAGCACCTGTGAAACGACGGTTTGTGAATATTAATATTCCTGACATGAACTAGCTTGAACATAGTCTCGATCTCAGCTCAATAGACAACATTTCGGATGAGCTAGAAATTGAGACACGAACTATCTTTGGATTTCGTATGATCGTCTACTAGACGAAGTGGCACAGTTCGATTGTTATTACTTTCCTTTTCTTACTGCTTGATAAATGTACTTAGAGTCATTAGTAGATCAAATCGTTGCGTGTGACTCCGGGGGTTTACCTCGAAAAAAATTTTTATAGCTAAGATCGTATTAACATTTGTTATTGACGACAGGTTTCAACAGTTGAAACTGTCATAATTCGGTCTTCAATTTTTTTTTTAAATTGTAAATCGTGTTCTGTTATGACTTTGTCACTCATGCCATTTCGTCGTTATGGTGGAGAATATACAGCACATTATACGTAGATCTGAAATAGTAAAAGCAAATACAGATAAAAAGCGCCTTGTGGAAATGGGCATGTTAACATGTACAGCACTCCACTGAGGCTTGTTAGTTCTTAGCCTCAGTGGAGCCTTCGTGCGTTAATAAATGAATTTGCATTAAGGGGCTTTTTATCTATACGTGATTTTGCTTGTGACAAACCTATGTATAAGGCGCTGTATATTCTCCACCATAATGACGACATGGCATGAATGATAAACGCACAATGGACCCAATTTATAACCAAAAAATATTTTGAAGATCGGAAGATGGTAGTTTCAGCTGTCGAAGCCTGTCGTCAATAACAAACATTAAAGCAATCTTGATTATAAAAAGCTTTTTCAAGTTAAAAATACTTCGCTCCTTCACCTTTCCCAACATGAGAAACTTCAGTCCAGGGATTTAGTAAAAGACCCGTGTTGCAGGCTATCTCACCCGAACCGGAATTGGAAATTCTTTGACTGTCCAAGATCAGGAGTGTGTCAGAAATCAATAATTTTAAAAATACGTTTCGATCACAGAACGCCACAGTAGCAAATACATACACCTGCCGACAGGAGAAGGGCCGCAACAACAATGAGGAAGTACGCTAGTGGTTCAGACATGGAGAATGGACCATCTATGAGTCTCAGAAAAATTTCTTGTCAGCAGTTGTCCCGGAAACAGTAAGATATGCGCCTACCTCTGTCAGCTTTAGCTCGCGCAGCAAAAGTGTCGATGGCGTTTCCTTGCACATCTGCGCTGTCCGGATCTGCTGCAGTCAGAGATGCCGCTGACGTCAGAAACAGGAACACAAGCTGCATCTGTGGAAGTGAAATTTTCTTAATACGAAGACAAAAGTGTTCGACATGTAACAGCGAAAAAGACATTGAAAGTTAACCTGCTCTATGATTTACGAATCCCACTCAATGGAACCATTATGAATTTGTTTCTGCAGGTACTGAATGCAAAACGTAACAACAGGTTGCACAAAACGTGTTTCTGACAATTACTTCCGCCAATTCGTGACGTGCTAGCAAACTTGACAATACAGCATTTATTTATCGACGCTTACCGGTACACGGCCAATACATTCACCAGCACAAGAAAACAATAGTAGCAGAAAACTGAGGATTAAATGCAGCTTTGATATTGTTCCTTTAGTTTCCTCAGAGGCTGGAGAAACTGTTTCCACGAAAGCTTAAGAAAGCTTGTGCTCTTTGTGAGTCTAAATCTCCTCGTGACGCTGGGGATTGTTATTACGGCTCGACATACAGATAACGTCTGTGTTCTGACGTAAGAAACGCTGTAATAGCACGTTCGTGTCGATACGCTTTTTCTTCACGATTAAAGCTTTTCATTGCAGAATAACCCAAAAAATCCCACATCAACCAGCTAAACAAAAGCAGTAAGGCACGAATGAAACTTTCGTTCTGTCTTACCTCCATTGTTGCTGTACACTGCACCTGAGGAAAAGCAGTTCCGCTACTGGTTGTCGACCAACTACTCGCTGAAGTCACAAGTGTGAATGAATGCGACTGAGCCGTGGTGGACATTAAGCGAACCTAACACGTCCCGTTCCGAGGATCGTCCTTAATTGAGTTGTGCCGTTTGGCTAATTGCATAGCGGCCTGTCACAGTTTGGAAGTATAGGCGAAATTACTCGGGATCCTTCTGTTGTCCCATTGGCGCAGTATAGTATCTCCCGCTCAGTAGGCCACGAGAACATTGCAGAAATTCCATCAGCAAACTGTACTACTAACAGGGTGTAAATTCCCACCATAAGCGAATTTTAAAATTTTGCTATGATTTCTACACAAAATATTTTAGGAACTACCAATACCTCTGAGTATATCATATATTCTGCACCGGCAAGGACAATGGAATATATAATCTTGATGTATCAAAGGCGTGATCCGGAGAGAACAATAGGGTACTGAATTTCGGACCCAAGCCATGCAGTGTTAGTATAGGAGACAGACATGATTCAAATACAAGTCATATGTTTCGCCAATGAAAGAGAATATTACAGAGATATTCAGAGTGCACAAGTGTGGCGTTGATCTTCAAGGATTTAATGCTAAAATTCCGAAAACGTACTTTCCAAAAAATGCTTTTGAAAACAGCCACAAGTCACATTTAGTATTTTCTACTTACCGGTTTCTCTCTTCAAGTGCCGGCCGCGGTGGTCTAGCGGTTCTGGCGCTGCAGTCCGGAACCGCGGGACTGCTACGGTCGCAGGATCGAATCCTGCCTCGGGCATGGGTGTGTGTGATGTCCTTAGGTTAGTTAGGTTTAAGTAGTTCTAAGATCTAGGGGACTTATGACCTAAGATGTTGAGTCCCATAGTGCTCAGAGCCATTTGAACCATCTCTTCAAGTGAACAAGAGCAACATCAGAATACACTGTGCAAGATACATTCCTAGAAAAGACAGACAATGTATTAATTCCTCCCATATGCATATCGTGAAATGATCGGAACTTGCAAATCAGAAAAACCGGAGATCGTACAGAGACTTACGGCTGTCGTTCTTGCCATGCACGATTCGCGAATGGAACAGGAATAAAGGATAAGGAAGACGGAGGACAGACATATAGTAGAGCTCAAAGTACCCTCCGCCAGACATCGTGAAGGAACTTGTGAAGTGTAGATGCACGTGAAGGTTGTAGCGGTCCGTCTAAAAAGAGGTCGTTAGCATCGTTTGTGAGCGCACACTCGGGTTGGAGTGGATGGTGAAGAATATTGACAGTGTTCTTTTCAACGGAAAAATCCTGGCATTTGGCTTGCATGGTTTATGAAAACCACGAGGCTTTGAACCGCTACCTTCTCTTTTGTGAGGCCTGCGAGCTTTACCATCTCGGTCGCTCGACTTACTAGGTACATACAAGACCAGTTTCTACCCTAGCAGTACTCCTCTCACAATGCATTTTTTTTTTATCATCACTCTCCTGACTGGTTTGGTGCGGCCCGTAACGAATACCTCTCCTGTGTCAATCTCTTCATCTCATAGTAGCACTTGCAACCTACGCCCTCAGTTACGTGCTAGATGTACTCCAGTCTCTGTCTTCCTATACAGTTGTTGCCCTCTACATCTTTCTCTAGTACAGTGGAAGCTATTCCCTCATGTCTTAACAGATGTCTTATCATCTTGTCCCTTCTCCTTGTCAGTGTTTTCCAGATATTCCTTTCCTTTCCGATTCTGCGAAGAGCTTCCTCATTCCTTACCTTATCAGTCCACCTAATTTCCAACGTTCGCCTGTAGCAGCACATGTCAAATGCTTCGATCGTCTTCTGTTCTGGTTTTCCCACAGTCCCTGTTTCACAACCATACAGTGCTGAGTCCCAAACGTACATTCTCAGAAATTTCTTCCTCTAACTAAGGCCTATATTTGATACTACTAGACTACTCTTTGTCGGAATGTCCTTTCTGCCTGTGCTAGTCTGCTTTCGATGTCCTCCTTCCTCTGTCCGTCATTGGTTATTTTGCTGCCTGGTGGTAGAATTCTTTAACTTCATCTACTTTGTGAGCATCAATCCCGATGTTAAGTTCCTCGCTGTTCTCTTTTCTGCTACTTCTCATTACTTTCGTCTTTCTTCGATTTACTCTCAATCCATGTTCTCTTCTCATTAGACTCTTCATTCCATTCAACAGATCATGTAATACTTCTTCTGTTTCGCTCAGGATAGCAATGTCATCAGCGAATCGTATCGTTGATATCGTTTCAACTTGAATTTTAATTCCACTCTTTAATCTTTCTTTTATTCCATCATTGCTTGTTCGATGTACAGGTTGAACAGCAGGGGCAAAAGGCTACATCCCTGTCTTACACCGTTATTAATACGAGCACTTCGTTCTTGGTCGTCCACAACTATTATTCCCTCTTTGCGCTTGTACATATTGTGTATTATCGGTCTCGCCCTATAGCTGACCCCTATTTTTCTCAGAATTTCAAACATGATGCACCATTTTACAATGTCGAACGCTTTTTCCAGGTCGACAAATCCTATGAACGTGTCTTGATTTTTCTTTAGTGTTACATCCATTATCATCCTCAACGTCAGAATTGCCTCTGTGGTGCCTTTTCCTTTCCTAAACCCAAGCTGATTGTCATCTAACAGAACTTCATTTTTATTTTCCATTCTTTTGTATATTATTCTTGTCAGCAACTTGGATGCATGAGCTGTTAAGTTGATAGTGCGATAATTGTCGCATTTGTCAGCTCTTGCAGTCTTCGGAATTGTGTGGGTGATATTTTGTCGAAAGTCAGATGGTATGTAACCAGACTCATACATTACACACGCCAACGGTTTGTTGCCACTCTCCCCAATAACAGAAATTGTGATGGAGTATCTATCCCTTCTCCTTTATTTGATCTTAAGTCCTCCAAAGCTCTCATTAGTTCTGATTGTAATGCTGGATGCCCCAACTCTTCTAAATCGACTCTTGTTTCTTCTTCTATAACACAAGGCAAATCGTCCTCCTCATAGAGGCCTTCAACGTACTCTTTCCACCTATCCGTTCTCTCCTCTGCATTTAGCAGCGGAATTTCCGTTTCACTCTTAATGTTATCACCCTTGCTATTAATTTCACCGAAGGTTGTTTTGACTTTTCTCTTAGCTGAGTCAGTCCGTCCAACAATAATTTCTTTTTTCAATTTCTTCACATTTTTCATGCAGCCATTTCGTCCTATCTTCCGTGCACTTCCTATTTATTTCATTCCTCAGCGACTTGTATTTTTGTATTCCTGAATTTCCCAAAACTTTTTTGTACTTGATTCTTGCATCGATCACCTGAAGTACTTCTTGTGCTACCCATGTTTTTTCACAGTTACCTTCTTTATACCTATTTTCTTCTTTCCAGCTACTGTGATTGCCGTTTTTAGAGATGTCCATTCCTCTTCATCTGTACTGACTACTGAGCAATGTTGAAACTACTCAAACTCTGCCTTTTATTTATTTCTAGACCGACTTTTTGGAAGACACTTACGTTTAAATGAGATTTAATCACGGTCTAAATGTTATTCATCGGATGGATTTTTCATTACGCATCTTGTGTAAAGTTTTCCTTCTCACTCTTCACACGTGACTGAAGTGACAAAACCGTTTACTGAAACATGATATGAAACGAGTACAGAGGCTGAATGTGTTACTGGAATTGTATTTGGGAAAACAAAGTTTCAAATAACCCCTGGTTTATCGTAAATCACTTTTCACGGGTTATGAATCTTTTCCTCTGTCGAAACCTCGTCCATTTCCACTAACCAATATTGGTAAGGAGTCGGTATTTGTCGTAATACAGCGCTGTTACTGCACCATAACTAAGAGGAAACCAAACAGTCGTATCATTTCTCTGCACCAAGAAGCATGTCTGGATTGTGAGAAATGAGTAAGTCAACCAACTGGCAAAGAACACAGCAAAGAATTGAATAGAAGAGAGAAGAGCTTAGTACGTAACTGCTGTATTCGGACAGAACAAGGAGTACGACCGACGGAGGTGGCGCAGTATTAAGCATACTGGACTCGCATTTTGGAGAACGACGATTCAAATCGGCGTCCAGCTATCCAGATTTAGGTTTTCCGTGATTTCCCTAAAGCGCTCCAGACAGCTACAAACAAATCCACCCACATATCCCGAAGGTATAAGTCGATTATGATACGTAACTCCTTTGGCACTAAGAACGAGAGGCTATTGGTACAGACTATTGCAAGATTTAAATTCAACCGGTGTTGCTGCCGACAACACCTCCATACATTCACGTAATACTTTCACCAAACTGCGACTGTGCGTACATCAGGAACGTCAACTACACTTACTTTCACCACCCTAGACAAGGAAAGCAAACAGTCTGGCTACTTAGGTTGCTGGCTGCAATGAAACAACGACTTCCTTCTGAAACAGCTCTACTGGGATTTGGTATTTGCATTCCTATAATTTGTTCATACTTTGGATGTCTCAAACGCTAGCACTAGGCTACAGTTCCCAATTGCTTACTATACGCGCGCAGTTTTCGGTCAGAGTAGCTGTGTCGCTGAAAGATGTGCCCGTTTCGTCATCACTGCTTGGAAGTGAAGAGCGCAACAATAGTGAGGCAGACGCCGAGCAGAGGACTCGTGGCAGTGTAGTAGTAAGGTCAAGTGCATCTGTGTTTAAGTAAAATGATTTGTGTTTCAACCTTACGAAACAGCGGAGAAAGATTCGATTAGTGATTTAGAATGAAATGAGATGTAATGAGATTAGAAAAGCATATGAACAGGAATGAAGGTAATATTTTATATTTAGTTGCATTGTAGTCGCAGGTTGTTTGGATCCGTTGTTGAATGAGCCTTACATATCGAGCGACTTAAGATTTTTTTAAATTAAAGATTGAGTAATTTTCACTGTAAGGTATTTTTCACATTTATTCATTATTTGTGTAACGTTGTGAGAGTAAGAGTCTGATATCAATGTTGACATTTGTCAATGTTAATGAGTGTTGTAACACGAATTTCTTACAAGTAATAACATAGCAGATAATTTAATACTACGGTACAGCATTCCAATTTCCTACTAAAATTTACTCTTGTAGCTACATTCTGTACATTGAACATCTGTATACAGTAGATTATTTTTTTGGGATAAATACCTGATCTTGTTTTCTGCAGTGACTGTTTCAGCATCAAAATTGTGGCACATCCTTCGATATCGTCCACTGCTTTATTCATTTCACCCTTAGAATGCTCGTCTAAATAGCCCCGCACACTTTTTACGACGTTCCGCACTTCTGATATAGTGGAGCAATCCCCTGAAATGTTGATTTTGATGTGACATTCGTCGTCTTATTCTACACTGACACGAACTGTTGAGTTCTGAATGATGTCTAAACTGAATAACGTCTAAAACGCCTTCGTCTATTATAACCGGCTCTGTGCACAAGTCATTATCGACTTCAAAATCATATAGCGATACTGTAGTTCACAAATTTCTCCCCAAAATTTCATAAAATATCGGCTCAGCTTCAAACTCCACGCAGAATGTAATATATATATACATTGCGTCTAGTAAACTGATGGAAAAATCTTCCTTTGCTTCGACTGCGAATTAATTTTGGGAGGGATTGCTTTCGATAGTGAAATTTCAAGTTCTGTGTAATACCTTGATGATACTATGGTAAAAGAGCGAAACTGCAAATTTAAATTTTTTTTTCCGACCTTCGTCCTTCACAAACTACTTTAAGCAGCAGCATCTTCAATTTAAGCTGACCACTCAGCTACCGGGGGCGGACCATTTAGACATATCCGGTCGTGAAAGTTTACGTTTTACATTCATTAGGCTGTTCACTCCATTCAACAGATCCTGCAGTTCTTCTTCCTTTTCACTCAGGATAGCAATGTCACCAGCGAATCTAATCACTGATACCCTTTCACCTGGATCTTTAAACCCACTCTTGAATCTTTCTTTTATTTCTCTCATTGCTTTTCGATGCATAGATTTAACAGTAGCGGCGAAAGACGCATCCCTGTCATACACCATTTTAGTCCGAGTACTTCTTTCTTTTTCTTCCAGTCTTACTGTTTCCTCTTGGTTCTCGTACATATTGTATATTACCCGTCTTTCCCTTTAGCTTACCTCCATTATTCTCAGTTTGTCGGACATCATGCACCATTTAACAATGTCGAACGCTTTTTCGAGGGTGACAAATCCTATGAACGTGTCTTGATTTTTCTTTAGTGTTGCTTCCATTATCATCCTCAACGTCAGAAGTCATAACTAATCGATTCCTACCGCTGAGAGTGGAAGTATACGAGTTATTACCCTGCTATACGGTCCCTCTCTTCTGCGTTTAACAGTTTAGTTCCCGTTTCTTTATTACTTGGTTTTAAATTCTGCGGAAGTTATTTTCACTTTTCTACATGCTGAAAGCCTTTTCGATAGCCATATCCTTGCCAATCTCTTCACTTTCTTCGTATCATCATTTCACTTGAGTTTTCTTGTGTTTACTATTGATTTAATTTCTAAGTGTCTTTACTGATGTATTTCTGGCTTTTCTTGAACGTTCTTGCCTTTCCTTATTTCGTCGATATATGCACTGTTTCTTTCTTAACGATCGTTTCCTTACAGCTACCTTTCTTTAATCTATATTTGGCTACGTAATTTACTGAACAGGTGTTTCAGGGATGTCCGTTCATGCTCAATTGAAATGCCTGCTGTGTTATTCAGTATCATAGATTGAAGATAACGTAGAAGGTACATTATCGTTCGTTAACGTTAAGTCTTTCTGACATTCACTTCGCTCGCCGGTCGCCTCCCCCCCCCCCCCCCCCCCCCCCGCCGTCGGAAGGTCGAGTCCTCCCTTGGGCATCTGTGTGTGTGTTCTCCTTAGCGTAAGTTAGTTTAAGTTAGATTAAGTAGTGCGTAACCCTAGGGACCGATGACCTCAGCAGTTTGGTCCCATAGTCCTTGCCACAAATTTCAGTTTGACATTCAATTAAAGTTGAACCTACTCTCCACTACTAAATTATCGTCTCTGTCTGTTTCTAGCTACAGCTTACAATCTAGAAGTGAAGGGTAGTTCGCAGAAGTGTTAGAGATTTTATGTCCTATTCCATTCACATACTGAGAGAGGGAAGAATACCGCATGAGGCGCGTAATGGGGCCCCTTAGAGAAATGGCAGCAAGAGAGGGGAAGAAATCCAGTATGCACTCCGTGTGCATACCGGGGGGAGTCATTCCAGATGTGGAAAGGGTCCTTCCGGATGCCATGAAGGGTACAGGGTGCACCCATCTGCAGGTGGTCGCTCATGTCGGCACCAATGATGTGTGTCGCTATGGATCGGAGGAAATCCTCTCTGGCTTCCGACGGCTATCTGATTTGGTGAAGACTGCCAGTCTCGCTAGCGGGATGAAAGCAGAGCTCACCATCTGCAGCATCGTCGACAGGACTGACTGCGGACCTTTGGTACAGAGCCGAGTGGAGGGTCTGAATCAGAGGCTGAGACGGTTCTGCGACCATGTGGGCTGCAGATTCCTCGACTTGCGCCATAGGGTGGTGGGGTTTCGGGTTCCGCTGGATAGGTCAGGAGTCCACTACACGCAGCAAGCGGCTACACGGGTAGCAGGGGTTGTGTGGCGTGGACTGGGCGGTTTTTTAGGTTAGATGGCCTCGGGCAAGTACAGAAAGGGCAACAGCCTCAAAGGGTGCGGAGCAAAGTCAGGACATGCGGGGACCAAGCAGCAATCGGGATTGTAATTGTAAACTGTCGAAGCTGCGTTGGTAAAGTACCGGAACTTCAAGCGCTGATAGAAAGCACCGAAGCTGAAATCGTTATAGGTACAGAGAGCTGGCTTAAGCCAGAGATAAATTCTGCCGAAATTTTTACAGAGGTACAGACGGTGTTTAGGAAGGATAGATTGCATGCAACCGGTGGTGGAGTGTTTGTCGCTGTTAGTAGTAGTTTATCCTGTAGTGAAGTAGAAGTGGATAGTTCAAATGGTTCAAATGGCTCTGAGCACTATGGGACTCAACTGCTGAGGTCATTAGTCCCCTAGAACTTAGAACTAGTTAAACCTAACTAACCTAAGGACATCACAAACATCCATGCCCGAGGCAGGATTCGAACCTGCGACCGTAGCGGTCTTGCGGTTCCAGACTGCAGCGCCTTTAACCGCACGGCCACTTCGGCCGGCGAAGTGGATAGTTCCTGTGAATTATTATGGGTGGAGGTTACACTCAACAACCGAGCTGGGTTAATAATTGGCTCCTTTTACCGACCTCCCGACTCAGCAGCGTTAGTGGCAGAACAACTGAGAGAAAATTTGGAATACATTTCGCATAAATTTCCTCAGCATGTTATAGTCTTAGGTGGAGATTTCAATTTACCAGATATAGACTGGGACACTCAGATGTTTAGGACGGGTGGTAGGGACAGAGCATCGAGTGACATTATACTGAGTGCACTATCCGAAAATTACCTCGAGCAATTAAACAGAGAACCGACTCGTGGAGATAAGATCTTGGACCTACTGATAACAAACAGACCCGAACTTTTCGACTCTGAAAGTGCAGAACAGGGAATCAGTGATCATAAGGCCGTTGCAGCATCCCTGAATATGGAAGTTAATAGGAATATAAAAAAAGGCAGGAACGTTTACCTGTTTAGCAAGAGAAATAGAAGGCAGATTTCAGACCACCTAACAGATCAAAACGAAAATTTCTGTTCCGACACTGACAATGTTGAGTGTTTATGGAAAAAGTTCAAGGCAATCGTAAAATGCGTTTTAGACAGGTACGTGCCGAGTAAAACTGTGAGGGACGGGAAAAACCCACCGTGGTACAACAACAAAGTTAGGAAACTACTGCGAAAGCAAACAGAGCTTCACTCCAAGTTTAAACGCAGCCAAAACCTCTCAGACAAACAGAAGCTAAGCGATGTCAAAGTTAGCGTAAGAAGGGCTATGCGAGAAGCGTTCAGTGAATTCGAAAGTAAAATTCTATGTACAGACTTGACAGAAAATCCTAGGAAGTTCTGGTCTTACGTCAAATCAGTAAGTGGCTCGAAACAGCATATCCAGACACTCCGGGATGATGATGGCATTGAAACAGAGGATGACACGCGTAAAGCTGAAATACTAAACACCTTTTTCCAAAGCTGTTTCACAGAGGAAGACCGCACTGCAGTTCCTTCTCTAAATCCGCGCACAAACGAAAAAATGGCTGACATCGAAATAAGTGTCCAAGGAATAGAAAAGCAGCTGGAATCACTCAACAGAGGAAAGTCCACTGGACCTGACGGGATACCAATTCGATTCTACACAGAGTACGCGAAAGAACTTGCCCCCCTTCTAACAGCCGTGTACCGCAAGTCTCTAGAGGAACGGAGGGTTCCAAATGATTGGAAAAGAGCACAGGTAGTCCCAGTCTTCAAGAAGGGTCGTCGAGCAGATGCGCAAAACTATAGACCTATATCTCTGACGTCGATCTGTTGTAGAATTTTAGAACATGTTTTTTGCTCGAGTATCATGTCGTTTTTGGAAACCCAGAATCTACTATGTAGGAATCAACATGGATTCCGGAAACAGCGATCGTGTGAGACCCAACTCGCGTTATTTGTTCATGAGACCCAGAAAATATTAGATACAGGCTCCCAGGTAGATGCTATTTTTCTTGACTTCCGGAAGGCGTTCGATACAGTTCCGCACTGTCGCCTGATAAACAAAGTAAGAGCCTACGGAATATCAGACCAGCTGTGTGGCTGGATTGAAGATTTTTTAGCAAACAGAACACAGCATGTTGTTATCAATGGAGAGACGTCTACAGACGTTAAGGTAACCTCTGGCGTGCCACAGGGGAGTGTTATGGGACCATTGCTTTTCACAATATATATAAATGACCTAGTAGATAGTGTCGGAAGTTCCATGCGGCTTTTCGCGGATGATGCTGTAGTATACAGAGAAGTTGCAGCATTAGAAAATTGTAGCGAAATGCAGGAAGATCTGCAGCGGATAGGCACTTGGTGCAGGGAGTGGGAACTGTCCCTTAACATAGACAAATGTAATGTATTGCGAATACATAGAAAGAAGGATCCTTTATTGTATGATTATATGATAGCGGAACAAACACTGGTAGCAGTTACTTCTGTAAAATATCTGGGAGTATGCGTGCGGAACGATTTGAAGTGGAATGATCATATAAAATTAATTGTTGGTAAGGCGGGTAC
Organism: Schistocerca nitens; assembly: GCF_023898315.1. Lineage (NCBI taxonomy): Eukaryota > Metazoa > Arthropoda > Insecta > Orthoptera > Acrididae > Schistocerca > Schistocerca nitens. The sequence goes on from NC_064622.1 coordinate 258,214,692, forward strand.
CAGGTTGAGATTCATTGGGAGAGTGCTTAGAAAATGTAGTCCAGCAACAAAGGAGGTGGCTTACAAAACACTCGTTCGACCTATACTTGAGTATTGCTCATCAGTGTGGGATCCGTACCAGATCGGGTTGACGGAGGAGATAGAGAAGATCCAAAGAAGAGCGGCGCGTTTCGTCACAGGGTTATTTGGTAACCGTGATAGCGTTACGGAGATGTTTAATAAACTCAAGTGGCAGACTCTGCAAGAGAGGCGCTCTGCATCGCGGTGTAGCTTGCTCGCCAGGTTTCGAGAGGATGCGTTTCTGGATGAGGTATCGAGTATATTGCTTCCCCCTACTTATACCTCCCGAGGAGATCACGAATGTAAAATTAGAGAGATTAGAGCGCGCACGGAGGCTTTCAGACAGTCGTTCTTCCCGCGAACCATACGCGACTGGAACAGGAAAGGGAGGTAATGACAGTGGCACGTAGGGTGCCCTCCGCCACACACCGTTGGGTGGCTTGCGGAGTATGAATGTAGATGTAGATGTAGATGACTTTGCACGCACTCTGTTACCTTATTCTCATCATCGCTACGCGAGATATTCGATGGCAGCAACAAAAATTTCGAACAGTCTTCTAAGAATACATGTTTTCTAAATTTATCAAACATGTTCACAAGAGAAAAACGCCGCCTTTTTTCCAGATTGCCATTTAATTTTCCTGAGAATCTCTGTTAGACTTTCGTAACTGCTACTTCGTCCTACCATGATCCTAACAGCGTATCTATGAATTCTTTCGATATCTGCTGTCGAGCCTGTTTGATAACGGCTCTATCGCAGTACCACTAGAATCTTGTACTCGTCTACGTAATTTCGTTGACAGCTGTACCCGATTTTCTCAGAACCCTTCCAACAAATCTACGTCTCCTATTTTCTATGACTAATTTCCTCAATTCTTTCTGCTTTTATGTGCTACCCTCAAATGTTTAAAGACTTTGAAGGAATCAATACGTTCACCACTACCGTGCTCTGTCTCATTGTTATGGGCAGTATCTTAGATCTTTATACACTGACGGCAAAAAATCACAACACCGGAAAATAATAAGAATAACGAAATTTCGGGACTACAGTTGTCTAGCTAACGTATTTCAATGATTAAATTGCAAGATCGCAAATTTGAAGCGCTGGTACATTAATAACCAGCGTAACCACCAAAATGTTGAATGCAAGCATACAGACTTCCATGAATTGTGTTGTACAGGTGCCGGATGTCTGTGGGATGGACTGTTAAAGTTAATCGGTCAATACAGAGTCAGTTAACGCTGTTTGTGGATGACGCTGGAGTTGTCGTCCGATGATGTCCCATAAGTGCTGGACTGGAGACATATGTCATCGAACAGGCCAAGGCAATATATCGGTACTCTGAAGAGCATGTTAGGCTAAAACAGCGGTATGTGGGCGAGCGCTATCCTGTTGGAAAACACTCAATGGAATGCTTTTCATTAATGGCAGAACAAGAGGTTGAATCACCAGATTAACGCACAAATTTGCAGTCAAGGTGCTTGGGATAACCACAAGAGTGCTCCTGCTGTCATACGAAACCGCACTCTATACCATAACTCCAGGCTCACGTCCAATGTGTCTACGATGCAGACAAATTCGTTGCAGATCTCAGCTTTCATCCTTCCGAACCGACCCACGCCCATCACTGTCACCGAGGCAGAACCAGCTTTCATCATAAAACATAGCAGACCTTCACCCCGCCCTCCAAAGTCGCAAATGGCGATGGTTTGAAGTCAGTGGAATGCATGGTGTGCCTTGGAGCTATCCTTGAACTAACTGGTCTGTAACAGTTCGTTGTGTCATTGTGTGTAAAGTGCTACTCAAATTGCTGCTGCAATTGCAATAAGATGCGCCAGAGCCACACTCGAACACGATGGTCTTCCCTCTCTGTAGTTCCACTTGGCCGTCCAGTGCCCGGTCTTCCTGCGACCGTACATTCTCATGACCACCGCTGCCAGCAATGATGTACAGTGTCTGCTTTCCAGCCTAGTCCTCCTGCAACATCGTAGAAGGTACATGAAGCTTCTAGTAGCCCTATTACACCACCTCGTTCTCAGTGAGGTGTCAATAATGACGTCTTTGTTGCCTTCATTTTGAACTAAAATCAACTCACCACGTCCAGTCTCAAAGATAACTAAAGCTCACAACCGTCATAGCGTTTATTTAAAGCAAACCTGATTTGGATCCTCATAGTGGCGCTGCTAACGGAACTCTTACGTACCTGGCTCGAAATCTGAATAGACGTCATCCTTCAGATGTAGAAACGCGCCTACCACTTTTCGTTTATGTCACGCAACTCCTTGGTGTTGCAATTTTTTTCCGTTATTGTACATAAAAATTCAGACTAGATATATTTGTACTTGAAAAACTTGAAAACTAGTCGGTCGACTGACTAGCAATTTCGACACTACTACTACTACTACTACTACTACTACTACCTGTACCACTACATCTCTACTCGGTGAGCCACTTTGTGGTCTGTGGCAGAGGTAATTCTCTGTTCCACTCCTACTTCCTCCCTTTCCTAATTCGTGGGAAGAACCATTGCAAGTAAGCCTCCGTGTGGGCTCGAATCTCTCTGATTTTAACTGCTTGGTCTTTTTGCGAGATATACATGAGAGGAAGCAATATGCAATATTTTTTGCATTCTAATACACGTTCGTTTTTATACATAGCGAGTGACGCGATTATTTATTTTCTAAAATGAAAATGTGACTTACAGTCTGAAATTAATTTCATTTCTTTCGTTTGGGATGTGATTTGATTATGTGTTTTCTAAAATCTATTTAATTTCTGGTTTTTTTTTCGGTTTATCATCGCCTGTGTTTTTGCGGACCACATTAGGAGTTTTACGAGTTGAGGAGCAACAAAAAGTTGTTGTTTTACTTCACACTGGAGTGCACAATCAGTCGTTGAAAGTGACTTTATTATCTGGGAAGTAATTTGATTATCTATTTTCGAATAATCGAATGTGAGTTATTTGATACCTATTGTTGTATTCAAGCTTTCCCATTTCTTTTGTTTTGGAAATAGTTTAATGATCTGATTTCGAAAATCATAAAGTGAATATCTTTGATTTTGATTGCTGCGTTCAATTCACTTTTCTTAGCTGCTAAAAATATCGACGTACACGATCTCAACAATACAATTCTACACAGAATCGCAGGCGAAACAGTGACACATAAATCCACTGACTTAGTGATGAATCATAGTGAAACAGTGTATTTTCAACGGAATTTCTTAATTCTCTCGATGTTTGCTTATTACCTCACACGAATCTGAAAATTTGAGAGGTAGTTATATTACTCCGAAACACCGTCCGCCCCTGGTAGCTGAGTGGTCAGCGCGACGGAATGTCACACCTAACGGCCCGGGTTCGATTCCCGGCCGAGTCGGATATTTCCTCCGCTCATGGATTGGGTGTTGTGTTGTCCATGGCATCATCATTTCATCCCCATCGACACGTAAGTCGCCGACGCGCCGTCAACTCGAAAGACTTGCACCAGGCGGTCTAACCGACGGCATTTCCATTTCCACTCCGAAACACCAATCAGCCAAAGTTGTGCAGTGGCACAGCGTTAGCAGTTATAAAATTGATGAAGAATCTAATGCACGCAATAATTCTGATTTGACCTCGTGAAGGTGAATACGCACTACTTCCACGAATACCACTCATTCCGACTTCAATTTCCAGTACGCCTTGCGTTTGCTGTTACTTCCAATAAAGCGTAAGGGCAATCTTTGTAAGTTGTTGATTTGAATTTAGAAAATCATTGCTTCTCTCATGGGCAGTTATATTGTACGTCGCATGCTCTGAAGTCGGTAAACTGTCTTATCTTTACGTTTATGCAATAAACAGACAAACAAAAATGTAGTCAATCCACTAGCTTTACAATAAAAAATTGTTTTTTGTGAAAACATCTTTTTACTTCCTCTTATTTCATTACACATACCCACAGCAAAGCAGGGCAGGTTACTGACTTGAACGAAATGTGCCCTCGGTGAATCTATGTTGGCTAGAATTCTTTTATTTACTTTCCTATTCATTTTATATCAGACTGATCAACAGCGAGCCGAGGCGGGGTTTAGCTACATTATAAATGTTTAAAAATAGATGTCACTCATGTTACGAAATTGGAATTGCAGCCACGTAATTCTTGAGTTTTTTTTCTCTTTTTTACGATCATCCGACGACGGCAGTTTTCCGTAAACTAAAGCGTCATGAGCGAACGACTTGACAGTGCTGATGACGCTATTTGCTAAATTATTTAATTTTATAGAACGTTAGCGGCCCTGCTAAAATTTCTCGGCTCACTTCCGAGGTTGTATTTCTTTTCTGTTGAACATTCGCCGTCTAGTGTAACACCAAAGATTCTTCGAGCCGTATTCCAGAAAATACTCTGTATGATTTGGTTCATAGTTTATCCATCGGAGAAAAATAACTAATAGCATGATAAACGTAAGAAGAGATGTGTGATATGTGGTGTTTTTATTTACCCATCACAATAGCACGAAAAAGAAATACTCAAAAAATTTCTACAGAGAATGTAACAGTGAGACGAGAAGAACTACTTCACTAATGCCTAGAGCGTACCATCGTATACAATTCCGTCATTGTATATTTCCATGTCCATATAAAGAGGGAACTTGAACTCCATCTACAAAGTTAGGGAGGTAGTTTAGGGGTATACTCTGAGTATTCATCTACAAGGTAACCAAGATCTCGAGTGGTTCGTCACAGAGTACTAATGTATTATTTGTATTAAGTAAATTGAAGGGGGAAGTGGAGGGGGGGGGGGGGGGGGAAGAAATGCAAAGGGAAGGAACTATCGGTGTCAGCTGCTTCGTGCCTCATCTCCTGCTCACTAGGACCTCCTGCCTACTACGCACTTGCGTTACCCACTGCGCCACCCGGACACAGGATTTATCGCACTTGGGCGGACTACCTCGGAACACCCCACGGCCGACCCACACTCAGATCTAGCGCCTCCTATCTGCAGTTTCTGTCCATGTCCTCCATGCTCGCTACTTCGAGATTCCCGCGAGAAGTCGAAGGTATGGGGGTAAGAAATCAGATGAAATGCACCTACTCTGTAATGAGGCACCAGGAACCACGTTTCTCAAAATGTTCAAATGTTTGTGAATTCCTAAGGGGCCAAACTGCTAAGGTCATCGGTCCCTAGACTTACACACTTCTTAAACTAACTTATGCTAAGAACAACACACACACACCCATTCCCAAGGGAGGACTCGAACCTCGGGCGGGAGGGGCCGCGCAGTACCACGGTCCTCTTGCACGGAAATTCTGAGCAGATATTCCTGTCGGTGGATTTCGTCTCGCAGGAAATCTATATACCTTTTAAAAATGTATGTGTTTATATTCCACATCGACCAAACCCATGGATCTATTTCAGCCAAAACTTGTACACACGTCACCTATTACCTAGAAAGAAGCACTGTGTGACGGCCGTCTACCTTCTATAGTAGTGGAGATAAGAGTGAAAACGGAGTGACACAGAAGCATAATTTAGGAATGTCTAGAGCAATTTAAATCAAATTCGGTATTTTAATCACTCTTTTTGTATAAAAGCACTGAGGGAGTAAGCTACACCTGGGTATGTGGATGCGGATAAGAAGGTGATAGTTTATACTGTTCTAAAACGACTAGTTTGAATTTATTTCCTGTATTTAGTCGTCTTGGAATATCTTGAAAGTATGAAGTGCAATTTCTCTCTTATTTGTGTTGTTCAGCGTGAGAAGGAGCAATACAGCGAGCTAATAATTTTATCATTGTGTTTCGGTACCAAACGCTCTTGGACAGCTTTCCTTATAATTTTTTTAAATGTATATAAAACGCCACAACCATAGGCATACATGTCATAAGTGGAAGGTACAGTAAAAATATACGTAAAAACCAAAGTAGAAGGCAGGGTTGTTGCTCGTCTCCTATTTTGCTTAGAATTTCTATAGACGATCTGATTAGATAATGGATGTATAAAATTAACGAGGGAATTTGTATTGCACCACATTTTACACATTTGACGATGCTACTTGCTGATGATCAGATTATTACAAGTAAAATGGCAGACGAGCTGCAAAGAGCAGTATATATGTTACAGGAGTTTACTAGATTTGTAATTTTAAAATTTCCATAAAAAAACAAAAACAATGGCTTTCAAAGGTAAATATGCTGCAAGAACCAAAATTGTAATCAGTAACACTATAGCAGAGCAAGTAACAGGTTTTAATCACTCTGTGGATCTGAAACACGGATGATGACAAAAGCTGATAAGAGCAAGATACAGCATCCCGAAATCAGATTCTTAAGAACAATGAATGGATGTGCGATTTCATATAAAATTTCAACTGGTGAAAATAATGGAAGAATTAGGAATAAACTCTTTGAAAGACAAAATTGTAAACTATACAAATTATTGGAAAAAGTATGTTGATAGAAAGCCGAAGAAAAGTATCCCAGGAAGAGTGCTGTTCTATAGGCCTGAGAGAATAAGGTGTCCGGTAAGACCAAGGAAAGGATGGTCAGATGTGTTTAGAACCCAGAACATTTCCTAATCCATGAAGTCCAAGAGAAGAAATGTTTCGAGACCTAAGATCATGCCACACGGCTGAATACCACACATATATTTAACATCCTACCTGGAATCGCATGGTATAAAGCAGTAGAGACAAACGTGCATCCAGGCCAAGCTACGGCTAAAAATCTCAGTTCATCTACATCTACATCCATACTCTGCAAGCCACCTGACGGTGTGTGGCGGAGGGTACTTTGAGTACCTCTATCGGTTCTCTCTTCTATTCCAGTCTCGTATTGTTCGTGGAAAGAAAGATTGTCGGTATGCCTCTGTATGGGCTCTAATCTCTCTGATTTTATCCTCATGGTCTCTTCGCGAGATATACGTACGAGGGAGAAATATACTGCTTGACTCCTCGGTGAAGGTATGTTCTCTAAACTTCAACAAAAGCCCGTACCGAGCTACTGAGCATCTCTCCTGCAGAGTCTTCCACAGGAGTTTATCTATCATTTCCGTAACGCTTTCGCTATTACTAAATGATACCCTATTTGGAAGGATCCCACACTGGTGAGCAATATTCAAGCAGTGGGCAAACAGGTGTACTGTAACCTACTTCCTTTGTTTTCGGATTGCATTTCCTTAGGATTCTTCCATTGAATCTCAGTCTGGCCTCTGCTTTACCGACGATCAACATTATATGATCATTCCATTTTAAATCACTCCTAATGTCTACTCCCAGATAATTTATGGAATTAACTGCTTCCAGATGCTGACCTGCTCTATTGTAGCTAAATGATAAAGGATCTTTCTTTCTGTGTATTTGCAGCACTTACACTTGTCTACATTGAGATTCAATTGCCATTCCCTGCGCCATGCGTAAGTTCGTTGCAGATCCTCGTTCATTTCAGTACAATTTTCCATTGTTACAATCTCTCGATATACTACAGCATCATCCGCAAAAAGCCTCAGTGAACTTCCGATGTTATCACAAGGTCGTTTATGTATATTGTGAATAGCAACGGTCCTACGACATTCCCCTGCGGCACACCTGAAATCACTCTTACTGCGGAAGACTTCTCTCCATTGAGAATGACATGCTGCGTTCTGTTATCTAGGAACTCTTCAATCCAATCACACAATTGGTCTGATAGTCCATATGCTCTTACTTTGCCCATTAAATGACTATGGGGAACTGTATCGAACGCCTTGCGGAAGTCAAGAAACACGGCATCTACCTGGGAACCCGTGTCTATGGCCCTCTGAGTCTCGTGGACGAATAGCGCGAGCTGGGTTTCACACGATCGTCTTTTTCGAAACCCATGCTGATTCCTACAGAGTAGATTTCTAGTCTCCAGAAAAGTCATTATACTCGAACATAATACGTGTTCCAAAATTCTACAACTGATCGACGTTAGAGATGTAGGTCTATAATTCTGCACATCTGTTAGACGTCCCTTCTTGAAAACGGGGATGACCTGTGCCCTTTTCCAATCCTTTGGAACGGTACGCTCTTCTAGAGACCTACGGTACACCGCTGCAAGAAGGGGGGCAATTCCTTCGCGTACTCTGTGTAAAATCGAACTGGTATCCCATCAGGTCCAGCGGCCTTTCCTCTTTTGAGCGATTTTAATTGTTTTTCTATCCCTCTGTCATCTATTTCGGTATCTACCATTTTGTCATCATATTTGTGATCATATTAAATATCTTCCACCTCGAAGAGTGGTACAGCTGCCGTCATTTTGCTCGTGATACGTTGACGAAAAGAGTAGTACAAGTATTCAGTAGGGCTGAAATATACTACCTGATGCCATACTGGATACGTCGGCTTCCGAAGCATGAATGTACCATGCGATAAATGTACTCCATCACATTTCCGCGCAATGAGCGACAGGTACCGGCGATTGCTCAAAAGACGACAATGAAATCTCGCCTACATTTCGTGTGGGATTTACCCCGTGCTTACTCTGGGCAGGGAAAGAGCATTTTGGAGTAAACAGGTGAGGCAAAGCGCGTGACAGTCGCGCAGTTGTGGAAAGTGAATTCGCCCTCGAGGCTTTCCCCACGTTCGCCTATATACCTGCGGCGGCCGGCAGTACGGCCACTGTGCAAAGCTTTTCCCAGTAATAAGCAGCAGCCGTTCTGTAAAGGTGAGGCCTATTTTTTATTAGTGTAGTGGACTGTGAAAAGTAACTTTTACTATTATTTTTGATTACTGTATCACGAACGGTTTAGAGGTAACTCCTCGCCGCCAGTTGACACACTGTCTAACACTTCGACACCGATCTATATTTACGGGTCGTGCCTTTCGAGTCAGCACTGCATGTTTTCAGCTGTCGAATTACTCTCTGAAACTAGAAACTGTTTATGTAAAGGTGAGGCCTAGTTTTTATTAGTGTAGTGGACTGTGAAAAGTAACTTTTACTATTATTTTTTATTACTGTATCACGAATGGTTTAGAGGTTACTCCTCGCCGCCAGTTGACACACTGTCTAACACTTCGACACCGATCTATATTTACGGGTCGTGCCTTTCGAGTCAGCACTGCCATGTTTTCAGCTGTCGAATTACTCTCTGAAACTAGAAACTGTTTATGTAAATTTAACAACACTTGTGATTAAAAATGATCTGCAGAAGACGAAAATAACGATAGTTTTCTTCGAAAAAAAATACTTTCTCAATAATTAGGGTGACCTTGTTTTAGAAAACACTAGAATAGAAAACCATTCATTCATTTATTTCGATAAATAACCATCAGCTATAACACATGGTCACTATGGTTATTAGTGTTATCTCCATTGTCTTTCTTAGTACTGCAGGTTACTACAAGATGACACTCAAGTGCCAAATTATTTGAATGTTTTCTAGATAATTATATGGAGATTTTAAGACGATTGTATTCCTTCTAGAACTTCGAAAAGGCTTCACAGAGTACTAATGGTTCTTCTGTCTGTGGGGTAATAGAGCGACGCCCAACAGGAAAGAATTGCTTGTGAAAAACGAGTTAGTTCCAGACTCTAATAACGTACTTTTAGGACCTCTTGTACCCAGGAAGAAAATTTCGTTACCTTCACTGCATTCCAAACTGGGACTAATTAAACTGTTCATTAAACCTTTGGCTAGTGATTCTACAACTCTTCACTTTGTAAGATGAGTGTTTGCCTGGCCGGCCGGAGTGGCCGAGCGGTTCTAGGTGCTACAATCTGGTACCGCGCGACCGCTACGGTCGCAGGTTCGAATCCTTAAGCGGGCATGGATGTGTGGGATGTCCTTAGGTTAGTTGGGTTTAAGTAGTTCTAAGAAGTTAAGTCCCATAGTGCTCAGAGCCATTTGAACCATTTTGTTTCCCCAGATATCTGATGCAAAGGTGAAAGGAGGAACTTTTACTACTCCCAAATTCGGCCCACATTACAATCAATGTTGGAGGAAGCAATGACTCCTAAAGAACGTAACGCATCGTTTCTCTGATGTCATGTCAAGAAGGAGGAAATTTGTTGACAAATCGTGGTTTCACACAGCTCTATTAATCAGTTTATTACACAGCCAGCTATAGTCAGAAACAGCCCATCTTTAAGTGTATTGCGTCTTCTTAATCAGATGTGTACCAGCCCATAACTACTGACAAGCGTCCTGTTACAAGAAAACATGAGTTATTTGCTCCTGTTTCATGGTTAAATGGAAATGGTTGCATCTGATATGATGCTTGATGGTAGCTATGGGTTTTCAAACATATGATTAAGACCTCAGAATAGTTCTAAGGATGTCTCGTTTATGTCTAAAACTTAGGTATAAATTTCCCTCACTGTGTGGCCATCTTCAGTGCTAAAAATCATGTAAAGAACCAGTTACAATAAGGTAACATGCATGCCTTGTTAAATGTACAGATTGCATAAGGTTTAAATGTAAGTGAGCCGTAAAATACACACCAGTACATATTTATGTAAGATTTTAAAAAACAATACAAATAATAAAGAAGACGGTAAAACACACGACTGAAAAATAAAGTCATTACATGTTGTCAAAGCACCGTACATGAAACGGGGCCGCTGCAGATTGCTATGATTCCCACTGAAGCCAGGTCTGTTGCAGTTATAAACAGCGGATTCAGTGTGAATTGAACTTCTGACGTGAATAGCCCAGTTGGGACTATATGCGTATACAAGTGGTTTTAATGTTTCCGCTTACATTTAGTAGCATATATTTTACGAATAAATTACATTTAAAACTTACGCAATCCGTATATTTAATAAGGTATTTATGTAACCGTCCTTTACATGCTTTTTCGCACTGACGATAGGCACACAGTGACCGAAATCTAGATGTATATTAAACATAATTTGCGACTGATTGCTGTACCTTTTACTATTTTAAATTTATGGAATACTGAGAAACAGTTGGTGCTCAGTGCAGTCACTTGGAGACGTTTACTTCTTTACAGAATAAGTCAGTGCACGGCGTAACGTTAAACAGGTGCGATCGGTGTTACAACTGTAGGATATAAAAAAGGGAGCACTCTGACGAAAGGTTGGTAGTATGAAGAAGCAAAAAAAGAGTACCTTGTTGATTTTAAAGTAAGACGAGGTCTTTATGTCCGAATATCTTTTTTCATTATTATTATTTCATGACTACCGTAAATTGGGGTGAAAAAAGATAGTTTTAAACTTCAAAGAAAAAGAAAAACGATAATTTCAGAAATAAATATGAGAAGCAAAATTGTATGGGATTATAAGTCTGGCACCTACCTTTAAACTTATAACCAGATTTGGAACGTATTTCATGCTTTAATAACACAAAAAACTTGGTGTTTCCTGTCGCCCTGCAGGGAGGGACGAGTAGAAACAGCACTGTTAATCTCTTTTTTTTTCTGTTTATCGGTTCTTGAAGGTGAACAGAGACATCTCAAAATCTGTTTTGAATCTAGAAAAATAAGAAACCATATTTATCTGGATCAAAAATGTTTTTGTGATACAAAAACGAAGAATATTGCGGACGGTGTTTTTTTTTATTCTGTTTTCCAAGCAAAGATTTCTGTATCACTAATTACTTCATTGTAACATAAAACTGATAAACTTAGTTTGCTTTTTAACACGTTAAATCACTGGCAGATGTTTAGAAATGTTGTCTAGAATCTACAAGTCGTATCTCTAAAAGTAACGAAGAACTTTCGAACAATATCTCCTCGACTAAAAAATGAAGTGACTCCTCACCCGTTAAAATGAACGAATTTAATCTGTCTTGTTTTTCAAAAAAACGTCAACATAACCTATGCCTTCGAATAAGCAAGCTTTACATGCATACTATCTAAATGACTTCTTACATCCTCCATGTGCTTTAATCACGGCATAATCTCCTTAGCTGAGAACAGTGTCAGATGGTTCTACATTTCCGTCAAATTCATGCTCTTTTTTTTAAGAAACCCTGGCGATTACTGTTTCTGTCCACTCCACAAATTCCAAATAACAACTCTATATTTTCAGTCAGCCGAAACGCGAGTCAGATTTAAATATACTTCAAAACTGAACTGTCACGTAATAACAACGGGATTGCAAATTTCCTTATTAGCTCAGTTTGTATTTGTGCTTACAAATAAAGTTCGAAATAAGCAAGTTGAGAACCACATCCGGTGTTTGCTATAGAATGGATAAAAAATCAACTGATAATGTATCCAACTTTGAAACTTATAATTACCCTGTTACATTAAACCGCTAAAAATCGAGAAAAACAAATCTTTGAATGATATTTCCATCTGTCTTCCGACACTATAGCATAGAAGTTTTTTGGTAGTTTCGTTTCTACTCGTCCCACTTTTTCTATTCACCCCATTTTACAGTACTTTTTTCCTTGTTTACGTCCAAGCTTCTGAAGAGTTGAACGCAGACAGACAGATGATTGCAGGTTAATACCCGAAACACGTATCTTTCTCACATTCGTAAGATAACGATAAAGCTTATTTCTTGTTTTTCTGATAATTATCCTTCCCAACCCTCAAATGTACAGCGAGCAGTTCGGATAATAACCCACTGAGAGAAGTCAGTACCTTATATCCCAAATACAGGGAGCTGGTACTGGGGCGGAGAGAGTCACAGTTGGGAAGATTTGGCAGATTTCCACTTCGAGCTATTATCTCACAACTAAGGCAAACCTCCCGAAAACCTTGGTCAGAACCGGGAATGGGAACGGGGGTAATATGGCAAAAACGTGTGCCGCACGGAGTGGCCGAGAGGTTTGAGGCGCCGTGTGACGGATGGCGCGGCTCCTCCCACAGGAGGTTCGAGCCCTTCCTTGGGCTCAAAAAATGGCTCTGAGCACTATGGGACTTAACATCTGAGGTCATCAGTCGCCTAGAACTTAGAACTACTTAAACCTAACTAACCTAAGGACATTACACACATCAATGCCCGAGACAGGTTTCGAACCTACGACCGTAGCAATCGCGCAGTTCCAGACTGAAGCGCCTATAACCGCTCGGCCACTCCGGCCGGCAGACCTCCCTTGGGAACGGGAGTGTATGTGTATGTTCTTAGCATAAGTTAGTTTAAATAGTGTGTGTCTAGGGACCGATGACCTCAGCCGTTTAGTCCCTTAGGAATTTACACACATTTGAACATTTCGAACAAAAAGGTGAAAGCCTTGTGTGTGTGTGTGTATGTCTAAAGGTGTATTTGTTTATGTGCTTATAGAGTAATGTCGAATAACTGCTCGACATGTGCAGTGTACTTGTGTGGCTACGAGAGAGTATATATCGGATAGAATCTCTTGTATGAACCGAGATACTGAAGCAGACAAGAGCAGAGGCCGCATGAACAAAAAAATGGTTCAAATGGCTCTGAGCACTATGGGACTCAACATCTTAGGTCATAAGTCCCCTAGAACTTAGAACTAATTAAACCTAACTAACCTAAGGACATCACACACACCCATGCCCGAGGCAGGATTCGAACCTGCGACCGTAGCAGTCCCGCGGTTCCGGACTGCAGCGCCAGAACCGCTAGACCACCGCGGCCGGCCCGCATGAACATCAAGAGCTCAGACGGCAAGCCAGCACTAAGCAATAAAGGGAAAACTGAAACGGCGAAAGAATGTTTAGAGAGTCTGTAAAGCAGAAACAATAACATAAAATGAGAAGAGGAAGTAGGTGAAGAGAATTTGACAGAACCTGAAAGACGTAAGCGGACACGAGACCCCTGGAGTAGATGATATTCCCTTACATTTATTGAAATCCTTGAGAGAGCCAGGCATAACAAAACTATTTCACCTTGTGTGCAAGATATATCGGGCAGGAGAACTACTTTCACGCTCCAAGAAGAATGTAATAACTTCAGTGTTAAAGAAAGCAGGTGGAGGTAGGTGTGAACACCACCGAATCATCTGTTTAGTAATTAATGGGTGCAAAATATTGACACGAATTATTTACAGAAGAATGGAGGAACTGGAAGAAGTAAACCTTTTGGAAGATCAGTTTGGGTTCAAGACAAATATATACTACTGGCCAGTAAAATTGATACAACACGAAGATGACCTGCTACAGACGCGAAATTTAACCTATACGAAGAAGATGCTGTGATATGCAAATGATTAGCTTTTCAGAGCATTCACACAAGGTTGGCGCCGGTGGCGACACCTACAACGTGCTGACACGAGGAAAGTTTCCAACCGATTTCTCATACCCAAACAGCAGTTGACCGGCGTTGCCTGGTGAAACGTTGTTGTTCAAATGGCTCTGAGCACTGTGGGACTTAACATCTATGGTCATCAGTCCCCTAGAACTTAGAATTACTTAAACCTAACTAACTTAAGGACAGCACACAACACCCAGTCATCACGAGGCAACGTTGTTGTGATGCCTCGTGTAAGGAGGAGAAATGTGTACCATTACGTTTCCGACTTTGATAAAGGTCGGATTGTAGCCTATCGCGATTGCGGTTTATCGTATCGCAACATTGTTGCTCGCGTTGGTCGAGATCCAATGCCTGTTAGCAGTATGTGAGTTCGGGAGGCTAATCGGAACACCGTGCTGGATCCCAACGGCCTCGTATCACTAGCAGTCGAGATGACAGGCATCTTATCCGCATAGCTGTAACGGATCCTGCAGCCACGTCTCGATCCCTGAGTCAACAGATGGGGACGTTTGCAAGACAACAACCATCTGCACGAACAGTTCGACGACGTTTGCAGCAGCATGGACTGTCAGCTCGGAGATCATGGCTGCGGTTACCCTTGAGGCTGCAACACAGACAGGAGCGCCTGTGATGGTGTGCTCAACGACGAACCTGGGTGCACGAATGGCAAAACGTCATTTTTTCGGATGAATCCAGGTTATGTATACAGTATCATGATGGTCGCATCCGTGTTTGGCGACATCGCGGTGAACGCACATTGGAAGCGTGTATTCGTCATCGCCATACTGGCGTATCATCCGGCGTGATGGTACGGGGTGCCATTGGTTACACGTCTCGGACACCTCTTGTTCGCATTGACGGCACTTTGAACAGTGGTCGTTACATTTAAGATGTGTTACGACCCGTGGCTCTATCCTTCATTCGATCCCTGTGAAACCCTACATTTCAGCGGGATAATGCACGACTGCATGTTGCAGGTCCTGTACGGGGCTTTCTGGATACAGAAAATGTTCGACTGCTGCCCTGGCCAGCACATTCTCCAGATCTCTCACCAATTGAAAACATCTGGTCAATGGTGGCCGAGCAACTAGCTGGTTACAATACGCCAGTCACTATTCTTGATGAACTGTGGTACCGTGTTGAAGCTGCATGGGCAGCTGTACCTGTACACGCCATCCAAGCTCTGTTTGACTCAATGCCCAGGCGTATCAAGGCCGTTATTACGGCCAGAGGTGGTTGTTCTGGGTACTGATTTCTGAGGATCTATGCACCCAAATTGCGTGAAAATGTAATCACATGTCAGTTCTAGTATAATAAATTTGTCCAATGAATACCCGTTTTATCATCTGCATTTCTTTTTGATGTAGCAATTTTAATGCCCAGTAGTGTAAGAAGATAAGAGGTGATACTGACGCTACGTCTTAACTTGTAAGGTAGTTTGAAGTAAGGCAAATCTACATATGTAGATTTAGAGGATGCTTTCGACAGTGTTGACTGTCGTAAACTCTTCGTAATTCTGAAGCTAGCTGCGATAAAAGGCTGGGACAGAAAGGCTGTTTGAAACTGGCGTAGAAACTAGACTTCAGTTAAAACAGTCGAAGGACACGAAAGGCAAGCAGTAGTTGAGAAGGGTGTTAGACAATGCTGAAGCTCGTCTCCCATGTTATTCAGTCTGTACACTAGTAAGCAGCAAAGGACACCAAGGAGAAATTTAGCAAAGGACTTGGAAGAGCGATTTAACGGAATTGATAATATCTTCAAAACATTTTATAAGAAGAACGCCATCAAAAGTAAACTAAGGGTAATAAAACGTAGTCTACTTAAATTAGTCGATACTAATGGAATTAGATATGTGGAATGAGTCACTAAAAGTAGAAGATTAGTTTTGCTATTCAGGCAGAAAAATAACTGACATGATCGGAGAGGATATACTCGTAAAACCTAGAATGCCAATAGCAAGAAAAGTATTTCTGAATAAAAAGGAGTTTTAAGTGTAAGTATAGGGAGTGTTTTCTGAAGACATTTGTTTCTAGTGTAGCCTTGTACGGAAGTGCAAGGTGGACGATAAGCAGTTCAGAAACGTAAAAAGGAGAAGCTTCCCAAACGTGGTGTTGCAGAAGAATTCTGGAGATTGTATGAATAGATCAAATGGCTAATGAGGAGATACTGAATCGAATTGGGTTGCCAGTACTTCAATACAGGCTCGGAACTGTTGTCCCTCACTGTGCTGCAATTTTTGCTGTGTAAAGAATTGCACCTGCCAGATCGCAAGTAAGAAACTTTTTCCCCGGCTACGAAAATTGCACCAAGTTGAAGAAAAAACAATGAAGAACGGGTTTGTCATGGTTAGGAATACCAAAAGGTCCATACCACATGTGAATTTCAAAATATTTTCACGGTTGTTTAGCAGACAGAGATTCTGAACTTGAAGCTTGTTACGAAATAAACATTCACAGAAAAGCTCATAGGTAGCAAAACGCGTAAGTGGAAAGTATAATACCGGGCGAGGTGTTTTGGTAATCAACTAAAGCAGAAAGTATTTCAGTTACCTCAATAACTTGAGAGGTATGATAAATTTGAAGCTGTTGCCCGAACGGGTAACTTTCCCTCGTTCCAGAAACATTGACAAAACTCTGGTCCTAACTGAAATTACGATAAGACTTTTCTACGATCTTAAAGACACTCTATGGATCTATACTAACGAGACTTTCAGATTTTTTACGTGCTGTTCGTAGGCGATGAAGACTTTGCAGTGGTTCACCATCACCTCGGAGAGCAAGGTATTCTTGCAGCTTATTGTCTCTGCCTTGCACGACGAGACGATGTCGCAGCTTCGGACCGTGAACTAATCTACGTATTTCAGACTGTAGACTACTTTCAGAGTCTGTTAAGATTAGGACTTTTTGAGTTTGAAACGTCCCCTTAGAAAAATTTATGAATGCTTGTGCTGGTAAACCCCTTACGTTATTTAATTTTCAAACAGCTGAGCAGAACTGAACGTACTCAGACATTTCTCTCTTTACTTATTCCGATCATCACTAAACTGACACACAATATTTTTAGCGCAACGAAATCTGACTTTTAATAATCCCTACAAAAGAATGGACCTGACTAGCAATAACCTATATCTTTCATGAATCACTTACCTCACAAAAATCTTCATTACTCGAACTACTGCAATACAGCGAGCGCCACTACTGCCAGCTAAATAAAAGACTCTAACTACTGAAGTCACTAACTACTGATAGGCATAGTTAGCAAATGAAAGATTTTGATAGAGAACAAAGAATGTATTTACCTTACTAGTGTTCAAAAGTCATAGTATATATATATTGATAGGCATAGTTAGCAAATGAAAGATTTTAATAGAGAACAAATTTACTCTCGCTGTTAACAGCCAACTGCCCAACACTACAATAGGGAACAACAATGCAAACCAGCCACACACTGCACACAGCACAGCCAGTGATTTTAATACAGAGCGCTACGTGGCATTACCAATATAAAAACCTAAACAGCCTACTTTCAAGTTTCCTTCCTTATACCAAGATAACACCTTCTCGAACTGCTAATATTTCAGCAATGTAATTAGACGCTCCATTAGGTATAGCATTCCTCCGTAGTGTTTGTTAAAGGACAGTAGAAAGTATATACTGTTCCTTGCAGTGGATTGGAGACTTCCGGGTAGATTTTGACTTAATTTGACTAACCAAGCTCTGGTTGTCTTCTGTACTGATTGTCAAAGAGGGAGAAAAAAATACCTCGTTTCCCAGGCAAGCTAGCTCGCACGGACAGCTTTATCCTGATACACGTGTGTGTTTGCTACAGATGTCGAGGGCAACCGCTGTGATGGCGCTGGTGCTCCTGCTGTCCGCCCTGGCCCAGCACGCACGCGCGGGAGGGATGGGTCAGGATGACGAAGACGACACGACAGGGCCGCGCAGGGGACGGACTTTCGGCCTCCTGGGAAACGCCCTGTTCGGCGAAGGACTGCTTGGAGGCGCAGGCGGAGGGGGAGGAGGGCTCTTCGGGAGCGGTAGACCCGGTCTCTTCGGTGGCATCCTCGAGGGGCTCTTCGGCGGCGGTGGTAAGTTATAGTAGCGACCAATGTGTGAGAGCATGGAGAAGACTTCGCTGGTGGTGTTACAGTTAGCGTCATAAATTTCTTCTGGGCTTACAAGGAGACGGCACGACCGTGGGGTCGGGGATTTGTCCGAAATTTTGTGTGGTGAAAGAGGACCCCTAACACCTCACGTGGTTAAAATATTAGGACGCACTACTCGGAAAATCCCGAGATAAATCGATCCAAAGTTTCTTAGGTGCTGTATGAGTATAAAATGTTAGTCCGTTCCCGGGCCGCCGTTTGGCCTACATGGTTACCGCTCGGAACGTTAAGCCAGAGGGTTCGATTCCTCGTATGGTACTTTAATTTTCCTTCTGTTGCTTGCAAAATTGCAGCCCATTGTTACAGGAGAATCGTGAAATTCATTCCCAGGAAGATTGTGTAAAAATTCATTCTATAATTCACCGTCAATTATCGTCACCAATATTCCGAGGCATGATTCAACATTCCTGGTTTGCCTCAAAATTATTCGTAAATGTTAATGGGGCATATTTTTGTACAGATTTATTGCAAACTCCCTGTGATTGTAAAACAATCCGTTTTTATATGTTGCGCAAGATGTCGCAAAAATTATTGCTTTGTTTGTTTTTACGATAGTTACCACTGCAGTTCTTGTTTATAATTATTATATGTATAAATGTGTTGTTGGACAAAAAAAATTTTTTTGTTCAATAATGTAACTAATTTGTTAAAGATAATGTAGGTTTGAGAAAGTTTCTGAATAATTGGTGGAATAACAAAAGAAAATGAAACAGAAGAAAAAAAGTTTTGGAGGAGGAATCGAACACGAGACTTCTGGCATATTCATATGGCACCCAGGAAACTTTGGATCGATTTTTCCCGGGATTTTCGGCGTAGTGCGTCCTAATACTTTAAGCACGTGAGGTGTTAGGGGTCCTCTTTCACCACACAAAACTTCGGCGGGCAAATCCCCGACCCTTGTTAGATCGTGTCGTATTATAAAATGTAGCAGTATCACCTTCATCGTGCATCTAAATCCTACCGGAGTGAGTAGCGTAAAATCCCTTTATTTCGTGAACAGTTGAAATCATCGAAACGAGATTTTTGACACATGCTAGTATGCAGCCCTTCTGTTGAGACGTAAGAGAGCACAGTTTGTACATGCACTCATTTGCTGATGCATTTATCTCTTAGACGATGGGCGTTGGCAAGAGAATTCATTTTATCACAGTTGACCCGCACTGGATAATGTTCTAGTTTCTGTTACTACTTCTAAACTGTTTTGATAGTAATTGTACATAGGACTATTTCACCATCAACAACGCCAACTACATCCCACTTCAAGTCAGCCCCAAGGACCTCTCTGCTCTCCACTCCTCCATGTTCTACGGTTCAAATTGCTCTGAGCACTATGGGACTTAACTTCTAAGGTCATCAGTCCCCTAAAACTTAGAACTACTTAAACCTAACTAAGGACATCACACACATCCATGCCCGAGGCAGGATTCGAACCTGCGACCGTAGCGGCCGCGCGGTTCCAGACTGTAGCGCCTTTAACCGCTTGGCCACCACGGCCGGCTCCATGTTCTATACACAGCAGATATGCCAACTCTTCTAGTATATCTCCTCCAATAAGACGATGACATCTTGTTCTCTACTCTACCTTCCAGAAACCCCATCGATCCTTCCAGATTCGTCTGAGTCAACTCACTTGCTTTTGCAACAAGCGTGTACTCAAAACTAACCCTTACGTAACCTAGGCATCAATTACAGAGCCAACCACTTGTAGCCTCTGCTCCTGCTACTTTTAACCTACAATTTACGACTGTCCTATTCAGTTAACTAACAGACTAAAATACCACGTACTAGTAACCATACAACAGAAAAACAACAATAGATTAAAGCTACTAAACCACTAAACGGACGAACATAGGAACTGCACCTTTCTGGCCGGCCGCGGTGGCAGAGCGGTTCTAGACGCTTCAGTCCGGAACCGCGCGACTGCTACGGTCGCAGGTTCGAATCCTGCTCGGGCATGGATGTGTGTGATGTCCTTAGCTTAGCTAGGTTTAAGTAGTTCTAAGTTCTAGGGAACTGATCACCTCCGATGTTAAGTCCCATATTGCTCAGAGCCATTTGAACCATTTGCACCTTTCCACATCACCTGCCCAACCCTGTACTAAGCAAATGTAGCTTGAATTTCCAGCTCTCCAAAATTCTATCAAGATAGATCCTACAATAGCATGCACTTCGCTTAGCTTTTCCGATTCGCTTACCCTCTCTTGCAAGAATCAACTTATAAAATTCGCTTCTACATTAAACACCTGAGACTATCCGACATTACCTGCAAACTTGACACAAACCCCCTATAGTTTCTCTCCAGCTCTCTGATCCTGATACTCTGCAGCATCTGTATCAACAAATTCCCCCAACACTGCATCTGCACACTCTCCACACCCTCTCCGAACGAATTTTTTCAACCTCCCCTTACCTGACGATGAAACCTGCCCAGATATATACCTGCACCGGCAGATATAGTAAAATCTGCTTCCCCACCCTCCTATCCTCGGCGCTCCCCTCCACACATAGCCTAAGGCTTGGTTCAGAAACTTCCCTCAATTACCCGAATCGTGAGTCAAACATCAATTAACATTAAACTCGTACCACACACCACTTAAACCCTTAGAGATCCTATAACATCCTCATTTCTGGGAGTCTGCACAAACTCTACACTTCATATTCTCTGTGTAAATACTTCAAACAATCAACAAATCGACATTTAATCTTTTAACGACTGCAACTGACCATCTGGATTTTTTTCGTAATAATATTTACTTTTTAACGCCAGGTAAAATTTTTTTTATGTTTAGGCAGCTGGACCATTTGGTGCCTTTTCCTCATGTCTGTCAGATACCACTTGAAAATAGCAAACAGCCGAATTTGTCCAATACTGGAAAACAAACAATAATTTTTTCGTACATCCATCCTGAACTCAATTGGATAAGGGGACAACAGTTGATGAATATATAGGATGTTCGAGGTTTAAGTCCAGATATTTTTAAGAATATTCTCATTTATTGTTCCGTCTCATTTGCATTTTTTTAATTAGACTACATGTTTCGATCACTAAGGATAAGCTTCAGAACTAAGCAGTTGCGTCAACAACCCGTTCTGTCTACACAGAACTACGTATCAGAGTACAGAGCAACTGAGGCAAAAACAATAACTGAGAGTTATCTTAAATATCAATACAGCTTCTGAATCCCTCAAGTGAATAAGTCGGCTAGGGTGCAGATATTTTTATTAGTGACTGAGGACGGTGTAGTCAACAACATTACATCAGTATTTACTTCACTTGCAGACTAATAATTATAGCTATTAGGAGTAGTATGTTTTTAGGTTGGTTAGTACTTCAAAACACATGTTGCAAGAGTAAGCCATAAATGGATCTTTCCCCTTGGCAGAAGGTCAGTTGTTGAACTGACGACGCGTGGACGCAAAACGGTTAGTCGGCACTGACAAGCGTAGTCCATTTCGCGTTACAGCCACGATAGTCATGAAAACATCACATAGTAACTTATATGACATATTTGCTAGAAGACAGACACTGAGAAAAATCAAATCACACATTGAAGTTTGTACATAATAAGGTACCATGATCACAATATCTGTACGAGAAGTAATTATAGGAGGGTCAGCCGTGTGTCTGTACCTATTTATGAAATTGTGACCGATTTCGGTGATACATTCCAGGATCATCAGGCCCTTGAATTGGCAGACAGTGGTCCTGTAACCAACTGTACACAATGCCATAAAAGGGAATAAAAATCGGCGCTGTACTGGTCACATCGCGCATGAGCAAATCTGCGGACATCGATTTGTATTCCCTTTTATGGCATTGTGTGCAGCTCACTATAATTCCACTATTTGCAATTGAAGGTCCTAGTGACGGTGGAGTGGACCACCGAAACCGGTCGCATTTAAATAAATAGAAACAGACACACAGTTGACGGTGTGACCATTACTTCTTTTGTAACAACAATTACAGTTTACGATGGAAATGTTATTTCAGAAATTTTGTAATACTGTGATACAAGCCCGAAGTGTAAGTTCTATGTTCTGTCACTCATAATTCATGGCTGAAATTAACGGCGTAAACTTCAAAGACTATTTACTCTATTTTCCAAAATACTTCTGTTTTACAAAAGTTATTGTAGAATGTCAATGCAAATGCTACTGCCAACAATGCGCCATCCACTGGTAGGCATCCATAAAGTAAATGAAGTTATAAAGTATATGCTTTGATTTCAGTAAGAATGTTTTCCTCGTTGTTGCTATTGTGATTAGGATGTGATGGTTGCGCTGTGTGCAGGTGTGAGACCGCCGCCGATCCTTCTTCTAGGGTCCGGAGGGTGGCTGTCGCCCTTTCGCAGGCCCTACCGGCCATCTCCGGCGGTGCCCTACTACCCCAGGCCCTACGGCTTCCAAGGATACCTCGACGACGACGGTGATTATTACTACCGCGGCGGAAGCGAAGCTGACCACTTAGTACCAGAGTTCCACTAGCGCAGAAACTGACACCGCCACTGAAACCATCAAGTGCACTCGTCCTCTCTCTAGGAGCTATTAAATAATCAGGAAGTGTAACGCTACTGCACCCAAGATTATTGACCACTGTTGTCCACAAATCTTTTCTGCTACAACTTACCTGTATGCCCAGGTTTGTGAGAAATCTCCCGTCCCCATCCCTTAGGATCGAAAGACAGCTTTAGAGAGACAAATGTAGACGTTGTGATCATATACAGATTTTAGGTAGATGGAAATAAGTGATCTGTAATATAGTTCATTCCAGCGACATGACGTCTGCTGTCATGTGACACTTTATGATACACGTCAGCGGCCCAAAATATGGACAATGTGCTTGCGCCCAGTGTTACAGCCACTTTTTCTCCGGCTGTATATTTCTGTGGTGCTACTTCGTAAGGTTCACGTAGCTTCACCACTTCTAAAGGGTGAAAAGTAATCCTAACTCCTGGAAAAGGAAAAATTGTTTGCATATATTTAGTATGTTTTAAGTAATGTGATACGCAAAGTTTGTAAGTATTGGGGAAGTAATGAAGGGTTAAAAATATAATTTGTTACCTGAATGTCTTTTATATCTGAAGACTGCATACTGAAAATTCAAAATGGTATGCTTTCTCCTCTCTTCATATATTTCAGCTGCTGAATTAATTACCTCCTTTCTGCGTTCCAGAAATGGGAATACAAAAAGTTTTATATATATATAATGTAGTCTATGCTTGCGGCTGTAATAGCTTCCATCTGTTTACCTTATAGCTTTTGCACTTCTATTTGTTTTATTGCTCTAAGCAATATGTTATTACGTTGGAAAGTTGTATATTTAATGTTATTATTAAATGTTGATATGAGTTAATAAGTTTTGTTTTATGATGTACTGATTTCATTTGACTTATAAATATAATTTGATACATTACAAGTATTTTCTTCTAACAAATCACCCTAAATTAAATCCTCTATCTTCTTTTCGTATACCACCCTACACTGTACATTATTCTCGCACAAACCATTAACTGACGACGTTTCACTGACTGACTGGTGAGTATTTTCCTAAAGTTTGAACTTGTTTACTGTCGACTCCAGTAAGCAGACGAGTTACGATACCTCGGGTACTTGAACTGTGTCCTAGTACAGGAGAGTCAAATTTAATTTTATGTTACATTCTTAGTAACGTCATGCTTATGTGAATGATGCACTGCGATACTTTTCTGAACAGGTATCGAAGAGTCGAATTGAACTGTCAAAAAAGATAGAACGTTCTTTAAAAAAAATAAATGATGCTACTTATAGCTTCGTAACAGATAAACTTACAAGAAAGGCAATCATGATGGTTCATGTGCCTCTGGCACCTAACAAGATTTGTGTGACGCATTCTTTATTTTACTTGTGGAGAAGAAGTTATTTGAGGCGATCAAGATAAACGGGATACCGTGTATAGATTCTGTTTATCTTTTGTGTGTTAACTTTTTTATTGTCCTCTTGTATTTTGTTTGTAGTATATGTGTGGATTAAGGTTCTCCAGTTGCGTTTTTCATCCTTCGATGATACTATGGGTACTCATTACTTTCGTCTGGAGTAATGTACGCGTTCAAAATGTTCCACTTCCTGGATATTCCTATACATCTCATCGAAAAGTTCGCACTGCAATCGGGTGAGATGGCGCAGTGGTTAACACACTGGACTCGCATTCGGGAGGACGATGGTTCAAATCCCACTCCAACTATCCAGATTTAGGTTATCAGCAGTTTCCCTAAATCCCTTAAGGGGAATACCAGGGTGGTTCCATTGGAAAAGGCGCTGTCAATTTCCTCCCTATCCTTTCGAAATTCGAGCTTTTGCTGCGTCTCTCAAGACCTCGCTGTCGACGGGCTGATAAACTCTAATCTTCTTACCTTTGTTCTTCGAACTGTGTAGTATAAAGAACGTGGTAAAACCAATATATAAACGCTTCATCATTCGTTTAGCAACACTGACAGGATTCTACCAATGTCTGACAAAATCTTGCAATAATTACAAATAGCAATATTTGTTATGTGTTACATCAATTTTTATTAATACACTAACCGTATTTACTACAACTGACTGTCCAAAATGGAAATAAAGTATCGCGGAACAGTCAGAAGCTTTTTCATTTAAAATTGTGACGTTGATCTTAACTACAGAATTCACACATCAATAGTTATAAACAAACACCTTCCGAAAAGGCCTTGAAGGCCCAATGGTACCGACCAATCGCCGTGTCATCCCGAACACAAGGCGTCATCAGAGGGGCATGTGGGCAGCACAGCGCTCTCCCAGCCGTTGTCAGTTCTCGTGACCGGTGCCGCTAATTCTCAAGCAAGTAGCTCCTTAATTGGGCCCACAAGGGCTGAGTGCACCCCACTCGCCAACAGCACTCGGCAGACCTGGGCGGTGACCCATCCAAATGCTAGCCAAGCCCTACAGCGCATAACTTCGGTGATCTAACGTGAACCGGTGCTACCACTGCGGCAAGGCCGTTGGCAATCAGTAGTTACATTTTAAAAATGAATTCGAATTTACTGCTGTGATTTTCCTGGTTTTTCTTCATATATTTGTAAATGAAACTTAATTCACCAGAGAACGAAAGGAAATCGTGCGCGTTTTCCTGTAAAAAGGTGCTAATGTTTTGTATATTGTACTAATATATTTCGAGTATTGTCTTACTACCTTTATTTTCTGCTTGTAGAATGTCACTGTAGCTCATGTGGCTGCTTTTCCACTAGAACATGACAAGAAAAGGTTGAAATTCACTCTTGTGTAGCCTCTGCTTAGCAGACCACGAAATCCTCGACAGTGGTCTTTCACTGAAAGATTTTAGATATTATAATTGCATAACTGCGCTTCTAACCCGGATGTCTGCCTTCTGCTGGCACATCTCTACCAATTTCTCGATCCGAGCTTGCTTCCCTGACTGACCCAAAGCCTTAACTTGTCAT